>NC_057387.1:10590916-11190916 GCF_019320065.1 Cervus canadensis
TATGTAGAGGATCAATGTCATGCTGCCAACAGTGAGAGTTTCTTCTTCTTTTTCTATCGTGGATTACCTTTTACTTCTTTTTCTGCTCTGATTGCTTGTGGCGAAAACTTCCAACACTATGTTGAACAGTAGTGGTGAGAGTGGGCAACCTTGTCTTGTTCCTGATTTCAGGGGAAATGCTTTCAATTTTTCACCATTGAGGGTGATGCTTGCTGTGGGTTTGTCATATATAGCTTTTATTATGTTGAGGTATGTTCCTTCTATTCCTGCTTTCTGGAGAGTTTTAATCATAAATGAGTGTTGAATTTTGTCAAAGGCTTCCTCTGCATCTATTGAGATAATCATATGGTTTTTATCTTTCAATTTGTTAATGTGGTGTATTACATTGATTGATTTGCAGATATTGAAGAGTCCTTGCATTCTGGGATAAAGCCCAGTTGGTCATGATGTATGATTTTTTTAATATGTTGTTGGATTCTGTTTGCTAGAATTTTGTTAAGGATTTTTGCATCTATGTTCATCAGTGATATTGGCCTGTAGTTTTCTTTTTTTGTGGCATCTTTGTCAGGTTTTGGAATTAGGGTGATGGTGGCCTCATAGAATGAGTTTGGAAGTTTACCTTCTTCTGCAATTTTCTGGAAGAGTTTGAGTAAGGTAGGTGTTAGCTCTTCTCTAAATTTTTGGTAGAATTCAGCTGTGAAGCCATCTTGGTTCTGAGCTTTTGTTTGTGGATTTTGATAGCAGTTTCGATTTCCCTTGCTTGTGACTGGGTCTGTTACAAGATTTTATTTCTTCCTGGTTCTGTTTTAGAAGGTTATTACTTTTCTAAGAATTTTGGTCCATTTCATTCCAAGTTGTCCATTTTAATTGGCATAGGGTCTGCTGCGTAGTAGTCTTTATGATCCTTGATGTATTTCCAGTGTTGTCTGTTGTGATCTCTTTTATTGCTAATTTTCTTAATTGGTTCTTTCTCTCTTTGTTCTTAATGAGGTTTTGCTATGGTTTGTCAATTTTGTTTTATTTTTTCAAAAAAACAGCCTTTTAGCTTTGTTGATTTTTGCTATGGTCTCTTTAGTTTCTTTTGCATTTTATTTCTGCCTGATTTTTTAAGAATTTTTCTTTCCTTCTGCTAACCCTGGGGTTCTTCATTTCTTCCTTCTCTAATTGCTTTAGGTGTAGAGTTAGGTTATTTATTTGGCTTTTTTCTTGTTTCTTGATGTGAGCCTGTAATGCTATGAACCTTCCCCTTAGCACTGCTTTTACAGTATCCCATAGGTTTTGGGTTGTTGTGTTTTCATTTTCATTCATTTCTATACATATTTGGATTTCTTTTTTGATTTCTTCTATGATTTGTTGGTTATTCAGAAGCGTGTTATTTAGCCTCCATATGTTTGAATTTTTAACAATTTTTTTCCTGTAATTGAGTTCTAATCTTCCTGCACTGTGGTCAGAAAAGATGACTGGAATGATTTCTATTTTTTTGAATTTTCCAAGACCAGATTTATGGCCCAGGATGTGATCTATTCTGGAGAAGGTTCCGTGTGCACTTGAGAAAAAGGTGAAGTGGATTGTTTTGGGGTGAAATGTCCTATAGATATCAGTTAGGTCTAGCTGGTCCATTGTGTCATTCAAGGTTTGTGTTTCCTTGTTAATTTTCTGTTTAGTTGATCTATCCATAGTTGTGAGTGGGGTATTAAAGTCTCCCACTATTATTGTGTTACTATTAATTTCCTCTTTCATACTTGTTAGCGTTTGCCGTACATATTGCAGTGCTCCTATGTTGGGTGCATATATATTTATAAGTGTTATATCTTCTTCTTGCATTAATCCTTTGATCATTATGTAGTGTCCTTCTTTGTCTGTTTTCACATCCTTTATTTGAAAGTCTATTTTATCTGATATGAGTATTGCGACTCCTGCTTTCTTTTGGTCTCCGTTTGCGTGAAATATTTTTTTCCAGCCCTTCACTTTTAGTCTGTATGTGTCTCTTGTTTTGAGGTGGGTCTCTTGTAGACAGCATATATAGGGGTCTTGTTTTTGTATCCATTCAGCCAATCTTTGTCTTTTGGTTGGGGCATTCAACCCATTTACATTTAAGGTAATTATTGATAGGTGTGGTCCCTTTGCCATTTACTTTGTTGTTTTGGGTTCACGTTTATACAACCTTTCTGCATTTCCTGTCTAGAGAAGATCCTTTAGCATTTGTTGAAGAGCTGGCTTGGTGGTGCTGAATTCTCTCAGCTTTTGCTTGTCTGTAAAGCTTTTGAATTCTCCTTCATATCTGAATGAGATCCTTGCTGGGTACAGTAATCTAGGTTATAGGTTATTCTCTTTCATTACTTTCAGTATGTCTTGCCATTCCCTTCTGGCCTGGAGGGTTTCTATTGATAGATCAGCTGTTATCCTTATGGGAATCCCTTTGTGTGTTATTTGTTGTTTCTCCCTTGCTGCTTTTAATATTTGTTCTTTGTGTTTGATCTTTGTTAATTTGATTAATATGTGTCTTGGGGTGTTTCGCCTTGGGTTTATCCTGTTTGGGACTCTCTGGGTTTCTTGGACTTGGGTGGCTATTTCCTTCCCCATTTTAGGGAAGTTTTCAGCTATTATCTCCTCGAGTATTTTCTCATGGCCTTTCTTTTTGTCTTCTTCTTCTGGAACTCCTATGATTCCAATGTTGGGGCGTTTCACAGTGTCCCAGAGGTCCCTGAAGTTGTCCTCATTTCTTTTGATCCTTTTTTCTTTTTTCCTCTCTGCTTCATTTATTTCCACCATTTTATCTTCTACCTCACTTATCCTATCTTCTGTCTCCGTTATTCTACTCTTGGTTCCCTCCAGAGTGTTTTTGATCTCATTCATTGCATTATTCATTTTTAATTGACTCTTTTTTTTTTTTTTTAGGTCTTTATTAAACATTTCTTGCATCTTTTCAATCTTTGTCTCCAGGCTATTTATCTGTAACTCCATTTTGTTTTCAAGATTTTGGATCATTTTTATTATCATTATTCTAAATTCTTTTTCAGGTAGATTCCCTATCTCCTCTTTTGCTTGACTTGGTGGGCATTTTTCATGTTCCTTTACCTGTTGGGTATTTCTCTGCCTTTTCATCTTGTTTAGATTGCTGTGTCTGGAGTGGGCTTTTTGTATTCTGGAGGTCTGTGGTTCCTTTTTATTGTGGAGGTTTTTCCCAGTGGGTGGGGTTAGACGATTGGCTTGTCAATGTTTCCTGGTTAGGAAAGTTTGCGTCGGTGTTCTGGTGCGTGGAACTTGATTTCTTCTCTCTGGAGAGCAATGGAGTGCTCAGTAATGAGTTTTGAGATGGGTCTATGTGTTAGGTGTCACCTTGGGCAGCCTGTATGTTGACATTTAGGGCTATGTTCCTGCGTTGCTGGAGAATTTGCTTGGTATGTCTTGCTCTAAAACTTATTGGCTCTTGGATGGTGGTTGGTTTCAGTGTAGGTATGGAGGCTTTTGGACGGTCACTTATTACTTAAAGTTCCATGTAGTCAGGAGTTTTCTGGTGTTCTCAGGTTTTGGGCTTAAGTCTCCTGCCTCTGGATTTCAGTTTTATTCTTCCTGTAGTCTCAGGACTTCTCCAACTATACAGCACTGATAATAAAACTTCTAGGTTAATGGCGAAAAGATTCTCCCCTGTTAGGGACACCCAGAGAGGTTCACAGAGTTACATGAAGAAGAGGAGAGGGAGGAGAGAGATAGTGTTGAGCAGGAGGAGAAAAAGGGGGACTCAAGAGGAGAGAGACAGATCTACGCAGTTGTCTGTTCCCAGAGTGTTCTTTGTAGCCCAGACACCCACCAAGATTCACAGAGTTGGATTGGGAAGAAAAGGGGAAAGGAGGAAATAGAGGTATTCTGAGGTAGAAAACAGAGAGTCAAGATTGGGAGAGAATAATCAACACACTCCTGAATAAAAATGGGAACTGAATATTGGATTCTTAAATGTTCACAATTTATATCATATATTGAAAAACAAAAATTAAAAATCTAGAGTAGAGATTAGACTCTTAAAAATACTATATTAAAAACAAAAACCAAAACACACACAAAAAAATTTTAAAAATATATATAAAGTTCAGTTTAAAAAATAGGGCTTCTCTCTTTTTTTTTTTTTGGTAAGGTTATAGTGTATTGAAAATGAAAATTAAGGAGTAGTAGAGGAGTACTAGAGGACTTTAAAAGAAATGAGAGAAAAAGAAAAATAGAAAATAGAAGAGAAAAAGGAGAAAAAAAGAAAAAAAAAAAAAAGAATTTTCCCTAATTATAAAAATCATAAAAATCTATGAAAATGAAAGTTAAGGAGTGATGGGGGAGTAATAGGGAATTTTAAAGGAAAATAAAAGAGAAAAAATAAAAAAGAAAAAATTAAAAAAAAAATTTTTCTTATTAAAAAAAAAAAAAAGTAAAAATATATCTAGGAATTTCTCTGGAGCTGTTGAGGTCAGTGTCGGTTCGGCTCAGTTTCAGATATCTCCTCGTTCCAGCTTACACTTCTCAATATCTACAGGCCTCTTCCGGTGTAATCGGTGTTTTCTACAGGGATTTTAATCTGTTGCACCGCTCTCTCCTGAAGCGGTTCCCTTTGTTTATTTGGCTTCTGTTTTCCGGTTTCTTCAGAGCCTCATCTCCGCCCTGACACAGGCGGGCGGAGGTGGACTCTTATTCAGGTAGCTAGTTCTGTCGCGCTGCCGGGAGAGGCTGGCGCTGCTTTCTCGGTCTGCGCTGCTCAGGATCCCGGCTGCTCTATATGGAGCGCGTCGCGCGCAGCTCCAGCCCTCGGGTGTTCCACAAAAGCGCGGAACAAAAGGCTGCCGCTCTTGTGCCTTCCCCGTCAGAGTGGTCCAGGCAGCCAGGAGCTTGACAGGTGCACTTTCCCCGGGTGCGGCGCGCCCACTACCTTCCGCGGTCCCAATCTCGGTTTCCGCCGGCGCCAGTCGGGTGCATGCGCCTTCTGCCCTCCACGTCCCCAGCCCCAGTCCCCGCCCGCGTCAGTCGGGTGCCTGCGCCCTGTGTCTCGCCACGACCTGCTCCCGCCTCCGGCGGGTCCAGGCCGGTCCGCAGTCTGCGAGCTCTTCTCTGGACTTTCTCGGTCCCTTTATTCTGCGAACAGCCGGCAGCGTGTTCGGGCCGGTTAATTTTCTCTCTCTTCCCTGCTCTCCCACAGTTCAAGTTGGCAACTCACAAAAGCTCCCTCCGATTGTCCTCAGGGCACTCAGGCCCGGACCCTGCCCCAAACAATGCCGCCTGCTCCTCTCCGTGCCGCCCCCACTTGCTGGTGGCGGATGCAGGTGTCTGGGGCACTTTTCTGCTGAGAGTTGCTTTTAGGCACGTAATCTGTGGGTTTTATTTATTGTTTCCCTCCCAGTCAGGTTGCCCTCCTAGATTCAAACACTTCCCCCAGGCCCGACAGTGCCAGGGTTTCCCGGTGTCTGGAAACGTCCTCTAAAGACTTGCTTCCCAGGACGGATCTCCGTCCGTAGCTCTTTTGTCTCTCTTTTTATCTTTTATATTTTGTCCTACCTCCTTTCGAAGACAATGGGCTGCTTTTCTGGGCGGCTGATGACCTCAGCTAGTGATCAGAAGTTGTTTTGTGAAGTTTGCTCTGCATTCAGATATTCTTTTTATGAATTTGTAGGAGAGAAAGTGGTCTCCCCGTCCTACTCCTCCGCCATCTTGGCTCCTCCCTATAGTTTTTTAGTATAATCTGAAATCAGGCTGCTTGATTCTTCCAGTTCCATTCTTCTTTCTCAATATTGCTTTGGTTGTTCAAGGTTTTTTGTATTTCCATACAAATTGTAAAATTATTTGTTCTAGTTCTGTGAAAAATACCGTTGGTAGCTTAATAGGGATTGCATTGACTCTATAGATTGCTTTGAGTGGTATACTTATTTTCACTATATTGATTCTTCTGATCCATGAACATAGTATATTTCTCCATCTATTTGTGTCATCTTTGATTTCTTTCATCAGTGTTTTATAGTTTTCTATATATAGGTATTTTAAAACAAAGATAACTTTACTATCATGTTGGTATATGTACTTGATGGGCTTCTCTGGTGATTAAGATGGTAAATAATCTGACTGCACTGCAGGAGACACAGGTTTGATCCTTGGGTTGGGAAGATCCCCTGGAGAATGGAATGGCTATCAACTCCAGTATTCTTACCTGGAGAATCCCATGAACAGAGGAGCCTGGCAGACTAGAGTCTATGATGTTGCAAAGGGTTGAACATGACTGAGCAACTAAGCACACACATACTACAAAACCAAAGGGAAGTAAAAATGTCTTCAACTTGGGACTGGATTGATCCACTCAAACGATCAGTTCTTTTGCATTCCTCTAGCTTTCTTTACATACATATATTTGATGGCATGCATGCTCTGGCATAACTGGCCTGAAAGTGCCCAATCTGAAAAATTTAGATGCATTCACATTTTAAATGTATTTGCATAATTTCAAATTATCAATCCAGATAAAAAATGAAAACCTAATTGCATGGAGAGGAACTCAGGGGACACTGATAGATAAGAAATAGACAAAATTCAGATAATTTGAAAAGGAAGAGGCATTTGAGAAAGCTAAAAAGAACTGTTTATACTGCAATAGGAATGAAGAAAAATATTAGAATAATTGTGGTACAAGTATATTTACAAATGCAGTGACAAAAGGGTGTTTTTGTTTATACCTTACATTTCCTCTAAAGTATGATGCAATGATATCAGGTAACATTGTGTTTGGAAGGAGTGACAAAGAGGGCCATGGGAGGGGAGAATAGTTAATTGTTTTAAGTGGAAGTGAGAATATGCATAATACTTTCTGCAGAGAACAGGAGATTGGTGATTATTGAAAAAGAAATATCCAGCTAAGCAAAACTGATCAAAATATGCTTCAAAATGAAAGGACTGTGGATATATAATATATAATCCTTTAGTCTGAAAGACGCAGGGGTCAGAGAAGGATAAACATGTAATAGAACTTATAGGAAAATTATAAGGAAGAAACTTTGGCTGTAGTAATATAAAATTGACTTTAAGGACAAGGGAGAGGATTATCCAAAGTCACCTGGATTATATTATATATAATATTATATATTATACCCATTTCCTGGTGACTCTATCAAAGAATGCTATTAATGAAATGAAAAGTACCTTGAGAATAAGCCATAGAAAAACAACCAGGATTTATCAAAGGAGTCATCAGCTAGGTTAAAGGTGTCTTAGGGAAAGCATACATCATTCATTTTCAAATATTTAAATCACTGCTGTGGAAGTGAAAAATTATATACAAGATATTCATCTCCAGAAATAATATGTGTAATGAAAAGGAGGACAGCATATAAAAGTGGAGCTTTATAACAGTGATATTTAACAGTGGTTAAACTAGAGGCAGAAATACTGCAGGTAAGATACCTGCAATAACAGAACAGTTGGAAGTGATAGACTTCGGTCCTTTTCAACACTGATAACTCATGGTTATATTAAATTTCAACTAGATTTATTCTATTTTCTTAACGATTTTTTTGTGAAGAGTCCTGTTGAGGCTTTTCTAAACTTGAAAATTTGTAATGACTGGACCTTCTATATTGAATTACCATCCACAGTATGTTATTTATCCTTCCTAGAAGAGACTAAAATCATTCTTACCTAAGTATATATACAGCTTATTCAGTTTTCAGTACAGTAGAAACTACCACAACATTGGGAAACAACTATATTCCAATAACATTAATTTAAAATATACTTCCTTGTTCAAGTTTAAGAGCATTTCAGATGTGTATAGTATTAATAATTACCCCAAGTTTAAGACCAAACCTATCAAATTAATACCATGGAGAAACTTTCACTATGAGGTTATAAAGTGCTATGTGAATGAAAGACAATGCTATCATCACTTTTACAATTATTGGTATATCCTCAGAAAAGAGTATTTTGTAGATATAAAGTATTCTTATTACAGAGCTTTAGAATAAAATCCTCTTCTGCCAGTCACTTTTCGAATGGCCGTCTGGACATCTCTGTTCCTTAGGCTATACACCAGGGGGTTCAACAATGGAGTCACAACTGTGTAGGTCACTGTCACAAGTCTATCTTTGCTGGATGGGTACTTGGATGACAGCCACAGATAGACAAAGGAGGCACAGCCATAGTGGACAATGACTACAGTAAGATGGGAGGCACAAGTGGAGAAGGCTTTTCGCTTGCCGTCAGCTGATGGGATCCTCAGGATGGTGTGAACAATGAAGCCATAAGAGATGCAGATAAAAATCATAGGGGCCATGAGTGCTAAAACTCCACCAATGAAGATGATGAGTTCATTGATATAGGAATCAGTACAGGCAAGGCGGATAACTGGTGAGATGTCACAGAAGTAATGGTTAATCTTGTTGGGGCCACAGAAAGGTAGTTCAAAAACTAAGAGGCAGCCTATCAATGAAAACAAAAAACCAATTACAGCACAAGTGGCTGCCAATTGTCCACAGACTTGCCAGCTCATAAGGACAGAGTACTGAAGTGGATGACAGATGGCAAGAAAGCGGTCATAACAGATGATTCCCAGTAGCATGCAATTAGTGACAGCAAAACCAAGGAAGAAAAACATCTGAGTGGCACAGTTAATAAATGAGATTGTTCTGAGCAGAGACAACAGATTTATGAGCATCTTGGGCAGAATGACAAAGGTATAGCATGTCTCAGAGATGGAAAGGATCCCTAGGAAGAAATACATAGGGATGTGGAGGCTGCGATCCAGGCAGATGACAGTGACAATGGTGATGTTTCCACTCAGGATAATCAGATACAGGCACAGAAAAACAGCAAAGAGGATGAACTGGATTTCTCCAAGGTTGGAGAATCCCATCAATAGGAACTCTGTGACAGAGGAATAATTAGCTTGGTTGATTTGTTCCCCAAGATTGATCTACAGAGGACAAAAATGAAGAAACAGAGTTTGCCATGAAAAGGGGAGATAGTTATTTCCACTATGGATTGAGGAACAAGAAATAGGAGAAGGGATAAGGACTATTGCTAGTAGGAAATGCCCAATGGACCATGTCAATTCATGGAATTGTTTCCAAAACTCAAGAGTACATGTTTCCAGTGTTTAAGTCTAGGAAATTATTTTCACACTCTCTACTTCAAATAGCAATTAGGGAATGGAAATGTCTGAAACTTCCTGCATATCAGCCTAACTCTATCATTTATTATCTGTGTAATTTTTTTGTGCTTCAGCTTTTTCATGTGTAACATAAAATACTAATAACACCTCTTTCCTAGTTTTCTTATGAAAATTAAAGCACTGAGAAGTGCACATGCTCACTGTAAACTTCTATTAAATGTCAGCTTCTGCTACCTAAGGTATTTAATTTTCAGGAAGTAGTGTTAGTTTTTCTTAAGCTTCCTTTTAGAGATACTTTAAACATATATCTACTTCAGGATTTAGTTTTTAATCCTATTATTTTATTAAAAAAAATCTACCAGACCAACATGCATACCCAATTCCTATTTGCATGCATTTATGGAGACAATAATATTGTGTTGACTTTAGTACACCCTTTCCCCTTAATCAATCGATTTCATGCACTGAATAGAAGAGAGTTGGATGGATTTTAGTATATTTAAGTGACTCTAGAGGAACACAAATTTATTACAGTCAGGTTGGCCATTGATATTACTAAATATCTACAGTTATGCCAAGATAATTCTCTGATTCTGCTCTAATTGTAGTTTCAAACCTCAAGAGAAAATAAATCAAACACATCAGACCTTACTTCAATATGAACCCTTGTGTCTGTTCACATTTTACCTGGATTTCCAACAGAACTCAACATTGCATTGGGTGCACCTGGCCTCAAGGAGTTTCAGCTCCTCCAATTTCTCCTTACTAAAGGATGAGCAAATCCTTTTTGCAATTCAACTAAAATCAAGTTTGAATTTTTAAAGTGATAAAAAGATTAAAGCAACCAAATAGTTGAAAATATAAGGCACCAAAGAAGAATACAAAAAGAAAAACTTCTACCTGAAGTAGCTCAGTTGAAGAGACCAGCTGTCCGATCCTACATTTTCAAGGTATATTTCTTAATCTATACCATCTTTGAATGTTTTCGCTTCACATTCTCTCATTTCAAGAGAAGCAAAAGTATCAGTTTCATTTTTCTACCTGAGTGTAGCATAGTGACCAGTAGGCTAATAGGTAGACTTGATATGTTCTCTAAGTAGACAGGGCGTCCCTGGTGGCTCAGTGGTATAGAATACACCTGTCATGAAAGAGATACAGGTTTGATCCCTGGGTCAGGAAGATCCCCTGGAGAAGGAAATGGCAACTCACTTCAGTATTCTTGCCTGGGAAATCCCATGGACAGAGGATCTTGGCGGGCTGAAGTTCACGGGGTCACAAAGAGTCGGACATGACTTAGCAACAGAGCATGCACACTGAGTAGATAAGTCATCACTTTTATCAGTTTATCCATTCATTAATGTGCTAATTTATTGCTAAATTAAAGTAATATATCTAGTTACTACATATCTATTTTTAAATTGTATCTATCTTAGGTAGAGTACTGTTCTTAACTGAAATAATTGTAAATCACTTTTCCTTCTTCAACAAACAGCAAGACCATGCCTTCTCATCTTGCAGTATCTCACCTCTGTGCTTTTACTCATACTTTCCACCTGGAAAACCTTATGCACTTTCTATTCATTATTGAAGCTCAAACAGAAGCTGTGACCTCTGACTACTCTGGTCTCCAATGATAAGTGGGACATGTACTTTCTCTTCTCTTAATTTAATGACTTTCTATTGTGCATAAAATATATCACGAAAGTACCAGCCTCTACTTTCTCATATATCAGAGTATAAATACCTTGGGAGCAGTTTTATATTTCCCATAACATAAATACAAATTGCTACTTAAGAACTACTTGTTTAATGAATTGATGACTAAATATTTGATTTTTTTAAAGATGACATCCGCGAAAGGCATAATGTAAAGTCATGAAAGAGATGATGGGATTTTAAGCCTTATTTGGAGAATCTGGGAACAGAGATTCAGCTCACAATCTATCAGATCACATTGCAAAGTTATAATTGTGTTAATGTGTCACACAACCAAGAAGTTATAGAACATTAACCAGACCCAAGTCCTCATGATACGCTACCATTGCTTTTATTTTTATTATTACTACTATTACTAAAGCTCTGGTTCTTCCAAACACTTTCATGCATCATTAGATATCTAACAAAACAAACCAACAGGATATTCTTGAACAATGTAATTTATTTTACCTCCTCAGTTCCCATTTATGAGTCTGATGCTTTAGATTATTTGTCCACAGAATGTTAGGAGTGTGGAGTGCTAAAGACAGTAGAAAGTCTGTAAGGAAAAATAAGTCAGTTATATTTCCTTTATTCCTTCATTGCCTGTTAGAAGTTTTTAATATACCATTGTCACCAGAGAACAGTTTCATGTGATGTTTGAGAATGGGCATTGAATGAACTAAATGTTGAAAATTCATTTTTGATAAGGAATTAGAAGTTTATGTCCTTTCTTTTCCAATTACCCAGAAAAGACTTTCAAAAGGAATCAGCCTTTCAGAGATGGCTGATAGAAAGGAAGTAAGTTCCATGGAGTAGGGGAGCATATTTTATGGCGCTTATTTATAACCATTCCTGTGCCTACTACAATTCATTGGTGATGCTCTATTTATCACCCCATGGCCCTATATTATTCTCCAACTTTTAAGTCTACCTTGTGTATTTGTGCCTTGCTTTCCCTACATGCTTTTTTTAACCATCACTCATAGATAGACTAAAACTCACGGGATGATTAGGACATTTCTAAAATTATCATCGGAGACCTCTGTATCACTATACCCAAGCACTAATTTTACTCAATTTTCTACATAAAATAACCCAACAGGGCCTATTTCTCTATGTTCCCTAGCACAAAGCTATTAGATGTCAGTGAAACCTAAAAATCTAATAAAAATAAGACTCAAAAACTAATATTACTATAATCATTTCTATTTTTAAATGACTCTATTCTCTTTCTACTACTGACATCTCAATACCTCCAAACTGTATTCCTACCTCCTCTGCTGAGAATTATGAGAAGTATCCCCTAAAGCATCATTGAAGAAATTTTCTTTTGTTTCTTATTAGCTGTGGCCCCAACAGGCTGGTTTATGTTTATACTTTCCAAAACTCCAGGGATCCATTATTGCAACATTAATTTTGGCACAGTTCCAATCTGTTCAATGAGTAAATAGGATGTAGGAAACAACCTGGATACTAAATCTCACAGGTCCAACAGGCTAAAAAGGAAACAGGAGAAGATTAATACTGGCAATTAGCTGGCAATTAGTCCCAGGTTGCCTGATAGCTCATTAGAAGCTGAAAATTTTTGCAAATTAAGAAAAGAGAAATAATATGGAAAACCCATATTACAATAGGTAAGACAGGACTGAATTTTCTGAGGTCGTTAAGTAAGGAAGAAAACCCTTTTCATCCTTGGACTTCACCAAGACAAATAAAGCCTGCTTTATCATTGCAAATAAAGAAGCAAAGTTATCCTTTTTAGTCTAGTTTCATCTGAACTCTACAAATTCAGTTTCTGCACCAAGGAGAGGGGCATAGGAACACATAGTGTGAGGGATGAGAAAGGGTAATATCGTAGCTAGTAAAACAGAGACTTTGAAGAACAATGGCAAAAAGCTGGTTTGAGGACTGAAGGATAACCATGGAGTGTTTAGATGCGGGCCATAGAGACAATACTTCACTTTTTCCAAGCTTGATGGAGATGAAAAGATCTCCAATCAAGTGCCTGCTTCAAGGATAGGGAATAGGGTAAAAAATCTTGGGTAGCATCCTAGAGGGCTTGACCAGTCCCCTAATTATCCTCATTCTTTCTCACAATTCTCTATTGAATAGACCCAAGGTAGGTGAGAGAAGAAAAAAACAAAAAACAAACAAACAAAAAAAAAACCAGGTAATTGCCTGCTGTACACACGTATGCCACAGTTTTCATATCCTGTATTTGAAATGAAGTTAAAGTCAAGCTTTCTGTTGCTAGACTCAGCCAACACAATTTCTACACTTTTAGATTTTCTAGAAATGTTGATTCTTCCTCTTCTGTGAGATAATGAAGAAAAACTCACTCCCCCCCCCCCCCTTCATGAGTAACTCACAATGAGAGGTCAGAAAAGATTTCAGGCACTTAGCATTGAAGTCTTCTCCCACTTTACTCTGTTGCAGTTCTGTTAGTAGTTCTTGACTGAGATGTAGCTGATAGAACTCCCTAGCAGCTGTCCTCAAATCAGCAGAAACTCCCAAGTGATATGATTACTGACTCAGAGTCTTTATTCCAGCTATACCATTTTCAGAGGCTACCAACAGAGCTATAACAATGGCTACTGCTGCTTCCAACAGTTCTCAAATGTGCACAACAATTCCTCCTAATAGTTGCAGAATTCCTGGGTTTCTTGGCCATCTTGTCTGCTCAATGTTTCTTCCCAAGCAAACAATTCTCCATGGGGTGCAGGCCAAGTCTTCAGCATAAACCTTTAAAAAAATTTGTTCAAAGACCTCGAAGGTATTAGGGCAGCAATAAATCTGAAAAATACTGCAGTTAGTCACATTTCTAGAATCACTTCTTGACACAGTTGTGGACTTAGGATAATCTCTATAATCGTATGAACCAATTTCTGTGACTAGAACATATGTGAATATAGTTTATTGGTTGTGTTTCTCTGGAGAACCCAGTGAAAACAAGTGTTAGTCCCTCAGTTGTTTGACTGTTTGTAACCCCATGGACTATAACCCACCAGATTCTGTCCATGGAATTATCTACACAAGAATACTGGAGTAGGTACTCATTGCCTTCTTCAGGGGATCTTCCCTACTGAGGGACTGAACCTGGGTCTCCTGTGTTACAGGCAGATTCATTATGTCTGAGCCACAAGGGAAGGTCAATACACAAAACATGCTCTGCACATAAAGGAAAGATAGATATGGAGGTAAAAATGTAAAGAAGAAATCTTAAAAATTATAAAAAGATCCACAAGTACAATTCCTTTGAGAGGAAAGCTTAGGCAAAGCCCATGGAATTAGAGTTTTCACTATATTCATTAGCATTAATATTCATTCACAAACACATACATGTATTTATTTTATCTTGTTCTGGTAGATTAACACTCTAAGAGGATTGAGTTATGAAAAGGTTGGGGCATGTTTAGTCAATACATTTCTCTCAGGGATACTTTGTTCTTTGTTAAGTGAAGAACTGTGAAGGCAAGGGTACTCTATTTTCTTGTCTATTTCTATGTTTGTTTGTGGAGGGTCTTGCTATGGTTGACTAATGTTCTGCTGTGGTGCCATTTTTATTTGAGACTGAAATTTTAATTAGTCCTCTGAGTTTTAGCCAGTTGTCTTTTGGCAACTCAATGCACATGTCTCCAGTCACTGTCTATGACACCAACTTATGTCCTAAAACTCTTTCCTAATTAATCCATTTGCATAGCTTTAAATAATTAACTGACAACTAATGTGAGGCTCTATTTATAAAACATTTTGGTATTGTTATTGTGACTATTTGCTTTTAATCACTGTTGAATACAGCTCAAATCTATCACACTTCATCAGCATTATTCTATTAAATATTATTTTGTATAACACTATTGTTACACTTATTCATCTAATTTTACTTTATGATAGTAACTAATATAGATTACTCCATAATGTCTCACATAAGGAAGGGACTTTTAAAGCACTTTACAAACAGTATTACTACTATTAGTAGCAACTGATTTAAAACATACCATTACAACCATTAAAAGACTAAAACTGGTAATTATTGCTTATAATTAACAATTTTTGGCTTACTTGAAGGTGCACAAGTACAAGAAATTGTCAGCCTGTGGTTTAAAAAGTTGAGAGATTATTGATATGATTAGTTCCCTAAGAAATGTAGATGCTATTTAGTCAGTTTCAGTATCAAATAATACAATAATTGACTTCCCATTCTATTGTTTGCTGAGTACTAACAAGTACTCAGTACTTCCTTTTAACAAAAAGGAAGATATGATTCTTCTAAGAAACATAATTAGTTGTGTTGGTCCCCAACCGGGGAGTAAGTGAGTGACAGAAACAGAGCCAGAAGGGAATATACATATACTTACGTGATTGTAGGGGTGAGGGTTGGGGACTGGCAAGTCCAAAACCATGGAGCAGCTGGAAACTCTTGGTCAAAAGCTGATATTGCTGTCCGGAGGACAAAGAATTTCTTTACTAAAAATTAGGGCTTATTTAAAAATCTGAGTTTAATCCAAATGTATACCATTGCCTTCCAAAGGTATAGTGAAAGAACCCAGGGCTCATTAAGTATGTTCCTAGATTATGAACAGGGTAGAATAAGCTTACAGATTCCACACTGTAGTTTCTACTTACACTCCTTTCCTTTTTCTCTCAAGTATTTCTTTTCCTGTGGATCCAAATAATGAGGAATAGTCCACAGAACTAATCAAGATGTCTGCAATTTTAATAGCTGAGGATACTCTTATCTTGGAATTTTCTGAATAGGGAAAATTAGTTATACTTTATCCTAAGGGAAATCTCAGTTTTTCTATAAATATTTTAATCTGAGTGGATGAGGCCCACCATTATTGAAGATAATTACTTTAAGTCAGTTGACTATAGGTGGTATCCACATCCACAAAATACTTTCACAACAATACCTAGATTAATGTCTAAAAGAATAGCTGGATACTATATGATAGTCACATTATTTAATGAGTTTGAGCAAGCTTCGGGAGATGGTGAAGAACAAGGAAGTCTGGCATGTTGCAGTCCATGGGGTCTCAAAGAGTTGGACATGACTGAGCAACTGAACAACAGCAAAAACAAATATATTGGTCAAGTTGACACATTAAAGTAACCGTCATCATTCCCTCCTTGTCAACTTGTCATTCATACACATATCCTTAAATGCACTACTCCTCAAAAGAAGGCAATGACAAACTCATAAGTCCACCTAACATGATGTACCTATCGTCAGTTCAGTACAGTCGTTCAGTCATGTCCGACCCTTTACGACCTCAAGAACTGCACATCAGGCACATCAGGCCTGCCTGTTGATCACCAACTCCCGCAGTCACGCCAACTCATGTCCATTGAGTGCGGTGATTACATCCACCATCTTCTTCCCTGTGTCCCTCCTCCTTCCTGCCCTCAAATCTTTCCCAGCCTTAGGGTCTTTTCAAATGAGTTCAAGCTCTTTGCATGCATCAGGTGCATCCAGGACTGATTTCGCTTTAGGATGGACTGGTTGGATCTGCCTTGCAGCCACAGGGACTCTCAAGAGTCTTCTCCAACACCACAGTTCAAAAGCATCAATTCTTCGGTGCTCAGCTTTCTTTATAGTCCAACTCTCACATCCATACATGACGACTGGAAAAACCAAAGCCTTGACTAGACAGACCTTTGCTGACAAAGTAAAGTCTCTGCTTTTTAATATGCTATCTAGGTTGGTCATAACTCTCCTTCCAAGGAGTAAGCATCTTTTAAATCCACAGGGTCTGTTAAGATCTTCTATGTCTTCCTGGTTCAGTTTTGGAAAGTTATACTTTTCTAAGAATTTGTCCATTCCATCCAAGTTGTCCATTTTATTGGCATAGAGCTGCTGGTAGTAGTCTCTTATGATCCTTTGTATTTCAGTGTTGTCTGTTGTGATCTCTCCATTTTCATTTCTAATTTTGTTAATTTGGTTCTTCTCTATTTGTTTCTTAATGAGTCTTGCTAATGTTTTGTCAATTTTGTTTATTTTTTCAAAAAACCAGCTTTTAACTTTGTGATTTTGCTATGGTCTCTTTAGTTACTATTGCATTTATTTCTGCCTTAATTTTTAATATTTCTTTCCTTCTGCTAACCCTGGGGTTCTTCATTTCTTCCTTCTCTAATGCTTTAGGTGTAGAAGTTAGGTTATTTTTATTTGGCTTTTTTCTTGTTTCTTGATGTAAAGCCTGTAATGCTATGAACCTTCCCCTTAGCACTGCTTTTACAGTGCTCCGTAGGTTTTGGGTTGTTGTGTTTTCATTCATTCATTTCATATACATATTTTGATTTCTTTGATTTGTTGGTATTCAAAAGCGTGTTAATTAGCCTCCAATGTGTTTGAATTTTAACAATTTTTTTCCTGTAATTTGAGATCTAAATCTTTACTGCACTGTGGTCAGAAAAGATGACTGGAATGATTTCAATTCTTTTTGAATTACCCAAGACTAGATTTATGGCCCAGGATGTGATCTATTCTGAGAAGGTTCCGTGTTGCACTTGAGAAAAAGCTGAAAGTTGATTGTTGCGTGAAATGTCCTATAGATATCAATTAGGTCTAGCTGGTCCATTGTGTCATTTTAAAGTTTGTTTTCCTTGTAATTTCTGTTTAGTTGATCTACCAATAGTTTGAGTGGGTATTAAAAGTCTCCCACTATTATTGTGTTACTATTAATTCCTTTTCATACTCGTTAGTGTTGGCCCCGTACCATATCCGTGCTCCTATGTTGGGTTTTTGGGGGGCAATATATATTTAAATTAATTTTGGTTTAATTATTTTTTTCTTTTTTTCCCCTTGGGATTTTGATTTCCTTTTTGATTTCAACGTAATTTATTTTGTTTTAAGTGTTCCTTCTTTGTCTCTTTTTCACAGCTTTATTTGAAAGTCTATTTATCTGATATGAGATGACGACTCCTGCTTTCTTTTGGTCTCCGTTTGCATGAAATATTTTTTTCCAGCCCTTCACTTTTAGTCTGTATGTGTCTCTTGTTTTGAGGTGGGTCTCTTGTAGACAGCATATATAGGGGTCTTGTTTTTGTATCCATTCAGCCAATCTTTGTCTTTTGGTTGGGGCATTCAACCCATTTACATTTAAAGTAATTATTGATAGGTGTGGTCCCGTTGCCATTTACTTTGTTGTTTTGGGTTTGCATTTATACAACCTTTCTGTGTTTCCTGTCTAGAGAAGATCCTTTAGCATTTGTTGAAGAGCTGGTTTGGTGGTGCTGAATTCTCTCAGCTTTTGCTTATCTGTAAAGCTTTTGAGTTCTCCTTCATATCTGAATGAGATCCTTGCTGGATACAGTAATCTAGGTTGTAGGTTATTCTCTTTCATTACTTTCAGGACGTCCTGCCATTCCCTTCTGGCCTGGAGGGTTTCTATTGATAGATCAGCTGTTATCCTTATGGGAATCCCTTTGTGTGTTATTTGTTGTTTTTCCCTTGCTGCTTTTAATATTTGTTCTTTGTGTTTGATCTTTGTTAGTTTGATTAATATGTGTCTTGGGGTGTTTCGCCTTGGGTTTATCCTGTTTGGAACTCTCTGGGTTTCTTGGACTTGGGTGGCTATTTCCTTCCCAATTTTAGAGAAATTTTCAGCTATTATCTCCTCGAGTATTTTCTCATGGCCTTTCTTTTTGTCTTCTTCTTCTGGGACTCCTATGATTCGAATGTTGGGGCGTTTCACATTGTCCCAGAGGTCCCTGAGGTTGTCCTCATTTCTTTTGATCCTTTTTTCTTTTTTCCTCTCTGCTTCATTTATTTCCACCATTTTATCTTCTGCCTCACTTACCCTATCTTCTGCCTCCGTTATTCTACTCTTGGTTCCCTCCACAGTGTTTTTGATCTTCAATTTTCATTTTGCATTCACTGTTCCAATTTTTAATGACTTCTTTTTATTTCTTCTAGGTCTTTATTAAACATTTCTTGTATCTTTTCAATCTTTGTCTCCAGGCTATTTATCTGTAACTCCATTTTGTTTTCAAGATTTTGGATCATTTTATTATCATTATTCTAAATTCTTTTTCAGGTAGATTCCCTATCTCCTCCTCTTTTGTTTGACTTGGTGGGCATTTTTCATGTTCCCTTACCTGTTGGGTATTTCTTTGCCTTTTCATCTTGTTTAGATTGCTGTGTCTGGAGTGGACTTTCTGTATTCTGGAGGTCTGTGGTTCCTTTTCATTGTGGAGGATTTACCCAGTGGGTGGGGTTGGACGTTTGGCTTGTCAAGGTTTCCTGGTTAGGGAAGCTTGCGTCAGTGTACTGGTGCGTGGAACTTGATTTCTTCTTTTTGGAGAGCAATGGAGTGCCCAGTAATGAGTTTTGAGTTGGGTCTATGTGTTAGGTGTGACCTTGGGTAGCCTGTATGTTGACATTCAAGGCTATGTTCCTGTGTTGCTGGAGAATTTGCGTGGTATGTCTTGCTCTAAAACTTATTGGCTCTTGGGTGGTGGTTGGTTTCAGTGTAGGTATGGAGGCTTTTGGACGGTCACTTATTACTTAAAGTTCCATGTAGTCAGGAGTTTTCTGGTGTTCTCAGGTTTGGGGCTTAAGTTTCCTGCCTCTGGATTTCAGTTTTATTCTTCCTGTAGTCTCAGGACTTCTCCAACTATACAGCACTGATAATTAAACTTCTAGGTTAATGGCGAAAAGATTCTCCCCCGTCAAGGACACCCAGAGAGGTTCACAGAGTTACATGAACAGGAGAAAAGGGATGAGGGAGATAGAGATGAGTAGGAGGAGAAAAAGGGGGACTCAAGAGGAGAGAGACAGATCTACGCAGCTGTCTGTTCCCAGAGGGTTCTCCGTATCTCAGACACCTACAAGGATTCACAGAATTGGATTGGGAAGAGAAGGGGAAAGGAGGAAATAGAGGTGTTCTGAGGTAGAAAACAGAGAGTCAAGATTGGGAGAGAATAATCTTCGGTTTAAAGATAGGGCTTCTCGTCTTCTTTTTTTTTTTTTTTTTGTAAGGTTATAGTGTAGTGAAGATGAAAATGAAGAGTAGTAGAGGAGTACTAGAGGACTTTAAAAAGAAGAGAAAAAGAAAATAGAAGAGAAAAAGGAAAGAAAAAAAAAGAAGAAAAAAGAGAAAAGAAAAAGAAAAAAGAAAAGAAAGAAAAAAAATTTTTTTTTCCCCCTAATTAAAAAAATCGTAAAAATCTATGAAAATGAAAGTTAAGGAGTAATGGGGGAGTAATAGGGAATTTTAAAGGAAAATAAAAGAGAAAAAATTAAAAAAAAAAAGTAAAAATATGTCTAGGCATTTCTCTGGAGCTGTTGCGGTCAGTGTGGGTTCGGCTCAGTTTCAGATAGCTCCTCGTTCCAGCTTGCACTTCTCGATATCTACAGGGCCCTTCCGGTGAAGTCGGTGTTTTCTAGAGGGATTTTAATCTGTTGCACCAGTCCCTTCTGAAGCGGTTCCCTTTGTTTATTTGGCTTCTGTTTGCCGGTCTCTTCAGAGCCTCATTTCCGCCCTGATACCCGCGGGCGGAGGTGGACTCTTATTCATGTAGCTAGTTCCGTTGCGCTGCTGGGAGGGGCTGACGCTGCGGGGATGGGCTGGCGCTGCGGGGCGGGGCTGACGCTGCGGGGAGGGGCTGGCCCTGCGGGGGCGGGCTGGCGCTGCCGGGAGGGGCTGACGCTGCTTTCTCCGTCTGCCGCTGCTCAGGCTCCCGGCTGTTGTATATGGAGCGCGCCCCGCGCTGCGCTAGGTTCCAGCCCTCGGGTGTTACACAAAAGCGCGGAAGGAAAAGCTGCGCCTGCTCTCTGTGCCTTCCCCGTCAGAGCGGTCCAGGCAGCGAGGGGCTTGGTGGGCGCGCTATCCCCAGGTGTGGCGCACCCACTCCCTTCCGCGGACCCAGTCTCAGTTTCCGCTGGCGCCAGGCGGGTGCGCGCGCCTTCCGCCCTCCGCGTCCCCAGCCCCAGTCCCCGCCCCGCGCTGGTCGGGTGCCTGCGCCCTGTGTCTCGCCGCGACCTTCCCCTCCCCCCTGCCTCCTGCCTCCGGCGGGGCTGGGCCGGTCCGCAGCCTGCGAGCTCTTCTCGGGACTTTCCCCGTCCCTTTGTTCTGCGAACGGCCGGCAGTGTGTTCCGGCCGGTTAATTTCCTCTCTCTCTTTTGGTCTCCCACAGTTCAAGTTGGCACCTCACAGAAGCTCCCTCCGATTGTCCTCAGGGCACTCAGGCCCGGACCCTAGCCCAAGCAAGACCGCCTAAGACTCCCTTCCCGGGACGGGTCTCCGTCCTTAGCTCTTTTGTCTCACTTTTTATCTTTTATATTTTGTCCTGCCTCCTTTCGAAGACAATGGTCTGCTTTTCTGGGCGCCTGATGACCTCAGCTAGCGATCAGAAGTTGTTTTGTGAAGTTTGCTCTGCATTCAGTTATTCTCTTGATGAATTTGTAGGAGAGAAAGTGGTCTCCCCGTCCTACTCCTCCGCCCTCTTGGCTCCTCCTAAATGAATTTCTTAATAGTCTAGTCTTCAGAATTGTTAAAGAAGTTAATTGTAGGTAATTTAACATCAGAGACAGTATTGTCTGAAAAGCATTCCATGTGTTTAATTACAGCCCCTAAAATCCTGTATTAGATTTTTATGTACATTACAAAAAGTGTTTAAGTTAGTATGATATATATTTCATCTGTAATCCTATTATAGCAAATTGACTTCTTATAAAAGTGGAGCTTTAATTTTTACAGATAGTTTGCATTTAGTGAATGAGTAGTTATTACTTACTGTGTAGTGATTGGTCTCATTAAAAAAGTTACCATCGTTTAAACTGGGAACCTCAACAGTCCCTTCCTGGTAGGATAAGAAGTGATAAACAAGAAGAGCTGCAGTGCTGAACCAGTGTGCAGCATACCAGGAAGAGATTACTTTCGGAAGATACCTTCCAATAGTACAGCTCAGAAAAGCGATGCCTAGTTGAGAAGCACCGGTTATTTTGCCTATTGTGTCAACAAGGTCTCTATTACCAATTTTATTCCTCACAGATCCAAAAAGAGTGAGATAGGTTGACTTCATTAGAACCAGATGTTTTCTTCTGTGTGTTGGATACTTGTCATGATAGTATAGTTTTGTAAGAACACCATGTTCTGTTGCCATTATTTAAAAGATGATCATAATAGATTTTCAAATAGATCAACTTGGGACTCCGCAGATTCTAATAAAAGAACCAACACAAACACACTTCACATGAGCAAAAACACCACCATGTCCCCTCGATGTGGCATCTAGCACATTGTACAAGCTGTCTGAGAACACCTTGAAACCTAGTTCACCTCTGTCTAATCAAAGGGGGCTTCCCAGGGGGCTCAGCAGTAAGGAATCCGCCTGCCAATGCCAGAGGTACGGGTTCCAGCCCTGGATCGGGAAGAGCTCCTGGAGAAGGAAATGGCAACCCACTCCAGTATTCTTGCCTGGGGAGTCCCATGGACAGAAGAGCCTGGTGAGCTACAGTCCATCGGGTCACAGAGAGGCAGACACGACTCAGTGACTAAACAGCAACATTTTCTCTTCCTGACTTCACTTAGTATCATCTCCAGTTGCATCCACGTTGCTGCGAATCCTGGAGTGGGTAGCCATTCCCTTCTCCAGGGAATCTTCCCAACCCAGGGATCAAACCCAGGTCTCCTCCGTTAGAAGGCAGATTCTTTACCATCCAAGCCACTGGGGAAGCTGTGTTTTCTTCATTGCCCTAAGCCAGAACAAGCAGAACTCCGGTGACAACTTTGTAGGTGTAATTGTGACCTGGGTGTCTCAGTAAGACTGTGTTCTGGGATTTCTTCCAATGATGGAAGGAAAAGAACACTTTCTTTCCACCAGGATTATGAATGAGTGGTTGCCAGTTTCCTGCCTCTTAGAAAGATCATGCCCTAATGCCTACCCAGCGGAAAACAGGGTCAAGAGAAAGAATTCAGTCCTCAGTTTTGCTGGGCTGTTTTTTCCTTAGATCTATCTTCATCGAGCTTCTGATGCTTTGTTGTTACTGTTTAAGTCACTCAGTCGTGTCTGACCCTTTGCGACCCCACGGACTGCAGCCCACCAGTCTCCTCTGTCCATGGGATTTCCCAGGCAAGAATACTGGAGTGACTTGCCATGCGCTCCTCCAGGGGATCATCCTGATCCAGGAATTGAACCTGAGTCTCCTGCTTGGCAGGTGGATTCTTTACCACTGAGCCACCAGGGAAGCTCTCTAATGCTTACAACCCAAAAAAATTCCCCTGCAACACAGGATGCCCTCCACCTACCTTGGGTGACCCCCTCCTGTTTTATGTTTTATTCCCTTCCTTCCATACTTCACCTGGAGACCTAATTGTACTTGAGAAATGTCGGACCACACTGGAGAGGAATGTGATAATGAGATTTTAGGATTAAGAGAAAGAAGAAACGGAAACCCTTGCAATTGTGTGTGACTATTTGTACAGTCTGTTTCTTTTTATAAGACCAAACCAACCCTGAGGCTGTGTCTTTCAGATGAGAACCCAAAGGACAGGATTTCTCTCAAGGCATCGTCTGCCCGCTTCATTTCCTTGGATTATCTTTTAGAAAAAACTCTAGAAATGTTGGTGAGAAATCTTTGAAAAATTTCTGACTCTTACAGAGATGGGCTATGACTCAGAGCTGCTGTCTGTTTCTTTCTTGAGCTGCTTTTCAGAGATGCCAAGTCAGCCAACCATCCTAAGTCATCAGATCCTTTAAAACATTTTATATGTTTCAAAAGGTGTGGAAAAAAATCCTCTCCTGCTGACAAATCCATGATAAAGTGAGCAAGCTCTGCTAGGAGCATGTTTTGAAGGAGAAAGGGACCCCTGAGACTGCCTAAGTTTCTCCGTGGGTGATTGAGTATTGATTATGGGCTGGGAAATAGAGGAAATTGACAAACTATCAATAGAGATGATGAAACTCACCAGATGTAGTGCTAACTGGCTTAGGGCATTTGGGTACCAATGTATTGTCCCATCTCTGGATACTTGCGGGATGTGAACAGTGTTGCAGTTCCATCAGGTTTGACAGCGCTGCTTTGTCTGTGAGTGAGCCCCCTTTGTGACCCTTGAGATGCAGAGTTCATGACTGTTTTGTCCTCTTGACAGTAGGTGCAGGGAAGACGAGGTCAGGTGTCAGGGGCTTTGGAGCCCGGGCATCCCAGAGCATGGCTATTGCCTTGGTCTGGGTACATAGCCTCTTCCTGTGGTCACCACAAATGTTCTGCTCCACTCCCCAGCCTCGGTGCAGAGAGGACCTGGCTCTGATCACCCCAAGGACCTCCTTGTGTGGAATTCCCTTGTGCCTATTCCCCCTTCTACCTATGAAGCTCTCCTCTGCTCCCCGTTCTCCTTCTGAAGAGTAGATGCCCTTGTCAACCAAGTGCCATTCCAGCTGGTGGTTCCTGTGTCCCCCCTCCCTCTTTCCTCCACCGTCTGGGCTGGAACACGAGACCTGATGGGCTGGGCGCTGGCATGCCCTCCCTCCAAGGCTCCCTGTGAGCCCAGCTGGTGTCCATTCCCATCCCAAAGGGCTGATTCACCCCCGTCTCAGATGGTTTTACACTGGCTGACATTTTGGAGTTGTCAACCAGCTCAGAGCCTGATGGGAGATTAAAGAACATTTTTTCTCTCTTCTCTTTGTTGTAAACCAGTGTTTATACCAAACCTTTCTGTACCGATAAATTTCCAGTCGAAACATCAGCCTCTCAAATCTTGATATGGGACTCGGTTGGTTTCTAAAATTCTTTCCATGTGTTTATTTAGTTCTTAGGAGCCTTTCACCAACGTGTCACATACGTACAGAAAATTGCACCAATTTTTAGGTGAGCAGCTTCCAATTTTTGTAAAGTGCACTCTTGTGTAACCAGAATCCAGTGCAAGAGATAGAATGTTGCTAAGCCCCCAAAGTCACCCCATGCCCTTTCAGGTCACTTCCAGTTGCTCCCCTCATGTACCTGTCAAAGTAACCATCAGTGTACCTTTTCTCTCCCAGTTTTATAGGGATATAATTGACATATAGCACTGTGTAAGCTTAAAGTATACAGCACAACACCTCACGAAAGAAAGTTGGAGCACGGGAGGAGAAGGGGGTGACAGAGGATGGGATGGTTGGATGGCACCACTGACTCGGTGGACATGAGTTTGAGTAAGCTCCGGGAGATGGCAAAGGCCAGGGAAGCCTGGCGTGCTGCAGTCCATCGGGTCGCAAAGAGTCGGACACAACTGAGCGACTCAAGAACAACAACACAATGTATCACAAAACGATTCCCACAGTAAGTTTGGTGAACATCCGTCATCTCATACAGATAGAGAATTAAGAAGTGGAAAGAAATTTTTTTCTTGTGATGAGAACTCTTAAGATTTACCCGTCTTAACAACTTTCAGATATGGCACATAGCAGTGACAATTACATTCATCATGATTTACATTCCCTAATACTTATAACTGGAAGTTTGTGCCTTTTGATCACCTTCATTCAATTCCCCCTTCTTTCAACCCCGTTCCCTTACCTCCGGGAACCACAAATCCGATCTCTTTTCCCTGACTTTGTTTGTTAATACAACAAGCAAAATTGTTTTCTGGTATACAGGAAGCAGTTGATTCCTGATATACAATATGGTGAGTCAGTATTTCCATACATTTCAAAACAATCGCTGCAGTAAGTCTAGTTCCCGTCATACAAAGATATTACATTATTATTGACTCTATTCTCTATACTGCACACTTCATCCCATGATTCACTTTTTTTTAATAAGTGAAAGTTTGTACCTCTTAATCTCCTTCACTTACTTCTCTCCTCTCCCCACCCACCTCCCTTCTGACAACCGCCTGTCTGTTCTCTGTATATCTATGACTCTGCTTTGGTCTTATTATGTTTGTTCATTTGTCCACAAAAAAGTGAAATCATGTTACAGTATTTGCCTGTCTCTGTCTGACTTATTTCACTTATCGTAACATCCTCTATGCCCATCCATGTTGTCACAAATGGCAAGATTTAATTGTTTAATGGATGAGTAATATCCCAATGTATTTAATTGCTTCTGTGTATTGGCTATGGTGAATAATGCTGCAAGGAACATCAGGGGTGCAAATATCTTTTCAAATTCATTTTTTCATTTTTGTGTTCTTCAGAGAAAGTAACCATTGTTGTAAAGAAGACTTAATGCAAGTGGTAGAATCTCCTTTTCAAGAAGTATTCATCAATAATCATATAAGTATAGTTAAAACTTACTGAGATCTGGGAATTCCCCAGCAGTCCAGTGGTTAGGACTCCAGGCTTCCGCTCTATGGGTCATGGGTTTGATTCCTGGTTGGGGAACTAAGATCCTGTATGCCAAGGTGTGGCTGGGGAAAAAAAAAAAACAAAAACTTCCTGAGATCTTACTATATGGCAGATTTTGCAAACACAACATAAATTAGCTCATTTTATCTTTATAGTCATCCCATGGCATAGGTTATGATACATTTTTGTTATTAGTCTCATTTAATAGAAAAGGAGACAGATGCAAGAAATTGTCTTATTTTCTCACTGGCTTTTTAAACTAGCTTTGCAACTTTTAAGAGGAGATTTTATTTTATTAAAATATCTTATATCCATTTCCTTTTAAGTAAACATGTAATTCTATTTATTCTTAGTGGGTTTTTTTTTTTTTTTGCAATTAAAGAACTGATACATTTGAGAGGTAATAAGAACTCACTAGAATATTCGTAGTCATCTAATCAAATATTGAAAAATGGGCACTTCCCTGGTGGTCCAGTGGTTTTTTGTCAATGAAAGTGTTAGTGGCTCAGTTGTGTCCAACTCTTGTGACCCCACTAACTGTAGCCAGGCTCCTCTGTCCATGGGATTCTCCAGGCAAGAACACTGAAGTGGGTTGCCATGCCCTTCACAAAATATTAAGCATTTTATATTAAATAAAATATGATAAGGTCTGACTTCAATTAGATTAAATATTTCATAATATAATTATATAAATTAGGTTTTAAATTTCTTTTTGAATTATTCAGAATTAGTCTGAAATGAATCACAGAAATTTGACATCCACGGGTTTATTCAACACATCTTTAACAGTTTGGTTGCCTTAGAAAATATCCAGTTATATTTAAAAGAATCAGTGTTAAACTCAAACTGCTTTGGTTGTTTCAAAGTACTTTTTTTTTTTTCAAAGCAGTCATACTTCCTAGGAACAAATATTGAAAATAACTGAAAAGAACTGCTTACATTTAAATTTTTAAAAGCCATTTTTAGCTTTCAGTGTTTATTTCCTATGCATATTCTTTTTGTTTTGTTCTCAAGGGACTCTCCCTCAAGAGCAATGCATTCTTTCACATTATTCAGCTAAATGAAAGGCAAAATCACGAAATTTGTCATTGCGCCTGTATCTGACTCTACCTTATTTTTGACTTCACACCATCCCATCATGACACAGAACAACTAAGTGTCAGCACCGCCACTCTCCTTTAGCAGATATATGCAAGACAGGACAGGGCAGCCTACTGGCTTCTTTGGTTGACATTCTAGCAATTTGATGATGGGTGAAAGGCACTTCTTTATTTTGTAACATAGAATATTTGATAACTCTGGAGATGTTCTCAGGCAGATCAGCTTTAGGAAAGCATACAAATTAATTTGATTCCTTTAATGCTATTGGCACTCATTTATCCCTTAGAAGATGGGGTGATAACATAGCCATGTTTACCCTGCTGTGAGGAATGCTACTGAACAGGGTGATTCCAGGTAAACAAAGCACACCCACCATACATAGCATGGAACTGTTCTAGAATATGTGATTTACAATGGCATTGGTTTTCGTAGTTAGAAGTTTTAAGTAATTAAATGATAAAAATACATATTTTATAATGATTTGGTGTCTTTGATCCTCATCCTGGAGTGTTTGGTAATAGGACTTAATATTTAAATTTTGACAAGCTGAAAAATAAATATGAGTAAAGAATATAAAGACACTAGGTCTTTATACAGAGTGAAGTAAGCCAGAAAGATAAAGAACATTACAGCATTACAGCATACTAACACATATATATGGAATTTAGAAAGAAGGTAACGATAACCCTATATGCAAAACGGAAAAAGAGACACAGAAATACAGAACAGACTTTTGAGCTCTGTGGGAGAATGTGAGGGTGGGATATTTCAAAAGAACTAACAAGCTCAGAGAATAGGCATTGTAGGGACTTGTTGGAACTGTTCTTTCAAGCACCCCACACTGCCCCACTGGAAATACTGTATTTAATGTCAACTTAGTTTGACCTTTAGTTTTGGTGGCATTTACTAATTCTATGAAAACCACCATTTCTCACTTCCCCTGAAGCTTAATAGAAAATCAAACTATTAGTTAGACATAGCCCAGTTTATGCAAAGGGGACAATCTCTCTCAAATGTTTCCCCCACAACCTGAAAAAAGATATAGAACAACCTCTATTATTTTGGCTAATTTGAATTTCTAACACCAGGGGAATTGAAAATGGTATTCTAACCGTAGTTGAAAGCATCAGTTTGTTGTCTTTGGGAAGTCAAGAAAAGCCAGATCTCTCAAAGTGGGCCTGATTCTTGGGTTGGAGAAAAGCATACTTGTTCCAAAGATTTCAGGGTCCCTGATCATTCAGTGATAGATAACTACTGCGTGTATTAGTTTTTCATTGCTGTCATAACAAATTATCACAAACTTAGCAGCTTAAAATAACACCTATTTATTATCTCACAGCTCAAGGAAGCTCAGCTGGGTTCTCTACTCAAGGGCTCACAGTGCCAAAATCAAGGTGGCATTGGCTGGGCTCGTGTGGGACACTCTGAGGGGGAATCTGCTTCCAGGCCTTCTCAGATCATTGGCAGAATTTAGTTTCTCAGTGTTCTTCCTGACTCGTAGACGGAAGTTACTCTCACTTCTAGAGACCACCTGTATGCCCTGACTCATGGGTGTCTGTCCCCACATGCTCATCACAGCATCACTCACAGTGGCCAATGTACAGAAACAGCCTGGGTGTCTGTCAGCAGACAAGTGGATAAACAGGTAGGGGATATATACACACACACACATATATATATATACACACACATACACACACACACACACACACACACACACATATACACATAGACATACACAATGGAATATTACTCAGCCACGTAAAAAAATCTTGCCATTTGCAACAATATGGATGGATCTAGAGGGTGTTATACTCAGTGAAACAAGTCACACAATAAAGAAATATGGGGTGATCTCATTTACATGTTGTTGCTGTTTAGTTACTAAGTCATGTCCAATTCTTTGCAACCCTTTGCCAGGCTCCTCTGTCCATGGGATTTCCCAGGAAAGAATACTGAAGTGGGTTGCCATTCCCTTCTCCAGGGGATCTTCCCCACCCAGGGGTCAAACCCATATCTCCTGCATTACAGGCAGATTCTTTACTGCTGAGCCACCAAGGAAGCCCCACTTACATGCAGCTTTTTAAAAAGTTGAATACATAGTGACAGAGAGTAGAAGAATGGCTACCAGGGCCCAGGGGGAGAATGGGAGAAATGGGGAGGTGTTGGTCAAAGAATACGAACTTCAAGGTATAAGATGAATAAGTTCTGGGCATCTAATGCATAGCATGGTGATTATAGTTAACAGCACTGAATTAAATACTTGAAGTTGTTAAGAGAGTATATCTTCAATGTTCCTATCACATAATGCAGTAGTAAGTATATGACATGATGGAGGTGTTAGCTACTGCTAAGGTGGTGATTATTTTCAAGGTATAACAAATCAACATGTTGTGCACCTTAAACTTACACAAATTTTTGTGTCAGTCATATCAGTAAAACTTGGGTGAAAGCCAACAAAGGCAGGTCGAGAGTCTTTCTCACATTTCAAATCTTGTGATCCTTCTGCCAAATCTCTTCTGCTTCTAGCTGGAGGAAGTCCTCTGTTTTTAAGTGCTCCTGTGATTAGATTGGGTCTAGTTGAATAATTAGGCTAACCTCCCTTAATTACACCTGCAAAGTCCCTTTTGCCGAACATTGTAACATATTCACAGGTTTTGGGGATTAGGATGTGGACTTCTTCAGTGATACATTTTATTTGTCATACAAGGTATCCCCTTGACTTCTGTGGGACTCAAATACCTGGCTTAGAGGATCCTGGAGGCAACACAGTGAAGGTGCTTTGGGAGCTGACTGTACCATACAGCTTTGAGGCTTGAGGCCTCAGGGGTGCAAATAAACAGATGTGCAACTAAAAATCAAGTTCACCTATTTGTGTGAAAATAGATATTTCCAATTATGATTTTCTGCCCCTTAATTTTATGGTAGCTCCTGTAAGGACATTCATGCATTCATTTTCACAAGTCTTCCTTGAGCACTTACTATGTGCTTGGCTCAATTCCAGGTTTGGAGAATCCAGCTGTACAGACAGATAAAAACCCCTGCACTCAGGAAACCTATGTTCCAGTATTGAAGAGCACAAAATAAACCCAGAAAATAAAGTATATGAGGTACTAGAAGGTAAAAAAATTATAAAGAAAAAGGAAAGTAAGGGAGAGGAATGGGGAGCAGTCTCGTGAGATGAGGGTAGGTTCCAGATTTAAATAAAGGTGGTTGGGTGAGGCCTCACTGGGAAGGTGACATTTGAGCAGATACTTGCAGGAGCATGTAGGAGAAGTGCAGAAGAAAACGCCAAAGGGGTTTAGAAATGTGGGAATTGTGTGTGTGTTCTTACACAGCTTGTGGATTTTTTTTTTTTTTTTTGAGTCATGAAGCTAAATGAGTTCTCTGTAGGAGTAAATGTAGACAGAGGACAGAAGAGAGCTGAGGAATGCATCCTGGAGCACTCCACTGTTAGAGGTCAAGAAGATGAGGAGGAACAAGCAATGGATGTGAGAGTGAGCAGCTGGTGAGGCACAGAGGTGATCAGATGAGGATAATGTTCTAAGAAAGAGTTTTGAGGTGAAGGGCTTGTTTATCTCTGTCAAATTTATGGATGGGTCATGTAAGATGAGAATGAACAATTGACAGAGTTAACAATTTGGAGGTCCCTGGTTTCTGTGTCTTGGGAACAACATCCTGATTGAAGAATCTCAGTAGAAAATGAGAGGAGAGGACTCAGAGAAAGCAATAAGTAGCGCAGACCACTTGGGAGTTCTGAAGAGGGGCAAGAAAGTGGGCAAATATCAGGCAGGGCATGTGGGATCAAGAGATTAAAAAACAAAACAGATTGCATGTTTGTATGCTGGTGAGGATGAGGAAGTAGAGAGGGAAAAAATTGATGACATAGGAGAGAGAAGGGTCATTTCCTTGAGTGAGAGGGTGTAGAGTCTTGAGAAGGGTTTGGCCTTGAATACAGGAAAGACAACATGTTCTTGGTAACAGAAGGCAAGGCAGAACATACTGGCAAAGATACAGGTAGGTGGAAGGTATAGATGTGTTCTTCTGGTGGCTTCTGTTTTCTCTAGGAAATAGGAAGATCAGTGGGGTGGGTGAGGGAAGGGAAAGAGATGAAAGGAATGACCCTCTCTTGGTGTAGCCATTGGTGAATAGGAGGGATTGGCCTTGAATATAGGACAGACTCACTTCTCTGATAAATCTAAGGACTTCCAGGTTCTGCTCCTGTTTCTGGTCAGCAAATATATGTTAAAATATATACATATATATTTTTTATATATATATAAATATATTTGCATGCTGGACCAGAAAATATCTATCTATCTATCTATCTATCTATCTATCTACCTATAGATAGATATAGATATATCTTTGGGGCTTCCCTCGTGGCTCAGCTGGTAAAGAATCCACTTGCAATGTGGGAAACCTGGGTTCGATCCCTGGGTTGGGAAGATCCCCCCTAGATAAGGGCATGGCAATCCACTGCAGTATTCTTGCCTGGAGGATCCCCATGGACAGAGGAGGTCCATGGGGTCACAAAGAGTTGGACATGACTGAGCAACTCAGCACAGCATATAGCATGTGTGTGTGTATATATATATATATATATATATATATATATATATATATATATATATATATATTGCAGTCCCTATATATATATACAGGTTGTTCAGCATTTGTTTGTTGTTAGGAAACTTCTAAGTGACAACTTCCAAGCTCTTTACTTGCTGCACCAGAAACTGGAAGTCCCTATGACTTTTTCATGTAATCCTCACCACAACGCTACAATATAGACATGACTAACTCAGTTTCAAAGATAAAGGAAAACATGAGAAAAGTTAAGGGACCTGTGTAAGCCACACCGCTTGAAGTGGCAGAACCGGAATCAAACTCAGATCTCCCTGCTCTAGGGTGACCATTATCCTTCCACAGTGCCTATTGTCTCTGCTCATACAAAGCATCACAGGTTTATACTTCATTTGGCCAGATTTGTTCTGGTGCTTACCTTGAAGCTCTTTAAATTAGAACTTGAGTATTTTGACCTGGTTTTGCAAATTTGTGGGTCTTCTAGGGAAATCTAGCTTTTCATCATACAGTGGTTTATTACCTAATTCCTTTTTAACCTATGATTTTGCTTCTCCTTGGGGAGAGAAAAAGAGTGAAAAGTGAAATATGCTCATTTTATAACTTGATATTAGCTCAAGTAAAATGATTTAGGATGGCATAATTTGAAAGGAAGAGCCAAAATGTAGCTGTAGGAATACATGTGATCACTGTTAATTTGTGCAGAAATGAAAAGTGGACTTATAATCATCAGGCCAGAGTTTCAGTTGAGTCCTGGCTCTGCCCTCAATCTGCAAAGGAATCTGAGTCTCAGTTTCCTCATCTATAAATAACTACTTTCTTATATTTGCATCATCATTGAATTAAAAAATACCTATCAACATTTATGGACTATCTCTGTGCCAAGCAGTATGCAAATAGACAGGAGTATATAAAAGATATATAATGATGCTTGTCTTGATGGGGGTGTTTGTGGAGAGTGGAGAGCTGTGTGCTTCAGGAGACAGGTTGCAAACTATCAGATCTTGTACTGGAATCATTTCTGCCCTGCAAAATCAGTTGAGACATCTCATACCTTCTGCTTTGGCTCCTAAATTCCGAGTTTTTTGTTTAATTTCCTCATGTCCTTGCCTACTGCTCAGCTGACTGCATCTTTCTGTTGGTCCAGTAGTCTATCTAATCTATTTAGTTACAAAACAACTCTAGTTTCATTTAGTACAGCATCCTTCAGCAGACTTTGCCACTTTCCACCTATAGACCCGTTCTGACTCAAATGCTCAGGGATCCTTTTCCCCATTAATTCCATGATTCACCTCATTTGTACTTCCTTTACCTTTAAAGAAAGCCAACACCAAAAGAGTGTCTTCCCAACATCTCAGTGGTAACCAGTATAAAATAAGTAATGCTTATAATTGAAGTAAAAGGCAAAGGAGAAAAGGAAAGATATACCCATCTGAATCCAGAGTTCCAAAGAATAGCAAGGAGTGATAAGAAAGCCTTCCTAAATGAATAATGCAAAAAAATAGAGGAAAACAATAGAATGGGGAAGACTAGAGACCTCTTCAAGAAAATTAGAGATACCAAGGGAAAATTTCATGCACAGATGGGCACAAAAAAGGACAGAAATGGTATGGACTTAACAGAAGCAGAAGATATTTAGAAGAGGTGGCAAGAATACACAGAAGAATTATGCAGAAAATACCTCAATGACCCAGATAAACATGATGGTGTGATCACTCACCTAGAGCCAGATATCTTGGAGTGTGAAGTCAAGTGGGCCTTAGGAAGCATCACTATGAACAAAGTAGTGGAGGTGAAGGAATTCCAGCTGAGCTATTTAAAATCCTCAAAGATTATGCTGTGAAAGTGCTGCATTTAATATGCTAGCAAATCTGGAAAACTCAGCAGTGGCCACAGGACTGGAAAAGGTCAGTTTTCATTGCAGTCCCAAAGAAGGACAATGCCAAAGAATTTTCAAACTACCACACAACAGCACTCATTTCACAAGCTAACAAAGTAATGGTCAAAATTCTCCAAGCCAGGCTTCAACAGTATGTGAACCAAAAACTTCCAGATGTTCAAGCTGGATTTAGAAAAGGTAGAGGAACTAGAGATCAAATTGCCAACATCTACTGGATCATAGAAAAAGCAAGAGAATCCCAGAAAAGCATCTGCTTCTCCTTCATTGACTACACTAAAGACTTTGACTGTGTGGGTCACAACAAACTGTGCAAAATTCTTAAAGAGATGGGAATATCAGACCACCTTACCTACCTCCTGAGAAACCTCCATGTATGTCAAGAAGCAACAGTTAGAACCAGACATGAAACAATGGATTGGTCCAAAATTGGGAAAGGAGTATGTCAAAGCTGTATATTGTCACCCTGCTGTTTAACTTATATGCAGAATACATCATGTGAAATGCCAGACTGGATGAAGCACAAGCTAGAATCAAGATTGCCAGGAGAAATATCAATAACTTCAGATATCAGATGACACCACCCTTAAGCAAGACAGCAAAGAGGAACTAAAGAGCCTCTTGATGAAAGTGAAAGAGGAGAGTGAAAAAGTTCGCTTAAAACTCAACACTCAAAAAACTAAGATCATGGTATACAGTCCCATCACTTCATGGCAAATAGATGGGGAAACCATGGATACAGTGACAGACTATTTTCTTGGGCTCCAAAATCACTGTAGCCATGAAGTTAGAAGACACTTGCTTCTTGGAAGAAAAGCTATGACAAACCTAGACAGCATATTAAAAAGCAGAGACATTACTTTGACAGCAAATGTCCACCTAGTCAAATCTATGGTTTTTCCAATAGTCAGGTATGGATGTGACAGTTGGACCATAAAGGAGGCTGAATGCTGAAGGTTGATGCTTTTGAGCTGTGGTGTTGGAGAAGCATCTTGGGAGTCTCTTGGCCTGCAAGATCAAACCAGTCAATGCTAAAGGAAATCAATCCTGAATATTCATTGGAAGAACTGATGCTGCAGCTGAATCTCTAATACTTTGGCCACCTGATGTGAAGAGCTGACTCATTAGAAAAGACTCTGATGCTGGGAAAGATTGAGGACAGCAGAAGAAGGGAATGACAGAGGACAAGATGGTTGTATGGCATCACTGACTCAATGGACAACAGTTTGAGTAAGCTCCAGGGGTTGGTGAAGGACAGGGAAGCCTGGCATGCTTCATTCCATGAGGTTGCAAAGAGCTGGACATGACTGAGTGACTGAATGACAACAACAATAATTGAGCACACTTAATGTAAGACCTCCCACCCCCACATCCAAAAGTGGACACAAGACAGTCTGCATAAATTGTGCCTGGCAGAGTTGAGTGCATTTGTCATTCTGAATCCTGCTCTGTTCAGGTTCAGCTCAGGAATAGAAAGTTGGAGTATGCAATGAGTTGCTTCAAGAATGTGGCAGATGAGGTCATCATCCAAGAGACAAACCAGGAAGACTCAGCAAACAGTGGATACACTTGGCCATGTCAGGCGGAGTCTACCCTGAGAAGAGCTTTGTAAACATGCTGCCGATGGAAACTTAGGAAATATTCAAGTGCAGCTGAGGATATGACCTCAGGCTTGGATTTCACGCAGGAAATATTTGTTGAATAATCCTTTGGAACAGTGGTTTGGCAAAATGACCAGGCTACATTGGATCTGGGAAGAAGGAATTGGGCTGTCCAATCTCACCAAAACCAACCTTATAGCCATGAGAATGTGGGTCCTCAGAAAGGTTTTACTTTGATACGGATTCCTCATAGCCCAACAAGAGCATTCCCTCACTTGAGAATCTTGAATGGTTCTCATGTGGAGGTGATTTTTCCCCAGGAAATACTTTTCAATCTTCTCTGGTATCCAGTCAGTGGATACTATCCAGTATAGTGATAGCAGCAAAATTGGGGGATCTAGGAGGCTTTCATAATAGTCCAAGTGAGAGATGGCAGGGCTAAACCAGAACATAGTACTGGGGACAGAAGTTAAGGACTTCAAACTCCTTTCCACTCTTCTCATACACTTTGCTTGGTCACTGTTTCCAAGTAAATCCCAGTGCAGCCTCAGCTAATTACTGGGCCCAAAACAGCTCTCCCAGGAGCCTTTAAACCTTCATGTCACCGTTCCCAACCTCTTCTTCTTGTGGGAGTGCTTTTGAGTCCCTAGGCATCCTTGCTTGTCAGTTTGACCTTGATCAGAATCACTATACAGTATCCAGTCCAGTGTTCTGGAAGAGTGCATTTTGACCTGAGAAAGAGTAGAACATATTCTTGGCACATTTCCTCTTAAACTTCCTAAGTTCCTGACCCCTCCATTTGTGTTGTTGGAGTGCCATGGTCAGAAAGAAACAACAAAACCTTTAGCAAGGAATGAATAAAGGGTGATGGGGGTGAGTACAAAAGTGATACAAAGAATGCAGCCAAAGATAAATAAATCTTTAAAAAAAAAAAATGGTACACATTTCCCTGCTCTGGTTTTGGAGACAAGAAGTCTGAAATCAGTTTCACTGGGTCAACATCAAGGTGCCAAGAGGGTGGTTTATTCCGGAGACTCTAGAATAGGATCCATTTCTTTGCCTTTCCTAGCCTCTGGAGGCCACTTGCACTTCTTGACTCATGACCTCTGCCTTGCATCACGCTTACCTCTGGCTTTTGTTGCACATCTCCTCATTCTTCTTTTGTAGTCAAATTGTCTCTGCCTTTCTTTTATAAGAAGTCTTGTGATGACATTTAAGGTTCACCTCATCTAGAATAGTCTCCCCATTTCAAGATCCTTAACTCAGTCATATCCACAAAGTCCCCTTTTTCACCATATAAAGTGAAAGTGAAGTGAAGTCGCTCAGTGTCCAGCTCTTTGCAATCCCATGGACTGTAGCCTACCAGGCTCCTCCATCTATGGGATTCTCCAGGCAAGAATACTGGAGTGGGTTGCCATTTCCTTCTCCAGGGGATCTTCCTGAACCAGGGATAGAACCCGAGTCTCCTGCATTGCAGGCAGATCCTTTACCCTCTGAGCCACCAGGGAAGCCAGAGGTTTTTAAGGTAACACGGTAAAAGATTCCAGGAATTATAACTTGGATATCATTGGGAGTCATTATAAAGTCTATTACAATTATAGAATGAAGAAAAGGGCATTGGGACTGGACCTTGAGGAATGAATGAGTTCTGGCATTATTCTAGCTGAAGGGATATAATATGGAAAGCCTCACCTGCTTAGGAAATACAAAAATCTTTCAAGTAACTAGAATATAAGCTGTATGATGAAGGAAGACAGAAGTTGAAGATGGTGAGGAGAACAAGGCCAACTCACAAAGAGCCTTGAATACTAAACCAAGAAGTTTGGATCTGGCCTTCCTAAAAACAGAGCTGTTAAACAACAGATGGAATGGGCTGTTGACACAATCAAGTGCAAAGATGATGAGTTCTGAATGAAGGCAGACACTGCGTTCAGCAACTACTAAATAACAAAGCTGTTCCTGCTGGAGGTGGGTAGGAATGCTGAATATTCTTAACTTCTGTCCCCAGTACTATGTTCTGGTTTAGCCCTGCCATCTCTCACGTGGACTATTATGAAAGTCTCCTAGATCCCCCAATTTTGCTGCTATCACTATCTAATCAATTTCTCAGTCTGTAGTCAGAGTGAGGAGAAGGCAATGGCACCCCACTCCAGTCCTCTTGCCTGGAAAATCCCATGGACGGAGGAGCCTGGTGGGCTGCAGTCCATGGGGTCGCTAAGAGTCGGACACGACTGAGCGAGTTCACTTTCACTTTTTACTTTCATGCACTGGAGAAGGAAATGGCAACCCACTCCAGTGTTCTTGCCTGAAGAATCCCTAGGATAGGGTAGCCTGGTGGGCTGCCATCTATGGGGTCGCACAGAGTCGGACACAACTGAAGCGACAGCAGCAGCAGCAACAGTCAGAGTGATCTTCTAGAACATAAGGCTGACCACACCACTGTTCACCTAGTTAAAATGGCATCCAGTTGCCTTTAGGGCACACAGTCCTTCAGCATCTGGGTTCTTCTCGCCTTTCCACTCTTCTCATACACTTTGCTTGGTCACTGTTCCCAAGTAAATCCCAGTGCAGCCTCAGGTAATTACTGGGCCAAAAACAGCTCTCCCAGGAGCCTTTAAACCTTCATGTCACCATTCCCAACCTCTTCTTCTTGTGGGAGTGCTTTTGAGTCCCTAGGCATCCTTGCTTGTCAGTTTGACCTCAATCAGAATCACTTGAATCCTCTTTAATATGATTTAATAAATTTGAATCTCAGGGTGGAGATTCTAGGAAGGATGGAGTTCTAGGAAGAATCCCAAGGTGTCTCTCAAGCTTCACCTTTCTGAGTCTCACCCACCTCATGCCCAACCCTGGGTAGATGCCTTGAATAATCCTCTCTCCTTTGTGGGGGGGAGGGGAATCTGTGGATGTGATAGGGTATCACTTTCATGACTAGTGATCGAAAGTTCAACAAAAGACAGATTTCCCTGAGTGGGTCTGACCTCATCAGAAGAGCCTTTAAAAGAAGTTAGAAACCTGTGGTCCTGCTGACCTTAGGGAAGAGGAAGATATACTAAATGTGAGAGGGTCAGTGGAGCTGAGTGCAGGTGGGGGGTGCTATGGCAAGGACTGCAGTAAAATTCTGGAAGCTGAGAGCAGCCCAAGTCACCAACCAGCAAGAGGAGAGGGGCCTCAGTCCTAGAATCTCAACAAATTGAATTCTTCCTACAACTGCCTGTGTTTGGAAGAGGACTCGGAGCTCTAAGAAGGAACACAGCCTGGTGAACTCCTTGACTTCAGCCCCTCAGGCAGAAAATCTTGCTCAGCAGAGCACAGATTTCTCTGCAGAAACCAGATAATCAGTGGATGTTGTTTGTCACTAAATTTGAGTCCCTTCCCACCCAGCAGACCCCCCGGACTCCTTACACAAAAGCATTCATTCCCTTCCCAGGGCTCTGCACAGCAAGAGGACCCAGGAAGACATCAGGCCACAAAGTCCTTTTCCATCTTTCTCTCCTGGATGCCTTCTGGTTTTAGAGTTACATAGCCGAGAGTGTTATCACAAAGATTCTTCTCTAATAAAGTTCTGTGTTCAAAGGACTTGCTGGCTCTACCTACACAAAGAAGCAATGCTGAGCTGTCCGCTTGGGACTGTATCATGCATGGCTAAGAGTGAGGAAAGGAGTAGAAGGAGGCGTTCTAAGGAGATGGTGTAAGTGGTTTGCCCAGCGTGGCCCTTAAAGCAGCACCAGAAGCAGCGTCTGGGAACTTGCTAGAAATGTGAATTCTCAGGCCTCATCCGGATCTTCTGAATCAGAAACTATTTTAGCAAGCCCTCCAGGTGATTCTGACGCACAGTAAACTGAACCACTTGCTTAGATAAGTCATTCTTGATTTCATTAATGACATATAGCAGCATTTCCTTTTTTTAAGTCAATTTTTATCAGAGTACAGTTGATTTACAATGTTGTATTAGTTTCTGTTGTACAACAAAATGATTCAGTCATGTATATAAATATATTCACTCCTTTTCTTAGATTCTTTTCCTATATAGGCCATTCAGAGTACTGAGTAAAGTTCCCTGTGCTGTATAGTAGGTTATTAGCTATTTATTTTATATGTTAGTAATGTGTGTATGTCATTTCAATTTCCCATGATATCCCTCCCCATCTTTATCCTCTGGTAACCATAAGTTTGCCTTCTACATCTGTGCCTCTATTTCTGTTGTGTAAATAGGTTCATTTGTAGCATTTTTTAAGATTCCACATGTAAGCGATATCATATGATATTTGTCTATAGCAGCATTTTTTAAGAAACCCCCTCTAAAGACTACCAGAGTAACAAAAGATGTAGAGGGTGGCCAAGGCTCAAACATGCCCACACTGGCCACAAAGTGGCCAGCCAGTCTCAGTTTCTCATAGACTCTGATAACAGGACAGAGAGAGAATCTGTGATGTTAGGTATCAGGGTCAGCTTAGGATTTAACCCCTGTCTGCAATTTAATCTTTGTCCTCATGAAGCCTGCCACATAGTTGATGTTCAATAAACAGATGTAAGATGTATAAATAAAACAATCCTTTCTGGTGGGAACAGAGAGACCAAATCCCTTACTCAGGCCCTGGGGTTGGAGTCCTCCTCCCAGTTAACTCAGGGATAAATTCACCCTCATTAAGAGAGAAGACAGTCCCCTAACCTGGCCTCCTTTTAGAATCTTTCTGGAAAACCAGGAGTGTGGTACATGGTGAATAGTGCCTTGGCATTCAGAAAGGAGCCAAAGAGCAGAAGGAAGTACCATTCAAGAGCCTGCAGAGCCCATCTCTGCCCCGTTTGACCTCCAATTCAGGTTATTGGAGTGGGACCAGCACGTGTGTTCACAGTCAAAGCCCTTGACTGTTGTTCCTTCACAGGGTGCCTCAGACAGAAAATCCTGCACCTCTTCTTGTCATATTGAAATGAAGAAGAAACCAATTTGCATTAATGTACACAACTAATAGATGGGAAATTGAATGACTCTCTCTGGGTAGCAAAGGTGTTCTCAGGACATTCAAGAGCAGAAGGTATTTTTTTAGTTCGGTCAGTTCAGTTCAGTCACTCAGTCGTGTCTGACTCTTTGTGACCCCATGGACCACAGCACGCCAGGCTTCCCTGTCCATCACCAACTCCCAGAGTTTACCCAAGCTCATGTCCATTGAGTTTGTGATGCCATCTAACCATCTCACCCTCTGTCGTCCCCTTCTCCTCCTGCCCTCAATCTTTCCCAGCATCAGGGTCTTGTCAAATGAGTCAGCTCTTTGCATTAGGTGGCCAAAGTATTGGAGTTTCAATTTCAACATCAATGAACACTCGGGACTGATCTGTTTTAGGATGGACTGGTTGGATCTCCTTGCAGTCAATTCTTCGGCACTCAGTTTTCTTTATAGTCCAACTCTCACATCCATACATGACCACTGGAAAAACCATAGCCTTGACTAGATGGACCTTTGTTGGCAAAGTAATGTCTCTGCTTTTTAATATCTATCTAGGTTGCTCATAACTTTCCTTCCAAGGAGTGAGCGTCTTTTAATTTCATGGCTCCAATCACCATCTGCAGTGATTTTGGAGCCCCCAAAAATAAAGTCTGACACTGTTTCCACTGTTTCCTCATCTCCTTGCCATGAAGTGATGGGACCAGATGCCATGATCTTAGTTTTCTGAATGTTGAGCTTTAAGCCAACTTTTTCACTCTCCTCTTTTACTTTCATCAAGAGGCTCTTTAGTTCTTCACTTTCTGCCATAAGGTTGGTGTCATCTGCATATCTGAGGTTATTGATATTTCTCCCGGCAATCTTGATCCCAGCTTGTGCTTCATCCAGCCCATCATTTCTCATGATGTACTCTGCATACAAGTTAAATAAGCAGGGTGACAATATACAGCCTTGACATACTCCTTACCAGACTTTAATTCCTTCTGGACCATGTATTATTATGTGATTCCTGTTGCCTTGGAAAGCTCAGATGATTAAAAGAGTTTATATTTGCCACTTCCAAGAACTCCTCTTGCAATTTAAATGATTCATGCATCTAAGTTTTACAAAGAGGAAAACAATCTCATTGTTATTTGCTCTATTAAAGCCCTCAAGGGTTCATCTTATTATTTTGTTATCTGGTAAAAAGGGGGAGTTTAATTCTCTAATCTTTTCCATGGGAAATTCTTAACAGCATAATAAAAATCCCTTACTTAACTAGCAGAGAAATAGCTACTGCTCTCATCTTTTCTCCTTTTTTGGGGAGGGTGGAAGAGAGATACTGTTGGTTACATGCTAATATTCTCATGCCATGTAACAAATTTCAGAAGAAGAAATGGGCAGAAGCCAGGTCAGAGTGATGAGTATTCCTCTGTCTCTGGTCTTTGCACCAGAGCACTAACACACTTATGGAAACTGCTTACCGTCCCCTGGCAATCGTCTCCTTCTTCCTTTTCACAGATGGAGTTTCACTTGTCCTCATTGGTGGGCTTGTTATTTTATCACCTGTGTAGGTCTTTGTGGCCATCATCACAGTCAAGGTGGAGAGTGATTCTGTCATCACAGTGGTCCCTAGTGTTGCCTTTTTATAAACACATCTATCTTCCTTCTGTTTCTCCCCTCCTCACCTGACCAACCCCTGGCCCTCCATTTGTGTCTTTATCCCTGGAAACCATGATCTATTCCATTTCTATAATTTTGGCACTTCGAAGATGTGTAATGGAATCCTACAGTATACACCATGTTGGGATTGACTTTTTTTTCCCAGCATAATTCCCTTGAGATTCATACAAGTTGTTTCATGTTATCAGTAATTGGTTTTTAAAAGACATAGAGACACAGATGTAGAGAATAAATGTATGAACACCAAGGGGAAAAGGAGAAAGTGGGATAAATTGGGCAAGCCACCTGATGCAAAGAGCTGACTCATTTGAAAAGACCCTGATGCTGGGAAAGATTGAAGGCAGGAGGAGAAGGGGACGACAGAGGATGAGATGGTTGGATGGCATCACCGACTCGATGGACATGGGTTTGGGTAAACTCCGGGAGTTGGTGATGGACAGGGAGGCCTGGCGTGCTGCAGTCCATGGGGTCACAAAGAGTCAGACACAACTGAGCGACTGAACTGAATTGAACTGGACCTGAGCTATACAGTAGGCTCTCATTATTATCTATTTTTTACATAATATCAACAATGATACATACACAGGGAACTCTCCTCAGTGCTCTGTAGTGACCTAAATGGGACAGGGAAGCCTGGCGTGCTGCAGTCCGTGGAGTCGCAAAGAGCTGGACACGACTGAGTGACTGAACAACAAATGGGAAGGGAATGCAAAAAAGAAAGGGGAGCTGATTCACTTTGCTATACAGTAGAGACTAACACAACATCGTAAAACAACTATACATAAATGAAAATTAGTTAAAAATTATTTTTCTATTGTCGAGTAATATTCAAGGTGTGGGTGCATCAGTTTTCTAACCATTCAGCCATTTAGGAATATGTAATTGTTTTCAGTTTTTGGCTATGAACATCTGATAACAGTTTTTTAATCAACAGTGTCACTCCTCTGGGATAAATGTCCAAGAGTGCAATTGTTAGGATGTATGGTAGTGGCATGTTTAGTTTTATAAGAAACTCCCAAGTGCCTTGTACCATTTTTACATTCCTACCAACTGTGTATGAATGAACCAATTTCTCCACATCCTCACCAGCATCCCCACCACAGAACTGCCAGAACTTATACAGGACTGGGAAAACAGACTCTGGGAGGGCACAAACAGAATCTTGAATGAACTGGGACCCAGGATAAAGGAGCAGTGACCCCACAAGAGACTGACCCAGACTTGTCCATGAGGGTCCAGGAGTCTTTGGCAGAGGCATGCATCAGTGTGGCCTGCTGCAGGGTTGGGGACACTGAGTGTAGCAGTGCATGCATGGGGCCTTTTGAAGGAGGTCGCCATTATCTTCATTAGCTCCACCATAGTTTGGCCTCAAGTCAAATACACGGAGGGAACACAGCCCCATCCATCAACAAAAATTGGATTAAAGATTTACTGAGCATGGCCCTGCCCATCAGAATAAGACCCAGTTTCCTCCTCAGTCAGTCTCTCCCATCAGGAAGCTTCCAAAAGTCTCTTATCCTTCTCCATCAGAGGCCAGACAGACTGAAAATCACAATCACAGAAAACTAACCTATCTGATCACATGGACCACAGCCTTGTCTAACTCAATGAAACTGTGAGCCATGTTGTGTAGGGCCACCCAAGATGGATGGGTTATGGTGGAGAGTTCTGACAAAATGTGGTCCACTGGAGAAGGGAATAGCAAACCACGTCAATATACTTGCCTTGAAAAGAAGAGAAGCGAAAGGCAAAGGAGAAAAGGAAAGATACACCCATCTGAATGCAGAGTTCCAAAGAATAGCAAGGAGAGATAAGACAGCCTTCCTCAGTGATAAATGCAAAGAAATAGAGGAGAATGATAGAAGGGAAAAGACTAGAGATCTCTTCAAGAAAATTAGAGATATCAAGGGAATATTTCATGCAAAGATGGGCACAATAAAGGACAGAAATGGTGTGGACCTAACAGAAACAGATATGCAGATGACACCACCCTTATGGCAGAAAGTGAAGAGGAAATAAAAAGCCTCTTGATGAAAGTGAAAGGGGAGAGTGAAAAAGTTGGGTTAAAGTTCAACATTCAGAAAACTAAGATCATGGCATCTGGTCCCATCACTTCATGGCAAGTAGATGGGGAAACAGTGGAAACAGTGTCAGACTTTATTTTTTGGGGGTTCCAAAATCACTGCAGATGGTGATTGCAGCCATGAAATTAAAAGACGCTTACTCCTTGGAAGGAAAGTTATGACCAACCTAGATAGATATTAAAAAGCAGAGACATTACTTTGCCAACAAAGGTCCATCTGGTCAAGGCTATGTTTTTCCAGTGGTCATGTATGGATGTGAGAGTTGGACTGTAAAGAAAGATGAGTGCCAAAAAATTGATGCTTTTGAACTGTGGTGTTGGAGAAGACTCTTGAGAGTCCCTTGGACTGCAAGGAGATCCAACCAGTCCATCCTAAAGGAGATCAGTCCTGGGTGTTCATTGGAAGGACTGATGCTGAAGCTAAAACTGCAATACTTTGGCCACCTCATGCGAAGAGAAAGACCCTGATGCTGGGAGGGATTCGGGGCAGGAGGAGAAGGGGACGACAGAGGATGAGATGGCTGGATGGCATCACCGACTCAATGGGCATGAGTTTGAGTAAACTCCGGGAGTTGGTGATGGACAGGGAGGCCTGGTGTGCTGTGATTCATGGGGTTGCAAAGAGTCGCACAAGACTGAGCGACTGAACTGAACTAAACTGAACAGAAGCAGAAGATATTAAGAAGAGGTGGCAAGAATACACAGAAGAACTGTACCAAAAAGATCTTCACGACCCAGAAAATCACAATGATGTGATCACTCACCTAGAGCCAGACATCCTGGAATGTGAAGTCAAGTGGGCCTTAGGAAGCATCACTATGAAAGAAGCTGGTGGAGGTGATGGAATTCCAGCTGAGCTATTTCAAGTCCTCAAAGATGATGCTGTGAAGAGTGCTGCACTCAATATGCCAGCAAATCTGGAAAACTCAGCAGTGGCCACAGGACTGGAAAAGATCAGTTTTCATTCCAATCCCAAAGAAAGGCAGTGCCAAAGAATGCTCAAACTACCACACAATTGCACTCATCTCACATGCTAGCAAAGTAATGCCCCAAATTTTTCAAGCCAGGCTTCAACAGTACGTGAACCATGAACTTCCAGATGTTCAAGCTGGTTTTAGAAAAGGCCGAGGACCCAGAGATCAAATTGCCAACATCCATTGGACCATCAAAAAAGCGAGACAGTTCCAGAAAAACATCTACTTCTCTTTCATTGACTACTTTGACTTTGACTGTGTGGATCACAATAAACTGTGGAAAATTCTTAAAGAGATGGGAATACCAGACCACCTGACCTGCCTCCTGAGATATCTGTATGCAGGTCCAGAAGCAACAGTTAGAACCAAACATGGAAAAATTGACTGGTTCCAAATTGGTAAAAGAGTACGTCAAGGCTGTATATTGTCACCTTGCTCATTTAACTTATCTGTAGAGTCCATCATGAGAAATGCTGGACTGGATGAAGCACAAGCTGGGATCAAGATTGCTGGGAGAAATATCAATAACCTCAGATATGCAGATGACACCAACCTTATAGCAGAAAGCAAAAGAACTAAAGAGCCTCTTGATGAAAGTGAAAGAGGAGAGTGGAAAAAATTGGCTTAAAACTCAACATTCAGAAAACTAAGATCATGGCATCTGGTCCCATCACTCCATGGCAAATAGATGGGGAAACAGTGGAAACAGTCAGAGACTTTATTTTGGGGGGCTCAAAAATCACTGCAGATGGTGACTGCAGCCATGAAGTTAAAAGACGCTTACTCCTTGAAAGAAAAGCTATGACCAACCTAGACAACATATTTAAAAGCAGAGACATTACTTTGCAAACAAAGGTCCATCTAGTCAAAGCTATGGTTTTTCCAGTAGTCATGTTTGGATGTGAGAGTGGACTATAAAGAAAGCTGAACACCGAAGAATTGATGCTTTTGAACTGTGGTGTTGAAGAAGATTCTTGAGAGTTCCTTGGACTGCAAGGAGATCCAACCAGTCCATCTTAAAGGAAATCAGTCCTGAATATTCATTGGAAGGACTGATGATGAAGCTGAAAGTCCAATACTTTGGCCACCTGATAGGAAGAGCTGATTCATTTGAAAAGACTGGGAAAGATTGAAGGCAGGAGGAGAAGGGGACAACAGATGATGAGACGGTTGGATGGCATCACTAACTCAATGGACAAGAGTTTGAGTAAATTCCGGGAGTTGGTGATGGATAGGGAAGCCTGGCCTGCTGCAATACATGGGGTCACAAAGAGTCGAACACGACTGAGTGACTGAACTGAACTGAACTGAAAATGAGATAGTTTTAGATTAAAAGTAAGATAATTGAAGAAATGAACACTCCCCTACTTCATTGTTTTCTATTATTCTTACTTTTTATTTGTACATTTTACTTGTTACTCTTTTTTTTCCCCATTTATTTTTATTAGTTGGAGGCTAATTACTTTACAATATTGTAGTGGTTTTTGCCATACGTTGACATGAATCAGCCATGGATTTACATGTATTCCCCATCCTGATCCCCTCTCCCACCTCCCTCTCCACCTGCTCCCTCTGGGTCTTCCCAGTGCACCAGCCCCGAGCACTTGTCTCATGCATCCACCCCGGGCTGGTGATCTATTTCACCCTTGATAATATACATGTTTCGATGCTCTTGTTTATTATTTAGTATCTATCTCCCTATCAACCAGAATGTAAGTTCCATGATGTCAGGAACTTTGTTTGTTTACTTTGGTTGGCCTAGAGGCAACAAGGCAATAATCTTCCCTGGTGACTCAGTCGATAAAGTGTTCGCCCAGAATGTGGGAGACCTGGGTTCAATCCCTGGGTCAGGAAGATCTGGTGGAGAAGGAAATGGCAACCCACTCCCATATTCTCGCCTGGAGAATTCCATGGGTGGGCCTGGTGGGCTACAGTCCACTGGGTCACAAAGTGTCGGACATGGCTAAGTGACTAACTTAGAGGCAACAAGAGGCAGGAGAGCTTAGTGGTTAAGAGCAATGGCTTCAGAATGCAGGGCCTGCGAGGGAGTCACCTTGGAACCCGTGTCTGTGTGACTCCAGGTGGAGGGTCTGGGAAGTGACGACACTCTGGAGACTGTGAACATGTGACCCCATTACAGGGTCTTGGAGGGGGTAACCCTGGCATCCAAGATCATGGACACCATGTTAAATGTCTGGGCGTGTGGTAACCTTGAGACTATGGAAGTGGGACCCCAGGTACAGGTTCTGGGAGTTGGGGCCAACCTGAGTGACTGTGGATGTTTCATCCTAGGTACAGTTTCTGGGAGGTGGGGTCACCCTGGAGACTCTCGATAAGTGACCCCAAGTGCAGAGTCTGGGAGGGGGGCTCACCCTGGAAACAGTGGACTTGTGACCCTAGGTACAGGATCTTAACGGTAGGGTCATCCTGGAGTCTGTCGACTTGTGACACCAGGTACAGGTTTAGGAGGGGGGTCACCCTGGATACTGTGGATGTGTGATCCCAGGTGCATGGTATGGGAAGTGGGGAAGCCCAGGAGACTGTATATATGACACTAGGTACAGGGTCTGGGGGATGACACCATGGAGAATATGGACTTGTGATCCCAGGTGCAGGTTCACAAGGTTCAGGGTACAAAATGGGTCTCATCAGGCAGACTGTTGAACTGTGACCACAGGTTCAGGATCTGTTGGTGGTCACTGTGGCAATGGTGATCGTGTGAAATCTGGAACAAGTTCAGGGAAGAGGTCACCCGTGAGACAGTGGACATGTGACCTTAGGTGTAGGTACTGGTATGTGGTCACTCTGGAGACTGTGGATGTGTGAGTAAGGTGCAGGGTTAGGGGATGGGGTCACTTTGAAGATTGTGGACATATGACCCCAGATGCACTGATTGGGGAGGCAAGTCATCCTGGATACTGGACATTTGACCCTAGATGCAAGGTCTGAACTGGGTCCCCCAAGACACTAGGATATCTGAACCCAGGTACAGGGCCTGGGATGGGGGTGACCCAGGAAACTCTGTATATATGACCTCAGGTACAGTGTCTGGGAGGTACGGGGTCACTCTGGGGACTTCAGGCATTTAATGGCAGGGAAACGGTCTGGAAGGGATGTCACCCTGCAGGATGTGGATATGTGAGCCCAGGTGCAGTGTGTGAAGTGGGGTTCACGCTGGAAACTGTTGACATGTGACTCCAGGTGCAGGGTATGGGAGGGCAAACATCCTGGAGATTGTGGATGTGTGTAAATAAGCACAGGGTCTGGCAGGGGAGGGTTACCCTGGAATCTGTGGCCAAGTCACCAAAGGTATAGGGTATGAGAGGTGGGGTCACACCAGATACTGAGGACATGTGACCCAAGTTACAGAGACCAGGAAGGGGGTCACCACGGAGCCTGTGAATCTGTTAGCACATGTGCAGAGTCTGGGAAATGACATCACACAAAAGTCTGGGGACATGGGATACCAGGTGAACGGTCTGGGAGGGAGTCACCCTGGAGTCAGTTGACGTGTGACCCCAGGTACAGGCACTTGTGGGTGGGGAAAGCCTCGAGACTGTGGACATGTGATCCCAGTTACTAGCCCTTGAATGTGGGTAAATCCAGGAGACTCTGGACATGTGACCCCAGGTACAGGGTGGGGAAGTTGGGGTCACCCTGGTGACTGTGCCAATGTGATCCCGTGTACAGAGTCTGGGGAGGCATGTCTTCCTGGCCACCATGTACATGTAACCCCAGGTACAGGGTTAGAGATACGGGGTCACCCTGGAGACTGGGGCAATGTGACCAGAATTACAATATTCTGTGAGGTGTAGTCACCCTGGAGACTGCAGAGGTGTGAGACCTGGTGCATGACCTGTGAGGCGTTGCCACCCAGGAGACCATGGATGTGTGACCCTAGGTTCACGGGCTTGGGATTGGTGTTACCAGAACCAGTGGGTGTTTGAACCCAATACAATTGTTTGACAGGTGGTGTTACCCTGGGCGCTGTGGACATATGAACCCAGGTACAAGTTCTGGCGAGTGGGGTCACCCTGAGACTATCTACGTGTGACCCTAGGTACAGGGTTTGGGAGTTGGTGAATGTGACCATGTGACACCATGTACAGTGTCTAGGAGGGTGTTCACCCTAGAGACTGTGGGTATGTGTCCAAGGTACAGTGTCTGGAATGTGGGGTCATGCTAGAATCTGTGGACATGTGACGCTGGGTGCTGGGGTCAATAGTCCAGCATCTGGGAGACTGTGGTTATGTGAGCCCTGGTACAGTGATTTGGATGAGTCACCTGTGAGACTGGATATGTGGCTCCAAGTGCAGGGTCTATGAGGGAGTCAACCTGGAACCTCTGTTTGTGTGCCTGCAGGTGAAGGTTATGGGAAGTGATGACACTCAGGAGACTGTGGGCATGTAAACCACATTACAGGGTCTTGGAGGGTATAACCCTGTGGACCAGGGGCATGGAACAGGCTCAATGTCTATGGAAGAGTGACTCCAGGTACAGTTTCAGGGAGTTGGGACCATCCTGAAAACTGTGGACGTTTATCCCCAGGTAAAGTTTCTGGGAGGTGGGATCACACTGGAGACAGGAATGTGACCCCAGGGATGGGATCCTGAGGGTGGGGCCATCCTGGTGGCTGTGGACTTGTGACTCAAGGTACAGGAATGGGATCAGGGTCACCCTGCAGACTGTGAGCGTGTGATCCCAGGTGCATGATATGGGAAGTGGGGTAACCCGGGAGACTGTGGATATATGACACTACGTACAGGGTCTGGGCGGATATATGACACTAGGTACTGGAGTGGGTTTGCCTGGAAAATCCCATGGATGTAGGAGCCTGGTAGGCTGCAGTCTATGGGGTCGCTAAGAGTCAGACACGACTGAGTGACTTCACTTTCACTTTTCACTCTCATGCTTTGGAGAAGGAAATGGCAACCCGCTCCAGTGTTCTTGCCTGGAGAATCCAAGGGATGGGGGAGCCTGGTGGGCTGCCATCTATGGGGTCGCAGAGTTGGACACAACTGGCATGACTTGTCCTTTCTGAAATCTTTTCCAGAATGATTCAGCATGAATTTACCAGAACTCTGGTTCATTGCTTTAAATAAATAAAGAATTAATTCAGTTTGCTTTTTGGCCGCACTGGGTCTTCTCTGCTGTGTGCAGCTGTCTCCAGGTGTGCGGAGCAGGAGCTCCTCTTCAATGTGGTGTGGTGGTTCCTCATTGCGCTGGCTTCTCTTCTTGGGGATCATGGGCTCTAGGTGCTCGGGCTTGTAGTTTGGGGCACGGGCTTAGTTGCTCAAGGCATGTGGAATGTTCTGGAATGAACCACTGACCCTCGCATTCACAGGCAGATTCTTCACCACTGAACCATCCTGGAAGTCCTGGCTCTGGTTCATTTTTAAGCAACTTTGGTTTGTTTTGGAAGTAAATATTTATTTCTCCAGGAAAATTTGTCTCCTTCCTTTAGATACTCAGTTCAAGATATGTCAGAAAATCCTTCGAATTCATTTCAGAATGTTTATTCTCTTTATGGATATTGTGCTCCTTATGGAGGGCTGTGCTGAAAGTCAATTTATTGACCCTTAAGTCACGCTTCATCTTAGACTCTGACAATCGGTGCAATTCCTCTAATCATTTCTTCTTCAGAGTGAGCACCATGTTAAACACGTTTTCAGTAGAGGACCCTGGAGAGACAGTGTTGGTGGGCGGTGCTCTCCTGTAGCTTCCAGCTGCTGCGGGTCAGGTCAGTGGAGTGGGTGAGAAGGCAGCCTGTGGGTGCTGCCCCAGCCACGTGCCCAGAGCTCATGGACACTCAGCAACTGCAGCTTCGGCCTGGCAGCCACCCTCCCATGGAAACCAGCACTCTGAAGGCTTCTACCCCTCCCAGTGCCCCATCCTCTCTTCGGATGCTCACATGGCCGGTGCTAAGTTCATCTCCTGCCCAGGGCTTTCTGCTGAGTCCCACTCTGTCTGCCTGCCCTCACCTGGGGTCTGGAGAAAGGCTTTCAGCTTGTCTGGTGAGTGCAGACCAGCTGTGCCCTGAACAAACCGTGAACTCCTGTGTTACCCAAGGGGCTGAACTGTACCTTCTCTGTCAGCATAATATTAGGGTAATAAAATCAGCAAACAGTTGAATAATGAAGTAGAATAGAAAGGTAAGAAATAGATCTCAGTTTATATGGAAATATATGAGCTATTATTTTATATCACTGGAAAAAATAATGAGCAGGCTGGCTACTCATCTACCAAAAATAATCTTGGAACCCTACCTCATAAAATAAGCATAAATAAATTCCAAATGTATTAAAGACTGAGATTTTGAAGATTTTTTTAAAACCAAAATATGAATTCAGAAACTATAAAATATACACATGTTAAAAAATAAAAATTTTGTATGGCAGTAGATGACATAAATCAATTTTAGGTTGGAGGAACATCTAAACTGCAAAATACAAGTAATGTTAGCTAACATAAATACTGAGAAAAGTATAAGTTTATGAGAAGATGTTCAACATTCAAGCAATAAATTGGCAAAGACTGAATAAATATAAAGAGCAATTCTAAAGTGGCTAATAAACAAGAGAAGATAATCATCCTTATTAATAGTCATGGAAAAGGGAATGAAAGTAAAAGTGAAATATCCACTCTATCATAGCAGACTGACAATGACAGAGGGTACTACATATACGATTTTTAAAAGCAGCCTTTTGCGAAGCTATTTGATAAAATCTCTTCACATAAAAAATTTGCAGATCTAAATTCAGAAATTCTACTCTTGAGACTGTATTTTATTAAAATAAGAGCATCAGAATGTGAGGCTGTATGTTCAAGAATGATTGTTGTAGCTCTTTCATAGGCAGGTAGGCATATATGCATTTTTGCGGCAAAAAACAGAAGCAAACATTAATTAGGATTAGGTGTACTTGGTTAAAGCATAAACAACTCAAATAAAGGGAGCTGAAACAAAGTAAAAGTTTATTTCTCTTTATATGTATTTTGTTGTGGTAAAAACCTGAAGCAAGCATGAGTTAGGATTTGGTACAGTTGCTTAAAGCATAAACAGCTCAGATAATGGGAACTGAAACAAAGTAAAAGTTTATTTCTCTTTCACATAATAGAAGTCCAGAAGTAGGCACTCAAAGGTTAACATGAAGTTAACAGAAACTCAGGCTTCTTCCACCTCATTGCTCTACTTACTGTCAGGCTTCAATGTGAAATGCTACTGTTTTATCATGATACGTTTCTGGGTAGCCTCCTGGAAGAAGAGAAAGACCTCTTCCCTTCTCCCCGCTTTAAGGTGAATTCTCAGAAGTAAGACACATCAACGACCCTTTTGCTGCTTCTTGGTAAGTAGTCACAGAAACACACCAACCAAATGTTCAAGCGAAGCTGGGGCATGTGTTTAGTTTGGTGATAATGTGCCTAGCTAAATATCCGGTTTTGTTATTAATGAATTTGGGGAGGCACCTAGAAGCCTTTGTTAAGGGCAAACCATGGAGCAACATATGGCTTCCCTGATAGCTCAGTTGGTAAAGAATCTGCCTGTAATGCAAGAGACCCCAGTTCGATGCCCTGGTTGGGAAAATCTGCTGTAGAAGGGATATGCTACCCACTTCAGTGTAGCATTTCATGTTGAAGCCTGACAGTAAGTAACAAAGCAATGAGGTGGAAGAAACCTGAGTCTCTGTTAACTTCAAGTAGCTATATAGGCTACTGTATAGTCCATAGGGTCGAAAAGAGTCGGACATGACTGAGCGACTTTTACTTTCACAGAACAACAAGGAGTTAATGAATAAAATAAATCGGATATATTAAAGCTGACTAGGAAGAGCTAAAACAACTTTATGAAGCTTTAAGAATCCTTTATCTTAATTTTTTTTGTTTATTGACAAGAATAAATAATATATATGTATAGTGAGATTTAAAAGAAATAAAAAATAAAAGTTAGAATATGAAATGATAAAAATACTGTGTTCATTTGGCAGTGTTTTTCCTTTCCTAGTAGTACATAAAATAATGGTGTACTTAAATTGATGACATCTTTTGTAACATAGTATGATGAACTATGATAACAATAACAAGTTAATATGAAATAGTATTATATAAAATAAGACAACGGAATATAAATCTGATAATAACTTTACCCAAAATTTTGCATAATTTTCCTCTTGGTCATTATCCTAAACAACTCAAATCTTAATACATGGCTGTCCCTTGCTATTGCAGCACATCTTTTTCACTCCTGGTGTCTAACTCTTTGGACTATTTGGGCAGCTCCGTTCCTCAGCCTCCTGGAACCCACTGACCCATTGTTAGCTTCCCTGGTGTGTGTGTTGGCTCCCTTGCTCCAAAATCCAATGATCAATTGCAGTTCATTTAAGAGTTTTTCAAAGTGTGAAAGTGAAAGTTGGTCATTCATGTCTGACTCTTTGTAACTCTGTGGACCATAGCCTGTTCATGGAATTCTCTAGGCAGGAATGAGCAGCCATTCCCTTCTCCAGGATACCTTCCAGATCCAGGGATTGAAACCAGGTCCCCTGCATTGCAGTCAGACGCTTTACCACTTGAGCCAGCAGGGAAGTGTTAGGAAAATACATATATTTTGGGGAGGGGTACAAATGTTATTTTTTTTCTTTTGTTTTCCCTATTATTTGAATCTAGCAAAACAAACAAACAAACCCACTTTATCCAAAATTTAGCAGAGTGGCTTGCTAAATTTTTCTTTGATACCTTATTTTATGGCAAAGTCTAGAAAGGCAAAAACTACATTTAAACTTTTTTGCAGCTAGAGATTGTAAATTAGGTTTTACCAATTAGATGTACTCATGTGACACTTGTGGGAAGGTTTTTTTTATCTACATTTGCATCTTAATTTTCTTTGATAGAAATAAACTTATTCAGCTGATCTCTTTCATTTTAAGTGAACTTTGGTGGTCTATGTTTTTCAAGGAGTCTATTCATTTCTTCAGAGTTGTTAAATTTTATGGCATAAAGTAATTTGTAATATTCCATTATTGATCTTTTAGCATCTCTAAGGTCTGTAGTTATGTCATCACTTTCCTTTCTGTTATTATTAATTTGTATCTTTCCTCTTTTTTTTTTCTTTTTTTACTGATTAGTCAGGCTAGAGTTTTATCAATTTTATTGATTTGTTCATTAATGTCCTTTTTCTATTTACTTCATTTGAACTTTGTTTTGGGTTAAAACTAAGTTACTTGGAAAATTTTATGATCCTTTACAGGTTTGATTTTAAGCGTTAGGTAGAATCAGTGCAAACTTTGGGGTTAATTTTGACTCACTGCTTTAAATACCATCTTAACATTTTACTGAAATACTGTTGTTCATTTGCTAAGTTGTGTCTGACTCTTTGCAACCCCATGGATGATAACCTGCCAAGGTTCCTCTGTCCTCGGAATTTTCCAGGCAAGAATACTGGAGTGGGTTGCTATTTCCTTCTGCAGAAGTACTGAAGTACAAGAGGGGTTCCAAATCTGTGGACTTCTCTGTGCATCTTTTCCTGTCTGCAACTCTGCCCTGTAAAATATGACCACCCCGTTGCAACCACATGGACTGTAGAGTCCATATGGAGTTCTTTAGGCCAGAATACAGGGGACCTAAAGATCCCCTGGAGAAGGGGATCTTTCCAACCCAGGGATCAAACCCAGGTATCCTGCATTGAGGGCAGATTCATCACCAGCTGAGCCACAAGGGAAGCCCTTGGCCTTTCTGAATTCCTAACTCTGTATCCTCAACTCAGGGAGATTGCCAGGCTCTATATGTACCCTTTCTCTGGATGCAACTTAAAAGCTCTCTTTAAGTAGTGAACTGGGGGTAACTGACTCACCTTGCTTATTCCTCTCTCTCAGAGATTGCTGCTCTGAGCTGCCTGATGGTCAATGTCCAAACATTGTTGTTTCATATAGATTGCCCACTTTTTTATATTTTATTTTTAATTGTAAGATTATCACTTTACAATATTATGATGGTTTTTGCCATACATCAACATGAAACAGCCATAAGCATACATATGTCCTCTTCCTCTTATACCCTCCTCCCACCTCCCTCCCCTGTCCACTTTTTCAGTTGTGTCAGGCCAGAATAAATACGGTTTTTGTTTTTCCATCTTGTCTGGAAGAGGAGTTCCCCTTAATGTGACCTGTGGAAGTCAGGAATAAATAAAGAGCTTTTCCTATTTCATTTCTGTTCACTGGCAAATAGAGTTGTGGATATGTCAGGTTTTTCTGTATTCCAGTTTCCATTCTCCAGACCTTTGTGTTCATAGACAGTAGCTGTGGTTTAGCAATGATAGAAGAATCTAACTCCAGCTTCCCTGGATTACCACTACCATATTGAACTTGGATTTGAATTCAGTAGATTAAAGATCCCTCCCCTTAATCACCACCGTGACTCAGTTGTAAAGTGTCCTGTGTGCTAATCTTGTTTTTAAAATTTTCTACATTTTATAATGCTTTGGGATCTTGAGGTCCTTACCTGCCAAGGAAAGACTGCTTCTCCCTGGGCTAACTAATTCCTTGAGATAGCAAACTCTCCTTTAAGCAAACATTTCATATGCAGGTTAACAAATCCAAATTGCACATTCCAACCACCTCCATTACTAACTCTCACATAAAAGTCAATATTTCCCATACCCTTAATCATCCCAAGACCAGGTACCAAACAACTGGCTGTTGTTGCTCAGTCACTAAGTCGTGTCTGGCTCTTTGGAACTCCATGGACTGCAGCACGCCAGGCTTCCCTGTCCTTCACTATCTCCAAGACTTCGCTCAGATTCATGTCCGTTGAGTCGGTGATGCTATCTAACCATTTTATCCTCTGCTGTCCCCTTCTTTTGCCTTCAATCTTTCTCAGTATCAGGGTCTTTTCCAACGAGTCAGCTCTTTGCAACAGGTGACCAAAATATTGGAGCTTCAGCTTCAGCCCTTCCAATCAGGGTTGATTTCCTTTAGGATTGACTGGTTTGATCTTCTTGCTCTTTAAGGGGCTCTCAAGAGTCTTCTCTAGCACCATAATTTGAAAGCATCAATTCTTTGGCTCTCAGCCTTCTTTATGACCCAATTCTCACCAAACAACTGGAGACCATCCTTATAACTCATTTTTTTTTTCATTTTGTTTTTATTGTTGTTAGTAGCTAAGTCATATCTGATTTTTTTGTGACCCCCACAGACTATAGCCTGCCAGGATCCTCTGTCAATGGGACTTCCCAGGCAAGAATTCTAGAGGAGTTTGCTTTTCCTTCTGCAGGGGATCTTCACAACCCAGTGATTAAACCTGTGTCTCTTGCATTGGCAAGAGAGTTTGTTACCACTGAGCCACTAGGGAAGCCCATTTATAACTCATAACCTGCTGAAATTATTCAAATAACCCAATTCTAAACTATTTACTTTGCCCTGCCTTGCCTTTCCTCTGGAAATCACAATAGAGGCTAATGCCCATGCTGTTCCCTTATTCCTTCTCTCTCCTGACTGCTCTTGATTTTATCTGATGTGGACTCGCATAACGTGGTATGCCCCCTTCTCTTGAGAACTGTAAGTAATAATCTCTTCCAGCAGAGGCAATTGTCTCTGTATCTGTCACATTATCATACCTGATTAAATGAAATCCTGGTCCAAGTGAAAACATCCTGGGAGTCATTTCTGCAATTCTCAGCCTAGACTGTTCTCTCCACCTTCCAACAGTTTTGTAACACTCCATTGCTTGTAATGAAATCTCTTATTGCCTAAAACACTTACGTTTTCTCATTCATCACTGATTTCATCATGCAGCCACATGAAGGAGACTCTATAAGAAAAATGTTCTTGCTGTTAAAAGCTATATCCCATGATAATATTAAAAGTCACATGCTTAAAACTAAATGAGTGGTGGCCTCCCTGGTGGTCTAGTGGTTAAGAATCTGCCTTGCATTGATGCAGGGAGTGAGGGTTCAGTTCCTGGTTGGGGAACTGAGATCTCACATGCTGATGGGCAACTAAGCTGCAATTACTGAGCTTGCAATCTGGAGCCTGCATGCCACAACTGGAGAAGCCCATTCACCTCCAGGAAGCCAAATAAATAAATATTTTTAAAAAAGACTAAATGAGTAAAGGGAATGGTAGAATGGAGAGCATAAAAGGGCATAAAAGAGCTCATTGGTAGAAAGCATCAACTACAAATTGGCCCTTTCCCTCTGCCTCTACAAGTATCATATCATAAGCTGCTGACCTTCAACACACTTGGAAAGGAGTTCAGGGTGGAGATCAAGAAAGAAGCACTCTGTGTCCTGGGGAAAACTGGCATAGTAAGCCTTCAGATAGATATTTTCAGGAGAAGATTTTATGAGTTCAGTTATTGCATCTCCTCATATCTAGAAAAATACTAAAATCTTTCATGGTGATACTGCTACTTGTGACTAGCAGCAACTTTATGCAAAAACATGTGCTTGATTGCTTGTATTCACCCTTCACCAAAATCACATGTATACTCACCTTACTCCTTGCCTATTTGGAGCAGTCAAAGCTATCTGAAATACTGCCTACTGGGCAATAGTCCTCATTTTGCCACAAATAAAACTTAACTCACAACGCACTCTCACACTGTACATTTTTTTCAGTCAACAAAGCTTACGTAGTCACAGAATATTAAGAACAGTGCCAACATGATGTGAGCTCACATCCAAGGGCTTCAGCTAAGATCATGCTTCATTTTCCAGGATTAGCCAAGAGACCACTAATTCTCCTCTCTGAAGTCTTTTAAAGTGCTTTCTGGAGTAACAGAGCTTCCTAGTGTTTAGCAAGACATGGGATTGGGCCAGTTAAGTGTCTGCAACTGTTGAATCCCCAAAGTTTTTGATATTATAGAATCTATCATCATATGGATATTCAGACAGATTCGTCACTTCTATATGGTATTCAAAAATTCTGGAAATATAGATACTGCTGTAATATTATGTGAAGGTTGAAGAGATTGTTAACATTGTACTATTAGTAGCCAAAATGGCCCTGGCCCATCTTTAGACACAGGACATGTGTGAGAAGGGTGGACTAGAGTCTTGACTGTCTTGAGTCAAAAATTAAAAAAATAAAAAGCATTTCCAATCACGAGTACAGTGTGTCCTGGACAGCTGTTCCCTCCGGTGGCTGCACAGCCTTTAGCTGACATCACTATAAAGGTCCTTATCAGCAAGGGCTTCCACTGGGGGTGGCTTGTGACCACAGATACTAGTCTGCTCCTACTCTAAATAAGGTCATATAATTCTAGGCAGGGCTGTAGCATAAGCAGAGTTCCTTGCAAGGCTGGGAGTGATTGAGATTATAGAATAGGCCAGAGACTGTCAATTTTTTTTTTTTTTTCTGTATGGGGCCAGATAGTAAATATTTCAAGCTTTTTGGGCTGTATTGTCTCCGTTGCAATAGCTCAATCCTGCTTCTGTGGCACAAAAGCAGCCATAGGAAAGAAATGAACAAGTTCACCTGTATCCCAATAAAACTTTATTTATAATATTAAAATATGCATTGTATATACTTTTATGAATTATGATATATTATTCTTTTTTCCTCAATCATCTAGAAGTGTAAAAATTATTTTAACACACTGGATGTGTAATGGAAGCAGATAATTGTTTATTGTTTTAGGTGTGGTTGTGGTATTGTGATACACTTCAAAATACCTATAGATAAAAGAATAAGATGGCTGGATTTGGTTCAGAACATGAATGAGGGTATAGAGGGGCAGGCCAAGCCCAGGGGAGGAGGGAGGTGAGTCCAGTTAAGTTCATCATGCCATTCTGCCTTTTTTGTGTATGTTCAATTCTCCATAAGAAAGCTTAAAAAATGGGGGAGCAGCAATATTCTGCCAAGTAACTTCAACCTTTTCAAGCTGTCATCTCCCAGGAATATCATTTAACCCAAGAAAGGCTAGAAAGCTGTGGACTCAAGACCCTGGAGTGCCCTGCAGGCGAGTCACGATCCTCCCACCCTGGTCTGGATACCATTGTCTTGCACCTTGGGCTGGCCAAGGAGCGTCAAATAGACTATCTGGTGACACTGCTGGCCAACGGGCCATGAAACCGTTCTTAGTCTATGGGCCATTCAAAAAGAGGTGACAGGCTGGAAGAAGACCACGGGCTATGACTTGCTGACCCCTGGAACAGGGTAGCTATCTGTCTGTTAATTGTAGCTCTCCAGTGCGCAGATGATCCAAAGTACGAAGAGAATAAAGAACATTCCTCATTATACCTGGTTTTGGTAAAAATTCTTCATGGTTTACAATTAATGTGGGCTATAAGTGATTGAATGGTAGTCTTAGGTGGTGATATGGATGGACTTGTGAACCTTTCTTACCTATTCTGATGGTAAATTTACGATATGATCAGAATTCATATTTATCTTACTTTCACCAAGAAAGAAAACCAAATTAGCAGATTTAGAAAATTTTCATTAGAGTATTGAAAAGATAAATTACACTTCATAGAAGAATATAATTGAAAAAATAAAACCATTTATTTAGGACACAGCTGCTAGTGTTATTACAATGAAGTCTATTTTTAAAAATTTAATTAAGCTAGTTGAGTTGAAAGTCCTTAAATCTAATTTTAATGTTTCTCTGTTCATACTTCTTTGAAGTATGAAACTATGAATCTGCACTCAACTTGCACTTCCTTCATGGTTCCACATATTTATTGCATACCACAGATAGCATAGAAATTCTAGATCCTGTGTACATGGCAATTTTCATTCATGGCTTCTATGACACCTTGCAATTCTTTTATTATGGATTTGCATTTGTCTGTTGGACTTCAGTTACAGATGGTCGAATTAGTTATACTCCTTAGTTGATGGCATATTAGCATGCTTGGTCTGGGAAAGGATTTTTGTTTTGTTTGACTGATTTATTGCCTTTATTCTCATTAGCCATTTCCATTCCCAATTTCATTGATAGGCAGCTATTTTCAAGTGTTTCATGGGTAACTTTTTGTTAATTTATGTCCTTAAGAATTGTTCTGTGCGCATGTGTTTTAGAGAAGGCGAGGGTGGGATGATTTGAGAGAATAGCATTGAAACATGTACATTACCATATGTGAAATAGATGACCGGTCCAGGTTCGACGCACGAGACAGGGCACTCAGAGCCGGTGCACTGGGACGACCCTGAGGGATTGGATGGGGAGAGAGGTGGGAGGGGGATTCAGGATCGGGGTCACAGGTACACCCAAGGCTGATTCATGTCAATGTATGGCAGAAACCACTACAATACTGTAAAGTAATTAGCCTCCAATTTAAATAAACAAATAAATTAAAATAAAAAAGTTTCACAAATGGTGTTTATCTGTCATCTCTATTTATCTTTCTATCTCTCACCTTTCTTACCTTTTTTCTCCTAAACATTGTTTTAAGATTTGTCTCTATTGCTATATGCACATCTAATTTGTTGTTTCTAATTGCTGCATAGTAAGATGTATGTCCAAGACATAGCACTTATCAGGACAGACGTGTTTTCCATCTAGGTTTTTGGGTGGGCAGCTGTGCTTTCCTAAACCCTCCAAAGCAAGTTTCTTTAATGCTGCTGTCACGTGGGCCCTATTGTTTCCTCCAAGGACACTACCTATTATCTTCATTTGGGCCAGATGTTCACGTAGGTGTGTCTGTTCATCCCACTGAGAGCATAACAATCATTTATTTGTCCTTCCAGCACACATAGCAGAGAAGAGTATTTGCTGATGTGCAGCAAATGACAGATAGCTGATGCCCTTCTGCAGAACCACCAGCATCCCAGGAAACCAGGATACAAAAGAGGAGGTTACCCTCATTCAATCCATAGATGACAGACCTTTATTTTAAACCCTAAATCAATAGTTTAAACAGATGTAGATTTCATGTGACAGGAGAGACAGGAAGATGTGAGGCTTTACAGTTTTCAGATGTGCACTTTTGCTGTACTGACAGTTGAAAAGTTGTGTGTAAATTCAAGAAGAAAGGCATTAGGAGTTTCTTAGCAGAGAGTAATCCCACTCTCCTGGAGATTTAATGAGATGTGGCTCACAGAAACTTCTGGCTCCATCTGCTGTTAATTGAATTAAAGCCAGTAACACTCTTGTGCTTCAGTGTGAATTTCCTGAATGTGAACCTAGCCATATTAAATATGAGCCTCACAGCTGTTATCTTATCACTATCATTGTATTTATCAGACATGGAAATAACTTTCTTTACACTAGCCTGGATGACAAGCTTACGCATTCATTACATGGGAACAAGGCAACACGCAGTACAGCCTTTCATATCAGCCAAATTTTTGTTTGTGATGACATTCAGCTCATCATGGCACACATAAAGATATCTGGTACCCAGATTACTTTCCAAGGTAGCAGGTCATTGCTAATGTACCTAATCCCTACGATCTGGTTTTCTGCCTTTGGGATTCAGGCTCTACTTGGGAATTCAGATCTTTGCTTTTCCGTGCTGACAGTAAGAAGGCCATTGCCATCCAAAATTCAGACCATTATACATAGTCACTCCCTTTTTTCAGGAAATTTCACTCAAGCTGGGTTCTCATGGCTGACCCCCACTCATCCTCCTGTCCAGGACCTGCAAATCTGCGGGTTCTGTTACCACAACCAAAGCATGCCCAGGCAATTGGCAACGTCTTAAACAAGTCATTTGGCTCACAACATTTCAGTGTTTCCTTGTTCCAATACAAACATTTTAAAGCCTACAGATTTCTCTTGAAATTCCACTTTACTCTAAAATTGATGGACTTTCAAGGGAGGTTTCAATACAACTCTCACAATTATTAGTAAATACAGTAGGCAAAAAAATCAGCATAGATATAAAAGACCTGAGCAACAAAAGAAAAATATTAATCTAATTTACACAGAGTCTACCTTCAGAAACTGGACAGTAAAACTGTACATCTCACAGGTTTTGATGTGTAGTATTTTTATTGTTATTCAGTCTTAAGTATTTAAAAATTTTCAGCATATTTTCTCTTTTGACTAATAAATTCCCTAGAAGTAGGTTTGTAAACCAAGTATATGGAAATTTAAGCACTTACTTTTTTGTTATTAACTTTTAGGTTAGTGATGCTATGATCAGAGAATGTGAACAGACTTTACAAGTTACCTGTTCATTGAAAAGTATTGGGACTTTATGCCTTAGAACATAGCCATTTATATATTTGATTCTTGTATGCTTGAGAAGCCCATGTACTTCCTAATTTTTAGATGTAGAATTTTATACAGACACAAATAACTTTTCTTAGATTCTTTGAGCTTTGCTTGACAAAATTATAATATATTTAAAATGTAAAACATGATGATTTGATGTACATACATATTGTGAAAGTCTTCCCACAACTGAGTTGATTAACATGTACATCACCTCACACTTTGACCTTTTTCTGTAAGAGAGCTAAGTTCTACTATCTTAGCAAATTTCAATTATGCAATACAGTATTATCAACTCTAGTTGATAATAATAAAGTCCTTAGACTTTATTTATCTTCTAACTCAAAGTTTGTACCCTTTTACCAACTTCTCATTCCCCCATCCCATAGTTACTGATAACCACCATTTTATACTCTGTTGCTAATAACTTTTGCTATGAACTTGACTTTAAAAAAAAAATATTCCACATATGAGTGATACCATTCAATATTTGTCTCGTTTTTGTCTGGCTTATTTAGCATGATGCTCTCTGTGCTCACCTATGCTGTCACAAATGGAAGGATTTCTTTCTTTTTAAAGGTTGAATATGTTCCATTATATGTGTTTTGTTATGACTTTTTAAAGTTTGCCCTTGTTAAGTGGAGTATAAGGTGAGCTGAAATTCAACAACAGACCAGGAGAGAAACTGAAATAGAGGTTTACTACTCAGAGGTCCTGGAGGTATTTGGCAAGCCTAATCCCTGAGAGGGACCACATCAGGAGGTCAAAGTAGAGTGCAGACAGAGAGACAGATGTGGGGCACATGACTTTATTAGGGTCTTTGAGTGGCATGCTTTGGGGTTCCCAGGTTAAGGCTGACTGGTCAACTAGAACCAAAGGAGTGGGAGTCTGGAAAGCCCCTCCAGGGTCACATTAAGGGGAAAACTAGAGGAAGGTTTCTACAGTAGTCATGTACGGATGTGAAAGCTGGACAATAAAAAAGGCTGAATGCTGAAGAATTGATACGTTCTAATTGTGGTGTTGGAAAAGACTCTTGAAAGTCCCTTGGATTGCAAGGAGATCAAACCAGTCAATCTTAAAGGAAATCAACCTTGAATATTCATTGGAAGGACTGAGGCTGAAGTTGAATCTCAAATATTTTGGTCACCTGATGCAAAGAGCCGACTCACTTGAAAAGACCCTCATGCTGGGAAAGATTGAAGGTGGTAGGAGAAGCGGGTGACAGAGGATGAGATGGTTGAATGGCATCACCGACTCAATGGACATGAGTTTGAGCAAACTCCGGGAGATGGTGAAGGACAGGGAAGCCTGGCGTGCTGTCATCCACAGGGTGGTAAAGAGTTGGACATGACTGAGCAACTGAACAACAACAAAGAGGAAGGGGCTGGGAAGCAAGCAAAGAGAACTGCTGATCCCAGGCATTGCTGGAGAAGCCATATCAGGGATTTACATGTGACTCTATGGGCTACAAATCAGGACACGTACTTTCATGGGCTTAAGGTTACTGCAGGCCCTGTGGTCAAACAAAATTTAAATTTTCATTTTCTTGATGATAAGTCAAATTGAGGAACTTTAAAAATACCTGTTTCCTTTGGAAAAATGTATATTAAGATTCTTTGCCTATTTTTAATTATTATTTTTGCTTATGAGTTGTATGAGTTCTTTGTATATTTTGGATAGTAAATTCTTATTAAATATGTCCTTTGCAAATATTTTCTCCCATTCCATAGGCTGTATTTTCATTTAGTTGATGGTTTCATTTGCTACTTAGCAGCTTTCTAGTTGATGTCGTCCCAGATTGACTGATTTGATCTCCTTGCTGTCCAAGGAACTCTCAAGAGTCTTCTCCAGCACCAGAATTCAAAGACATCAATTCTTCAGTGCTCAGCCTTCTTAATGGTCCAACTCTCACATGACTACTGGAAAAACCATAGCTTTGACAATATGGACCTTTGTTGGCAAAGTGATGTCTCTGCTTTTTAATACACTGTCTAGATTTGCCATAGCTTTCCTTTCAAGGAGCAAGAGTTTTTAATTCATAGCTGTAGTCACTGTCTGCAGTGATTTGGAGCCGAAGAAAATAAAATCTGTCACTGCTTCCACTTTTTCCCCATCTGTCTGCCATGAAGTGATGGTACCAGATGCCATGATCTTAGTTTTTGAATGTTGAGTTTTTAGCCAGTTTTTTCACTCTCCTCTTTCACCCTCAAGAGGCTCTTTATTTCCTCCTCGCTTTTTGCCATTAGAGTGATATCATCCACATATCTGAAGTTATTGATATTTTTACCAGCATTATATTAAAAGAAATTATTGCCAATACAAGTGTTAAGGAGCTTATCCCTATTTTATTCTGGGGTTTTAATAGTTTTAGGTCTCACATCCAAATCTTTAATCGATTTCGAGTTGATTTTTATGTGCAGTGTAATATAGAAGCCTTAGTTTAATTCTTTTGCATGTAGATATCCCAGCACCATTTATTGAAGAGACTATCCTTTCCACGTTGTATATTCTTGGTGCCTTCATCAAAAGTTAATTAACCATATATGCATGAGATTACTACTGGGATTTCTATTCTATTCCACTGATCTATGTGTCCATTTTTATGCCAATGCCACACTGTTTTGATTACTAAAACTTTGTAATGCAGTTTGAAATCAGGGAGAGTGATGGCTCCAGCTTTGTTCTTTCTCAAGTTTGCTTTGACTACTCAAAGTGTTTTGTGGCTTTATATAAATTTTAGGATTGTTTGTTGTATTCCTATGAAAATTCCAATGAAATTTTGATAGGGATTTCACAAGATCTATTGATTATTTTGGGTAGCATGGATATTTTAGCATTATTAACTCTTCCAATCTATGAATATGGATTATCATCCCATTTATTTTTGTCTTCAATTCCTTTTACCAATGTCTTATAATTTTTTTCACAATTCCACAATTGAGATTTTTTTAATGTAAATATTATAAAAGTGATTCATACAATGAAAATACAGACTCATAGTAGGTAATATAAGATGGAAAGCAAAATTCCTCCTTCCCACTCCTTTAATCTTCTAGTGTCACAACTATAAACATAACAGTTTCTTGAAAATATTGGAATTTATATATTCTAACAAGTCACAAAGCTTTGTATCTTCTGTATTGGTTTGTTTTACATAGTGTTGAGACACATTTAAAATATTAAGCATCATTACTGTTAGAGCAGTAATGAAACAATTTTATAATAAATTATAGTTAACGTTGAGTTGCCAAAAGTCCTATTTTCTTCACATTTTATGTTTTCTCTTCCTCATTAAAATAATATTGCTCAAAACATATCCTACCCCTATTGATCACCAAGATTTTATAGTCTTGTCTTGCAAGTGTAGTGCATGTTTAATTAAGCAGTTGATAAACATACAGAGGTTGAGCGCAGATAAAGCCCACAATGTACTTCTGTGTAATGTATGTACTAACAGGTTGATTTTGTCATTGTTACATTTGACAGCAAGAAAAAATTAATTTGTTTCTGTTCATTGCTGTGATTAAACAAAGAGTGGGTTTTCTTTCAGCTTCAGAGAGTAGATATTCTGAATGCTTTTTATTTGCAGCATGTGATGGAATAAATTTCCAAGAACATGGTAATACTGTACCCTTAATTGGAAATTTGGCAAAACTCAAAATTATATCACCCAGTATTAAACTACTAAGGAGGATCAGGTAAGAAGCAATTACCCACATACAAAAGGCTAAGCTGTCCATTCTTTAAGATGCTACTTCTACATTTACCTGAACTATGTAAAGTGACATGAAGAGGCCGATAGCTGTCAGCAGATTATATGTTACTTTTATCCAGTCTTTGATAAGTGATTTATTTTTTTAAGCTCATATACCCTGTTTGAACACTAGCCATGGGTACTGTGATATACCACAAGGTAGAGGTAATTTTTTCTCTGTTGGCATTTAGTAAATCAACCCCTGTGCCACCATCATCAGTGCTATACAAAATTAATCTCTTCAATGGGGTAAAATCAAGGCTAGTTGGTATAACACAGTAAAGCTGATGGCCACAATCGAGGGTTTATTTAGGTGAGAAATAATCTAAGCAGTGATGCTATCAATTTCACAACTATCAAGGTAAAGGAAATGTTCCATTGAACTCCATACTCAGTTAAATGTTCCTGAGATTCCTACAGATCTTATAATAATTAATCATCCCATTCCTAGGAAGACTAATGGCCAGAGTACAGTGACTTTGTAAAATAAAATCTGGACCCTTTGTATATTTTCTTCTAATATTTGGAGAAATCATTGCAATCTTCAAGAGAAATCCCCCTATTCCAAAATCCACTGCTCCTATCCCATAGAGCCTGATTTTGGGAAGTCTTCTAGGAAAACATGGGAAGTCTACAGTCAAAATGGCAAGAGCAGTAAATGTACTGTCAATTACATGGAAACAAGAGATGCTTGGAATGTATTCTGATTCCAGACTTACTTTCAAGAATTTTTCAAGAATTTTCCAGACAGGCATTCTGACATACCAAATTCTTTTGCAGTATATTTTATAGATCAGCCCGGCCCCAAAGATAATTACAAGATGCTCAAGGAGAACAAATGTAGAGAAAATGGTCAAAATGGTTACCAGGGGAACGATCAAGAAAGCAAAGTCAATGAAGAATCAAGTTCTCCAAGTGTGTGAAGAAAAAGATAAGTGCTATGAGAAAATGATCAGGATCCCTCTGCCCAGGATAAGGAGAGTAGGAAAGCCCAAGCCCTCAATGATTTCCAGTATGCTTGTTCCATTGTGGTCACTAACAAAAGCTTCCTTCATCTGCTTTTGAGAATTTTTCTTCTTCTCCTGGCTTTCAAAATATTTTGTCCACCAGAGAGCCTCCAATTCTGGATCCTGATGTCCCTGACGTGTCAGGGATGCCCTGCACTGAACGTGTGCTCTGCCCCAGGGGAGGAGCCGCCGGTTCTGGCCACTTAAGACAGAGTGTCAGTTCATGGCTCAAGTGTCTCATGGATCTGAATATACTGATCTTTTACCTCCTTGGTTAAATTTATTCCCAAGTATTTTATTGTTTTTAATGTTATTGCAAATGGGATTGTTTTCTTAATTTCCTTTTCCAAGAGTTCATTGTTAATATTTGGAAATGCAACTGATATTTTGTATATTGATTTTTGTATCTTTCAATTTTACTAAATTTATTTATTAGTTCCAGTTTTTTGGTTGAGTTTTTAGGGTTTTCTATATATAAAATTGTCATCTGCAAATAGAGACAGTTTTACTTCTTTTCTAATTTAAATTTTTCCTTATCTAAGTGTTCTGGCCAGAAAACTTCAGATACTATGTTGACTTAAAATGGCAATAGTATATATCTTTGTCTTGTACCTAATCACAGAGGAAAAGCTTTCAGTTTTTCAACATTGAGCATGATTTTAGCTGTTGATTTATAATATACTGCCTTTACTATGTTGAGGTATATTCCATCTTTATTTAATTTATTGAGTTTTTTTTCCTTATCATGAAAGGTTGTTGAATTTTGTCAAAGGTCTTTTCTGAATCTATTAAGATGATCATACAATTTCCAATTTTTATTTTGTTAATGTTGTGTATCACATTTATTGACTTGTGTATGTTGAGCCATCTTTGTGTTCCAGGAGTAAATCCTACTTGATCATGGTGTAATATTCTTTTTTAAAAAATAATTTTATTTATTTATTTTTGGCTGTGTTGGGTCTTTGTTGCTGCTTGGGCTTTTCTCTAGTAGTGGCTAGTGGGGGGCCACTCTTCGTTTTGGTGTCCCAGCTTTTTATTGCGATGACTTCTCTTTTGTGGGCCATGGGCTCCAGAGTGTGAGGGCTGCAATAGTTGGAACACATGAGCTCAGTAGTTGCAGCTTGCCGGTCTTAGAACACAGGCTCAATAGTTGTGGTGCGGGCCTACATGTGGGATCTTCTGGGACCAGGGATCAAGCCAACCTCTCCTGCACTGGCAGGCAGATTCTTTACCACTGAGTCACCAGGGAAGCCCTGTGTAGTATTAATTTAACACACTCTTGAACTTTGTTTGTTCTTATTTTGTTGAGGAAATTTGTATCCGTGTTCATAAGAGATATTGGCCTGCAGCTTTCTTTTCTTGCAGTGTCCTTGTCTGCCTTTGGTGTCAGAGTAATGTTGCTTCATAAAATGAGCTTGGAAGTGTTCCCTCTTCAATTCTTGAGAAGAGTTGGAGAAAATTAGTGTTAATTCTTTTGTAAATCTTTGGTAGAATTTAACAGAGGGTTTTTTTTTTTTTTTTGGTGGATGTTCTTGATTATTGATTCAGTCTCAGTTGTTATTGGTCTGTTCAGATTTTCTATTTTTTATGATTCAGTCTTGGTAGGTTGGATGTTTCTAGAAATTTATTTGCTTCTTCCTAGTACCTAATTTTCCCTACTACTATTGTATTGCTGTCTATTTTCCCTTCAGCCCTGTTAATATTTGTTTTAAAAATTTTGGTGGTCTTTTGCTTATTTTTTCATTTTCTACACATTTTGTTTGTTTCCATTTGAAGGAGAGGAGTTGGACATATTATTTTGTTACTAATACCAATCACTTGTATTTATTTCAGGACATAATATACTATTTAGACCCAAGGACAATGCTAAATCATAACCCTGTTAAATATCTATAGGATATTTTATTTTTGCCGAGATAGGTCCTTAAAAACTGGACAGATTAATAATATAACAAATATCAAAATCAGATGAAAAATATGTTATTGCTCTCATTCACTCTGTCCTAGTGTTAAAGATGTTACAAAGATTCACAGATTATCATCATGCTGTTCTTTTGGGAGGCTATATTCAAATTGACAAAAAGATGTTGTCAAAGGGATCTTTCTCTGATTTTTGCGAAGAAAAACAGTCCAAATTGTATTCTTAATGCTACGTGATTTAACTGTATCATAGTTGGCACATGGTATTATTATTTCTCCTACTGGAGCAAGTTCTCATTTTCTCAAAGCCTTTCCCCCAGCTTTTCTAGAATAAAGCTTAAATATCATTTGTTTCAAGTCTTCAAAATAAAGTTAACCTCATTTATACAGGTACCAGGTTGGTATACTCATATATATCTTTTCCAATTGCAGGCTAAGCAAAGGCATGCATTTAGAGTTGTGCTAATATATTACAGCAAAAGGCAATCCAACTTAATATCAAGAGAAATTGTGACCTTCCATGTAGTGTTTGATAGAGAAAACACTGATTCTGACACATTGTCTTATTTTATTCAAATAGCAGTCTGCTCACACATGGTCCAAGAACACTTGAATAATAAAGCAAATATAATCACATGTTAAAAATTGGTCTTCAAACATCATAGCCAATGATGCCACGCTTGCCTATGATCTCGCCAACATAAAACCACATCCACACCTCAGTGGCCACCAAACCATTCAGTAGAGCTTCCTTAACAGTGAGCTGTTTGAAGCTACCGGTTTTAGCGCTGTTGATAATTTTTTTCAAGCTCTGAATTGCTGTAGGGATCTCAGCAGGGATTGGAGGAACAAGCTCAACCTTGGCATAGTACCAAAACATGGCCAATCGAGGCTTTGAGTAAGTCACACCAGCGTTGACCAGTGCTGGGGCCTTCTCCGCGAGGTTACGGACCAACTGGGCCATGGTACTAGCCCCGACTGGCCGGCTGAATATCACCCGCCTGGAAGCTGACATATTTTAACTTTTGTGACTCCTAGACCTAGAGGATATATCCCATCTGGTTTATATTTTTATCATAGGCTCTCTTAGGCTCATGACAGAAAAATGAAATTTCTGATCCCACACTGTTTTAACAGAACTACATTCTTTTCTTCTTTCTTTTCCTTTCACCCAGGAGGAGATAATTATGGAAAGAACCAGATAAGTTATAGATAAAGAAACTATAATTTCCTTCACTATTTGGTTACAATTTAAATACAATAAACACTTTTCTGACTAGGATATGAGAGGGTGTAGAAAATCTTTGTTCACATGGTAACACAAAAAAATTAGATATTATAAAACGTGTACTTATTTATGAAACTATTGAAGAGAGATGGGTATAAGAAAACCCCAGATGGACTGATTTTCAGAGAGAAGAGCTCTTTATCCATGACTATTAAGAAATGGCAGTTTCTGGAGGCAGCATTGGAGAAGAAAGCCTGCCAAGACTGACATAGAAGATTAACAATAGTGGGAACATGTTGGAGAGACTGCAGTCTTGAAGATTCTCAAATGTAGTGATAATTTACTTGGACTAACACTTCTCCCTGGCTTACCCTTCCTGTTTTGCTGGGTAAAGGACAGTGATTGTGGACCTAGTCTAGAGCGTACACGAGACTAGAGGATATACTAGGTGCCTAGAAAAAAGGGCTCTCTACCATGGATTCAAAACGATGAAACTGAAATCTGACTCCCACCAGCCCCAGGGCTCCAGAGCATGAGGGCTTCAGTAGTTGTGGCATGTGAGCTCAGTATTGGTGTATTGCTAAGATCAAAGAGATTAGACCTGGACAGCTCTGGCACTGGGAGGAAGGCTAACAAGAAATGAAGTCAATATTAAAAATTGCTTCCTTAGGCTAAAATTAACTTGCCACATAGTGATATATGAAAATGATTCACATAGTGATTATATGAATAATCACCTCTTTAATAGTCACATATTGGAAAGAGATTTCACATTCTTGGAAATAAATGTTAAGCAAAGACTTGTATAATTATATCTCCACTGCTATCTGTAAACCATGTCCAATATATCATGAAGCATTGTGAGATATGTGATAAAAATGGGATACATAAAAACAAACCAAAGAAACATATTCATAGAAATGCAGATATTGGAATTAACAGAGAAGAAGCTTAAAACTAGTATTATAAATATATTTGACTTGTGGCCCTAGCTGGGACTGGCTCTGTCCCTCGGATAAAGATCATTGCTCCTATCAAATTGGCCAACTCTGTATGACTTTTTCTCATCCCAGGCTCTAGTAACAATCCTGTCTCCTAGGTCATAAAAGCATTTTGGTAGAAATAATGGCTACAAAAAAAGAAAACCTGATAAAAGCAATACTTTTACAGGTAATATTTAACATTTGACTTTACAATTAGTTTTTACCATGTATAATTTTTTTCATCTGAAAAATTGATCCCAATGAATATGCTTCTAATAAATATATAAATAAAATTGGAAAATAATAATTTATTTAACTGTGATTTTAGAATAATGGAATTAAATTGGCTTAAAGAAATTTACTTGGTATACTTTCTCATAGATATTTTAATTGGAAGATTTAACTATAGTGACTCCCAAAAGCTGGAGAAATTAGGATTTTTTAGATCACAAATGCAATGTAGAGATCACATTTAAGGCTGATTGCAACCATGGGAAAAAATATGGGGGAATTAGCCCAAAGTCAGATAAAAGTCTCCACTTACAGCAAAGTCTTACTACAAAGCTCCCCACATTAACGTACTGATAGTTACTTACAAGGTACCAAAGTGAGTTTGCCTGCTCTTCTTGAAGTGGTGGATTAAAATAAGTGTCTCAACAGATGAATAGCTGTCACTGCATGTGTCTGTCTACATCAGGTGCTGAGCTTTTGATTCAGATTGGAGTGAAACTAGGCTACATCGAATTTACTGAGGAATTTCCTTTTGGAGAAGGAAATGGCAACCCACTCCAGTCCTCTTGCCTGGAAAATCCATGGATGGAGGAGCCTGGTGGGCTACAGTCCATGGGGTCACAAAGAGTCTGTAAACTGAAATCTTGTGAATGTTCATATTTCACCACTAGATGTCACTGGGAGATAAACAGTTACTGACCAGACTGGTGTATTGGAAGTTTTCCTATAAAAAAAATTGTTTGATCTTGTGAATATATTTTTTGTTTGCTCAGAAAAATCAGATAGTGTCAGACACTTCTTATGCTTCACATCTTCTCAGCCCAGTTTTTTTTCCCCAGCCATTGCTAAGATGACGACTGGTTAGAGAACCTAACGTCATCTGCACTGCCTATCGTCTGTAGTTTTACACTAAGGCTTTTCTTATGATGTGGTTGGGACATCTGTGAGCAGCTGCTTATCATGTTTAGATGCTCAAAACTGCAAGTGTGGGGGAATTAACACTCCTTGGTGCACAGGGGAACATGGCTCTTCGGGGACATGAGTCAGGTCATGGATATGTGCTACCCTTGTATCCCTCAGGCTTACTGCACTGAGCCACAATCTGTGGAATTCCTCAGAGGCTTTCAGTGGGATCAGATCCCAGTTTTCCAGAGTGGTGACCACTCTGATAATACACCATTGTTTGGACTTTCTCTCCTGCTGTACTTGCCAAGTCTCCCACTCCTAACACCTGGTATCATGTCCCTAAGTAAAGTCTTACCTATAAAGCTTCCTTCGTCATTGCAGTGTCCTTTGACTTTCTCGCCTTTCCTATTTTAGATCTGCTTTCTGGAGGGTACTTAAACACAACCCCCAGCCCTGATAAAGAATATTTTCAGCCCCTCATGGCTCCACTTGCTGTCAACATCTTTTCACAACAACAAATATTCTGATCTCTATGTCCAGAGTTTAATTTTGATTCTGTTTTTGAACTTCCTGTTACTAGAATCATACAGTAAGACCTATTTGTGTCAACATTATTTTTGTGAGGTTTATTCATGATGTGACATTCAGCAGTAACATTATCTTTCATTGCTACATGTTATACTTCTGTGTGAATATACCAAAATTTATTCATTCTACTGTAGATAGACATTTGAATTATTTTCAGATTTAAACTATGTTGAACAATGCTGTTTTGAACATTTCTTTTATGTGTTTGTTAACAAACGCTCATGTCTTTTGGGAATATACATGTAAATGAAATTATGCATACTTTTTATATCTAATAGCCACTGGCAAACAGGTTTTCATAGTGTTTATCTCAATCTACCTCCCATCTTAGCCACATCCTCACTCACATTTGATATTATTAATCTTTTTTTTTTTTTTTTTTTACTGGTGCTCTGTCCATTTTTATTGTCTTCTGTCTGTGCTTCATTATTGTTAATCATTTTAATTTTAACCTTTCTGGTGGGGGTATAGAGCATTCAATTATTATTTTGGCTCATTTTCTCTTGTTAACTAATGGTACTTAACTTTTCATATGTTTTTGAGTCACTTATATGTACTCTTTTGAGAAGTACAAGTTTAAGTCTTAGCTGTGTGTGTGTGTCTGTGGTGTGGTAGGGAGGGGATTTTTCTTATCGAATTGAAATTATTTATAATTTATGCATACTTCTCCTTTGTTGAGTAGGCATTGAGAATATTTCCTACCAGTCTTGGTTTACTTTCCACTCTCTTATAAGTTGAATTATGATATAAAGGATTTCTTGCTAGTGGGATACAGTCTACTGATATTTTTCTTAAAGGCTACTTTATTCGACTCTTGAGAATTATTTATTCCTACTCCAAGGTCTTGAGATATTCACCTTAATCTACGGCCCTCAAACTTGGGTGGACATCAGCATCATCTGGAAGGTTTTTTAAAACACATATTTTTGGGAACTGCCTCCAGAGTTTCTAATTCTGTAGGTCAAGGAAGAGGCCCAAGAACCTGCATTGTTTATGACTTCCAGAAGATGCTTATTTTTCTGGTTTGAGAATCCTACTTTGCAAACCACTGTATTCTTATATTTTGAGAAGCCTAATTGTTTTACTTCTTACATTTATGTCTACAGTATACAAGGCTTTGCTTTTTGTGTGGCGTGAAAGGGGGGCTTTCTGTTTTGTTCAGTCTCTCAGTCATCTCCGACTCTGCCACCCCACGGACTATAACACGCCAGGCTTTCCTGCCCTTCACTATCTCCTGGAGCTTTCTCAAACTCATGTCCATTGAGTCATGATGCCATCCAACTATCTCATCCCTTGTCACCCCCTTCTGCTCCTGCCCTCAATCTTTCCCAGCATCAGGGTCTTTTCCAGTGAGTCAATTCTTCGCATCAGGTGGCCAAAGTCTTGGAGCTTCAGTTTCAGCATCAGTCCTCCCAATGAATATTCAGTGTTGATTTCCTTTAGGATTGACTAGTTTGATCTTGCAGTCCAAAGGATTCTCTCAAGAGTCTTCTCCAGCATTTAGCTTCAAAAGCATCAATTTTTCAGCATCAATTCTTCTTTATGGTCCAGCTCTCATATCTGTGCCCGACTACTAGAAAAGCCATAGCTTTGACTATATGGACAAGTAAGGGTCAAATTGTACTTTTTCCAATGTTGGTTGATTGCTTGATAACACTAATATGCAGTACAAATGTGTTGTAATTTGAGTCCATTTGTATATGCATGAGTCTGAATATGGCTCAGAATAAAGGATATTCTGATCCTTTCTTCTATAATTTTTGCCTGTGCCAGTTCAATGTAGTAAAGTAATCTTAATTATTCTAGGTTTATAATAAATCTTGATAACCACTAGAGTGTAACTCTTTCTACTTTTCTTTTAATGTACCTTGTGAAAAGAGAGGGAAAATATAATGTTGATCTTTACATTTAAATAGACATCTCTGTTTTCCAAAATGTAGTGATGTAGAAAGATATAATATTCATCTTTGGGCTTAATAAAGAAAAGTCTGACTTATTTCTACATTTTAGAAAATAGAGTTGCCTATTTAGATGTAAATACTGAGGCAACAATTATTAACAAGAAAACAATCAAGGATTATAGATTTTTTGGAAGTTAAAGCTTACTTTCATAAGCCAGACCAGTAGTCTTTTAGATCTGGGTATCTATAGGGCATCTTTGTTAAAAAACATATTTGAAAGCCAATAAGATTTTGCAAAGTGAAAGAGGTAAAGTGAAAAATATTTTCAAAGTAAATATATCCAGTGTAAGGGCTTCTCAGGTGGCACAGAAGTAAAGAATCTGCCTGTCAATGCAGGAGACACAAGGGATGTGGGTTCTATTCCTGGGTCAGAAAGATCCCCTGGAGAAGGAAATGGCATTCTACTCCAGTATTCTTGCCTGGGAAATCCCATGAACAGAGGAACTTGGTGGGCTACAGTCCATGGGGTCTTAAAGAGTTGGACATGACTGAGCGCACACACACACACATATCCAGTGTGACAGGCTGAATCATGTCTCAATAAAATTCATATTTTGAATCCCTAATACCCAGGATCTCAGAGCATAGCTATATTTGGATAGAACCTTTAAAAAGGTGATTAAAGTAAAATGAGGCTGTTAGGGTGTCCCTAATCGAATCTGAATGGTATCCTTATGAGAAGAGGGAATTTGGGCACACACAGAGTCAAGAGCGATGTGCATGCGCAGAGGAAAGCTGGTGTGAGGACACTGATGTGAAAAGATGGCCATCTACAGCTGAAGAGAGAGACCTCAGGAGAAATCAAACTGATGACACCTTGATCTTGGACTTCTAGCCTCTAGATCAGTGGGAAATAAATTTTTGTTGTCTGAGTCACCCAGTCTGTGGTAGTTGTTACAGCAACACTAACAAAGTAATGGGTCAAGTCTTGGTAAAGTTTTCTTCTAGATGATTGGGCGTTAAGCAAGATAGCCAAGTAAAGAAACATATAACAATGAAACCAGGATAATAACTAAGTTTTTGGCAACATTTTCAGACCGTATCAGGGAAAATCAAAGTCTTCTTAAAATAGTTTTTGTAGCATGCTCTTAAGGGAAACGTTGAGCAAGTGTATAGTAAAGAATGACTTCATCCACTTTCTGTCTTATAAAAGTCCTCAGGAAATAAACTGAAAAAAGAAGGGTATGAACACAATTGGTAAACAAAGAGGCACTTAACAGATGTGGTACTATTATCCTTACTATCTAGCAATTGCTGAAACAGGTAAGAACCATTAAGCAGTATTGCCAAGAAAATGTTGTCTAATTGTCCAAGAATCTCATTAGCTTCTTGTTATGGAATTAGAAGTAAATCTATAACACACAGGAGTTTTAATAGGGAAGAATCTTTGTATTCTATTACAAGTGAAACACTAAAGGGATGCTACCTATAAGCTTCAATCACACAAAATGACCTATGTCTGGGAACCCCGTCTTTCAGGTTATGATCATTAAGTAAAATAACTTTGTTTACATCACAAGAAACATCCTGACCAGGCCCACCCGTGAAAGAATGCAGGAAGGACGGAATTAACTTTTCACTTCCCATTCTCCATCCCCCAACCAAGGCTGACAGGAACTGGGAAATGTTTGACTTTACTCCCTCCCCTTTTAGTATAAAGAAGTCTGAATTCTAACTCAAGCAAGATGGTTCTTTGAGACATGAGTCCAGTATTTCTTGGTCTGCCAGCTTTCTGAATAAAGTTGCTATGCCTTACCCCAACAAGGGCATCTCTTGATTTATTGGCCTGTCATATGGCAAACAATATGAGCTTGGACCCAGTAACAGTGTTAATTGTGGTGCTCATTATTTAGATTCAGTTTCAAATCATCTTTTTGTTGTTGTTTCTGTTTAGCTGCTAAATCACTTCTGACTCTTTGCAACGCTGTGGAACGTAGACTGCCAGGCTCCTCTATCCATGAAATTTCCCAGGCAAGAAATGGAGTGAGTGGCCTTTTCCTTTCCCAAGGAAACTTCCTGACCCAGGGGTGGAACCCGAGTCTCCTGCTTTGGCAGGGGTATTCTTTACCACTGAGCCCCCAGGGAAGCCCCTCAAATCATCTTACTGTCTTCATAAATTTCTGAATTAAAAACCACTTGAAGTATTCTCAAGGATAGATAGTCTCACTGTCTCAGTCCTACATGATTATTACAGGCAATATTTTGGGGCTCTGAGTGAGCAGTGCCATGTAAGAAATGCAAATATAGATAAAATGGATTTAATGAGACTCATTGCGTACCTGTACTTTCTCTCACAAGAGAATTATCACTCTCTGCATTTATGGTTGGTTCACAACACTACATTTATGATTAGTTTACATGTTTCTTTCTGAAGTGTGAGCTTTGAGATGTTTTTTCACTATAAAAATGAACATCATTTTATTAATTTGCTTTGTAACTTTTGTCTTTCCTGAATCTAAAGATTTGTGACATGATTTCTGGAAAATTCTCAGGTATTATTTCTTCAAATATTTCCTCTTCTTCTTATGTGTTCTCTCTCCTGTGAACTTCCTATTGGGCTTATATTAGATTTCATTATAGTCTTTACATCTCTTAATTCACACTCAACAGCTCTTTAGTTCTGTATTGCATTACAGGAAATTCTTCAGATCCCCCAATCTACAAATACTTGCAAATTGCTTTCTCTTTTGTTGCTTAATATATGCATTGAGTTTTAAATTTTAGTGCTTAGAATGTTTATTTCTAGAGGCTTAATCTGCTTGGTTGTTTTTGATAATGTCTCTTTCTCTTCTCATATTATTCCTTTTTTAATATCTTTAACCTTTGAAAAGAGAATTTCCTGGTTTCCCTGGTGGCTCAGAGAATCTGCCTACTAGTGCAGGAGACAGTGTCTCATATGCCTAAGTACTAGTTCCTGTTTGCCTCATCTCTTCTTTGTCTGGTTCTCTATGGAATTTCCCTTATTTCACCATGAATGCAGCTCTGTACAAAAAGGAATTGGAAGAAATATTTAATCTCACAATTCTTTGTTGTTTTTCAGCTGCTCAGTCATGTCTGACTTTACGACCCCATGGACTGGAGCCCACCAGGCTTTCTTGTCCTTCACCATCTCCCAGAGCTTGCTCAAACTCATGTCCATTAAATCGGTGATGCCATCCAACCATCTCATCCTCTGTCATCCCCTTCTCCTCCTGCCTTCAATCTTTCCCAGCATCAAGGTCTTTTCCAATGAGTCAGTTCTTCACATCAGATGGCCAAAGTATTGGAATTCAGCTTCGGCATCAGTCCTTCCAATGAATATTCAGGGCTGATATCCTTTACGATTGACTGGTTTGATCTCCTTGCAGTTCAAGAGACTCTTAAGGGTCTTCTCCAATACCATAGGTCAAAAACATCAATTCTTTAGTGCTCAGCTTTCTTTATGGTCCAACTCTCACATTCATCCATGACTACTGGGAAAACCATGGCTTTGACTAGACAGACTAGTCAAAGCTAGTGGCAGTGCTAGTGGTAAAGAATTCGTCTGCCAATGCAGGAGACACAAGAGATGTGGGTTTGATCCCTGGGTCGAGAAGATCCCTTGGAGTAGGAAATGGCTCCCACTCCAGTATTCTTGCCTGGAAAATTGCATGGGCAGAGGAGCCTGGTGGGTTACAGTCCACGAGGCCGCAGACAGTTGGGCAAGGCTGAGCACACAGTACAATATTCCTAGACTTGATTTTTGTGTGTGGTGTGAAACAGAGGTAAAATTGCATTTTTCAATGTTAGTTATTGATTAATAGCACTTATATGAAGTATTAATTATGGTGTAATTTAAGTGTCCCTATGTATATATTGTTCTGTTATAAAGTCATGTCTGATTCTTTGCAATCCCTTGGAACCCATCTGTATATACATAGGTCTGTCTTTGGACCCCTTATTCTGATCCTTTTTTCTATAAGTCTATCCTTATGTCAATGCAATGTAGTAATCTTAATTACTCTAGGTTTATTATAAATCTTGATAACCAATAGCGTGACTTTCTACTTTCTACATTTCAAAAAGAAAATGTATTGTTTTCCTTTATGTTTAATGAAGAAAAGTCAGAAAAAGAAATGAAAATTCAGAATTATTTCTACATTTTAGAAAGCAGAGATGTCTATTTAAATGTAAATACTGGGGTAACAATTATTAATAGGAAACAGTACAGAGTTATAGACATTTTGGAAGTTACAGGTTACTTTCTTAAGCCATACCAACAGTCTCTGAAGTCTGGATATCTATAAGACACCTCTGTTAAAAAAACACATTTGAAAGTCAATAAGAAGTAAAGTGAAGAAGATTTTGAAAGTGAATGTATCCAGTGTTATGGGCTGAATTGTGCCTTCCTAAAATTCGTACATTGAAGCTGTAATGCCTAATGTCTCATAATGCAGCTGTACTTGGAAAGAGGGCCTTTTAAGGAGGTAACTAAATGAAGATGAGGCTATTAGGGAGGTCCCTAATCTAATCTGAATGGTATCCTCACAAGAAGAGGACATTTGCACATACACAGTCAAAAGGGATGTGCATGCACAGAGAAAAGATGGTGTGAAGACACTGATGTGAAAAGATGGCCATCTATAAGCGAAGAGAGAGACCTCAGGAGAAACCAAACCTGCTGACACCTTGACCTTGGACTTCTGGCCTCTAGCTCAGTGAGAAAGAAATTTTTGTTGTTTGAGTCATCCAGTCTGTGGTAACTGTTATGGTAACACTAGCAAACTAATACATGCAGTGTTGGCAAACTTTTCTTCTAGATGATTAGTCATTAGGCAAAGTAGACAAGTAAACAAGCACATAAACTTTGTAGAATAATAGTTAAAAACTTAGAATTTTCAGAACACATTAGGGGAAAATCAACATTGTCTTAAAATAGTTTTTACAGAGGATGCTCTTAAGGAGAATTCTGAGTAAGCATGGAGCAAAAAACATCTTCACCTACTATCCATCTGATTATGAAAGAGTTAGTCACTCAGTCGTGTCCAACTCTTTGTGACCCCGTGGAGAGTAGCCCGCCAGGCTCTTCAGTCCATGGAATTCTCCAGGCAAGAATACTAAAGTGGACTGCCATTCCATTCTCCAGGGGGTCTTCCCAACCGAGGGACTGAACCTGGGTCTCTTACACTGTAGGCAAATTCTTTACTATCTGAGCCACCAGGTAAGTCCCCTATCTGATTTTAAGTGTCCTCAAAAATAAAATGGAAAAAAAGGGTATTAAATGCAATTGGTATAAGAATAGGCACCTAATAAAAGTGTTAACTGTTATCCATATTACCTAGTGATTGCTGAAATAAGTAAAATCCAGTAAGCACTATGGTCAAAAAAATGTTCCCTGACTGTCCAAGATTCTCATCAGCTTCTTACATAGAAGTTAGAAGTTGATATCTAACATGCCAGGTGTTACACACGGCACTCATTATATAGGTCCAGTCTCAAATATCTTGATATCTTCATCAGTTTCCAAATTAAAAACCACTTGAAATATTCTCATGGATGTACAATCTCACTGCTCCTACTTGATTATTGTAACCAGTATTTGGGGCCCTGAATGAACAAGACCATGTAAGCAGTACAAATATAGATAAAATGACTTAATGAGGACTTAATGAAGCTCATTGCATCCCTGTGCTTTCTCTCACAAGGGAAACACTCTCTACATTTATGGTTGGTTTACTTGTTTCTTTCTCTAGAGCTTCTGTATTCTCCCATTTCTCATCTTTTAGCATGTCCCTTGGTATTTATTAAGTACTGATTGAATTAAGACATATGGAAATCTAAAGGAAAGAACTTTGGTTTAAATTGATTTATATTGTAAGCTGCCCACAACTCTGTGTTGCTTTCTTCACTATGAAAAGTAAACATTGTTTTTCAAATTTATTAATTTGCTTTGGAGATTTTGTCTTTCCTGAATCTAAAGATTTATGCCTTTCATTGATTCTGTAAAATTATCAGCCACAGTTTCTTCAAATATTTCCTCTGCTCATTATTTGTTTTGTCTCCTAATGAATTTCCTATTAGACTTATGTTGGATTTCATGTTAGTGTTCATATCTCTTAACTTTTTTGTTTGTACTCAACAGCTATTTAGCTCTGTCTTGTGCTATAAAAAATTCTTCAGCTCTCTCAATTTAGAAATATTCAAAAATTGCTTTCTCTGTTTTTTTTGCTTAATCCATGGATCAAGTTTTAAATTACAGTATTTGGAATATTCATATCTAGAAGCTTAATCTTCCTGGTGTTTTTTGATGTTTCTTTCTCTTCTGGTGTTGTTTCTTTTCATATCTTTAAGCTTTAAAAATACAATTTTGTCAGTGTGTGATTTCTTGAGGGATCTAGCCTTTATTTGTTTGTCGTCTACTTTCTTTAATGCTGAATTATTTCTCTCCATATGCTGTAATTTTGGGTTATGCACTCATATTAGGAAAGGCTTTATGTGTAGGAATTTTTCACAGACTGTGTTGAGTGTTCTCAAAACAAACTTTGCTTCAAATTTTACCTAGTGTTGGAAATTCCCTGGTAGTGTGGTGGTTAGGACTGGTGCTTTCACTGCCTATGGTCCAGGTTCAGTCTTGGGCTTGGGACCGAAGATCCCACAAGCAGATAGGCACCCCAGAATTTTCATTCACCAAGTGTCACAGAGATATCATAAACTTGGAATCATCTTTTATTTTCATTTTTTAGTTTGTGTATTCTAAGATCACACAAGGAGAATATTTTTGAGTTCCAGTCTCAGACTCGTGATTAGTAATTCTCAGAATGAGAAGCAAGCAAACGAGCCAATGTTCAGTGAATACACAGCCAAGCACACTTCCTTCTCCGACAGTTAGGTAGATATTTGTTAGTCCATTCTGTCACTGAGACCAGTGTATAGCAGGAAACTTAATTTCAAATTTCCCTTTATTTGAGACAAAGTCTCAAGGCCTTGTCTCCTTTTATATTTTTTGGCTATCTGTGCAGCATGTGAGATCTTAATTCCCCACCAGGGATCAAACTCATTTCCTATGCATGGGATCACAGAGTCTTAACCATGGGACTGCCAGGGAAGTCCCAAGTCCTTGCTTCCTGATCCAAGTAACCACAATAGCCAAACCCCTAGGGAATACACAGAATGTCTTGTATGCCCGAGCATCATTTCCTGTCTGTATCTCTGGATTTCTGTTTTTTTTCTATGTTTGATTCCCTTATTTCATCAACAGCACAGCTATGTATTTAAAAAAGAATGAAAAGATATTTTTTACCTTGAATTTCTTAGTCTATTCAAGTTACACAATCAGCCATCTTGCCAGAAATAGAATCCATAACTGTGGACTTCCCTGGTGACACAATGTATAAGAATTTGCTTTCCAGTGCAGGGGACATCCATTCAATCCCTGGTCCTGGAAGATTTTAACATGCCACGGAGCAACCAAGATCATGTGCCACAAACACTGAGCCTGTGCGCTGCAACTTATGAAGCTTTCACATCTAGAGCCCATACTCCATGAGAAGAAAAACCACCACAATGAGTAGCCTCCACCCGCTGCAACTAGCGAAAGCCCATGCAAAGCAACCAAGACAGTGCAGTCAAATAAACAAATAAATAAAAATTTAAAAAATAGTACCGGCATTTGTTGAAAAATATTTCTAACAAAAAGAAAAAAAAGAATTCATAACTGTGTTTCATGTACTTATACACAGAAATCTAAAAATCATATGATAAAATAAAACAATGCTTTAGATTTGAAAGTGAGTTAGGAAGGAAAACTGTAATGAGATTGAATGGGTAGGGACAATAAGATGGAGAAGAGGACTGGGGGCTGAGATAAGGGCTTCGTGGAGAATGACTAGGAAAATGGAAGAGTGAGGAAGAAGGAGGGAGTAGAGTGGGCAAAGAGGAGAACACACAGGTGGGAAAGAGCAGGGGTACAGTGAGGAACAAAGACACCGAGCCAAATTTCATCTTAGAAAATGTTCAGTTCTTTCCACTCAGTCATTTTTGCAGATAAGAAAACTGAGCCCAGAATGCTGATATGATTTCTCCAATACACTGTGTCCAGCAGGTATCCATTTAGGAGTTCATCTTGACCCTCAGTCCAAAGCTCCTTTTGGGAAAATATTTTCTGTGGTGGGGGGTGGGGTGGGTGAGACTCACACAGATCAAATGCTGGAAGGAAGAAGAGGCAAGGGAAAATTTGATGCAGAGTTGGAGGAAAAATGAGGTCAGTAAAAGACAAATTGGTATAAGAGGCAGTGGATTTCTCTAGAAGGGAAGCTGGGGTTTCTTTGGGCAGGGAGAAGGATGTAAGATGAACCTATGAGACATTGTGGGCAGAGAAGTTCACATCTGGGTCCTGAGGAGAAGGAATTCAAGAGTTGTGATGGTCTTCCGTGTTTGGAGGAGCACTAAGTAAGAGATGTTAGAAAGAACAGGAGAATTCTGATGGCCTAAGAACCAATGAATCAAGAGGGAGGAGCCCGGGAAGGTCTGATCACCCAGGGAAGAATACTTGACTCCCTTCTATCCTGTCAACTTGAATTCTAATCAGGATTTATCTCACCTATTCTGGTTTTCTCCTCTGGGGTTTCTTGGTCCAGGGAGCACATAGTTATCAGTGACCTATATGACCACTTTATTTTCTCCCATTTTTTTCCCCCCCAGGTTACAGTCACCTTCCCTCTGGCCCCACGTTAGCCCTTCAAGTTGACCTCCGGTTCTGTTTTCTTCAGCTTCTCTAGTTCTCAGAATTCCTTAGGCAGCTCCTGAGAAGCCCCTGTCCTTTCTCCTCCTTCAGATCTGTCCTTCATCCACCATAGCCAAGTTTATGCTCAGGAATGGAGCTGCCGGGGAAACTGCAGATCCATGGTGGGGCCACAACTCAATTACCAGCTGCTTCCTGCCCACTGACTAGGACCAACTCTGCTACAGAAGTTGAGTTGAAGAATCAGTGGCTCTTCTCCACTTCTCTTTCCAGTCCTCTGCCCACTCTTCCCGTTCTGCTTCCTCTCCCTCCTCCGTCACTTTTAGCCTCTGCCTCCCTCCTCTTCCCTTCATCATCTTCCTCTTTTAACTTCCTCCTCTCCTCCTCCACCTGTTAAGTTCCCTAGTGACTCTGCCAAGCTCCTAACCTGTTGGTCCCAGTCTCCATTCCTCAGTTAATTAACTCTTGTTTCTCTTCTACCTACCCAAACTCAAACTGCCTCCTCCATGCTTTTCCCCAGTCTGCAGTGAAGGGTATAAGCACTAGTGGCTACACAGTTTTGGGGTCCAGTATTCTTGAGAGTCCCCTGGACTGCAAGGATATCCAACCAGTCCATCCTAAAGGAAATCAGTCCTGAGTGTTCATTGGAAGGACTGATGTTGAAGCTGAAACTCCAATACTTTGGCCACCTGATGCGAAGAGCTGACTCACTGGAAAAGACCCTGATGCTGGGAAAGATTGAGGGCAGGAGGAGAAGGGGGTGACAGAGGATGAGATGGTTGGATGGCATCACCGACTCAATGGACATGAGTTTGAGTAAACTCTGGGAGTTGGTGCTGGACAGGGAGGCCTGGTGCTGCAGTCCATGGGGTGGCAAAGAGTCAGACACGACTGAGAGACAGCTGAACTGAACTGAACAAAATGTAAATGTGGGGCCTCATATGTAAAAAGCAGGGAAAAAGGGCTTTTAATGGTTCTAAGACATAAATCTTTTCCCTTTCTTTTGAAGTCAACTTCCTTCTCTGTCTCTCTTTCTGTCTTTCAAGCTATGTTTGTTTAGTGTTTTTTTTTGTTTGTTTGTTTTTGTTTGTTTGTCTGTTTTAATTGGTTAGAGTCAGTGTCTCTAGGGCAAAGGAAATCTTGCGGCAAGTGCAGACTATCTTAGTTGCCTGGCTGCTTTACTTTCATGACTCTTTCGTGTGTGTTTAATAACTCCTGGTTAAAATGCAATCATATTGTGTGCAAGAGACACTGAAGTAAACAGTGTTTTTGTTTAATTTTTTGGTCTTGAAATGGACTTTTGTGAGACACTGAGAGTGTAATTTCTGTCAATTAGGTGTTAACTGGATTTGTGTTTTGTTGTTGTTTTAACAGTCTTCAAATTCCTCTAGCATTACTTTGTTCAGTGTGGATAGAGAATTTTTCTTAATGTCTGCTTCACTCACACGCTTTGGTGTTTCCTTTGTGAGGTGCTTCAACATTTATGGCCACACTGTTGCCTCTTGTGCAGCAGTGGAAAGTTCCTACTACTCCATGCTGGCTCATCTGGTTGGGAGACTGAGTAGGAGCATTATTTTTATTCTGACTCAGTCTCATTCTTAGGCAGGTGCCTAGTCTTTCAGTTATGGGGGTTAGGCCTTCTAAGTGTTCCACCTTGCTCTCAGCAGGATGGAACCTCCAGCTGCTATGCGTCTCCACCTATGTCCTGAAGACAATAGAGCTTTCTGCCCTCCCCTCCCATACCCACACCCTCCATCCTTTTCTGTGTGGGAGATAGTGGAGAAGATCTGGTTGGGACTTCTTGCCTATCTCAGATCTCAGTCTTGTACCATGAAGAAGGATTTCTCTGGCCTATATCCTTGATTGCAATCTTTCAGGAGACCCTGGTGAGGTCCATGGAAAAAAGTGAATTTCCCTTATCTGTATGGAGAAGGAAATGGCAACCCTCTCCAGTATTCTTGCCTGGAAAATCCCCTGGATGGAGGAGCCTAGTAATCCATTGCGTGGCAAAGAGTCAGACATGACTGAGTGACTTTCCCATATCTGTAACTCTCAGTGTGGATACTCATGCTTATAAACTCAGGAGTTTATAAACAGTTTTATGTGAATTGTTCTCACTGGCTTATGTAGCATCTGACATCTGTCCCAAGTAAGCAAGGATTTGCATCTTGTATTTCCTTGCAGGAATCTGTCTTTCCTTAAGTTTTGGGTTAATTGGTGGCCCTGATACTTCTGTGCTGTGATCATTTCAAGATAAGTTGTGGTTTTGCTTATCCAGCTTTTAAAAATTACAAATATTCAAGTGAAGCTCTTTATAGCTTTTTATTTTCTAATCTTTAATTTTCCAAAAAAAATTTCTTCCTTGAATTAGCCTGAAATAATTTTTGTTTGCTTATATACCAAGAAATAGCAAAATAAAGAGCCTAAATACATGTATCCAGGTTATAAGTAGCATAAACAAATATTTAAGAGACTTTAGACAGTTACAAACACCATGAATGAGGGAGATCAGCATTTCCAGCAGAGAGCAGCATATGATAAAGCAAGCACGAAGCATTCAGGGACGACCAGTAAGAAAAGAATCTTGGATCAATGACTTCACTATATTCTATTAACTTTACTTCCTATATATTCTCAGTGGCTTCTTATTATGTGTTGACCTAAAACGAGTAGATGACAAGATATATCCCCAAACAAGATGGGTTTATTCAGGATGAGCAGAGATTTGCAATTTGGCATCTGCAATCATGGTGACCCATGTGAAAACTTGAGAGCCCCCACTGTGGGTCTCCCAACTCTATTTAATTGAGGTTTCTGTTTATTATTTTTTTACATCATTAATAAGAGATTTATAGCAGGACCCTTTGTGTAAACTTCGTGCTTATTAGTATATACTTTAATCTGAAGTAAAACTCTAAAGTTTTTCACTTCATCAAGTAGGGTAAGTAATGTTTTCTGATGTCTTGAATAATTTTATGTTGAAGATCACTATAACGTACAATATCATTTGATGCCTGTATCAAATTATGCCAACACTCAAAAATATTAACTGAGCACCTACCACTTGCCAGGCACTCTGTTAGATGTTGGGGATCCAGTACATCAGGGGTTGTTGAAGAGAAAACACAGGCCCAGAGTGGAGTCACTCAGCTAAAGTGCATGATGCCAAATCTAGATTCAATATCCGACTTAACTGCATTTCCAACCTTCACCAGAAATGTAATCTTAATCAACTATTTTGGAATTTTCTGATCAACACCAATGAGATAATCTGCCTGTGAGGCCCTCTCCATCCTCCAGAGGAAGAAGAGGCAATCTACATGATAAAATTCTCGCTATTCCCTTCCCCTCAAAAAGAAGATGTCCTGGTCTAAAATAATCTTTTCCTTTCTTTTGATAAATAGCTCACCTGACCTTCCCCTTTTATTAAAACCTTCCATTTATGCTGTTTCTCTGAGTGCCTTTGTAGTTGCTAGATGGGATGTTGTCCAATTCATGAATCATTGACTAAAGCTAGACCTTCAAATTTACTCAGTTAAAACTTTTTTTTTACCCCACACAGGCTATAGATGTAACACCTCAGGACAATCTCTGAAGTCAAGATCCTGTTGGGTAAACAAAACAGTTTAGGGTCACCATTTTGGAAAATGTTGTTTCAAGAATGCTTTTTTTTTTTTTTTTGATCTAGAGTTTATACATTATAACAAGTCTCAGCACAGCAAGATTTACAATTCTTGTTTCAGTGTTTTATCCCCCAAGGAATCTAAAACTCTTAGAATAAGGTTACTGCATTGTGTGTAACATGATTCACAAATATAACAAATGCTTGTTCTCAGGCAGGTGCTACATGACTGTTTGATGAGTGAATATATATCAATGCAAGTCAAACAGAGGAGGCTGTTCTTTATTTTGCAATGCTCCTGTGGTCTCTGTGATGGCTACTGGCTGCTCCCTAAGAATAAAGAAGAATATGTGTCAGTTTATACTGTTTCTCAGGGAAATCATAGGGGATCCTGAAAAAGCTAATAAAGCAATGAGTGAGAACTCAGAGGTGTGAATGAGGTGGGTGGGAGTGAGAAAGGGGGAGAGAATATTTGAGGAAACATTAAAAAAAACAAAACAAGAGGAAGACAGAGTAACAGAAAAGAGCAGTGGCATGAGAACATTAAGTAGGTTGCTGGGAAGACATTTAGTTTCATGCTTTTATTTCTTGGTTGAGAAAGTCCTTACTGGTACATTGACTTTTCAATACCACATAAGACTTGGTCCATAACAGTTAGATTGGGGAAGAGGAACAGGATGGAAGCTGGTGACAAGGAGAGAACTTGGAAGCCAGAGAAGAGAGTCGGAACTGGAAGAGAAATGAGCACTTGGGTAGGCGGTCTGGGGATTAGGGAAGGAGCAGATTGTTGTTGCTTTTTTTTTTTTTTTTTTTTTCAGACAGTGAATAAAGGGAAGGTTCGTTGGTAGGAGAAGGAAGTCAGAGTAGAGGTGTTGTGTGGTAGGTTTGCTTAGAACAGAAATCAAAGACCAGCTTTTCTGAGAGAAAAAAAAAATCTGCAAATGAGATGCTGTTTCTGCAGCTTCCATTGCTCCTGGCTCTCCTCGTGAGTGGAGACAATGAAGAGAATAAGAACTCTATTCCAGAAGGTAAGTATATGTGTGTGTGAATGTGTGTGTGTGTGTGCGTGCATGCCTGTGCGTATGGGGTGGTTTCCCAAACCAGAAGATTGAGAGTATCAGCTTAGTTTCATTCTGAGTATCCCTGACTCCAGACCCCTGTGCTCTTTTGAAGATTATATGCATACATAGCGCATAGGGCCCTGGGGCAGGCATGTGGCTGCTGAGATATCTTACCTTTCATCTGGACTCTGAGTTTCCTTTCTTTGGTACCTTTCATCCTCCAGTCTTTCTCCTTCCCAGTGCCCCTCCTCATTGTCTTTGTTCTTTTCCCACAGGCTTTCAGGAGCCCGTCTCCTTCCAAGTCATCTGTGCCTTATCCTTTCACAACAGTTCTTGGGTGCAAAGTCTGGGCTCAGGCTGGTTGGGTGAGTTGCAGACTCATGGCTGGAAGAGCAACTCTGGGACTTTTATTTACCTGTGGCCTTGGTCCAAGGGCAACTTCACCAATGAGGAGTTGATGGAACTGCAACATTTTTTTCACGAGCTCCTCATTAGATTTGTTCAGGCATTTTACAAACATGCCAGGAAATGGCAATTAGAATGTAAGTTCATTTTCCTTAACAGGGATTGGGGATATGGTAGGGGGTGTGTGGGTTTTACTGAGTTTATTTCTCTAAGAAACAGCCTCCAATCAATTCTGAAACTTAACTCTCTACACCATAGAATTGCAATTGTATCCTTTTGAGCAGAGGGTATAATCTAGACCCTGATTTCTCAGAAGGTTCAAGACTTCTGCTATTTACAGACTCCTCTCTCATTGACTGCAGGCTTGTGCTTTATTATCTTGTGTCATTGGTCACTTGCAACAGCCCCTTTCTGCAGTTTCCAACTAGGCATCTATGTCTATATATTCAGTGTTATCTATTTCATTTCATTCATCCTGGGTTATTTTAACCCCCACTTTCTCACATGAAGTCCTTCCTTATTCTCTTGCTCACATAACTTACACTGCCTTCTCTAAATATTTTACCCTCTTCTTATGTCATTCATCTCTTCTTATATTCCCAACTGCCAATAATTCCCCTTTCTCTGGATATCTGATGAAACCAATCTTGCTTCATTTCATCAAATCATCTGAAATTCTCCCTTCTGTTTCCATCATCCTTTGATTAATTTTATCTTTTTTATGCCCTCTTTTCTCTAATTTTCTTTGCTAGATCCCTTTGAGGTACAGACAGCAAACGCCTGTGAGTTGCATGCTGGGAAAGCCCCAGTAGGATTTCTGCGGATTGCTTATCAAGGATCAGACTTCTTGAGCTTTCAGAACAAGTCATGGGTGTCCTCTCCAGAGGGTGGAAAGATGGCTCAGGGCCTCAGAAGACTATTCAGTTTGTTTGGAGGAACCAATGAAATAATACACAAGCTGCTCAGTGATACCTGCCCACGTTTCCTCTTGGGTCTTCTTGATGCTGGGAAGGCATATCTCCAGAGACAAGGTTAGTCCCACACCCTTCTCCATTAATATTTTGTTCTAAAGTCACACCTTTTCATTTCCTAACAAGGAACTAAGAGGGGGAGGGGATAGTGACCATCATAGATATGGGAAAGTGAAAGTTGCTCAGTTGTATTTGATTCTTTGCAACCCTATGGTCTATTACAGTCCATGGAATTCTCCAGGCCAGAATACTGGAGTGGGTAGCCTTTCCCCTTCTCCAGGAGTTTTCCCAACCCAGGGATTAAACCCATGTCTCCTGCATTGCAGGTGGATTCTTTACCAGCTGAGCCACAAGGGAAGCCCAAGAATCCTGGAGTGGGTAGCCTATGTCTTTTCTAGAGGATCTTCCTGATCCAGGAATCAGACCAGGGTCAATGTGGAAAAGTGTGTCAATCTAAATTGATGTGAAAATCTGAACTTCTGGGTCTGCCTTAGAGTCCTCATTTGACGATCTTCCCTGTCCTCTGCAGTACGACCGGAGGCCTGGCTGTCCCCTGGCCCCAGCCCCAGCCCTGGCCGTCTGATGCTGGTTTGTCATATCTCTGGCTTCTATCCAAAGCCCATTTGGGTGATGTGGATGCGGGGTGAGCAGGAGCAACAGGGCACTCAGAGAAGTGACGTCTTACCTAACGCTGATGGGACGTGGTATCTTCAGGTTTCCTTGGATGTGGAAGCCAGTGAGGCATCCGGCCTGAGCTGCCGGGTGAGACACAGCAGTCTAGGAGGCCAGGACATCATCCTCTACTGGGGTGAGGAAGAACTGGGGCCCCGCTGGAAATGGAGTAGGTTGTTCTCTAGCAGAGCAGAAGAGCTAGATGAAAAATTTGGGGATTCTAGGGACTCCAGACCCAAAAGGAATAAAAATAAAATAAAAAATATGGGAGTTGAAAATGAGAGCCCTAGAGACATAGGGAAATCTTGAGGTTAGATGAAGGAGGGATGAGAGAAGAAATAGGGAAGAAGGAGATGGTGAGGTGACACTCCAATAACAAAGGAAGAGCACAGAAATGCAGCAAAACAGTGGGTGGGTTTGTGAGGACACCTGTGTGTGTCCCACCCACAGATCATCACAGCTCCATGGGCTGGATCGCCTTGGCAGTGATTGTGACCGTGGTCCTCATGGCAGGTCTTGCATTTTGGCTTAGGAAGCACTGGTGAGTTCTTCGTGTGCAACCTTCCTGCCCTTTTTCAAGTGCCCACTTGTCTGTCCATCCTTTTCTTCTCTCTCTCATCAGTTTTCCTCTTCCCAGCCCTCTTCCTTCTTAGCTGTCATTTCTTACCTCCACTCCATGTGGAGTAATTTCCATCTCTGTTCTCATTAGGACACGCCGTGGATCCCCAAGTTCTACTCTCCCTTTGGAATGAGATCCTGGCTGCCCAGGAACTCAGGACACATCTAAACAGACTTAAGTGATGATGGCTTTTCCACTCTCCTTACAGAGAGATTTTAGTTGTTGTGTTTTTTTGCTTAATGATCAGTTGTCAATTAAGCTAAATGATATTTTTGCAGAATTTGTCATTCTAACCTGTGTTGGGGGTTTTAAATTCTGGATGGAATAAGGTCCTAGGATCCTTCACGTATTCAAATGTGAGTGCATCATCAGGCTTATTTCAGATGTTACTTCCTTCAGAGGGTCTTCCCTGATTCACAAGTGGGAGCTGTCTCTGCCTCGTCTGAACTGCCTTTATAATTTAACTGAACTTTTAAAAATCCTCCTCACTTTAGACCCTTTGTTGTAGCTATTTATTTCCCCTTTCCCTTCTATTTTATAAGCTTCTTGAGAACAAAGTCCATGTCTTTTTACCATTTGTATCTATGGCAAAATGTCTTATCTGCATGTATGCTGTAAGTATGCTGTAAGTAAAAATCTAGGTTGAATTTATTCTGAATTTATGATCTTTTAAAAAATTTTTCCTTCCTGTCATCTTTGTAGTAGTTGAGACATCTGATGCTCTTCTGGTTAAAAGTCTTTTCACTTGCCAAGAGACTGCACTTAGTGACTTTAGTTTTTAGTGATTTCTCTGAGCCCTTGAAGAGAAACACAGTTTTTATATTTGACCATTCTTATTTTTTAACTCTAGAGATTAATTTGAGTGAAAATATTTCTTTATATTGAGAGTCCATTGTACAGCAAAGATATCAAACCAGTCAATCCTAAAGGAAATCCATCCTGAATGTTCACTGGAAGGACTGATGCTGAAGCTGAAGCGACCATACTTTCGCCACCTGATGTGAAGAGTGTACTCATTGGAAAAGACCTTGATCCTGGGAAAGACTGAGGGCAGGAGGAGAAGGGGATGACAGAGGATGAGATGGATGGATGGCATCACTGAGTGAATGAACATGAGTTTGAACAATAGTGAGACAGGGAAGGACAGGGAAGCCTGGGCGTGCTGCAGTCCGTGGGGTCGCAAAGAATTGGACATGACAGCGATTGAACAAATTGATTTATAAGTATTCTAAATACAAAGCAGAAGGCAGAATGTAGACTCATATTATTTAAAATGTTTCAGTGATAAGGAACAGAGTTATCACCTTGTTAGACATATAGAATCTTGGACCTCAGCTGAGACTTCCTGAAACACAATTTGTATGTCAGCAAAATCAGCAGGGTTTATAAATGCATTAAAATTTGAGAAGCACTGATATGGGTGACATCTGAGGGGTAGTCGTGCTAGTGTGTCCCTGAAGAGAAAAGAAGATGATCAAGAAAAGAGCGCAAGAATGTTGATCCTGAGGTTGAAGTGAGATCAAGGCAAAGAGATAAAATAGAACACATTCTTATGGATTTTTGAGGATATGCTTTGCAATGCAGGGAACATGGGTTTCATGTGTCCCATCCCTGGTCAGGGAACTGAGCTGCCATGGAGCGACTAAGTCCATGCACCACAACTAGAGAGACTGGGTGCTGCAATGAAAAGACTCTGCATGCCAGAACTAGGGCCTGACCCAGCCAAATACACACAGACCAAAACTGGTCATCATCTCATGAATCCACAAGTCTCGTTCCTTTCTCACGTTTTCCACATCTTCATCTTAGCATTATGGCTAGCATGTTTTATACAATGTTTCTTGTTTCAATATAGTTTACTTTGATGGTCTCTCCTCTCCAGATTTAGGTCTGCTTTCTGGAGGGAATCTAAGCATAATTCACTACCCTGGTATAGAAAAGTTTCAGCCCCTAGAATTTTTCTCCCTCATGCTTCTACTTCCCAGTCAACATCCATTTTTTATTCAATATTTTTTTAAAGACAACAAATATTCTAACTTTTATGACCAGAGTTTAGACTTGTTTTTGAATTTCATGTTACTAGGGTCATATTGTAAGACCTATTTTGTGTCTGCCTTCTTTCAGTCGACATTATTTTTGTGAGATTTATTCATGTTGTAACATATAGCAGTAATTCGTTATTTTCCACTGCTGTGTAGTATTCCATTGTGTGACTGTACCACCATTTAGCTGTTCTACTGTGGATGGACATTTTCATTGTTTCCAGATTTTAGTTATGTTGAATACTGTTGCTTTGAACACTTGTATACATATCTTTTTGCAAATATAAACAGCCATTTCTCTTGGAAATAGACATACAAATGAAATTGCTGAGCACAGTTTATATGTATTTTTCACATTTAATAGATAAGTGGCAAACAAGTTTTCAGTGGTTATACCAATCTACCTTTCATCTTCTTAACAATGTCACTCATATTTAATGTATTTACCCTTTACATTTTAACCCCTCTAATGGGGGTATAGTGAATCCAAATTTTTTGGTTCATGTTTCCATGATGGCTAATGGTACTTGAAATATTTTCACATGCTTTTGAACCATTTATATACACTGTTTTGTGAAGTACCAGTTTAAGGTTTTAGCTATGTGTGTGTGTGTGTGTGTGTGTATGGGAGAGTGTGTAGTGATAGGGAGGGGATTCATTCTTTTCTTATTTATAATTTCTTGCATACTACTCCTTTGTTGGATATGCATTGGGAATATTTTCTATGTCTTGATTTACTTTTCACTCTCTTAAAGTTGAATTTTGATTAAAAGAATTTCTTGCTAATGGGATACAATTCATTGATATTTTTTCTTATGGCTATTTTATTCTACGCTTACCCTTACCCCAAGATTATGAGATATTTTCCTTAATCTATGGTGTTCAAACTCGAGTGGATATGAGCATCACCTGGAAGGCTTTTTAAAGCACATGTCACTCACTGAGACCTACCTCCAGAGTTTCTAATTCTTTAGGTCAGGGAAAAGTCATAAGAATTAATTTTTTTACAATTTCCAGATGATGCTGATTCTGTTGGTCTGAGGATTTGACTTTGCAAATCACTGTACTATTGTATCTTTGAGAAGCTTAACTGTTTTCCTTTTTACTAAATGTAAATGTGTACACTATACTTGGACTTGATTTTTGTGTGCAGTGTGAAATAGGGGTAAAATTGTATTTTTCAGTGTTACTTAATCTATTAATAACACTACATGCAGTACAAGTTGTATTGTAATTTAAGTGTCCATATGTATTATAGGTATTTTCTGGACTCCTTATTTTGGTCATTTCTTGCATAAATCTATCCTTTTGTCAGTGCAATGTAGTAAAGTGATCTTGGTTACTCTAGTTTGTAATAAATCTTGATAACCACTAGAGTGAGTCTTCCTACTTTTCTCATCTTCTTTGAGTGCATCTTGTGAAAGGAAAGGAAAATATAATGTTGATCTTTAGGCTTAATAAATAAAAGCCAGACATATCTCTACATTTTAGAAAACAGAGTTGACTATTTGAATGTAAACATAAACACTGGGGCAACAATTATGAACAAGAAAGCAATAGAAAATTAAAAACTTTTTGAAGTTAAAGGTTACTTTCAGAAACCATAGCAACTGTGTCTGAAGTCTGTATATCTATGACCTCTGTTAAAAATTACATTTGAAAGTCAATAAGACTTTGAAAAGTGAAAGAGGTAAAGTGAAGAGGATTTTGAAAGTGAATATATCCAGTGTTAAAGGCTGAACCATGTCTCTCTAAACACGGTTGAAGCTCTAATAACCAGTGCTTCAGAACACAGCTGTATTTGGAGGGAGGGCCTTTACAAAGGCAATTAAATTAAGACAAGGCCGTTAGGGTGGGCCCTAATCAAATCTGAATGGTATCCTTACAAGAATAGGACATTTGGACATGCAGAGAGTCAAGAGGGATGTGTGTGCATAGAGGAAAGATGGTGTGCGGACACTGATGTGAGAAGATGGCCATCTACACACAAAAGAGAGAGCCCGTGGGAGGAACCAAACCTGCTGCCACCTTGACCTTGGACTTCTGGCCTCTAGATCAGTGAGAAATAAATATTTGTTGTTCAAATCACCCAGTCTGTGGTATCTCTTATGGAAACACTAGCAAGCTAATAAGTACATCCAGTGTTGGCAGAGTCTTCTTCTAGATGATTAGGTATTAAGCAAAGTAGACAAGTAAATAAGCAAATAAGCCTTACAGGATAATAGGTAAAAACTTAGCACTTGCAGAACATATTAGGGGAAAATCAAAGTTTTCTTAAAATATTTTTGTAGAGAATACTCTTAAGGAGAACTCTGAGTAAATATATAGCAAAGGATGTCTTCATCTGCTTTCTATCTGAATATAAGGGTCCTCAGAATAAAATGAGGGGAAAAAGTATTAAATGCAATTGGTACAAGAAAGGGCACCTGACAGATGTGCTTTTATCTTTCTTACGTAGTGATTGCTGAAACAGGTCAGAGCCATTAAGCAGCTGACCAAGAGAATGTTCTTTGTTCAAGATTCTCATCCCGTTCTTATGGAGGAGTTAAAGTTGATATCTCACAGGTGAGGTGTTATATAGGTGCTCGTCATGTAGGTTCAGCCTCAAACCTTCTTGATATCTCCATCAATTTCTGAATTAAAAACCACCCGAAATATCCTCATGGATATACAGTATCACTGCTTCAGGGCTACATGATTACTGCAGCAGTGTTGTGGGTTCTGAGTGATCAGGACACGTAAGCAGCTCAGATATAGAAAAAGTGGATTTAATAAGGTTCATCCATCCCTGGACTTTCTCTCATAAGAGAAATACCACTCTCTACACTTATGGTTGGTTTACACATTTCTTTCTCTAGAGTATGACCTTCTGTATTTCACTCTTTCTCATCTTAGTGTTCAGCACATCCTTTGGTATTTATTAAATACTAGTTGAATTACTAAGATATAACTGAAATCTAAAAGAAAGAAACTTTGCTTAAATGGATTTATACTCTCAAGTTGCCTACAATTTTCAGTTGTTTTCTTCACTGTATAAATGAACATTATTTGTCAACTTCATTAATATGCCTTGGAGCTTTTCTTTTTCCTGAATCTAAAGATTTATCCTTTTCATTAATTCTACAAACTCTCAGCCATTGTTTCTTTAAATATTTCCTCTTCTCATTACTTGTTTTGTCTCTAATGAAATTCCTATTAGACTTATACTGGATTTCATGCTAGTCTTCATCACTCTCAACTTCTTCATTCATATTCAACAGCTCTTTACCTCTGCACTGTGATATAGGAAATTCTTTAGCTTTCCCAATATAGAAATAACTAAAAATTGCTTTTTCTATTGGTTGCTGAATTCATGTGTCAATATTTTAATTATAGTGTTTAGAATAGTTATTTTTAGAGGTTTAATATGCCTGGTATTTTTTGATGTCTCGTTCTCTGCTGAAGTTATTTATTTTCATATCTTTAAGCTTTTAAAATATTAATATAATTTCCTTTATGTGTGATTTCTTGAGAGATCTAATCTATATTTGTTTGCCTGCCAACTTTCCTTTTGCTGAATTATTTCTTTCTGTGTTCTGTAATTTTGGATTGGGGAAATTAAATGTTGGGAATCCTCTGATGGTCTAGTGGTTAGGATTGGGCCCTTTCAAGCCCAGGGCTCAGGTTTGATCCCTGGCCCAGTAACTAAGATCCTGCAAGTGACACAGCCAAAAGTAAAATAAAATCCACCAAGTGTCACAGAGATAGCACAAACTTGGAACCACATTTTGTTTTAATTGATTGGATTGTGCTTTCTAGAATCACACAAGAGAAATATTTTTGATCTCTAGTATCAGATTTGTGATTAGCAATTCTCAGAATGAGAATCAAACAAGTCAATGTTCAGTGAATACACAGCCAGGCAAACTTTCTTCCCTGGATTAATTAATAGATTCTTTCTAGTCCATCTTGTCACTTAGAAGACTGTATAGCAGGAAACTCAGTTGCAAATTTCACCTTATTTGTCTGGTCTTAAGGACCTGTTTCCTGATACAAGTAACCACAATAGCCAAATCTTTACAGAACCTACATGTTGTCTTGTATGCTCAAGTATCATTTCCTGTTTGCATCTCTGGGTTTCCATTTCTTCTATGCTTGGTTCCCTTATTTCTTCATGCATACAGTTATGTATTTAAAAAAGAATTAAAAGACACTTTTTATCTTGAATTCTGGATCTTTTGGAGCTATGTAGTGTGCCATCATTCCAGAAATAGAATCCATAATGGTGTTTTATGTATTTATACACTGGAATCCACAGTAGTAGATATAATGGTCATTTGAGTTAAATTCACCCATTCCAGTCCGTTTTAGTTTGCTGATTCCTAAAATGTTGATATTTATGGCCATCTCCTGTTTGACCACTTCCAATTTGCCTTGATTTGTGGACCTAACATTCCAGGTTCCTATGCAATATTGTTCTTTACAGCCCTGGACTTTACTTCCAATACCTGTCACATCCACAACTGGGTGTTGTTTTTGCTTTGGCTTCGTCTCTTTATTCTTTCTGGAGTTATTTCTCCACTGACCTCCAGTAGCACATTGGGCATCTACCGACCTGGGCAGTTCATCTTTCAGTGTCCTATCTTTTTGCCTTTTGTTACTGTTCATGGGGTCTTCCCTGGTGGCTCAGAGGGTAAAGCATCTGCCTGCAATGCAGAGGCCCAGGTTCGATCCCTGGGTTGGGAAGATTCCCCTGGAGAAGGAAATGGCAACCCACTCTTGTACTTTTGCCTGGAAAATCCCATGGACAAAGAAGCCTGGTAGGCTACAGTTCATGGGATTGCAAAGAGCGGGACACAACTGAGTGACTTCACTTTCACTTTCACTGTTCATGGGGTTCTCAAGGCAAGAATACTGAAATGGCTTGCCATTCCCTTCTCCTGTGGACCACGTTTTGTCAGAACTCTACACCATGACTTGTCTGTCTTGGGTGGCCCTACATGGCACTTTCAGATGTTCAAGCTGGATTTAGAAAAGGCAGAGGAACCAGAGATCAAATTGCAAACATACACTGGATCATTGAAAAAGCAAGAGAGTTCCAAAAAACATCTACTTCTATTTTATTGACTGTGCCAAAGCATTTGACTGTGTGGATCACAACAAACTGTGGAAAATTCTTTGAGAGATGGGAATACCAGACTATCTGACCTGCCTCCTGAGAAATCGGTATGCAGCTCAAGAAGCCACAGTTAGAACTGGACATGGAACACATGACTGGTTCCAAATTGGGGAAGGAGTCCATCAAGGCTGTATATTGTCACCCTGCTTATTTAACTTAAATGCAGAGTACATCATGAGAAATGCTGGACTGAATGAAGCACAAGCTGAATTCAAGATTGCCAGGAGAAATATCAATAACCTCAGATAAGCAGATGACACCATCCTTATGGCAGAAAGTGAAGAAGAACTAAAGAGCGTCTTGATGAAAGTGAAAGAGGAGATTGAAAAAATTGCCTTAAAGCTCAACATTCAGAAAACTAAGATCATGGCATCTGGTTCCACCACTTCATGGCAAATAGATGGGAAAACAGTGACAGAATTTATTTTTTTTGTGTTCCAAAATCACTGCAGATGGTGACTGCAGCCATTAAATTAAGATGCTTGCTCCTTGGAAGAAAAGATATGACAAACCTAGACAGTGCATTAAAAAACAAAGACATCACTTTGGTGACAAATGTCCATATAGTCAAAGATATGGTTTTTTCAGCAGTCGTGTAAGGATATGGGAGTTGGACCATAAAGAAGGCTGAGCACTAAAGAATTGATGCTTTTGAACTGTGGTGCTGGAGAAGACTCTTGAGAGTCCCTTGGGCAGCAAGGAGATCCAACCAGTCCATCCTAAATGAAATCAGTCCTGAATATTCATTGGAAGGACTGATACTGAAACTGAAGCTACAATACTTTGGTCACCTGATGTGAAGAACTGACTCATTGGAAAAGACCTTGGTGCTGGGAAAGCTTAAAGGTGGGAGGAGAAGGTGATGACAGAGGATGAGATGGTTGGATGGCATCACCATCTCAATGGACATGAGTTTGAATAAACTCCGGGTGTTGGTGATGGACAGGGAGGTCTGGTGTGCTGCAGTCCCTGGGGTCACAAAGAGTTGGACATGACTGAGTGACTGAACTGAACTGAACTGAACACTGGAATCCAAGAATCACATGATAAAATAATGCTTTAGATTTGAAAATGAGTCAGAAAGAAAGGTGAGATTAGGTTGTAGGGTAGGGACTATGAAAAGATGGAGAGGAAAACCAAGAGTTGAGATAAAGACTTAGTGAAGAATGAAGGGAAGACACAGAAGAATGAGAAGAGGGAGATGCAGAGTAGGGAAAGAGGAGAACACACGGGTCAGAAGACGCAGGAGCATCAGTTCCGTTCAGTTCAGTCGCTCAGTTGTGTCCGACCCTTTGTGACCCCAGGAACCACAGCACACCAGGCCTTCCTGTCCATCACCAACTCCTGGAGTCCACTCAAACCCATGTCCATTGAGTCAGTGATGCCATCCAACCATCTCACCCTCTGTCGTCCCCTTCTCCTCCCACCTTCAATCTTTCCCAGCATCAGGGGCTTTTCCAATGAGTCAGCTCTTTGCATCAGGTGGCCAAACTATTGGAGTTTCAGCTTCAACATCAGTCCTCCTAATGAATACTCAGGACTGATCTCCTTTAGGATGGACTGGTTGGATCTCCTTGCAGTCCAAGGGACTCTCAAGAGTCTTCTCCAACACCACAGTTCAAAAGCATGAATTCTTTGGTGCTCAGCTTTCTTTATAGTCCAACTCTCACATCCATACATGACCACTGGAAAAACCATAGCCTTGACTAGACGGACCTTTGTTGGCAAAGTAATGTCTCTGCTTTTTAGTAAGGCACAAAAATGTTGAAGCCAAAAGTGTTGCTGGGACATATTCAGTTCTTTTCACTTAATCATGTTACAGATAAGAAAACTAAGACCAGAATGCTATGATCACTCCAGTATACTGCTATATCCAGCAAGAGTCTATCCAGGAGTTCACATTACTCTCAGTCCAAAGCCCCTTTTGAATTGTGAATTGACAGCCACTCAGTCGTGTCTGACTCTTTGCCACCCTGTGGACTGTAGCTGGCCAGGTTCCTCTGTCTATGGAATTCTCCAGGCAAGAATACTGGAGTGGGCAGCCATTCCCTTCTCCAGGGGATCTTTCTGACTCAGGAATCAAACTGGGGTCTCCCTAATTGAAACCAGATTCATTACCATCTGAGCCACAAGGAGTGCAAAGTATTTGCTGTGAGGGGTGAGAAGCAAACAGACCAGATGCATGAAGCCAGAAAAGTGAAGGGGAATCTTGAAGTAGAGTGGGAGGGAAAAATGAGGCCAGTAAAAGGCACATCATTATCAGAGGCAGTGAATTTCTCTAGCAGGGAAGTTGAGGTTTCTTTTGGTGGGGAGGAGATGTAGGATAAGCCTGAGGGAGGGGAGGTCACACCTGGGTCCTGAGGAGACGGAATTAAAGAGCTGAGACGGTGTATGAAGGAGCACCAAGAAACAGTTGCTAGAAAGAATATGAGAATGCTTGTGGCCTAAGCACCAATGACTTAAGTCTTGACCAGTGAATCAAGAAGGATCCTCGGGGAGGTCTGGTGACCCAGGGAAGAATACCAGACTCTCCTAGGATATCCCACCAACTTGATTTATAATCAAGGTATATCCCAATATGCCCAGATTTCTATTCTAGGTTTTGCTGGTCCTGGGAGCAGATCTCTTAGTTCTTTTCTTTCTTTTTTTCCCCTCTGGTCACAGTCATCTCACCCCTGTCCCCACCTCAGCCCTTGATTTTGGCTTCCAGTTCTGTTTTCTCTCAGCTCCCCCATTTCCCAGTATTTCTCAGTCAGCTCCTGAGAAACCACTATCCCTTCTCCTCCTTCAGAGCTGTCCTTCATCCACCATAGCTGAGTGTATGCTCAGGAATGGAGCTCCCTGGGAAGCGGCAGGTCCACAGTGGGGCCACAACTCAAGTCCCAGCTGCTTCCTGCTCCCTGATTAGGACCAACGCTGCCCACAGAAGCTGAGCTGAAGAATCAGTGGCTCTGCTCCACTTCTCTTTCCAATCCTCCTCCTGCTCCTCCCTGTCAGCTTCCTCTCTTTCCTCCTCCCATCCCAGCCTCTGCCACCCTCCTCCTCTTTCTTCTTGTTCCTACCTCCTCCCCTCTTCTTGTTCCTCATCTGGGCTTCCTCCTTTCCTCCTCCATCTGTAATGTCCTTGGTCTCTCTGCCCTGCTCTCAACCTGTTGTTTTCAACCTCCATTCCTCAGGTAGTTAACTCTTCTTCCTCTTTTTCCCACCCAAACTCAAACTGCCTCCTCCTGCTTTTCCCCAGTCTGCAGTGAATGGTATAAGCACTGGTGGCTACACGATTTTGGAGTCCAGCACCAAATATAAATGTGGGAGCTCATATTTAAAAAACAGGGGAAAAATGCCTTTCCTGGTTCTCTTGCAGGCTTGCAGGCATTGCTATTTCCTTTGTTCTCTTGCATCAGTGGATACTTCCTTTGTGAGGTTCTTAAAGAAGATTTATGGTCACACTGTTGCCGTTCTTGCATCAGTGGAAAGTTCTTACTACTCCTTGCTCGCTCACCTGCTTGGAAGAGGAAGTAGGGGCATTATCTTAATCTGGCTCTGTCTTATTCTTGTGGGACTTGGGCCTTCTAAGTGTTCCCACATTGCTCTCAGCAGGATGGAATCTCTAATAGGTGAGGACAGGCTCTTTTATTGTCCCTTCTCCATTTTCCTCCTTCCTCCAGCTGCTGTGTGTCTTCACCCGTGTTCTGAAGACAATAGAACTTTCTTCCCTTCCCCCTCCCATGCTCCCAGCCTCCCTCCTTTTCTGTGTGGGAGATAGTGGGGAAAGATCTGGTTGGGACTTCCTACCTTTCTCAGATCTCAGGCTTGTACCGTGAGGAAGGATTTCTCTGGTCTATATACTTGATTCCAATCTTTCAGGAGCCCTTGATGAGGTACATGGAAAAAAGTGAATTTCCCTTGTCTGTGGATCCTAAGGGTTCTATATATTCACACTAGACTTTAGGAATTTATTAACGGTTTTAGCTGAATTATTCTTACTGTCTTGTGCAGCATCTGGCATCTGTCCCAAATAAACAAGGATTTGCTTTTCTTATTTCCTTGGAGGAATCTGTCTTTCCTTAAGTTTTGGGTTAATTGGTGGTCCTGATACTTCAGTATTGTGATGGTTTCAAGAAAAGTTGAGATTTTGCTTATCCAGTTTTTAGATACTACAAGTATTCAAGGGAAGCTCTTTCCGGCTTTCTATTTTCTAATCTTAATTTTCCAAAAAGTTTTCTTCCTTGAATTAGCCCAAGATAACCTTTTAGATTAGTTATGTACCAAGAAATAAGAAAATAAATAGCCTAAATGCATCTATCCAGGTGATAAGTAGCATAAACAAATATTTAAGAGACTTTAGACAATTACAAACACCATGGATGAGGGAGATCAGCATTTCCAGCAGAGAGCAGCATATGATAAAGGAAGCATGGAACATTCAGGGAAGACCAATAAGAAGATAATCTTGTATAAATAACTCCAGAATATTCTATTCACTTTACTTCCCACATATTATTACTAGTTTCTTATTATGTGTTGACCTAAAACAAATTGATGACGATTTATCACCAGACAAGATGGGTTTATTCAGGAAGAACAGAGAATTGCAATTTGGCATCTGCAATCATGGTGAGCCATTGGAAAGCCTGAGAACCCCCACTTCGAGTTTCCTGACTTTTGCCTTCAATCTTTCCCAGCATCAAGGTCTTTTCCAGTGAATCAGCCCTTTGCATCAGGTGGCCAAAGTCTTGGAGCTTCAACTTCAGCGTCAGTCCATCAGATGTATATTCAGGGTTGTTTTTTCTCCCAAGAAATTTAAAACGTCCTTGAATAAAGTAATTGTATTTTCAGCCACTACATAACACAATTCACAGGTGTAACAGATGCTTGGTTTCAGGCAGATGCTAAGTGATTCTTTGGTGAGTGAATATATTTCAATACAGGTCAAACAGAGAATTTGTTTGAAACAAACAGAATGTTACAATATTCCTGTGGTCTTTGTGATGGTTACTGGCTATTCCCTAAGAATAATAAAGAATGTGTGTCAGTTTATACTGTTTCTCAGAGAACTCATATGGGATTCTGAAAAAGCTAATAAAGGAACCAAGAAAAGTCAGAGATATGAGTGAAGTGGGTGAAGGTGAGGAAGAGGAAGAGAATATTTGAGGAAATATTCAGAAAAGTAAGAGAAAGACTGATGGAAATGAACAGGGACAAGAGAGTATTAGACATGATGCTAAGAAGACATTTAGTTTCATTCGTTTATTGTATGAATGAGAAAAGAGGCCTTACAAATGCACTGACTTTCCAACACCATTTAAGATTTGGTCCATAGCAGTTAAAATATAGAAAGGTGAGCAGAATGGATGTTGGTGACAAAGAGAGAAACTGGAATCCAGAGAGGAGTATCAGAACTGGAAGGGAAATGAATATCTGAGTATGTGGTTCAGAGCCTAGGGAAGGAGCAAGCTTTCTTTTTTCAGTCAGTGACTAAAGGAAAGGTTTGCTGTTGGCAGAAAGAGGAAGTCAGAACAGAAGTGTTTTGGGGTGGGTTTGCTTAGAACAGAAATCAAAGACCTACTTTTTTGTGAGAAAGAACATCTGCAAATGAGATGCTGTTTCTGCAACTTTCATTGTTCCTTACTCTCCTCCCAGGTGGTGACAATGAAGAGGGTAAGAGCTCTTATCCAGGAAGGGATGTGTTTGTGTGTGTGTGCATGCACACACGCGCTTGTGTGCATGTGTAATGGTTTCCCCAAGATGGAGATTGAGAGTTATCAGCTCAGTTCCAATCTAAGTATCCCTGACTCCAGTTCTCTGTGCTCTCTCTCTCTTTTTTTTTCATTTATTTTTATTAGTTGGAGGCTAATTACTTTACAATATTGCAGTGGTTTTTGCCATACATTGACATGAATCAGCCATGGATTCATGTGTTCCCCATCCCGATCCCCCCTCCCGCCTCCCTCCCCATCCCATCCCTCTGGGTCTTCCCAGTGCACCAGCCCTGAGCACTTGTCTCATGCATCCAACCTGGGCTGGTGATCTGTTTCACCCTTGATAGTATACTTGTTTCATTGCTATTCTCTCAGAACATCCCACCCCTCTGTGCTCTCTTGAAGGTTGCATATAACTAACTCTTGGGACCCTGGGGCAGCCAAATGTCCACTGAGGTATCTATGGCTTGCCTTTTCTATTATATACCAAGTTTCCCCTCTTTGGTACCTTTCTTTCTCCATTCTCTCTCCTTCCCAGTGTCCCTTCTCATTCTCTTTGTTCTTTTCCCACAGGCTTCCAGGAGCCAATCTCTTTCTAATTCATTTGGATTTTACCTTTTTACAACCATTCCTGGGTACAAAATCTGGGCTCAGCTTAGTTGGGTGACTTGCAGACTCATGGCTGGAAAGGCAGCTCTCACACGGTCATGTTCCTTTGGCCTTGGCCCAAGGGCAACTTCAACAATGAGGAGTTAATGGAACTGCAAAGTGTATCTCACAGGAGATTCGCTGTAGTTTTGCAGGTATTTCACGACAATGCCAATCAATGGCAACTTGAATGTAAGTTCAGTTCCCTCAGTAGGGATTGGGGATACAGTGAGAAGTGTGTGTGTGTGTATCTCTGAGTTTCTTATTTCTCTAATATACATCCTCCAATCAATTTCCACTCAATTCTGAACCTTACCATAGAACCCTACCATAGAACAGCAGCTGGGCAAGGGGTGTAATCCAGACCCTGTCTTTCAATAATGTTCAAGACTCCTGCTACTTACTTATACATTTCCCTCTTATTGACTGCAGGCTTGTGGTTTATTATATTCCATCAGTGGTCACCTGTGACAGCCCCTTTCACTCGACTCTGACTAGATACCTTCAGTTTCCTCACTCTATGATGGACTTCTTAAAGTGTGACTTTCTTCCCCATTCAATCTCTTCAGCAATCTCTATTTACACACTCAATATAACCTATTGCATTCCACTCACTCCTTCCTTATTATATTATTATCTATTATCCACATCCTTAAAAAACTGGAAATAGAACTGCCATATGACCCAGCAATCCCACTTCTGGGCATACACACTGAGGAAACCAGATCTGAAAGAGACACGTGCACCCCAATGTTCATCGCAGCACTGTTTATAATAGCCAGGACATGGAAGCAACCTAGATGCCCATCAGCAGATGCATGGATAAGGAAGCTGTGGTACATATACACCAGGGGAATATTACTCAGCCGTTAAAAAGAATTCATTTGAATCAGTTCTAATGAGATGGATGAAACTGGAGCCCATTATATAGAGTGAAGTAAGCCAGAAAGATAAAGACCAATACAGTATACTAATGCATATATATGGAATTTAGAAAGATGGTAACGATAACCCTATATGCAAAACAGAAAAAGAGACACAGATGTACAGAACAGACTTTTGGACTCTGTGGGAGAAGGTGAGGGTGGGATGTTTTGAAGAACAGCATCAAAACATGTATATTATCAAGGGTGAAACAGATCACCAGCCCAGGTTGGATGCATGAGACAAGTGCTCAGGGCTGGTGCACTGGGAAGACCCAGAGGGATGGGGTTGGGAGGGAGGTGGGAGGGGGGATCGGGATGGGGAATACATGTGAATCCATGGCTGATTCATGTCAATGTATGGCAAAAACCACTACAATATTGTAAAGTAATTAGCCCCCAACTAATAAAAATAGATGGAAAAATAAATCCACATCCTTTATATTGCCTTCTTCAAACACTTTTCTCCTCATGTCATTCATCTCTTCCTCAATCTCCAACTATCACCAATTTCCTTTTCTTTGAACTTTTATCAAGCCAATCTTGCTTCATTTCCTTAAATCTTCTAAACTTCTTCTTTCTGCTTGCATCATCTTTTGATTCACTTTTTCCTTTTAGTGTCCTCTTCTCTCTGGTAACTCCTTGTCTCTAGATCCCTTTGAAATACAGATAACAGAAGGCTGTGAGCTTCATGCTGGTGAAGCCTCAATAGACTTTGTGTGGTTTGCTTATCAAGGATCAGAACTGCTGAGCTTCCAGACAAGTCATGTGGGTCAGCAGACTTCAGCCTTTATGGACACACCCAGGAAACACATAAGCTGCTGAGTGACATCTGCTCATGTTTCCTCTTGGGTCTTCTAGAGGCAGGAAAGGCATATCTCTGGAGATGATGCACCCTCCTTCCACAAATTTTTTGTTCTAAAATCACACCTTCTCCTCTTCCTAACAAGCAGCCAAGTGGGAGAGGGGTTAATGGGTGACAACTGCTAACGGTGGGAAAAGTATGTCCATCTAAACTGACATGAAGCTCTGAACCTCTGAGTCTGTACTAGAGTCCTCATCTGACGACCTTCCCTGTCCTCTGCAGTACAACCAGAAGCCTGGCTGTCCCCTGGCCCCAGCCCCAGCCCTGGCCATCTGATGCTGGTTTGTCATATCTCTGGCTTCTATCCAAAGCCCATTTGGGTGATGTGGATGCGGGGTGAGCAGGAGCAACAGGGCACTCAGAGAAGTGACATCTTACCTAACGCTGATGGGACGTGGTATCTTCAGGTTTCCTTGGATGTGGAAGCCAGTGAGGCATCTGGCCTGAGCTGCCGGGTGAGACACAGCAGTCTAGGAGGCCAGGACATCATCCTCTACTGGGGTGAGGAAGAACTAGGGCCCCGCTGGGGTGGTCCTCAGGCAGAGCAGGAGAGCCAGGTGAAAAATTGGGAATTCTAGGCAGCCCAGACCCAAAAGGAATAAAAATAAGAAATATGGGAGTTGAAAATGAGAGCCCCGTAGATATACGAAGGTGTGGAGGTTAGATGGAGTCATCTCTGAAGAGGGATAAGAGAGGAAATAGGGAAGAAGGAGATTGTTGAGGTAGATACTTGAGTAGCAAATGCAGAGCACAGAAATGCAGTAAAACAGTGGGCGGGTTTGAGAGGACACCCTTGTGTGCACCCCACTCCACAGATCATCACTGCTCTGTGGGTTGGATCATCTTGGCCGTGATTGTGCCCCTGGTACTCCTAACAGGTCTTGCATTTTGACTTAGGAAGCACTGGTGGGTTTTTGTGTCCATTTTTCCTACTCTTTCCCCCAGTCTCCACTTGCTTGCTTTTTTCCTCTCTCTTTTCTCAGTTTTCCTCCTCCCAGCCCCTTCCTTCTCACCTCCCAGCCCCTTCCTTCTCACCTCCCAGCCCCTTCCTTCTCACCTCCTTCCCACGTAGAATGGCTTCCATCTCTGTTCTCATCAGGACACACTGTGAACACCCAAGCACTCTTCTCCCTTTGGAAAGAGATCCCAGCAGCTCAAGAGCTCAGGAGACATGTAAACATAGGACAGTGATGATAACCTTTCCACTCTCCTTGTATACCTGTTTTGGTTGTTGTTTATTTCTACTTAATGATCAATATAAGCTAAATGTAATTTTGCAGAATTATTTGTCTATCCTGTGTTATAAGGCTTTAAAATTCATAATTTAAATTCTGAATGGAATTAAGTTCAAGGGCCCCTCATGCATTCAAATGTGAATAGACCATCAGGCTTATCATTTCAGATGTCACTTCTTGAAGAAGACCTTCCCTGATTCTCAAGCGGGAGCTGTCTCTGCCTCATCTAAAGTGCCATCACAATTTAACTGGATTTTGCTTAATCTTTTCCTCACTTTAGACCTTTTGTTGTGGCTATTTAAGTTCCTTTTCCCTTTTAATTTTTAAGCTTTTTGAGAGCAACATCCAGGTCTTTTTACTATCTGTATCCTTGTCAAATTGTCTTACCTGCATGCACTGTGCTCTCAGTAAAAGTCTGTGTTGAATTTGCACCAAATTTACAGTCTTCTAAAACTCTTTTTCTTTCTGCCATCTGCGTTGTGTTGAGGTATCTGATGCTTGTCTGGTTAGAAATCTCACTTGGGGAAGAAATTTTGCACTTTCCTAGTTATTTAGTGATTTCTTTTAGTTGAAACAGATGCAATTTTCCTTTGACCACTCTTTTTAAAAAAAATTTGTTTTACTGAAGTATTGTTGATTTCCAATGTTGTGTGAATTTCTGCTCTAGAGCAGTGTGATTCAGTTTTATATATATATATATATATATATATATGTATACATATATACACAATAATATATAAATGAATATGAAAAGGAATATATTTTTCATATTATACATTTTATTTATTTATATTAATATATTAATTATTATATATAAATTAATATATATTAATATATTTCATATTATTTTTCATATTCTTTTCCATAATGGTTTGTCACATGGAATCATGGTCTACTGAATACAGTTTATATCATTATATCACTTATATCATGGTTTAGTGAATATAGTTCCCTGTGATATGCAACAAGACCTTGTTTATCCATTCTATAAACAGTAGTTTGCATTTGCTAATCCCAAACTCCCAATCCATCCCTCCCTACTCTATCTCCCCCTCGTCAATCACAAATCTCTTCTGTATGCTTGAGAGTCTGTTTCTGTTTTGTAGATAAATTCATTTGTGTCATAGTTCAGATTCCACACAGAAGAGATCTCACATTGTATTTCTCTTTCTCTTTCTGACTTACTTCACTCAGTATGATAAACTGTAGGGCCATCCATGTTGCTGCAAATTGCATTATTTCATTCTCTTTTTATGGTCGAGTAGTGTTTCATTATATACGTGTACCACATCTTTATACATTCATCTGTTGATGGACATTAATTTGTTTATATATCTTGGCTATTGTAGGTAGTGCTACTCTGAACATAGAGGTGCATGTGTCTTTTTGGATTAGAGTTTTGTCTGGGTACATGCCCAGGAGTTGGACTGCCAGATCATAAGGCAGGTCTAATTTTAATTTTTGATGAACCTCCAAACTTGCCTCTGAACATTCTTATTATCTAACTCTGGAAGCCTATTGGTGTGAAAGTTTTGCCCTAAGTGTTTAAACAGAAAGAAGAAGGTGGAAAGTAGGCCCTAATTATTCAGAGTGGTTTAGGGACAGGTAGCAGAACTTGTTAAAAATATCAAGCCTTGAGTGAACGGACTTGGTCTAGTAGGTCTACAGGTGTAAAGCAGACAGTTTCCAAAGAGGAACAAAAAGAAGACAAATCTACATTTGGAACATTGGCCTCAATGGCAAACACCCCCAGAAAGATCCATCTGACAAAGCAGAATGGTCATCACCCCTTTTTTCCACATGATTGTGGAATGGACTTTGACAGTGGGTAACTTGCAGAGAAGGGGTAATTGTTGCAGAGAAGAACTGATTTTGACTCCATGTTGGAAATTGTTTCTTTGATCTGCTTTTCATTGGTATTGTTATTTAGAGTTCAGTTCAGTTGCTCAGTCGTGTCTGACTCCCTGCAACGCCATGGATTGCAGCATGTCAGGCCTCCCTATCCATCACCCAAACTCGTGTCCATTGAGTCGGTGATGCCATCCAACCATCTCATCCTCTGTCGTCCCCTTCTCCTCCCACCTTCAATCTTTCCCAGCATCAGGGTCTTTTCAAATGAGTCAGCTCTTTGCTTCAGGTGGCCAAAGAATTGGAGTTTCAGCTTCAACATCAGTCCTTCCAATGAACACTCAGGACTGATCTTTAGGATGGACTGGTTGGATCTCCTTGCAGTCCAAGGGATTCTGAAGAGTCTTCTCCAACACCACAGTTCAAAAGCATCAATTCTTCAGCATTCAGCTTTATTTATAGTCCAACTCTCACATCCATACATGACCACTGGAAAAACCATAGCCTTGACTGGATGGACCTTTGTTGACAAAGTTAACATTTCTGCTTTTTAATGTGCTGTCTAGGTTGGTCATAACTTTTCTCCCAAGGAGTAAGCGTCTTTTAATTTCATGGCTGCAGTCACCATCTGCAGCGATTTTGGAGCCCAAGAAAGTAAAGTTTGCCACTGTTTCCATTGTTTCCCCATCTATTTGCCATGAATTGATGGGACCGGATGCCATGATTTTAGTTTTCTGAATGTTGAGCTTTAAGCCAACTCTTTCACTCTCCTCTTTCACTTTCATCAAGAGGCTCTTTAGTTCTTCACTTTCTGCCATAAAGGTGGTGTCATCTGCATATCTGAGGTTATTGATACTTCTCCTGGCAATCTTGATTCCAGCTTGTGCTTCATCCAGCCCAGCATTTCTCATGATGTACTCTGCATATAAGTTAAATAAGCAGGGTGACAATATATAGCATTGACATATTCCTTTTCCTATTTGAACCAGTCATGTGTCCCATGTCCAATTCTAATTGCTGCTTCTTGATCTGCATACAGATTTCTCAAGAGGCAAGTCAGATGGTCTGGTATTCCCATCTTTTTCAGAATTTGCCACAGTTTGTTGTGATCCACATAATCAAAGGCTTTGGCATAGTCAATAAAGCAGAAATAGATGTTTTTCTGGAACTCTCTTGCTTTTTCAATGATCCAGTGGATATTGGCAATTTGATCTCTGGTTTCTCTGCCTTTTCTAAAACCAGTTTGAACATCTGGACATTCACGGTTTATGTATTGTTGAAGCCTGGCTTGGAGAATTTTGAGCATTATTTTACTAGCATGTTACATGAGTGCAATTGTGTGGTAGTTTAAGCATTCTTTGGCTCTGCCTTTCTCTGGGCTTGGAATGAAAACTGATGTTTTCTAATCCTGTGGCCACTGCTGAGTTTTCCAAGTTTGCTGGCATATTGAGTGCAGCACTTTCACAGAATCATCTTTTAAGATTTGAAATAGCTCAACTGGAATTTCATCACATCCACTAGCTTTGTTCATAGTGAGGCTTCCTAAGGCCCACTTGACTTCACATTCCAGGATGTCTGGCTCTAGGTGAGTGATCACACCATCATGGTTATCTGGGTTGTGAAGATCTTTTTTGTACAGTTCTGTGTATTCTTGCCACCTCTTTTTAATATCTTCTGCTTCTGTTAGGTCCATACTATTTCTGTCCTTTATTGTGACCTTCTTTGCATGAAATGTTTCCTTGGTATCTCTAATTTTCTTGAAGAGATCTTTAGTCTTTCCCATTCTATTGTTTTCCTCTATTTCTTTGCACTGATCACCGAGGACGGCTTTCTTGTCTCTCCTTGCTATTCTTTGTAACTCTGCATTCAGATGGGTATATCTTTCCTTTTCTCCTTTGTTTTTTGCTTCTCTTCTTTTCACAGCTATTTGTAAGGCCTCCTCAGACAGCCATTTTGCTTTTTGTATTTCTTTTTCTTGGGGATGGTCTTGATCCCTGTCTCCTATACAATGTCGTGAATCTCCATCCATAGTTCATCAGGTAATTTGTCTATCAGCTCTAGTCCTTTAAATCTATTTCTCACTTTCATTGTATAATCTTAAGGGGTTTGATTTAGGGCATACTTGAATGGTCTAGTGGTTTTCCCTACTTTTTTCAATTAAAGTCGGAATTTGGCAATAAGGAGTTCATGATCAGAGCCACAGTCAGTTCCCAGTCTTGTTTTTGCTGACTGTATAGAGCTTCTCCATCTTTGACTGCAAAGAATATAATCAATCTGGGGAAGCAGTCCTAAGATGTTGGAGGAATAGGACAGGGAGACCACTTTCTATCCCACAAATTCATTGAAAGACCATTTGAACACTGAGCAAATTCCTCAAAACAACTTCTGAACACTGGCAGAGGACACCAGGCACCCAGAAAGGCAGCCCATTGTTTTCGAAAGGAAGTAGGACAAAATATAAAAGGTAAAAAGAGAGACAAATGAGTTAGGGATGGAGATCCATCATGGGGAGGGAGTCGTGAAGGAGGAGAAGTTTCCAAACACCACGAAACCCTCTCACCAGTGGGTCTGTGGGGAGTTTTGGAATTTCAGAGGACAATATAATTGGGAGGAAAAAATAAATAAATAAAACCCACAGATTACATGCCTAACCACAACTCCCAGTGGAGAAGTAGCCCAGGCACTCACATCTGCCACCAGCAAGTGGGGGCTGAACAGGGAGGCGCAGGCTGCATTGCTTAGGGTAAGGATCAGACCTAAATGCCCCAAGGACAATCTGAGGGAGCTAACCTGAGATACCAACCAAAACCGTGGGATAGACAGAGAGAGAGAGAAAAAAAAAAGAGAGAGAGAGAGAGAGAGAGAACTTTCCTGCGAAAAGCTCTAACCTAAGGCACTTCTGGGCTCGCTCACAGAACAAAGGAGTGAGCGAATACTAGAAGAGAGCTAGCCAGCTGGGGACCGGCCCATCCCCCACTGGAGGCAGAGAGGCAGGCAGGCAACAGCCAGAGCCAGTGCGTGGCAATCTCGGCCCCAGAGATGGCATCCTCTACCAAACTGCGAGCAGGCTCCCAGTTGCTAACCAAGTCTTCCTGGGATCCTAGATGGTTGACATCTGCCAGGAGGGTTGCAGCCAGAGATCAGCTCCCCAGAGGAGACACACGGCACACCTGAGACGGTGCTCCTGCTGCACACACAGGAAACCGAGTGGCTGGGACCAGGGAGGTGATAAGATGCCCCCCTCCCCCCCACACCTGGGGAGAGTGTGCTCACCAAGCACCTGGTCGCCTGAGCTGCTCGGGCCTGGGAAGGGCACAAAATGCAGCCCAACTGAGTTTGCGCCTTTGTGGAGTACCCAAGAACCTGAACCTGAGTGGCTTAGACCTGGGAAGTGCACGCAATCCAGGGCCTGCTTTAGACAGTGCCCCTGCAGAGCAACCTGGAGCCTGAGCAGTGTAGACCGGGAAAGCACACACGCCGTGAGCGGGGAGGGGGAAACCCAGCGTGGCCAAGACACTGTGAGCGCTCCCCACACTCAGCAGTGATGTTTGCAGTGTTCCTGCCTCCCCACAGCACGACTGAACAAGTGAGCCTAAATAACTGACCACCTTCGCCCCCTTGTGTCAGGGAGGAAATTAGACGCTGAAGAGATTTGCAAACAGAAGAAGCCAAAATAAGCAGGGAACCGCTTTGGAAGTGACAGGTGCAACAGCTTAAAACCCTGTAGTTCGCACCGACTACACTGGAAGGGGCCTATAGATCTTGAGAAGTATAAGCTGGAACAGGGAACTATCTGAAACTGAACTGACCCTGCACTGCCTGCAACAGCTCCAGAGAAATTCCTAGATATGTTTTACTATTATCATTAATTAAAAAAAAATTAAGCCCTTTATTACTCCTTTAATTTTCATTTTTATAACCTACTATTACCTTGCAAAAAAAGACCCTATTTTTAAAGCGAATTTTTAATAATTTTTATGATTTTGTTTTCTGTTTTTAATAATGTATTTTTGAGAGTCTAACCTCTACTCCAGATTTTTAATCTTGCTTTTTGGTATTTGTTATCAATTTTGTACCTTTAAGAATCCAATCTTCAGTACCCATTTTTACTTAGGAGTGTGATTACTGGCTTGATTGCTCTCTCCCCCTTTTGACTCTCCTATTTCTCCCTCAGGTCACCTCTATCGCCTCCCTCCCCCTTCTCTTCTCTACCCATCGCTGTGAATCTCTTTGGGTATTCTGGGCTGTGGAGAACACTTAGGGAACTGATTACTGGCTAGATCTGTCTCTCTCCTTTTGACTCCCCCTCTTCTCCTCCTGGTCACCCCTATCTCCTGTCTCCCTCTTCTCTTCTCTGTGTAATTCTGTGAACCTCTCTGGGTGTTTCAGGCTGTGGAGAGCTCATAGGATATTGATTACTGGCTACATTGTGCTCTTCCCTTTTGATTCCCCATCTTCTCCTTCTGGTCACTTCTATCTCCCTCCTCCCTCTTCTCTTCTCCATGTAACTCTGAAAACCTCTCTGGGAGTCCCGCACTGTGGAGAATCTTTTCTCCATTAACCTAGATGTTTTACCATCAGTGCAGTATGGATGTAGAAGTCTTGAGGTTACTGTAAGAATAAGACTGAAAATCAGAGGCAGGAGGCTTAAATCCAAAACTTGAGAACACCAGAAAACTCCTGACTCCAGGGAACATTAATTGACAAGGGCTCATGCAAAAGCCTCCATACCTACACTAAAACCAAGCTCCACCCAAGAGCCAACAAGTTCCAGAGCAAAACATACCAAGCTAATTCTCCAGCAATGCAGGAACATAGCCCCAAGCATTAATATACCGGCTGCTTAAAGTCACACAAAACCCACAGACACCTCAAAACTCACTACTGGACACTTCATTGCACTCCAGAGAGAAGAGATCCAGCTCCACCCACCAGAACACCGACACAAACTTCCCTAACCAGGAAACCTTGACAAGCCACTCGTCCACCCCACCCACAGGGAGGAACCTCCACAATAAAGAGGGACCACAAACTTTCAGCATACAAAAAGGCCACCCCAAACACAGCAATCTAAACAAGATGAAAAGGCAGAGAAATATTCAGCAGGTAAAGGAACACAATAAATGCCCACCAAACCAAACAAACGGGGAGGAGATGGGGAGTCTACCTGAAAAAGGATTCAGAATAATGATAGTAAGAATGATCCAAAATCTGGAAAATAAAATGAAGTTACAGATAAATAATCTGGAGACAAGGACTGAGAAGATGCAAGAAATGTTTAACAAAGACCTAGAAGAAATAAAAAAGAGTCAATCAATGAATAATGCAACAACTGAGGTAAAAACACTCTGGAGGGAATCGACAGTAGAATAACTGAGGCAGAAGATAGGATAAGTGAGGTGGAAGATAGAATGGTGGAAATAAATTAAGCAGAGAGGAAAAAAGAATTAAAAGAAATGAAGAAAATCTCAGAGACATCTGGGACAATTTCAAACGCCCCAACATTCGAATCACAGGAGTCCCAGAAGAAAAAGACAAAAAGAAAGGCCTTGAGAAAATACTCGAGGAGATAATAGTTGAAAACTTCCCTAAAATGGGGAAGGAAATAGCCACCCAAGTCCAAGAAACCCAGAGAGTCCCAAACAGGATAAACCCAAGGCAAAACACCCCAAGACACATATCAATCAAATTCATGAAAATCAAACAGAGAGAAAAAATATTAAAGGGAAAAACATCAAGGGAAAAACAACCAATAACAAACAAGGGGATTCCCATAAGGATAACAGCTGATCTTTCAATAGAAATTCTTCAGGCCACAAGGGAATGGCAGGACATACTTAAAGTGATTAAACAGAAAAACCTACAACCCAGATTACTGTACCCAGCAAGGATCTCATTCAAATATGAAGGAGAAATCAAAAGCTTTACAGACAAGCAAAAGCTGAGAGAATTCAGTATCACCAAACCAGCCCTTCAACAAATGCTAAAGGATCTTCTCTAGACATGAAACATAGAAAAAGTTTATAAACTCGAACCCAAAACAACAAAGCAAATGGCAATGGGATCATACTTATCAATAATTACCTTAAATGTAAATGAGTTGAATGCCCCAACCAAAAGACAAAGTCTGGCTGAATGGATACAAAAATAAGACCCCTATATATGCTGCCTACAAAAGACCCACCTCAAAACAAGGGACAGATACGACTGAAAATGAAGGGCTGGAAAAAGATATTTCATGCAAATGGAGACCAAAAGAAAGCAGGAGTAGCAATACTCATATCAGATAAAACAGACTTTGAAATATACGCCATGAAAAGAGACAAAGAAGGACACTACATAACGATCAAAGGGTCAATCCAAGAAGAAGATACAACAATTATAAATATATATGCACCCAACATAGGAGCACCGTAATATGTAAGGCAAATGCTGACAAGTATGAAAGGGGAAATTAACAGTAACACAGTAATAGTGGAAGACTTTAATACCCCACTCACAGCTATGGATAGATCAACTAAACAGAAAATTAGCAAGGAAACACAAACTTTAAATGATACAATGGACCAGTTAGACCTAATTGATATCTATAGGACATCTCACCCCAAAACAATGAATTTCACCTTTTCCTCAAGTGCACACAGAACCTTCTCCAGGATAGATCACATCCTGGGCCATAAATCTAGCCTTGGTAAATTAAAAAAAAAAATTGAAATCATTCCAACCATCTTTTCTGACCATAATGTGGTAAGATTAGATGTCAACTACAGGAAAAAAAAAAAACTATTAAAAATACAAACATATGGAGGCTAAAAAACAGGCTTCTGAATGACCAGCAACTCACACAATAAAAAAAGAAATCAAAATATGCATAGAAATGAATGAAAATGAAAACACAGCCACCCAAGACCTATGGGACTCAGTAAAACCTGTGCTAAGGGGACGGTTCATAGCAATACAAGCCTACCTCAAGAAACAAGAGAAAAGCCAAACAAATAACCTAACTCTACACCTAAAGCAACTAGAAAAGGAAGAAATGAAGAACCCCAGGGTTAGTAGAAGGAAAGAAATAAAAATAGGGCAGAAAAAAAGAAAAAGAAGCAAGGGGGATCATAACAAAAATCAACAAAGCTAAAAGCTGGCTCTTTGAGAAGATAACTAAAATAGACAAACCATTAGCCAGACTCATCAAGAAACAAAGGGAGAAGAATCAAATCAATAAAATTAGAAATGAAAATGGAGAAAAAACAACAGACAACACAGAAATACAGAGGATCATAAGGAACTACTATCAGCAACTATATGCCAATAAAATGGACAAATTCTTAGAAAAGTATAACTTTCCAAAACTGAACAAGGAAGAAATAGAAAATCTTAACAGACTTATCACAAGCACAGAACTGTAATTAGAAATCTTCCAACAAACAAAAGCCCAGGACCAGACGGCTTCACAGCTGAATTCTACCAAAAATTTAGAGAAGAGCTAACACCTATCCTACTCAAACTCTTCCAGAAAATTGCAGAAGAAGGTAAACTTCCAAACTCATTCTATGAGGCCACCATCACCCTAATGCCAAAATGATACAAAGATGCCACAAAAAAAAGAAAACTACAGGCCAATATCACTGATCAACATAGATGCAAAAATCCTTAACAAACTTATAACAAACAGAATCCAACAACATATTAAAAAGATCATACATCATGACCAAATAGGCTTTATTCCAGGAATACAAGGATTCTTCAATACTTGGAAATCAATCAATGTGATATACCATATTAACAAAATGAAAGACAAAAACCATATAATGGTCTCAATAGGTGTAGAGAAAGCCTTTGACAAAATTCTTTTTTTTTTTTTTTTTTAAATTTTTTAAATTTAATTTTATTTTATTTTATTTTTTTATTCTTTGAATCAGCCATGGATTTACATGTATTCCCAATCCCGATCCCCCCTCCCACCTCCCTCTCCACCCGATTCCTCTGGGTCTTCCCAGTGCACCAGGCCGGAGCACTTGTCTCATGCATCCCACCTGGGCTGGTGATCTGTTTCACCATAGATAGTATACATGCTGTTCTTTTGAAATATCCCACCCTCACCTTCTCCCACAGAGTTCAAAAGTCTGTTCTGTATTTCTGTGTCTCTTTTTCTGTTTTGCATATAGGGTTATCGTTACCATCCCTTTTAATATTGTGTATATATGTGTATGTGTTTATCTTTCTTTCTTACTTACTCTACTGGGCTGCTAGTCCATCCATCTCATTAGATGGTTTCAAATGAATTCTTTTTAATGGCTGAGTAATATTCCATGGTGTATATGTACCACAGCTTCCTTATCCATTCATCTGCTGATGGGCATCTAGGTTGCTTCCATGTCCTGGCTATTATAAACAGTGCTGCGATGAACATTGGGGTGCACGTGTCTCTTTCAGATCTGGTTTCCTCAGTGTGTATGCCCAGAAGTGGGATTGCTGGGTCATATGGCAGTTCTATTTCCAGTTTTTTAAGAAATCTCCACACTGTTTCCATAGCGGCTGTACTAGTTTGCATTCCCACCAACAGTGTAAGAGGGTTCCCTTTTCTCCACACCCTCTCCAGCATTTATTGCTTGTAGACTTTTGGATAGCAGCCATCCTGACTGGCGTGTAATGGTACCTCATTGTGGTTTTGATTTGCATTTCTCTAATAATGAGTGATGTTGAGCATCTTTTCATGTGTTTGTTAGCCATCTGTATGTCTTCTTTGGAGAAATGTCTGTTTAGTTCTTTGGCCCATTTTTTGATTGGGTCATTTATTTTTCTGGAATTGAGCTGCAGGAGTTGCTTGTATATTTTTGAGATTAATCCTTTGTCTGTTTCTTCATTTGCTATTATTTTCTCCCAATCTGAGGGCTGTCTTTTCACCTTACTTATAGTTTCCTTTGTAGTGCAAAAGCTTTTAAGTTTCATTAGGTCCCATTTGTTTAGTTTTGCTTTTATTTCCAATATTCTGGGAGGTGGGTCATAGAGGATCTTGCTGTGATTTATGTCGGAGAGTGTTTTGCCTGTTCTCCTCTAGGAGTTTTATAGTTTCTGGTCTTACATTTAGATCTTTAATCCATTTTGAGTTTATTTTTGTGTATGGTGTTAGAAAGTGTTCTAGTTTCATTCTTTTACAAGTGGTTGACCAGTTTTCCCAGCACCACTTGTTAAAGAGGTTGTCTTTTTTCCATTGTATATCCTTGCCTCCTTTGTCAAAGATAAGGTGTCCATAGGTTCGTGGATTTATCTCTGGGCTTTCTATTCTGTTCCATTGATCTATATTTCTGTCTTTGTGCCAGTACCATACTGTCTTGATGACTGTGGCTTTGTAGTAGAGTCTGAAGTCAGGCAGGTTGATTCCTCCAGTTCCATTCTTCTTTCTCAAGATTACTTTGGCTATTCGAGGTTTTTTGTATTTCCATACAAATTGTGAAATTCTTTGGTCTAGTTCTGTGAAAAATACCGTTGGTAGCTTGATAGGGATTGCATTGAATCTATAGACTGCTTTGGGTAGAATAGCCATTTTGACAATATTGATTCTTCCAATCCATGAACACGGTATGTTTCTCCATCTGTTTGTGTCCTCTTTGATTTCTTTCATCAGTGTTTTATAGTTTTCTATGTATAGGTCCTTTGTTTCTTTAGGTAGATATACTCCTAAGTATTTTATTCTTTTTGTTGCAATGGTGAATGGTATTGTTTCCTTAATTTCTCTTTCTGTTTTTTCATTGTTAGTATATAGGAATGCAAGGGATTTCTGTGTGTTAATTTTATATCCTGCAACTTTACTATATTCATTGATTAGCTCTAGTAATTTTCTGGTAGAGTCTTTAGGGTCTTCTATATAGAGGATCATGTCATCTGCAAACAGTGAGAGTTTTACTTCTTCTTTTCCTATCTGGATTCCTTTTACTTCTTTGTCTGCTCTGATTGCTGTGGCCAGAACTTCCAACACTATGTTGAATAGTAGTGGTGAGAGTGGGCACCCTTGTCTTGTTCCTGATTTCAGGGGAAATGCCTTCAATTTTTCACCATTGAGGGTGATGCTTGCTGTGGGTTTGTCATATATAGCTTTTATTATGTTGAGGTATGTTCCTTCTATTCCTGCTTTTTGGAGAGTTTTAATCATAAATGAGTGTTGAATTTTGTCAAAGGCTTTCTCTGCATCTATTGAGATAATCATATGGTTTTTATCTTTCAATTTGTTAATGTGGTGTATTACATTGATTGATTTACGGATATTAAAGAATCCTTGCATTCCTGGGATAAAGCCCACTTGGTCATGGTGTATGATTTTTTTAATATGTTGTTGGATTCTGTTTGCTAGAATTTTGTTAAGGATTTTTGCATCTATATTCATCAGTGATATTGGCCTGTAGTTTTCTTTTTTTGTGGCATCTTTGTCTGGTTTTGGAATTAGGGTGATGGTGGCCTCATAGAATGAGTTTGGAAGCTTACCTTCATCTGCAATTTTCTGGAAGAGTTTGAGTAAGATAGGTGTTAGCTCTTCTCTAAATTTTTGGTAGAATTCAGCTGTGAAGCCATCTGGTCCTGGGCTTTTGTTTGCTGGAAGATTTTTGATGACAGTTTCGATTTCCTTGCTTGTGATGGGTCTGTTAAGATCTTCTATTTCTTCCTGGTTCAGTTTTGGAAAGTTATACTTTTCTAAGAATTTGTCCATTTCATCCAAGTTGTCCATTTTATTGGCATAGAGCTGCTGGTAGTAGTCTCTTATGATCCTTTGTATTTCAGTGTTGTCTGTTGTGATCTCTCCATTTTCATTTCTAATTTTGTTAATTTGGTTCTTCTCTTTGTTTCTTAATGAGTCTTGCTAATGGTTTGTCAATTTTGTTTATTTTTTCAAAAAACCAGCTTTTAGCTTTGTTGATTTTTGCTATGGTCTCTTTAGTTTTTTTTTGCATTTATTTCTGCCCTGATTTTTAAGATTTCTTTCCTTCTGCTAACCCTGGGGTTCTTCATTTCTTCCTTCTCTAATTGCTTTAGGTGTAGAGTTAGGTTATTTATTTGGTTTTTTTCTTGTTTCTTGATGTAAGCCTGTAATGCTATGAACCTTCCCCTTAGCACTGCTTTTACAGTGTCCCATAGGTTTTGGGTTGTTGTGTTTTCATTTTCATTCATTTCTATACATATTTTGATTTCTTTTTTGATTTCTTCTATGATTTGTTGGTTATTCAGAAGCGTGTTATTTAGCCTCCATATGTTTGAATTTTTAACAATTTTTTTCCTGTAATTGAGATCTAATCTTACTGCACTGTGGTCAGAAAAGATGACTGGAATGATTTCAATTTTTTTGAATTTTCCAAGACCAGATTTATGGCCCAGGATGTGATCTATTCTGGAGAAGGTTCCGTGTGCACTTGAGAAAAAGGTGAAGTTGATTGTTTTGGGGTGAAATGTCCTATAGATATCAATTAGGTCTAGCTGGTCCATTGTGTCATTTAAGGTTTGTGTTTCCTTGTTAATTTTCTGTTTAGTTGATCTATCCATAGTTGTGAGTGGGGTATTAAAGTCTCCCACTATTATTGTGTTACTATTAATTTCCTCTTTCATACTCGTTAGTGTTTGCCGTACATATTGCGGTGCTCCTATGTTGGGTGCATATATATTTATAATTGTTATATCTTCTTCTTGGATTGATCCTTTGATCATTATGTAGTGTCCTTCTTTGTCTCTTTTCACATCCTTTATTTGAAAGTCTATTTTATCTGATATGAGTATTGCGACTCCTGCTTTCTTTTGGTCTCCGTTTGCATGAAATATTTTTTTCCAGCCCTTCACTTTTAGTCTGTATGTGTCTTCTTGTTTTGAGGTGGGTCTCTGTAGACAGCATATATAGGGGTCTTGTTTTGTATCCATTCAGCCAGTCTTTTCTTTTTGGTTGGGGCATTCAACCCATTTACATTTAGGTTAATTATTGATAGGTGTGGTCCCGTTGCCATTTACTTGTTTGTTTTGGGTTCACGTTTATACAACCTTTCTGCATTTCCTGTCTAGAGAAGATCCTTTAGCATTTTGCTGAAGGCTGGTTTGGTGGTGCTGAATTCTCTCAGCTTTTGCTTATCTGTAAAGCTTTTGAATTCTCCTTTCATATCTGAATGAGATCCTTGCTGGATACAGTAATCTAGGTTGTAGGTTATTCTCTTTCATTACTTTCAGGACGTCCTGCCATTCCCTTCTGGCCTGGAGGGTTTCTATTGATAGATCAGCTGTTATCCTTATGGGAATCCCTTTGTGTGTTATTTGTTGTTTCTCCCTTGCTGCTTTTAATATTTGTTCTTTGTGTTTGATCTTTGTTAATTTTGATTAATATGTGTCTTGGGGTGTTTCACCTTGGGTTTATCCTGTTTGGGACTCTCTGGGTTTCTGGGCTTGGGTGGCTATTTCCTTCCCCATTTTAGGGAAGTTTTCAGCTATTATCTCCTCGAGTATTTTCTCATGGCCTTTCTTTTTGTCTTCTTCTTCTGGGAACTCCTATGATTCGAATGTTGGGGCGTTTCACAGTGTCCCAGAGGTCCCTGAGGTTGTCCTCATTTCTTTTGATCCTTTTTTCTTTTTTCCTCTCTGCTTCATTTATTTCCACCATTTTATCTTCTACCTCACTTATCCTATCTTCTGCTTCCATTATTCTACTCTTGGTTCCCTCCAAAGTGTTTTTGATCTCATTCATTGCATTATTCATTTTTAATTGACTCTTTTTTATTTCTTCTAGGTCTTTATTAAACATTTCTTGAATCTTTTCAATCTTTGTTTCCAGGCTATTTATCTGTAACTCCATTTTGTTTTCAAGATTTTGGATCATTTTTATTATCATTATTCTAAATTCTTTTTCAGGTAGATTCCCTATCTCCTCCTCTTTTGTTTGACTTGGTGGGCATTTTTCATGTTCCTTTACCTGTTGGGTATTTCTTTGCCTTTTCATCTTGTTTAGATTGCTGTATCTGGAGTGGGCTCTCTGTATTCTGGAGGTCTGTGGTTCCTTTTTGTTGTGGAGGATTAACCCAGTGGGTGGGGTTAGACGATTGGCTTGTCAAGATTTCCTGGTTAGGGAAGCGTGCATCAGTGTTCTGGTGCGTGGAACTTGATTTCTTCTCTTTGGAGAGCAATGGAGTGCCCAGTAATGAGTTTTGAGATGGGTCTATGTGTTAGGTGTGACCTTGGGCAGCCTGTATGTTGATGTTCAGGGCTATGTTCCTGCGTTGCTGGAGAATTTGCGTGGTATGTCTTGCTCTAAAACTTATTGGCTCTTGGGTGGTGGTTGGTTTCAGTGTAGGTATGAAGGCTTTTGGACATTCACTTATTACTTAAAGTTCCATGTAGTCAGGAGTTTTCTGGTGTTCTCAGGTTTTGGGCTTAAGTCTCCTGCCTCTGGATTTCAGTTTTATTCTTCCTGTAGTCTCAGGACTTCTCCAACTATACAGCCCTGATAAGAAAACTTCTAGGTTAATGGCTAAAAGATTCTCCCCCGTTAGGGACACCCAGAGAGGTTCACAGAGTTACATGAAGAAGAGGAGAGGGAGGAGGGAGATAGAGATGAGTAGGAGGAGAAAAAGGGGGACTCAAGAGGGGAGAGACAGATCTACGCAGCTGTCTGTTCCCAGAGTGTTCTCCGTAGCCCAGTCACCTACAAAGATTCATAGAATTGGATTGGGAAGAGAAGGGGAAAGGAGGAAATAGAGGTGTTCTGAGGTAGAAAACAGAGAGTCAAGATTGGGAGAGAATAATCTTCGGTTTAAAAATAGGGCTTCTCTTCTTTTTTTTTTTTTGTAAGGTTATAGTGTATTGAAAATGAAAATTAAGGAGTAGTAGAGGAGTACTAGAGGACTTTAAAAGAAATAAGAGAAAAAGAAAAATAGAAAATAGAAGAGAAAAAGGAAAGAAAAAAAAGAAGAAAAAAGAAAAAAAAAAGAAAGAAAAAGAAAAAAAAAAGTAAGAAAGAAAAAAAAAAAATTTTTTTTTTTTTTCCCCCTAATTAAAAAATCGTAGAAGTCTATGGAAATGAAAGTTAAGGAGTAATGGGGGAGTAATAGGGGATTTTAAAGGAAAATAAAAGAGAAAAAATAAAAAATAAAAAAAGGAAAAAAAAGAAAAAAAAAAAGAGAAAAATGTAAAATTGTATCTAGGAGTTTCTCTGGAGCTGTTGCGGTCAGTGTGGGTTCGGCTCAGTTTCAGATAGCTCCTCGTTCCAGCTTACGCTTCTCGATATCTACAGGCCTCTTCCGGTGTAGTCAATGTTTTCTAGAGGGATTTTAATCTGTTGCACCAGTCCCTTCTGAAGCGGTTCCCTTTGTTTATTTGGCTTCTGTTTGCCGGTCTCTTCAGAGCCTCATTTCCGCCCTGACACAGGCGGGCGGAGGTGGACTCTAACTCAGGTAGCTAGTTCCGTCGCGCTGCCGGGAGGGGCTGGCGCTGCCGGAAGTGGCTGGCGCTATGGGGACGGGCTTGGGCTGCGGGGTCGGGCTGGCGCTGCCCGGAGGGGCTGACGCTGCTTTCTCCGTCTGCGCTGCTCAGGCTCCCGGCTGTTCTATATGGAGCGCGCCCTGCACTGCGCGAGGCTCCAGCCCTCGGGTGTTCCACAAAAGCGCGGAGTGAAAAGCTGCGCCTGCTCTCTGTGCCTTTCCCGTCAGAGCGGTCCAGGCAGCCAGGGGCTTGGTGGGCGCACTCTCCCCAGGTGTGGCGCGCCCCCTCCCTTCCACGGACCCAGTTTCAGTTTCCTCTGGCGCCAGTCGGGTGCGCGCGCCTTTTGCCCTCCGCGTCCCCAGCCCCAGTCTCCGCCCGCGCCGGTCGGGTGCCTGCGCCCTGTGTCTCGCCGCGACCTTCCCCTACCCCCTGCCTCCTGCCTCCGGCGGGGCTGGGCCGGTCCGCAGCCTGCGAGCTCCTCTCTGTACCCTCTCGGTCTCTTTGTTCTGCAAGCGGCCGGCAGTGTGTTTGGGCCGGTTAATTTACTCTCTCTCTTTTGGTCTCCCACAGTTCAAGTTGGCAACTCACAGAAGCTCCCTCCGATTGTCCTCAGGGCTCTCAGGCCCGGACCCTACCCCAAGCAATGCCGCCTAAGAGTTCCCGGGACGGATCTCCGTCCTTAGCTCTTTTGTCTCACTTTTTTATCTTTTATATTTTGTCCTACCTCCTTTCGAAGACAATGGGCTGCTTTTCTGGGCGCCTGATGACCTCAGCTAGCGATCAGAAGTTGTTTCGCGAAGTTTGCTCTGTGTTCAGTTATTCTGTTGATGAATTTGTAGGAGAGAAAGTGATCTCCCTGTCCTACTCCTCCGCCATCTTGGCTCCTCCCGCCTTTGACAAAATTCAACACACGTTTATGATAAAACCTCTCCAGAAAGCAGGCATAGAAGGAACATACCTCAACATAATAAAAGAGATATATGACAAACCTACAGCAAACATTATCCTCAATGCTGAAAAATTGAAAGCATTTCCTCTAAAATCAGGAATAAGACAAGGGTGCCCAGTCTCACCACTACTATTCAACATAGCTTTGGAAGTCCTAGCCACAACAGTCAGAGAAGAAAAAGAAATAAAAGGAATCCAGATTGGAAAAAAGAAGTAAAACGCTTGCTGTTTGCAGATGACATGAATCTCTAAATAGAAAACCCTAATGATACCACCAGAAAATTACTAGAGCTAATCAATAATTATAGTAAAATTGCAGGATATAAAATTAATACACAGAAATCGCTTGCATTCTTATACAGTAACAATGAAAAAACAGAAAGAGAAATTAAGGAAAAAATCCCATTCATCATTGCAATGACAAGAATAAAATACTTAGGAATAAATTTACCTAAAGAAACAAAAGACCTATATATAGAAAACTATAAGACACTGATGAAAGAAATCAAAGAGGACACAAATAGATGGAGAAATATACCATGTCTGTGGGTTGGAAGCATCAATATAGTGAAAATGAGTATACTACCCAAAGCAATCTGTAGATTCAATGCAATCCCTATCAAGCTACCAATGGTATTTTTCACAGAAATAGAACAAATAATTTCACAACTTGTATGGAAACACACAAAAAAATCAAATGCCCAAAGCAATCTTGAGAAAGAAGAATGGGGCTGGAGGAATCAACCTTTCTGGCTTCAGATTATACTACAAAGCTCAGTCATCAAGACAGTTTGGTCCTGGCACAAAGACAGAAATATAGATCAATGGAACAAAATAGAAAGCCCAGAGATAAATCCATGAACCTATGGACACCTTATCTTTGACAAAGGAGGCAAAAATATACAATGGAGAAAAGACAGTCTCTTTAGCAAATGATGCCAGGCAAACTGGTCAACCACATGTAAAAGAATGAAACTAGAAAACTATTTAACACCACACACACAAATAAACTCAAAATGGATTAAAGATCTAAATGTAAGGCCAGAAGCTATAAAACTCCTAGAGGAAAACATAGGCAGAACACTCTCACATAAATCACATCAAGATCCTCTATGACCCATCTCACAGAATAATGGAAATAAAAGCAAAAATAAATAAATGGGACCTAATTAAACTTAAAAGCTTTTGCACAATGAAGGAAACTATAAGCAAGGTGAAATGTAGCCTTCAGAGTGGAAGAAGATAATAGTAAACAGAACAACTGACAAGTAATTAATCTCCAAAATATACAAGCAACTCAGGTAGCTCAACACCAGAAAAATGAACAGCCCAATCAAAAAGTGGGCAAAAGAACTAAACAGACATTTCTCCAAAGAAGATATACAGATGGCTAATAAGCACATGAAAAGATCACTCTTTATTAGGGAAGTGCAAATCAAAACTACGATGAAGTATCATCTCATGCCAGTCAGAATGGCCGTCATCAAAAAGTCTCACCCTGGAGGAGGAAATGGCAACCCATTCCAGTATCATCTCATGCCACCAGAGTGGCTGCCATCAAAAAATCTACAAACAAATGATGGGGAGGGTGTGGAGAAAAGGGAACACTCTTATACTGTTGGTGGGAATGTAAACTGGTATAGTCACTATGGAGAACAGCGTGGGGATTCCTTAAAAAAGACTGGAAATAGAACTGCCATATGACCTAGAAATTCTACTGCTGAGCATGCACACTGAGGAAACCAGAAATGAAAGAGACACATATACCCCAGTGTTCGTTGCAGTTTACAATAGCTAGGATATGGAAGCAACCTAGATGTCTATCGGCAGATGAATGATAAGGAAATTGTGGTACATATACAAAATGGAACATTACTCAGTTATAAAAAAGAATGCATTTGAGTCAGTTCTAATGAGGTGGATGAAACTGGAGCCTATTATACAGAGTGAAGTAAGTCAGAAAAAGAAATAAAAATACTGTATATTAATGCATACATATGGAGTTTAGAAAGATGATAATGACAGTCCTTTATGTAAGGCACCAAAAGAGTCACCAAAGTAAAGAACAGACTTTTGGAATCTGTGGGAGAAGGCAAAGGTGGGACGATTTGAGAGAATAGCACTGAAACATGTATATTACCATATGTAAAATAGATGACCAGTGCAAGTTTGGTGTATGAAGCAGGGCACTCAAAAGCCAGTGCTCTGGGACAACTCAGAGGGATGGGGTGGTGGGGGGAGGTGGTAAGGGGGTCCAGGATGGGGGGACCCATGTGCCCCCGTGGCTGATTCATGTTGGTGTATGGCAAAAACCATTACAATATTGTAAAGTGCTTATCTTCCCATTAAAATAAATAAATTAATTAAAAAATGTGAGGCAGGTTTGTAATTACACTGGAAAGAAAATAGAAGTTGAAAAAAAAAATCCTGGGATTTCACAGCTGGGAAGAGTTGACTGTATTGTCCAAATTAGTAGGCAGACCACAGAAGTGAATAAGTGAAGGATGACAAATGGGCTCCACTGTGAAAACATGTAAAATTCTGAATTATTGTGGCCCACTTACCTAGAAAATAGCTTGAACAAGTTGGAAGGTGAGATATTAAAGCGTGAAATTGTGTTGAATAGTAAAAGTGTATGCTAGTATTTTATTAATTAGAGTTTAGTTTTGTTCTAAATTTCTTAATGGCGTGTAGAAGATTATTATTTTTTTTTTAAAGGAAATCCAGACATGTGACCAGATGGCTGTAGTCAGCCTTGTAAATGAGAGAAGATTTAACAGATCACACATCATCACATTTATAAATATTTATGCTTATTATTCTTTAGTTATTGATTTTTTTTAACTGTGGTGATCTTAAAAAGTCTTTTTTATATTCACACATGTGAGAAAGCTTAACTGATCAAGTAGACAGTAAGCTGCAAGTTTATAGGAAATACATTAGTGCTGCAAAGAAGGATTAAATAGAATTTGTGAGTGCAGGGATTTACAATTCTGGGAAACATAGGAAAGAGAATTTTTTCTTAAAAGATCCCTGGCCAAAGCTGCACACAAAAATATATTTCATCATTGGTGGGAATAACAGATTAGGAGGAATTTGAGCAAGAATGAAGGATAAACCAATGTATACCATGTTTCTAGGAAATTAGTATTGGCCATTCTTGCTTTGAAATCCACTTTCTGTATGACTCTAGTTTGGTACCTAGAAACATTTTTGGTCAATCTGATAATTGTTGTGGTCTGTAAGTTTCAGAAGTGATTGATTTATGCTTTGTTCAGTTTTCTGTGGTGATTCATATATTCAGTGCCTCAGTGTTTAATATGGGACTTAGAGATGGACCATCTGCACTTGTACCTTTCTACTTCCTGCTTTTCTGGATTTTTAAACAGTGGTCACTAAGGATTAGTTTTTGCAGTCTTATTACCATGCATTGCTTGTGTATAGGTGGGCACACATCTTTTTCTACATGAAAAAAAGAAAAAGCTCATGTAGAAGTTCATACATGATTTTAAAGTGATACACATAGAAGGATTAACAGATTTAAAGTTATTTATTTGTAAATAAGACAGACCAAAAGCACATAAGCTAAGATTTTAATTGAGGAAGCTATAGCAAGGAGATCCAACCAGTCCATCCTAAAGGAGATCAGTCCTAGGTGTTCAATGGAAGGACTGATGCTGAAGCTGAAACTCCAGTACTTTGGCCACCTCATGTGAAGAATTGACTCATTGGAAAAGACCCTGATGCTGGGAGAGTTTGGGGGCAGGAGGAGAAGGGGACGACAGAGGATGAGATGGCTGGATGGCATTACCGACTCGATGGACATGAGTTTGAGTAAACTCCAGGAGTTGGTGATGGACAGGGAGGCCTGGTATGCTGTGATTCACGGGGTGGCAAAGAGTCGGACATGACTGAGCGACTGAACTGAACTGAACTGATAGCAACACAATCAATAAAAATTTAACCATAGAAAAGTGAAAAAAAAGAAAAACAAAAATTGATAAAGGTGGCACAACACTTAAGGAGGACTCCTTGAGAAAATTAATAAAAATATTAAAACCTCTCTCAGAGCTAATGAAAAGAGTAATAAGTTCTAGAAATGTAGACATATTACCGTGTGATATAGAAGTTAGAATAAGAAAATGCTGTATATAATTTATATCAACATGTTTGTTATAGATAATTTTTTATTTTTAAAAACTCCCAGTAAAGGGAGAAAATATGAACATATAAGTAACTGTTAAGGAAAATTAACAAGTAGTTAAAGTTTTTACTAGTTGTGCAGGTCCTAAATCCAGACTATAGGAAATGGCAGGTAATTGTACTTCATGCACATTGTTCTAGGTAGAGAAAAAGATGGAAAACGATTGCAACTGATTTTAGGAGGCAATATTTTCTTTATATCAAAGCCAGCAAGATTTTTTGTTTTTTTTTTTTCCAAACAAATATTAAAATAGTAGCTAATAGCTAATCTCATTTAGGCACATTTACTTGGAAACTATCTCTATATAGACTCAAATAAAATACTTGCAAACAGAAAACAGCACCAGGTGAAGTGGCATTTATCCAGAGAATGGAAAAATTATTTACCAAGGAACATCGCTTGATAGAATCCTTTCTTTAAAAGATCAAGGAAATATAACCATATAATCATCTCCAAAGTTATAGAAAAAATCATTTGATACCTTTAAATGTCCATTCTGATAAAACACTACTAATTCAGAACGAAAGGAAACTTCCACTGTATTGTCAAATGTAGCTATTAATACACATAGCCTACATGAGGTAAATTTAACTGTGAATGTTTAAAAGCATTCCAGTGAAAATCAAATACAAGTTGTCTGCTGCTTTAATCTTCACCATTCAATAAAATACTAAGAGTCTTAGTTAATCCAGCAAGGTAAGTGGCTCAGAGGTTAAAGCATCTGCCTGCAATGCGGGAGACCTGGGTTCGATCCCTAGGTGGGGAAGATCCCCTGGAGAGGGAAGTGGCAACCCACTCCAATATTCTTGCCTGGAGAATCCCATGGAAGGAGGAACCTGGTGGGCTACAGTCCACGGGGTCGCAGAGTCGGAGACGACTGAGTGACTTCACTTTCACTTAAAAGAGAAATTAAACAAAAAGTATTATTTCTTCTGATTCAAGATGATGGAGTAGATGAACATGTACTCATCTCCTGCGAGAGCACCAAAGTCACAACTAGCTGTTGAACAACCATTGAGAGGAGGATGCCAGATAGCCCATGTCCAAAGACAAAGAAGAAGCCACAGTGAGATGGTAGAATGGGCACAATCACAATAAAACGAAATCCCATATCCAATGGGTGGGTGACCCACAAACTGGAGAACAATAATACCAAAGAACTTCTCCCACTGTTGTGAAGGTTCAGATCCCCACGGCTGGGAAGGACCCAATAAAGGGACTGGGAATCCCCAGGGAATCTGACTTTGAAGCACAGCAGAATTTCCTTATTGTAAGACTTCCATAGGACTGCGGGAAACAGACTTCAGTCTTGGAGGGCACAAACAAAATCTTGTGTGCACCAAGTCTCAGAAGAAAGGAGCAGTGACTCCACTGGAAACTGGAGCAAGACTACCTGCTAGTATTGGAGGGCCTCCTGTAGAAGTGTGGGTTAGCAGGGGCACACCACAGAGACGGGGAAACTGGCAGCAGCTGTCTGGGAAGGTCTCTTATGGCATAAGCACTCTTGGAGGTCACCATTAACCTGACCATAGAGCCTGTAGACTGAGGGCTCAGTCACCTTAGGGAAAAAAATACCAGGGAAGGAGTGCAACCGCACCCATCAGCAGATAATTTGATTAAAGCTTTCCCTTCCCATCAGAGCAAGACCCAGTGTTTCTCACCACCAGTCCCTCCCATCAGGAAGCTTGCATAAGAGCCTCTTAGCCTCCTCCATCAGAGGGCAGACAGAAGAAGCATGAATAACCACAATCCCACAGCAACTAAAAACAAACCACATTACAGAAAGTTAATCAGCATGAAAAAGCAGAAAGTTACATCCCAGGTGAAGGGACAAGATAAAACTACAGAAAAACAACTAAATGAAGTGGAGATAGGCAACCTACCAGAAAAAAAGAATTCAGAATAAATATGAGTTCAGTTCAGTTGCTCAGTCATGTCTGACTCTTTGCCACCCCATGGACTGCAGCACACCAGGCTTCCTTGTCCACTGCCAACTCCTGGAGTTGACTCAAATTCATGTCGGTTGTGTCGGTGATGCCATCCAACCATCTCATCCTCTGCTGCTTCTCCTTATCTCCTCAATCTTTACCAGCATGAGTGTCTTTTTCAGTGAGTTGGCTCTTCTCATCTGGTGGCCAAAGTTCTGGAGTTTCAGCTTCAGCATCAGCCCTTCCAATGAATGTTCAGGGTTGATGTCTTTCAGGATTGACTGGTTGGGTCTCTTTGAATCCCAAGGGACTCTCAAGAGTCTTCTCTAACACCATAGTTCAAAAGCATCAATTCTTCAGCACTCAGCTTTCTTTATAGTCCAACTCTCACATCCATATATGACTACTGGAAAAACCATAGTTTTGACAAGATGGACCTTTGTTGGTAAAGTAATGTCTCTGCTTTTTAATATGCTGTCTAGGTTGGTCATAGCTTTTCTTCCAAGAAGCAAGCATCTTTTAATTTCATGGCTCCAGACACCATCTGCAGTGATTTTAGAGCCCAGAAAAATAAAGTCAGCCACTGTTTCCACTGTTTCCCCATCTATTTGTCATGAAGTGATGGGATCGGATGCCATGATCTTAGTTTCCTGACTGCTTAGTTTTAAGCCAACTTTTTCACTCTCCTCTTTCACTTTCATCAAGAGGCTCTTTAGTTCTTCTTCACTTTCTGCCACTAAGGGTGGTGTCATCTGCTTATCTGAGGTTATTGATATTTCTCCCAGCAATCTTGAATTCAGCTTGTGCTTCATTCAGTTCAGCATTTCTCATGATGTACTCTGCATTTAAGTTAAATAAGCAGGGTGACAATATACAGCCTTTATGGACTCCTTCCCCAGTTTGGAACCAGTCATGTGTTCCATGTCCAGTTCTAATGTTGCTTCTTGAGCTGCATACCGATTTCTCAGGAGGAGGGTCAGGTGGTCTGGTATTCCCATCTCCTGAAGAATTTTCCACAGTTTGTTGTGATCCACACAGTCAAAGGCTTTGACATAGTCAATAAAGCAACTCTCTTGGAACTCTCTTGCTTTTTTGATGATCCAGCAGATGTTTGCAATTTGATCTCTTGTTCCTCTGCCTTTTCTAAATCCACCTTAAACATCTGGAAGTTCACAGTTCACATATTGTTGAATCCTGGCTTGGAGAATTTTGAGCATTACTTTGCTAGAGTGTGAGATGAGTGCAATTGTGCGGCAGTTTGAACATTCTTTGGCATTGCCTTTCTTCGGGGTTGGAATGAAAACTGACCTTTCCCAGTCCCGTGGCCACTGCTGAGTTTTCTAAATTTGCTGGCATATTGAGTGCAGCACTTTCACAGCATCATCTTTTAGTATTTGAAATAGTTCAACTGGAATTTCATCACCTCCACTAGCTTTGTTTGCAGTGATGTTTCCTAAGGCCCACTTGACTTCGCTTTCCAGGATGTCTGGTTCTAGATGAGTGATCACACCATTGTAATTATTTGGGTCATGACGATCTTTTTTGAATACTTCTGTGTATTCTTGCCACCTCTTCTTAATATCTTCTGCTTCTGTTAGGTCCATACCCTTTCTGTCCTTTATTTTCCCCATCTTTGCATATAATGTTCCCTTGGTATCTCTAATTTTCTTGAAGAGATCTCTAGTCTTTTCCATTCTATTGTTTCCCTCTATTTCTTTTCTTTGATCACTGAGGAAGGCTTTCTTATCTCTCCTTGCTGTTCGTTGGAACTCTGCATTCAAATTGGAATATCTTTCCTTTTCTCCTTTGCCTTTGGCTTCTCTTCTTTTCATAGCTGTTTGTAAGGCCTCCTCAGACAACCATTTTGCCTTTTTGCATTTCTTTTTCTTGGGGATGGTCTCAATCACTGCCTCCTGTACAATGTCATGGACCTCTGTCCATAATTCTTCAGGCACTCTGTCTATCAGATCTAGTCCTTTGAATCTATTTTTCACTTCCACTGTATAGTTGTAAGGGATTTGATTCAGGTCATACCTGAATGGTCTAGTGGTTTTCCCTACTTTCTTCAATTTAAGTCTGAATTTGGCAATAAGGAGCTCATGATCCAAGACACAGTCAGCTCCTGGTCTTCTTTTTGCTGACTGTATAGAGCTTCTCCATCCTTGATTGCAAAGAATATAATCAGTCTGATTTTGGTTTTGACCATCTGGTGATGTCCATGTGTAGAGTCTTCTCTTGTGTTGTTGGAAAGGGGTGTTTGCTATGACCAGTGCGTTCTCTTGGCAAAACTCCGTTAGCCTTTGACCCGCTTTGTTTTGTACTCCAAGGTCAGATTTGCCTGTTACTCCAGGTCTCTTGACTTCCTACATTTGCATTCCAATCCCCTATAAAGAAAAGCATATCTTTTTGGGGTGTTAGTTCTAGAAGGTCTTGTAGGTCTTCTTAGAACTGTTCAATTTCAGCTTCTTCAGCATTACTGGTCAGGGCATAGACTTGGATTACTGTGATATTGAATGGTTTGCCTTGCTAACGAACAAGAATCATTCTTTTTTTTTTTTTTTTTTTATTGCATCCAAGTACTGCATTTCAGACTCTTTTGTTGACTATGATGGCTATTCCATTCCTTTTAAGGGATTCTTGCCAACAGTAGTAGATATAATGGTCATCTGAGTGAAATTCACCCATTCCAGTCCATTTTAGTTCACTGATTCCTAAAATGTCGATGTTCACTCTTGCCGTCTCCTGTTTGACCACTTCCAATTTGCCTTGATTCATGGACCTAACATTCCAGGTTCCTATGCAGTATTGCTCTTTACAGCATTAGACTTTACTTCCATCACTTGTCACAGCCACAACTATGTATTGTTTTTGCTTTTGCTCCATCTCTTCATTCTTTCTGGAGTTATTTCTCCACTGATCTCCAGTAGCATATTGGGCATCTACCGACCTGGGGAGAATAATGATAGTGAATATGATTTAGGATCTCAGAGAAAGAAAGCAGGCCAGGATCGAGAAGATGCAAGAAATGTTTATCAAAGACCTACAAGAACTAAAGAATAAACAGAGATGAATAAAACACTAGAAGGAATCCATAGCAGAATAACTGAGGCACAAGCACAGATAAATGACTTGGAGGACAGAATGGTAGAAATCACTGCTGCAGAACAGAATATAGAAAAAAGAATGAAAAGTAATGAAGACAACCTTAGAGACCTCTTGGACAACATTAAATGCATGAATATTCACATTGTAGGGATCCCAGAAGGAGGAGAGAGAGAGAAACGATCGGAGAGAATACTTGAAGAGATAATAGCTGAAAAACTTCTCTAACATGGTAAAGGAAATAATTGACCAAGTCCAGGAAGCACAGAGAGTCCCACGCAGGATAAATCTAAGGAGGAACATACCCAGATATATAGTAATCAAACTATATTTGACAAAAATGAAAGACAGAGATAAAATATTAAAAGCAGCAAAGGAAAAATGACAAATAACATACAAGGGAACTCCCATCAGGCTATCAGTTGACTTCTCAACAGAAACTGTACAAGCCAGAAGGGAATGGCATGACATATTTAAAGTGATGAAATGGAAGAACCTACAACCAAGAATACTCTACCTAGCAAGACTCTCACTCAGATTTGATAGAGAAGTCAAAAGTTTACTAGACAAGCAAAAGTCAAGGGAATTCAGCACCACCAAACCAGCTTTACAACAAATGCTAAAAGAACTTCTCTAGGTAGAAAACAATTTAGGGAAAAGACCTACCTACAGAAAATGAACCCAAGACAATTAAGAAAATGGTAATAGGATGATACATATTGATAATTACCTTAAATGTAAATGATTTAATGCACCAACCAAAAGACACAGACTGGGTGAGCAGATGAAAACTGTGCATGTATGCATTTCCACTTACCACATCACTCTGCCTGACCCCCCATATTGTACTTAATTATTTTATATTGTTAAGCTAATCATGTTTCCATTTTGGCTCTCAATTGTAATTATCTTTTATGTTTTGTTTGGGTATTGATTGTGAAAACTGATAAACATCTTTTACTATTATGATTATATAATTATTACTCACTTAATACCATTGTATCATGGTCAACAGAAAAATTATAGAATTCTATATCACCAAAACTACCATTTAGTAAAAAAACCTGTAATCACTTTTCAAAATCCAGATGCATATCAGAATTATCTTGGAATTTTTAAAAAAATACAATTGCCCAGGTATGGCTTTTTTTTTTTTTTTTTTGGCCAGAGCTCCAGATATGTTTCCAGTAAGCAGCCATTTTTAAAAGCAACTGGACTGTATGAGGATCTTTTACCTTTATCTAGTTTGTTTCACTTTTTAAATTTCATATTCAGTGCTCCCATTTCATTTAGTTTATGTTTTCCAATTTATACATCTCTCTCTCTCTCTCTCTTTTTTTGGTATTCTTTCTTAATCCTTTATCAAGCATAGTAGAAAAGCTTTTGTATGCATATATAGAAAGAATATGTATAATACATATATTTTAGAAAACTTATGAATTTTTCCCTAAGAAATTAATAACATTTTGACTCCATTTGTTTGACTTAGTATGATTAGAATGATAGATTTCTAGTTTAAAAAATAGATATGCAACAAGCAACAAAGGTTTATTGTATGGCACAGGTAACTATAGTCAATATCTTGTTATAACCTATAATGGAAAATAATTTCAAAAATAACAAATGTGTATACGTATAACTGAATCACATACACACAAATAAATTTTTTTTGAAATTTAGTAATGCTTATCTTTTTGCCAGTTTTTCTAAATGTCCTATGTACATCTAATAACAACATATGAGATGCAAAATTTTAAATATATTTGTGTAGGATATGATTAATATAAGTTAATTAAATATGAATCTATTATATTTAAATTATTAATGATATCATTCAAGATGCTCCTATTCTTATCTTTTCTGCACTTGATAAAATATTCTCAGAGAAATGTTAGTGTCTCACTATGATTATATTTCTTTTCCTTTATGTTTCTTCTGATTTTTGCTTTATGTATCTTTGTTTCTTTGTTGTTAAGGTGTCTAATGGTTTATGATGCTTATCTTCTTTATGAATTGTACCTTTTATCATTAAAAATATTCATCTTTGCTTCATTTAAAATAAATTAAAAAATAAGCTACAAAGATATATTGTAAACACAAAGAATATAGCCATCATTTCATAAATTGAGTTTATACATTTTATAAATGTAATTGTGTAAATTTTGTATATTTTATAAATGGAGTTTAACCTTTAAAATTGTGAATCATTATATTGTATATCTATTACTTATATGACATTGTACATCAACTATAATTCAATATAAATAAAATTAAAATAAAAAAGTATTATTTGAAGATTATATGGTTGTGTGTAAGTAAAATATTGTGAATAAAACGAGCTCAGGAATTATCTAAAACTGAACAAATATAAACTGAAAGGATTTCCAGAGAATTGGTATTCTTTCAGATGATAAAATTTCTACCTATAAAACTAATGGAATAAAAAGTGAATCATTAGAGCTAACATGCAAATTTAGCAAGGAATGTAGACACAAAATAAATATTAAAAAATAAACAAACTTTAAAAAATATAAGTAATAAACAAATACAATAAGGTACCATCCATGGACGGAGAAGCCTGGTAGGCTACAGTCCATGGGGTTGCAAAGAATCAGTGAGCAACTTCACTTCTTTTTTTTACCATTTATAATAACATCAAAAACTATAAAATAGCTAAAAATCAGATAAAGAGAGAATATAACAGTATTTTGCAGAGAAATTCTAAAAACTATAAAGATCATGAGAGTATTTCCAATTAATAGAAATTAAATGGAAGAAGTTATTATTACAAGGAATTACAATTTTCTTTAAATTATTCTATAACTTCAGTAAATTCCTAGTTAAAATTCCAGGTGAATTTTTCTAGGTGCTTAATAAACATTTTTTTTATATCATGTGGAAGAATAAATGACTATGTAGGTCTAAATCATTTATGAAATAGAAGAGTGAAGTTTTATTCACAACGGAATAAAGTCTTAAATGCAAAAGATAATACTAGAAAGCTAATAGTATATAATATGGCAGAATATTAGTGCCATACTGTTAGAGCAGAATTATTTCTTAAATTAAATTTCCAAACTTGAAACTCTAGAGCTTTGGGAGAACTGGCCTATGGTGGGTTGTTCCTCCCTTGCCATATATATGACTAGTGGACACTTGAGGGGGCCTAAGAGCTGGTGTCTCTCCTTCCCAGCCTTGACTCCTGAGGGCTTAGTTCCTATCAGAGCCTGTAACTAACTTAGGTCCCGCTGGGCAGTGGTCCTGGGTTTGCCACTTCCTGGGGGTAGGAATGGGCATGTCCAGGAGGAGTGGGGGTGACGTAAGTGTGCCGCTGTTTGCATGTTATTTCTTCTGTACCACAAGGTATATTGATGTTTCTTCACCCACCCCCAAAAAAGGATTAATTTAAAAGTAAAAATTGTTGAACTTTGCTTTCTAAAAATAAGACATTCTCTTCAATAACGTATATACCCAACAAAATTTGTGGGCAAAAACTTGAGGGAAGTATTTGAAATTAAAAAAAAAAATGCATATATGAATTTTGTACATATATACAGATAATAATATGGGAAACTTTTTTAAAGAGTGCTGAATAAATTATATTAATAAAGAACACATATAATACTTTTTGTTGAAATTACAGTTGAACTTTAATAGCTACAGAAATGCAAATTAAGTCAAGAGCTCATTTTATCCCATTTAATTTGCAAAATTAAAAACCTGCAGCAGCCCAGTGTTTGCAGGGATGTGAAATAATTGAGTTGACTAAAACATTCGTTTGGGTTTTTAATGTCATGGAAAACCTGAAAGAACACTTTGGCCAACCCAGTAAGTGGAAATTCCCATGAATTGGTGGTGATGAGATAATTCTGGAGAGTTTGCGGTAAGTAACTTGTCTAATGACGTTCACATTGACCCTGAAATCCTACTTCTGATTATGAGTAATGGAAAATGTTTGCCAAGCTCCAAGAGGAAACATATGCAGAGATGTTTATCACAGAGTTTTTATGGTAGTGAGGTGTTGGAAGCATGATAGATGTTCATCTCTATTGTGGGATTCTATGTAGCAAGTAGAAACAACAGACTCAACACAGAGCAAATATGGGAAGATCTTTAAAAGACCGCTGAATGAAATGATATTAATAGCTGAAGTAAACACAGTGTAATGTCATTTGTGGAAATTAAAGTTGTACATATCAAATATAATACATTTTATAAGAATACCTAACAAGATAACATATTTATATATTAGAATGTGGGAAAGAGAAGGATACGGGGATAAACAGATGAATCAAATATTTCACAGAGAAAGACTGTTGGACAAATGATGTGCATGGGGCCATAATGGAGGAGAATGATTAACTCAACAATCTGTACATAGGATTTCAAAGGCAAAACACAGCACAGAAAAATAAACATTGGAAAATATGAAAGAGTTAGGATGATGGGTTACACCATGAGTAGTTTCTTCTCAGGGAAAAATATATAATATTGTGTAAAGTACTTGTATGTCTAAGAACAGAATCAAAATATCTGCAATATCAAAACACTGCTTGAAAATGTCAAGGTTTTTGTAATCAGCAAAGCTACAGACAGAGATAAGTTTCTATATTTTGCCACTGGGTGGCAATAGAGGTTAAAACAGCTTCAGCATCTTATTAAAAAATTAGAAGTGTTAGGCTCAGAGAGTAAAGAATCTGCCTGAAATACAGGAGATCTGGGTTTGATCCCTGCATGATGAAATTTCCCTGGAGAAGGGAATGGCTACTCAATCCAGTATTCTTGCCTGGAGAATTCCATGGACAGAGGAGCCTGGCAGGCTTCAGTCCACAGGGTCAAAACAAGTCAGACATGACTGAGTGACTAAGAGTTGTTTCACATTCAAGGCCCCCACATCACCAAACAGCTCACAAACTCATGCTTAAATGCATAATAACTTTTTTTATCTAAAAATAATTGAAAATTACTTACAAAACCATGCACAAAACCTCCTCACCTTTCTTCGTCCTGAGGCCACAAGGAAATTTCTCTCACCAGTTCTCATAGAGGAGAAACTATTTGGTATAGTAAAAGATGTTCTCAAGGAGTATTCTTTGAGTAAATTTCATGAGGTTCACAGGTATGTTTAAGTTTCTTAAAGTAGGGTAATCATGTCAGCCTAAAAAAAAAATGGGGAAAGTATCTTTACACAACATGCAGGATCTGGTCCATGGGAGCAGCTCTCTGATGTTCTGGAAAACTCAATGGCAAGTTTGCATAACCTACATGAGTGAGTAGACTGTAAGTCTCCCATAAATATTGTTTATGTTGAAATAATTTGAATTATGTTTTTTATCAGCGCAGACTTTTAGGTTATATACTCTAACATGCACCTATGTATGACAGTTTTATATTATCTGTTAAATGCAGAGGAGTAACATTAATAATCAGTGGATTATTAATGATACAGATGGAATTTGCAATTGGAAATTTTTGTGGCTTTTGGATACTTACTCCAGGATAGTTGTTTGAATCTCAGGTTTGCTCCCAGGAGACTGATAGCATCTGTAGTGAGGACCAATATTCTTCTCGAAATATAATTTGGTTCTGCTCTAATACAGAGGCTTTTCTTGACCTTGCTACAACTCTGTCCAACTCTAGTAGGCAACCAATTGCACTTCAAAGAGAATGCCAAAGACTTGAGGAAGAGAAATATTTAAAATGAGTATGAGCCCTAATTTGGGTATAAATTGTCCTGAGACAAACATCCACGGTCTTTGAACAATGATATTTCCAGATGACCTATTCAAGTTACTACCTATACATTTATGTACCTAAATAGAGAGATATTGCCAAATGGGGTTATGTGGAAGAGACTAGTGATTGTCTCCAAGAATCTATTTTGTACTTCCTCCAGAATGAATCAACTCCCATTTATAGCCAGCAGAATAAGATTGCACCTCTTAGGTAACGTTTTAGGTGGCTGTGGTCATGTGCCTGTGGTCTGTTCAATGTAGTGTACAGATACCGCAAAGTGGAACTGAGGCAGTGTGGGGTGAGTGTGCTTGGCTTATTCCTTTTTCCTTATGCTGACTAAAAGGAGAATTTGATGAAAGAACCTCTTGAATCATTTCAGAGATCAGGATGACCTTTGGAATGAAGACCAAGCATGATAAAGACCTAAAGAAAACAAAAAAGCAAAACCCCAAGCCCCTCAAACAAAAGAGGAAACTGGAACCAAGTCCCCCGCACAATGAAATGTCATAACAACACTGAGATGCCTACTTCTAGCCTTTTCACAAGAAATATAGCTACATGTTTTTAAAGATTTTGTTAATCTGAATTTTCTGTCACAGCCGAACTTGATCCTAACTAATCCAGGATGTTGCCTGAATATCAGTGAAATGTTGATAATGCTGGCTTTCCTTTTGCCACTGTGACCACATCCACGATCATGCTCAGGCTTCAGTGTCCTCCAATGCAAGAAAAAGCGCTGGTGGGACCCCACTGATACTAACGAAATATCCAATGCCAACTCCCAACAGCAGATCCAGAAGCTGATCCTAGATGGGCTGACTATCCAGAAGCCTGTCACTGTCACTGTTCATTTCTGGGCTTGAAGCTGGGAAAAACACCTTGGGCTATTGAAAGGGTAGGCATATGGGCTTAGGTATGTGAAAGGGTATCCAATGCTGAATAAGGTAACCTAGATGAAGAGGATGAGAAGGATGAGAATTGCACACAGACTACTCAGAAAATACACAAATCTAAGAATAAAGACTGCCATATATATCACAGCCTCTACCTGTAAGGGAAGGGTAATGTATTCAAAATCAAGTGTGTTTTCATGGAACATATCCATAAGCTGAAGGTGGACAACACTTATAAGAAGCTTCAGGCCCACCAGGCTTAGGCCTTTCAGATCTAAGGTTAGAGAATCAGAAAGGACTTTGAAGAGTGGCTCCAGGCCCAGAAGGAGGAAATAATCAAGGTTCTGTCCAAGGAGGAAGAGACCAAGAAATAGGTTCTACCCTTCTTGTCTGTACACAGTGGCCTTGGCAGTTACATAGATCACTCATATAATAAAACAAGTCTTTGTCTGTCTTAAAAAAAAAAAAAAAAAGGTTGATAACTTTGATTTAAAAAAAATTTGCTAAGGCTAAATTAAATTTTTCACAATAACACCCATGTTACCTGTATCTAATTTTATTTTTATCTATGTTTTCTAAGGCAGAGGAGAAAATGCAACTAGCCATTCCAAAATTTATATGAAAAGCAACATGTTAGATATCAGCATGAACTTCTGGGAAAATGATAGAGAGAAATATTTCATAATTCATCTCACAGAGATAAATCCAAAATAGAAAAAGAAACCTTCTCTGTGTTGAACTCAGAGAAGAGCTGCAACTTAAAACCAAGAAAACTCTGTAACTTATAAACAAAGTTAGAATAAAGTTTAAGCACACATTTTCACTCATTTTATGGAGGGTCAATGGATGTCCATGGTTTAGGATAGTAAGTTTAATTCAGAAGAGAATTAATGAAGGTTACTGGGGCCTTTGTTAGAAGATAAGCATGGAGGAAAAAATCATTGTGGAAATGGAGAACAAATTAATGTATGAGAAACGTTTGGCTTTAGAAATTAGGGAATGACAACATGAGGTTTTGATCTTGCTAGTATGCAGTGGCTCATGTGGTTTAACATGGAGTTTTTAATAAATTTTTAATTAAAAATATTATTGTAGTATATTTGATTACAATATTGTGTTAGTTTCAGGTGTAATACAAGGTGAGTCAGTTATATGTATACATATAGTCACTCTTTTTTAGATGCTTTTCCCATATAGGTCATTATAGAGTATTGAGTATGTTCCTGTGCTATTTAGTAGATTCTAATTAATTAATTATCTATTTTATAATTGATTATCTATTTTATTTGAAATATATATAATATATATCTATTTTATTATCCATTTTATCTATTTTATACCTATTTTATACATATCATATTTTATATATAGCAATATGTATATGTCAATGCCAATCTCCCAGATTATTCCTTTCCCTTTCCCATGGTGCCAATAAGTTTGTTTTCTACATCTGTGACTCTATTTGCATCCTGTAAATATGCTCACTTTTCCCATTTTTTAGATTTCATATACAAGCAACATTGTCTGCTGTCTCTCTGTCTGACATTTCACTCAGTATGACAGTCTTGGGTCCATCCCTGTTGCTACAAATGATATTATTTTGCTCTCTTTTTTTTTTTCTAATGGCTGAGCAATAGTCCACTATATATATGGAATATATATATATAAATATATACATTTTCTTTATCCATTCCCAACATAGAGATTTTTGTATGCTGTGTAGCCTTTTTATTGTTGTGGCCTGGACAGGCTCTAGAAGGACTTTGCTTCTAGTGTTCACTTGAGGGTTACTGTGCTAGGATGCTGCTACTTACGATGGCTTTGTCCAAGTCAAGTGGCTATTTTTCATACAGATGAGTGTCCTAGATGAGTTTCTGAGGAAACACACTCAGGTGCATGCAGGAGCTTGCTGGGGGTGCTCTCAGTCACAGCAGGACTAAGGAGAGGGTGAGGCTGAACTGTGCTGAAGATTCAGTAGAGGATTTCATCAAACTCACAGAGACTTCTGGAGCTAGGAGGACCCTTCAGAGACTTCCTAAAGCTAGGTAATGTGACGCACTTTTTACTCACATATTTGATATGTGCTCTCTCCAGGGAAGGGATGTTCCCTTGGACAAACCACCTCTTCCAGTGAAGGCAGTTCCTGGAGAGGAGCATGTCTGTGAGCTGTCAGCAGCCAACACTCCCCGAGACTGAGAGAACATGCATGCTTATCTTGAAGGGGGTACACTGGTGGCTCCACAGCCTCTGCTAGAGCAAGGGTGCCTTTCTATGGAAGTAGAGATTTACTTGCTAAGCCTTAAATAAACACACAGACCTCACAAAGTCAGCGTTGAAAACACAGGCCACAAAGCAAATCTTAAGAAAATGTGCATGAGATTCTATAAGCAATGGCCTTCAATTAGGTTGTGCAGGGAGCCGGCCTGAATGTACAGGCCCCTTACGGCCCTAAGAGAGATCAAAAGGTCTCTCTTTGTCCTGCCACCCCTTCTTGTTAAAGTATAGACTGGCATTTGTCTCCTTCAGGGAAAAAACACACCGGTGACCTTTTTGCCTGTTTTTCTGGTGCTGATAAGCTCATCATGCCTGAAACCTGTTTTCCATCTAATGTTCTATTGATGAAGCCTGTTTTCTATCTAATGTTCTAATGATCTTAATCATGTTGGGCGCTAGGGTAATTAATGCTTTACTGATCTTGAGTGTGGGAATTTAAAACATCTGTAGCTCTGCACGTATGCAAACCCTCAATCTATTCTTAGTAACTCCTGTTAGCATATATATAGGTGTGGTATTCTTCAATAAAGTTGGCGGAGTCAGACGCAAGCGGACTCCGTCCCTCTCAACCCCATCTTTCTCTTTCTGAGTCTTCTTTCTGAGTCTTATTTTTCCTAGGTACTCTGGTGATTGCGTTCTTGACCAGTTCGTTTGCCGGCAGGCTCCGGCATAGTGGCGCCCGAACAGGGACAGGAACGGATTCCAGCGTACAGCCACCCGAAGAAATAAAGTTGTCCCGCGGGAAGTAGAAAGGTATATATGAGGTAAAAAAGTATCTACGAGTACAGGTATTGTGGATGATTACGGGTGGAGAGGGTATAGTTGAGAGTAAAACTCATGGGGCAAAATAATAGTAGACAGTTCTTTGCTTCTACTCTAAAAACTATGTTAAAAGCTAGAGGAGTTTCAGTGTCTAAACGGAAAAACTTATAATACCCAAATGTTTGAATACTCCCCAGAGGGTAGCAGAGCACATATATGATTCCCCAATAATCCCAGGTCCTAGCAAAAATGATGATGAGACTATTGTTCTTGAGCAAGATTCTGATTCAGAACTTTACCCTGAAGACCGGGACGACTTAGATGAGCAGGCTTTTGAGTACAATAAAAAAAAAAAAAAAAAAATTGGGATGCCTTTATAGTAACTAAACACAAAAATAAAGATTAAAGGCTCCCCTTTTTCTGAACTTAAAGATATGTTAACATCCATATCTCAGAGCATAGAACAACTAGACTTGTTACCTTTGGACATGTTAATGGAGGAAAGAGCATTTAGAGATCTTAATCAACAGTTAAACTATCCTGAACAAGCCTACCCACAGATTAATGAAGCGGCACTAAAAGCGTGGAAAAAACTCCCTGCCTCAAATAGAAAGACTGAAGATTTATCAAAAATTAGGCAAGGACCTGACGAACCTTATCAGGATTTCGTCGCTTGGTTACTTGATGCTGTGTCTAAAATTATTGGAGATGAAGAAGCTGGCACTCTTGTAACTAAACAGATGGCATATGAAAACGCAAATGCTGCTTGCCAGGCCGCTTTGAGACCTTATAGAAAAAAAAAAGGGGGTTTAACAGATTATATAAGAGTTTGTGCTGATATTGGCCCTTCCTATCTTCAGGGATTGTCTATGGCTGCTGCTATCCAGGGAAAAACTATCAAGGAAATTTTATATCAACAGATTAAGAACAAGGGTGGTGTGAAAAAGGGAGGGCCTCCCTGTAGTTGCTTTTCGTGTGGACAACTGGGACATCATATGGCCCAATGTCCTAAGAAAAATAATTTAGATAGTACAAAGAATCCTGATGTATGTCCCAGATGCAAAAAAGGAAGACATTGGCCCAGGGACTGTAGATCAAAAATGAATATAGAAGGCAAACTTCTTCCTCCACAGTCGGGAAACTGGGTGAGGGGCCGGCCCCAGGCCCCAAAACAATGTTATGGGGCACTTCAGACCGAGCCTCAGTCAAATCTAATCGACCCGGCATTAAAAGCCTTTTCCGAGCCACCCCAGGCAGCGCAGGATTGGACTTGTGTGCCACCACCCACACAGTATTAACACCTGATATGGGAATGCAAGCCATTCCAACTGGAGTTTTTGGGCCGTTACCAAAAGGAACTGTAGGACTAATTATTGGTAGAAGTAGTTGGACTATGAAAGGGTTGTCAGTGTCCCCAGGGGTGATTGATGCAGACTACACGGGGGAACTTAAAATTATGGCCCATGCACCTTCAAATATAATTAGCATTCCCACCAATCAACGAATAGCACAATTGGTTTTGCTACCTCTTCATTTAGAGGGGAAAACTGCTTCTAAACGAGAACGAAAGACTGATGGTTTTGGCTCTTCTGACGTATATTGGGTGCAGTCCATTTCTGCTGAGCGTCCCAAACTAGATCTTTTTATTGAAAATAAAAAATTTACAGGGATCTTAGATACTGGTGCAGATGTTTCAGTTATAGCTGAAGAGCATTGGCCTCAGCATTGGCCCAAACAGGAGGCCTTTTCCATGTTATGGGGAATAGGACAATCTCAAAATCCACAGCAGAGCAGCAGTATCCTACATTGGAGAGACTCTGAAGGACATGAGGGAGATTTTCAACCTTTCATTCTCCCTCATCTCCCGGTTAATTTATGGGGAAGAGATGTAATGCAACAAATGGGGGTTTATATTTTTGCTCCAAATCAGATTATTTCTGAGATGATGATGAATCAAGGGTTACTTCCCCAGCAGGGGCTAGGAAGAAATAATCAAGGTATTACCCAACCAGTTATGTCTATTTCTAAACCTTCTAGATCTGGGTTAGGTTGTTTTTAATGGGGGTTACTGATTCTCCTGTAATCCATGCAGACCCAATCAGTTGGAAATCTGATGAACCTGTCTGGGTTAATCAGTGGCCCCTGACTAAAGAGAAAATTTCTGCAGCTGAGCAATTGATACAGGAGCAGTTGCAATTAGGACATATTGAGCCATCTAACTCCCCTTGGAATTCCCCCATATTTGTTGTCAAAAAGAAGTCTGGCAGGTGGAGGTTGTTACAAGACCTTCGCAAAGTTAATGAAACTATGGTGGTTTTGGGACCTCTCCAGCCCGGCTTGCCCTCACCTGCTGGGATACCACGTGCAACCTATAAAATAATTATAGATTTAAAAGATTGTTTTTATACGATACTTCTACATCCTAACGATTGTCATCGCTTTGCTTTTAGTATTCCCTCTACAAATTTTAAACAGCCTGCACGAAGATATCATTGGAAAGTCCTTCCACAGGGCATGGCTAACAGCCCTACACTTTGTCAAAAATTTGTTGATCAGGCAATTGACCCCGTTCGAAAGACTTATCCTGAAGTTTATTTGGTTCATTATATGGATGACATTTTACTTGCTCATTGTATGGAGGGTATTCTTTTGCAAGCGTATGACTTACTATTGCTTCAATTAACTAAATTTGGATTGCAAATTGCTTCTGAAAAAATACAACGATCCCCGCCGTTTTCTTATTTGGGGTTTAGGTTAGAGGGAGAAGCCTTTCGAACGCAGAAACTTCAGATTCGAAAAGATAATCTGAAGACTTTAAATGACTTTCAGAAATTATTAGGGGACATAAATTGGATCCGTCCCTATCTAAAACTGACCACTGGAGAATTGAAGCCTTTGTTTGGTATTTTAAAAGGATCCACTGACCCTTCTTCCCCTAGAACACTAAATGATGAGGGGCGAGCTGCTCTGGCCTTAGTAGAACAGGCCCTCTCTCAGCATTCTGCTACCTACTGTGACTTTTCTCGATCGTGGGGATTATATGTGTTTCCCTCGAAACATACTCCAACGGCAGTGTTATATCAAGATGCCCCTTTATATTGGATCCATTTACCTGTATCGCCTTCAAAAGTTCTTACTCCTTTCTTTGATTTTATTAGCCTCCTTGTAGCCAAAGGAAGACGTCTTTCCAGAGAAATGCTGGGGGCCGATCCTACTTACATTTATGTGCCTTATACTAAAGAACAACAGGAATGGCTTTTTCAGTTTAATGATTCATGGGCTTTAGCTTTTGATTCTTTTACAGGACAGATTATCAATCATTTACCTCCTGACAAAGTTTTCCCGACAGATTGTTAAATCTTGTTCTGTTTGTCCTCAGTTTCTTCCAGTCCCTCATCTAGGTGTCAATCCTCGTGGACTCTTACCTAATCACCTTTGGCAGATGGATGTCACTCATGTTCCTTCCTTTGGTCGCTTAAAATATGTTCATGTATCTATTGACACATTTTCAGGTTATATTGTGGCTTCCCTACAAACTGGCGAAGCTGCAAAACATTCCATTTCACATTGTCTGTATGCCTTCTCTATTTTAGGTACACCAAAAATTATAAAAACTGACAATGGCCCCGGTTACATTTCCTCTGCTTTTAAGACTTTTTGTTCCTCCTTTTCTATTACCTTAAAAACAGGAATTCCATATAATCCCCAGGGCCAAGGCATCGTCGAGCGCGCCAATCAGATCTTGAAATTGCAGCTACAAAAAATACAAAAGGGGGAGCTCTACCCTCTTTTACCTCGAAATTATCTTAATCATGCTTTATATATTTTAAATTTTTAAATTTTAGATAAAGAAGGACACTCAGCTGCCCAGAGATTTTGGGACCCTCAAATCTCTAGTAAGAAACCAATGGTATTATGGAAAGACCCATTAGACAATTCATGGCATGGTCCGGATCCAGTATTAATTTGGGGGAGGGGTTATGTATGTGTTTTTCCACAGGATGCCGAAACACCGCGCTGGCTCCCGGAAAGGCTGGTACGCCAGACGGAGAAGATCACTGAACCAGCAAGTGAGTCGGCTGTCTCTACAGCAGAGAAATGCATTCCCGACAGCTCAGCAGATGCATGAGTTCATCTTACAAGCAAGAAGGATGGCCGCTGACACTGCTGAACCCCGATCTGCTCTGGCCTATATTGTTCTTGCATTGGCATGTGCAGTAATTGGTCAAGCTTTCCCCCAGTGCTCCTGATTGATTTGAAGGAGATTATTGTCAAGTTTGGGACGAATATTTCTGGATGACCCCTGAAAAAAGACAGCTACTGACCCCTGCCGACATTTGCTGGGAGCAAAAGACTCATATACCAACATTTGAAGACGGAACACTCCCAGGAAACCTGATGAAACATATGGGACTCTTACCTACCTACAAATGTAAAATTGTGATAGATGTGACGTTTGAATACTAATAAGTCCTTTGTGTGGCCTAGGTTAGACTAGGAACAATAATCCTGGTATAAGATGAGTAGCTCCTAACAATACCCGATGGGTTTGTGGAAATAACCTCTGGCCACTGCATTTGTCAATGTATATCTGAGATATGTTTTCTCATTTACAGGCACAACGGGTTCCCCTGAGGGAGACATATTTGCCAATAGTTTAAAGAAAAGGGGGAGTTGCAGGGAGCCGGCCTGAATGTACAGGCCCCTTACGGCCCTAAGAGAGATCAAAAGGTCTCTCTTTGTCCTGCCACCCCTTCTTGTTAAAGTATAGACTGGCATTTGTCTCCTTCAGGGAAAAAACACACCGGTGACCTTTTTGCCTGTTTTTCTGGTGCTGATAAGCTCATCATGCCTGAAACCTGTTTTCCATCTAATGTTCTATTGATGAAGCCTGTTTTCTATCTAATGTTCTAATGATCTTAATCATGTTGGGCGCTAGGGTAATTAATGTTTTACTGATCTTGAGTGTGGGAATTTAAAACATCTGTAGCTCTGCACGTATGCAAACCCTCAATCTATTCTTAGTAACTCCTGTTAGCATATATATAGGTGTGGTATTCTTCAATAAAGTTGGCGGAGTCAGACGCAAGCGGACTCCGTCCCTCTCAACCCCATCTTTCTCTTTCTGAGTCTTCTTTTTCCTAGGTACTCTGGTGATTGCGTTCTTGACCAGTTCGTTTGCCGGCAGGCTCCGGCAGGTTGCCTCTGGAGGAGTGGTTGAGGCAAAGAATCTGTTAAAGGAATCCGAGACTCTTAGATACAGGCTATTTTAAAACATTGGTACCAGTGTTTGACCTTGTTTTCAGTTTGGACTAGGTGGGGAGCTTAAATAAGATATCCCAAATTTCGTTCTTTTACTATGTCATTTTGAACTGGCTTCACAGTCAAGGAGGCTTGTGAAGAAATTCACCTTGAATTCACACATTTTATATACAGGCTCAGGGGTCACTTCCCACTACAGTCTCAACTTGTTTGTTCCAGCTCTGTTGTTGCCTGGATTTCTGAGACAGAAATTGAGGCTTACACATGGAAGGATGGTAGGTTTTATTAATAAACAAATTAAAGGCTTCCCTGGTGGCTCAGACAGTAAAAATCTGCCTTCCCTGTAGGAAACCTAGGTTCTATCCCTGGGTCAGGAAGATCCCCTGGAGAAGGGAATGGCTGCCCACTCCAGTATTCTTGTCTGGAGAATTCCATGAACAGAGGAGCCTGGCAGGCTACAGTGCATAAGGTCACAAAGAGTTAGATGCGGCTAAGTGACTAACACTTTTACTTTTTTCAGAGGCATTCTGCTTCTAGAAATGGTGGACTATCTAATTTGAACCAACTCTTTTGTCAATGACAAGTAGAAAATGTGAAGTAAAATCTGCTTCAAGACATTGAGGAACTAACAAAGGAGAAATAAATTACTGACTTAATATATAGGAGAAAACAGAAATTCACAGAATGAGTCTTATAGTTGGGCTGCTTTTCCACTATGAGCATCTTCTGATTCCATGAGAGGTGCTGAAAACACTGAAAAAGCTGTATTTTAAGGAGTTGTTTATTGATGTTAGGAGAATGTTGCTTTTTGTTGTTGAACAAGTATTTCTGACAATGGACAATATTTGGTCAATATATAATGCTGATATACGATGCACAGTAGGAGGCAGAGAGGAGGCCAAAAGGCTGAGACAAATTTTTATGTTTAAATGTCTCTTGTCTTGTCATAAAATATGCATTTTACTCCACAATATTCAGCAAGTGTTCATTCCTTTTTGATCTTGTAAGGGGTCACATGTCCCACCAAGATGACACTTAGATCTGGATCGTGTAAAGTGTCAATAATACATCATTTAATCCACATTCTTTTGTCCCCAAAATCTTCTGTAACTGTGCCTTGACTTCTAATGGGTGAAAGAGTTCTCAGAACTTTCTGTGAACTTTTTCTGGATTATAATCCTCAAATTTGGCTTGAATAAAATTTTCCATTTCTTTCTGAAAAAAAATAAACAAAAAACACACTGAGAAGCTCATCAAAGCTTTCAACAGACTTGCAAATCTTTAAACGTATCGTGGCCTGAACTTTGGGTTACAATCTTAAAGGGCTGCATCTGAAGTCAGTGTAGATCAGAAGGAGCGTAACTTTGCAGAGACTATAACCAAATTTCAGCTTATTGTAATTTCTGAAGTTAATAAGGTGATTTTGTATTGTCAATAACCACAAATGATTCTGGGGGAAGGTAACATTTTTTGAAGCCCCAAGTTATCTGTATATTTTTGAAATGTAAATGATCAACACTAAAAAACAAAATTTAAAACAAAACCAAAACCCAAACACCAAGAAACATAGAGACAAGGCAAAATGAATAATTTTTTTAGAGGCAACAGAGAACAGATACAAGCTTACTAGCATCCTAGATAACGAAGTAATCAGGCCCAGACTTTAAAATGACTAGGCTTAACACACTCAAGAAGATAAAAACAAGATTGAGAGTTTTGGAAGCTAAATGGAAGTTATATAGAGAGAAGCAAATGAAAATTCTGTAATAAAAAAATAAAATGATAGTAGATAAAAAATTGATGAATATAATATCAGGAGCTGCTGCTGCATGGGCGCAGGAGGGCCAAAAGGAGCTACTCCACGTTCAAGGTCAGGAGGGGCGGCTGTGAGAAGATACCCCTCGTCCAAGGTAAGGAGCAGCGGCTGCGCTTTGCTGGAGCAGCCGTGAAGAGACACCCCACGTCCAAGGTAAGAGAAACCCAAGAAAGATGGTAGGTGTTGCGAGAGGGCATCAGAGGGCAGACACACTAAAACCATAATCACAGAAAACTAGCCAACTTGATCACAGGACCACAGTCTTGTCTAACTCAATGAAAGTAAGCCATGCCATGTGGGGCCACCCAAGATGGATGGGTCATGGTGGAGAGGTCTGACAGAATGTGGTCCACTGGAGAAGTGAATGGCAAACCACTTCAGTATTCTTGCCTTGAGAACCCCATGAACAGTATGAGAAGGCAAAAGGATAAGATACTGAAAGAGAAACTCCCCAGGTCGGTAGGTGCCCAATATGCTACTGGAGATCAGTGGAGAAATAACTTCAGAAAGAATGAAGAGATGGAGCCAAAGCAAAAACAATACCCAGTTGTGGGTAAGACTGGCGATAGAAGCAAGGTCCGATGCTGTAAAGAGCAATATTGCATAGGAACCTGTAATGTTAGGTCCATGAATCAAGGCAAATTGGAAGTGGTCAAATAGGAGATGGCAAGAGTGAATGTTGACATTCTAGGAATCAGTGAACTAAAATGGACTGGAATGGGTGAATTTCACTCAGATGACCATTATATCTACTACTGTGAGCAGGAATCCCTTAGAAAAATGGAGTAGCCATCATAGTCAACAAGATAATCCGAAATGCAGTACTTGGAATCAATCTCAAAAACGACAGAATGATCTCTGTTCATTTCCAAGGCAAACCATTCAATATCACGGTAATCCAAGCCTATGCCTCAACCAGTATTGCTGAAGAAGCTGAAGTTGAACAGTTCTATGAAGACCTACAAGGCCTTTTAGAACTAAGACCCAAACAAGATGTCCTTTTCATTATAGGGGACTGGAATGCAAAAGTAGGAAGTCAAGAAACACCTGGAGTAACAGGCAAATTTGGCCTTGGAGTATGGAATGAAGCAGGGCAAAGGCTAATAGAGTTTTGCCAAGAGAATGCACTGGTTATAGCAAACACCCTCTTCCAACAACACAAGAGAAGACTCTACACATGGACATCACCAGATGGTCAACACTGAAATCAGATTGATTATATTCTTTGCAGCCAAAGATGGAGAAGCTCTATACAGTCAGCAAAAACAAGACCAGGAGCTGACTGTGGCTCAGATCATGAACTCCTTATTGCCAAATTCACACTTAAACTGAAGAGAGTAGGGATAACCACTAGATCATTCAGGTATGACCTAAATCAAATCCCTTATGAATGTACAGTGGAAGTGAGAAATAGATTTAAGGGACTAGATCTGATAGACAGAGAGCCTGATGAACTATGGACGGAGGTTCGTGACATTGTACGGAAGACAGGGATCAAGATCATCCCCATGGAAAAGAAATGTAAAAAGGCAAAATGGTTGTCTGAGGAGACCTTACAAATGGCTGTGAAAAGAAGAGAAGCAAAAAGCAAAGGAGAAAAGGAAAGATAATCCTATTTGAATGCAGAGTTCCAAAGAATAGCCAGGAGAGATAAGAAAGCTTTCCTCAGCGATCAATGCAAAGAAATAGAGGAAAACAACAAAATGGGAAAGACTAGAGATCTCTTCAAGAAAATTAGATATCTCTAAATATCCCAAGGGAATATTTCATGCAAAAATGGGCTTAATAAAGGCCAGAAATGGTATGGACCTAACAGAAGCAGAAGATATTAAGAAGAGGTGGCAAGAATACACAGAAGAACTGTACAAAAAAGATCTTCATGACCCAGATAATCACAATGGTGTGATCACTCACCTAGAGCCAGACATCCTGAAGGTGAAGTCAAGTGGGCCTTAGAAAGCATCACTATGAACAAAGCTAGTAGATGTGATGGAATTCCTGTTGAGCTATTTTGAATCCTGAAAGATGATGCTGTGAAAGTGCTGCACTCAATATGCCAGCAATATTGGAAAACTCAGCAGTGGCTACAGGACTGGAAAAGGTCAGTTTTCATTCCAATCCCTAAGAAAGGCAATCCCAAAGAATGCTCAAACTACCGCACAATTGCACTCATCTCACACGCTAGTAAAGTAATGCTCAAAATTCTCCAAGTCAGGCTTTAGCAATACGTGAACCGAGAATTTCCAAATGTTCAAGCTGATTTTAGAAAAGGCAGAGGAACCAGAGATCAATTGCCAATATCCACTGGATCATTGAAAAAGCAAGAGAGTTCCAGAAAAACATCTATTTCTGCTTTATTGACTACTCCAAAGCCTTCGACTGTGTGGATTACAATAAACTGTGGAAAATTCTGAAGGAGATGGGAATACCAGACCGCCTGACCTGCCTCTTGAGAAATCTGTATACAAGTCAGGAAGCAACAGTTAGAACTGGACATGGGACAACAGACTGGTTCCAAACAGGAAAAGGAGTACGTCAAGGCTGTATACTGTCACCCTGCTTATTTAATTTATATGCAGAGTACATCATGAGAAATGCTGGGCTGGAAGAAACACATGCTGGAATTAAGATTGCTGGGAGAAATATCAATAACCTCAGATATACAGATGACACCACCCTTATGGCAGAAAGTGAAGAGGAACTAAAAAGCCTTTTGATGAAAGTGAAAGAGGAGAGTGAAAGAGTTGGCTTAAAGCTCAACATTCAGAAAACTAAGATCATGGCATCTGGTCCTATCACCTCATGGGAAATAGATGGGGGGGCAGTGGAAACAGTGTCAGACTTTATTTTTTTGGGCTCCAAAATCACTGCAGATGGTGACTGCAGCCATGAAATTAAAAGACGCTTACTCCTTGGAAGGAAAGTTTTGACCAACCTAGACAGCATATTAAAAAGCAGAGACATTACTTTGTCAACAAAGGTCCATCTGGTCAAGGCTATGGTTTTTCCAGTGGTCATGTATGGATGTAAGAGTTGGACTGTGAAGAAAGCTGAGTGCCGAAAAATTGATGCTTTTGAACTGTGGTGTTGGAGAAGACTCTTGAGAGTCCCTTGGACTGCAAGGAGATCCAACCAGTCCATGCTAAAGGAGATCAGTCCTGGGTGTTCATTGGAAGGACTGATGGTGAAGCCGAAACTCCAATACTTTGGTCACCTCATGCGAAGAGTTGACTCATTGGAAAAGACCCTGATGCTGGGAGGGATTGGGGGCAGGAGGAGAAGGGGGCGACAGAGGATGAGATGGCTGGATGGCATCACCGACTCGATGGGCATGAGTTTGAGTAAACTCCAGGAATTTGTGATGGACAGGGAGGCCTGGCGTGCTGCGATTCATGGGGTCGCAAAGAGTCGGACACGACTGAGCGACTGAACTGAACTGAAGACCTCACTAAAGTTGGAATTAGTGAACTGGAAGATAGATTAGAAGAATATATCTAGAATGAATTTTGAAGGAACAAAGTGTAGAAAAGACAGAAAAGACAAAGTATGCAGCTGTGGAAATATCATATAAAGGTCAAATATATGCATAGCTGGTCACAAAGTGACTGAAGAGTGAATGGAGAAAATGGTAGAGATGAAATAATGGGTGAGAACTCTCCAAAATAGAAAAATGGGATCAAGAATTACAATGAAGGAGGAGAAAATGAACAACAACAACAAAAAGGTCATAACAAGTGTTGCTGGTCAGTCACTAAGTCATATCCAACTGTTTGCAACCCCATGGATTGTAGTAGTTTAGGCTCCTCTGTCCTCCACTAACTCCTGGAGTTCATGTTGAGTCGATGATGCTATCCAATCATCTCATTCTGTGTCACCTCCTTCTCCTGCCCTCAATCTTTCCCAGCCTTAGGGTCTTTTCCAATGAGTTGGCTCCTCATCAGGTGGCCAAAGTGTTAGAGCTTCAACTTCAGCGTCAGTCCTTCCAATGAATATTCAGGGTTGATTTCCTTTAGCATTAACTGTTTTTGACCTCCTTGCAGTCCAAGGAACTCTCACAAGTCTTATCCAGCACCACAGTTTGAAAGCATCTATTCTTCAGCAGTCTTCTTTATGGTCCAACTCTCACATCTCTACATGGCTACTGGAAAAATCATATGGACTTTGACTATATGGACCTTTGTTGGCAGAGTAATGTCTCTGCTTTTCAACACACTGTCCAGATTTGTTATAGTTTTCCTTCCAAGGAACAAGTGTTTTTTAATTTCGTGGCTGTACTCACTGTCTGCAGTGATTTGGAGTTCAAGAAAATAAAATCTGTCACTGCTTCCACTTTTTTCCCTTCTATTTGCCATGAAGAGATAGGTCCAGATGCCATGATCTCAATTTTTTAAAAGTTGAGTTTTAAGCCAGCTTTCTCACTCTCCTCTTTTACTTTCATCTAGAGACTCCTTAGTTCCCCTTCATTTTCTGCCATTATAGTGATATCTGCATATCTGAAGTTGTTGATATTTCCCCTGGAAATCTTTATTCCATCTTGTGATTCATCCAGCCTGGCATTTTGCATGATGTACTCTGCATAGAAGTTAAATAAGCAGGGTGACAATATACAGCCTTTTCACTCTCCTTTTCCAATTTTGAACCAGTCCATTGTTCCATGTCGAGTTCCAACTGTTTCTTCTTGATCTGCATACAGATTTCTTTGGCATTGCCTTTTTTTGGGACTGGAATGAAAACTGACCTTTTCCAGTCATGTAGCCACTGCTGAGTTTTCCAAATTTGCTGACATATTGAGTGCAGCACTTTCACAGCATCATCTTTTAGGGTTTGAAATAGCTCAGCTGGAATTCCATCACCTCCACTAGCTTTGTTCATAGTGATGCTTCCGAAGGCCCACTTGACTTCACATTCCAGGATGTCTGACAGTAGATGAGTGATCACACCATCATTGTTACCTGGGTCATTATGGTCTTTTTTGTACAGTTTTTCTGTGTATTCTTGCCACTGCTTCTTAATATCTTCTGCTTCTGTTAGGTCCTTATTGTTTCTGTCCTTTATCATGCCGATCCTTGCATGAAATATTCCCTTGTTATCTCCAATTTTCTTGAAGAGATCTCTAATCTTTCTCATTCTATTGTTTTTCTCTATTTTTTGCATTGGTCATTTAAGACCTTCTTATCTTTCTCTGCTTGCTATTCTCTGGAACTCTGCATTCAGTTGAGTATATCTTTCCCTGTATCCCTTGCCTTTCACTTCTCTTCTTTCCTCAGGTATTTGTAAAGCCTCCTCAGACAACCACTTTGCCTTCTTGCATTTCTTTTTCTTTGGGATGGTTTTGGTCTCTGCCTCTGTACAATGTTACAAAGTTCCATCCAAACTTTTTTAAGCACTCTACCAGATCTAACCTGTGAATCTTTTCATCACCTCCTGTGTATAATCATACCAAGTACATCACAGTAAAACTACTGAAAACTAAAAACAAAGAGAATATTTTAATAATAGCCAGAGACTAGAGACTAGTTTTCTATCACCAAACTAGCATCTGACTTCTCAAAGAAAACAGTGGGGGGGCCAAAATTGCATACAATACTGTTTTCAGAGTTCTAAGACAATGAAATTGAAAATCTAGAATTCTATAGTCAATGAGACTATCGATCAAAACTGAAGGTAAATACTGTTTTTATTTTTGGACAAGAGAAAAACTGAAGCAATTTGTTATCAGAAAAGGAAATGTTGAAGTATATTCTTTAGGCAGAAGATACTACAGTGGGATAAAAAAGTTAATTATGATGCTAAAAGTCAAAATAGTGGTTATGTTTAGGAATGAGAGATGCAGTAAGGAGTGCAATATGGAGTCTTCTTAGGTGCTAGTGATATTCTGCTTGTTGATCTGAATTGCATAATATAGATGTGTTCTATTTGTGATATATCAATGGACTGTATGATTGGGTACATTTTTGAATGCTCAGTAAAAAGATTAAGAAAAGATAGGAGTTTTTTTTTTTAAATAAAAGCAATTGCTTCTTTTTTTAAAATTGAGGTGTAGTTGATTTACAATGTTGTGTTAATTATTGCTGTACAATAAGGTGATTCAGTTATACATATATATGCAATATTAAAAATATTTATTATAGGATATTGAATATAGTTCTCTGTGCTATATGGTAGGACCTTGTTTTATATAGAGAATGGAGAGCTCTCTATATAAAAGCTTATATCTGCTAACTCCAACCTCCCACTCCATCTCTCCACCTTGGCAGCTACAGTTTGTTCTGTATGTCCATGATTCTGTTTCTGCTTTGTAGATACATTCATTTGAGTCATTTTTAGATTCCACATGTAAGTGATATCATACACTGTTTGATTTTCTCTTTCTGACTTACTTCACTTAGTATGGTAATCTCTAGTTCCTTCCCTGTTGCTGCAAATAGCATTATTTTATTCCTTTTTATGGCTGAGTAGCGTTCACTGTATATATACACACATGCATATATATATATATCTCTCAAAAGAAAAGATAGGAGGTTCTGAAACATCAGTTGACACAATTTTTTAAATTGGTGAAAAATAACTAGATTCTGTTTTCTAAAACCTTATGTGTATTACTTTATTATTATTTTAAAATTTATACTGAAAATCTTTTAATGATGAAAAAATTATCTAATAAAGGAAATGAGTAGATGATCAGCAGAGTTATCATGCTAATAGCAAAAGGAAGTTAAAACTCCCTAACAGTGTTTGGATACATAATAAATATTTAAAAATGAAATATGATCAATTATGAAACTATAAGTGCTGTGAGACTATGACTATTTTGAAAATATTGACATGCTGTAAATGAGTACATAATATGCATGATCAGCTGCTTGACAGGACAAAATCAAGCATTCAGAGCACCGTCCAAAAAAATGTATTAGTGTTCCCTTCATTTGGCAGATACTACATAAATTATGCCAACACTATCAGTATGATAGAACATTTATGCAGAAGACTAACATTTACAACAAATAATATAGTAACACATTATTTAGGGGATGAAATATGAAATCATTAGTTGAAATTATGGTAGATGTTATAGATTAAGCACTTTTGTTTATTTTTTAAATCTTTATTTGTTTGGCTGCACTAGGTCTCAGTTTATGGCATGTGGGATCTAGTTCTCTGACCAGGGATTGAACCCAGGCCCCTTGCGTTGGGAGCACAGAGTCTTAACCACTGGAGCACCAGGGAAGTCCGAATCAAGCAATTTAAATAAGGTAAGAAATGCTAAATATTTTCCACTAAGGTTTGATGATATCATCTCAGATATGAGCCAGGTAAAACATAATTATTAGATTTATGTACTTCTAAATACATATATTTCTACATAAAGCATTTTTGTGTGTGTGTGTTGAACAGCTGGCTTAGTACATGAGATGACTGGAAAGGAATTATATAAATCATATATAGCTACAAAAGCTGAATACAGACAAAAATGATTTGAAACATCAGGTATATGATAGTACCACCCTGTGTGGAAAATATAATTGACAAGCATCTTAAAATACTTGAAAAAAATTTGATGGCATTCTATATACTTTGATCTGTGCACATTAATTTTAAAATTTTGATAGCAAAATATATAGTAAAAGCTTATTTTTATATAACTTTAAAAATATCATACAAGAATGGTACTATCACCAAAAAGTTTCCAAAAAGGCACTGAAATGTATTGAAAATATAAGTAAATATAAAATTAAAATCATTGTTAAATATAAGATGAGGTGCTAATGTCATCATAGGATTAAGAATTCAATTTGTGGTAATCTGCAATACTTCTTTGGAAATTTTGAAGATATTGATAAAATTATGGGTTGTAGAAAACAGGCCAAATGTATACTTCTAAAAATATCCCTTGAATTGATGGACTTAGTAGTTGTTTGGCTTTATATTTAGTAAATTAATACCATAAAGAGAATGATATTATAATCCTAATCCAACGTACTTAATTCCTCCCAAACTTCAGAGGATTAAGGGTTTCTTTAAAGAAAAAATAAAATGATATGTCAAAAAGAAGATATTATGAATGTTAATAAATTATAATTTTTAAATATTGAGTCTAAATCTTACAATGTAAAGTTGGTTTTTTCTTTGCATGATTGTGTGGGACTCTAAAAAATGATCTTGGCAAGGTGAAACCAAGCAAAAAGACTTAAATTATCAATGGGAAAATTAGGATCATTCCATCACCTCTAAAATTTTTTGTCAAAGCATTCAAAATCTTCTTATTGTTGGTCATAAATACACAGTTGATCCTTGAACAATGTGGGGGTTGAGGTCATGAAATCTGTGTAAAACTGTGCAGAGGCTGGCCCTCTATATCTGAGGTTCAATATCTGTGGATTGTGTAGTGTTGTAGTACATATTTATTGAAAAAAATTCATGTAAAAGTGGACTCACATAGTTTAAAACCATGGTGTTCTAGGGTCAACTGTAAAGAGAAGTTGAAAAAAATAGTAACACTAGTGTTACTTTAGCACATTGTCACTGAAAACATTGAAACAGAGAAGAATAGTGAGAACACTGAAAAAGGGTGTGGTGCTGGAGAAGATTCTTGAGAGTCCCGTGGACAATGGAGATCAAAAGGAAATCCTTTTTGATTTGAAAGTCAAATCCTAAAGGATTTGATCAAAGGTTAGCCCTAAAGGAAATCAACCCTCAATATTCATTGGAAGTACTGATGCTGAAGCTGAAGCTCCAGTACTTTGGCCACCTGATAAGAGCCAACTCACTGAAAAAGAGCCTGATGCTGGTAAAGACTGAAGGGAAAAGGAGAAGAGGGCAACGGAGGATGAGATGGTTGGATGGCATCACCGACTCGGTGAGCATGAGTCTGGGCAGACTCTGGGATACAGTGAAGGACAGGGAAGCCTGGCATGCAGCAGTCCATGGGGTTTCAAAGAGTTGGACATGACTGAATGATTAAACAGCAACAGCGACACTGAAAACAATAGAAATGTCCAGAATTTAAATGTTTTATTTTCTTGTAAGTATTTATCTAGAGCAGTTTTAGCCATGCTTGCCTTATTCTCATCATATCACTTATAGATATGGAATATCTTTTCTAGGCCTTGGTGGAATTTCATAATTCCTTCTAAGAATGGATCAGTTTCCAATTAACACTGACTTTTTGATACATTGAGAGTTCCTCAAATGTGAAATTTTCTGTAGGCATCACTTAATCTGGGACACCTTCATCCTTTTGTCACAGTTATTTTCCTCATTTATGTTGATAAGTTCCTTTAGGTTCATATCTATAATTTCTCAACCAGTGGCAGTATCAACATTCCCCAGGTCTGCTATATCTCCTATGGCTTCATTTAGATTCAATTCAAATCTCACTTCTAGCATTTTCATTTTCATCTATGCTGGCTGATTCCTTTTTTCTATTTTTGTCCATCTAAATGTCACATGGATTTATTATTGGAATACAAGGAAGTAATGTAGGTACAGTTGACTCCAAAACAATCAGGAGTTAGGGGGCCAACTCTTTCTGCAGTTGAAAATCCATGTATAACTTCACAGTTGGCCCTCCAAAACCACAATTCTACATGTGCAGATTCAACTGACCTCTGATCACGTAGAACTGTAGACTGTATTAACTGAAAAAAAAAAGTCACCTATAAGTGGACTCATGTAGCTCAAACCACATTATTCAAGGGCCAACTGTACACATTTTGCTGTGCATGGAATTAACAGTCACTGACAAGCTTTGAAAGAAGTGTTGTGATTGATTACTGATGTCATTGGTTACTGAATGCACATTTCTTATTTCCACTGTTTTTCATAGAATGAAGAACTACTAGTAAAGTTTGTGCTTTATTCAATTATTCATATTTAATATACTGTGGTAACTGAAATTCGAGCCATTTTTGGGGGGATTTGGCATTATTTAAATAACCCATGGTACCCGAAACCTTTATATATTGAAATTGCGTAAAGCAAGGACAGCATATATTAGAAAAAAAGAAGATTGTGTTGGTCATGAATCCCTAGAATTCAGTTCTGTGTGTACTTTTGCAAAGTGAACAGTCTGAAACCTTTTAAAAAATTAGCTGTGTACATCTGTGTCTCTTTTTCTGTTTTGCATATAGGGTTATCGTTACCATCTTTCTAAATTCCATATATATGTGTTAGTATACTGTATTGGTCTTTATCTTTCTGGCTTACTTCACTTTGTATAGAGGGATCGGGTGGAGAGGGAAGTGGGGGGGGGGATCGGGATGGGGAATACATGTAAATCCATGGCTGATTCATGTCAATGTATGGCAAAAACCACTATAATATTGTAAAGTAATTTGCCTCTAACTGATAAAAATAAATGGAAAAAAATTAGCTATGAGATACTTAACACTTATAAGACACAACAGAAATGACAATAACTTTTTATTTGAAAAAGCTGACAAACAAGGATATATTGTACAACACAGAGAGTATAGCCAATATCTTATAATAACTACAAACGGATTATAACATATAAAAATTCTGAATCACTATATCATATGCCTGTGATTTATATACAGGTTTATGTAAGCTGTACTTCAGTTTTTTTAAAAAAGCTGAAAAAAATCACCAGAAGTAATATATCATCCAAAGAAATAAGAAAATTAAAAAAAATATCATCTTACGTAGAGAGCATGGCAAGGTAATTCAGTCTGTTGTCTAGCATAAGTTGATTAGAATTGAGTTTCTTTTTTAATTGGTTGTTTAGAAAAGGTTTTGTGCATTCTGTGCATGCTCAGTCACTTCAATCATGTCCAACTCTTTGCATACCCAAGGACTGTAGCCCACCAGGCCCCTCTGTCCATGAGATTCTCCAGGCAAGAAAACTGGAAAGGATTGCCATGCCCTCCTCCAGGGGATCTTCCCAACCCAGAGGTCGAACCCACATCTCTTACATCTCCTGTATTGGCAGGCAGGTTCTTTACCTCTAGCATCACCTGTGCATTCTGTGGGTTTGGACAAGCGTATAGTGGCATATGGGCTTCCCAGGTGTCACTAGTGGTAAATAACCTGCCTGCCAATGTACGAGATGTAAAAGACATGGGTTTAATCTCTGGGTGGGGAAGATATTAAATTCTTAGATTGGGCATTAAAAATTAAGTAGATATTTTCAATGCCAAACTCATGTTAGCACCTGTGATTAAGAACTTTCATAAGAATAATTTAAAAATTTTCTAGGTAGAGCATTAGGCAACCATAAGTTTTCTTTTTATTTCCCTGTTCATATGGGTGGATTTTCTTTCTTCCTAATCCAGTTTCACTGAGGGTGTAGTAAAAAGTCCCATGTATTCGTGCAAGTTAAGTTACTTCAGTTGTGTACAACTTTTTGTGACCTTATGGACTGTAGCCCATGAGATTCCTCTGTCCATGGGATTCTCTAGGCAAGAATACTGGAGTGGGTTGCCATGCCCTCCTCCAGGATCTTCCCAACCCAGGGATCAAACGCACGTCTCTTATGTTTTGTATATTGGCAGGAGGGTTCTTTACTACTAGACCTACAAGGGAAGCCCCCAAAAGTCCCATGACAACTTGCATTTTGGGAGGGGGATGATCTCAAGACACTATCTCCTCACCTTTGTGGCTACTATAGACATAAGTCTTGGGAACTAACTCACGACAATGCCCTGGGGAGCCTAAGTGTCAGCTTCCATTCCCCACTCTTATTTTCATTGTCTTATTTGAGTTCCTTCTTAAAGATTTTATTCATCTTGTGAGGTCAGCATATGCATGTATTAATAATTTACAAAGCTATAGCTTACCTGATATACCTCTGTCTTGTGGTAGTTTTTTCTTGTTCATTTCTTGGCTTTTATATTACAAAAAAACATTTTGCCTTTTGTTAATATATTTATACAAAGAAAACTTAAGGTCCAGTTATAAGGCAATATACTTTAGGTTTCAAACTTTAGCCAAGGTGGTGAGCAGCACTTAGAATGAATGGATAGGGAAGAGTGGTGATAAAAGAGAGAAGAGACCCAGGGGACTCAGGTTAAGGGTAAACAGAGAATATTATAGAACCATAGAAAAGAGGTCCAGGAGGTAGAGAAAGAAAAGACTATGTAAATAAAAATAAATGTAAATACAAACCAAGTCAAAAAATGTTAGAGTTGAAGCAGAATTGGAGAATGTCAAATTCTTTTAGTGCAGTCATTTTACAGTGGGAGAAATTGAGACCCTGGGCAATAATCAGTGTATTCAAATAAGAAATTTATCCTGAATCTCAGGGTGGTACCCTTCCCACTGCTGTAGATGTGAGAGGCAGGAGGACCCAGAAGAGAAGCAGAGACTGCTGCTGGGAGCCAGGAAAGGGAGAGAGAATCACTTGAAGAAGTGCTGATGGGGAAATGAAAGACCAGAAAAAGGGATGTGTGATGAAAGGCAGTGTGGTTTCTTGAGCAGGGAAGTGGGCAGAGGATGCGTGCGGTTTCTGCTGGCAGAGAGGGGATGATGGAGTAGAGTGTGACCCTGTGGGGTGGGCATACCACAGTGGAGGGCTGAGGACAGTGATCTCTAGGGGGGAACCACTCGCTGACATGAGTTTGGTGGAGGGCCAGGTCAGAGCCCAGGCAAAGGTGAGCGTGAGGACAGCAGTGGTCTAGGCAACAATGGGGCGAGAAGAGGGAGCCTGGGGAAGGCTGGTGACAGAGGAAAAGCACTGGGATCCCCCACGATGAGCAAGGACCCTCAGCCAGGACACATTCTTTTTAATATTTATTTATTTATGTGGCTACCTCGATTCTTCCTTGTGGCATGTGGGTCTTCATTGCATCGTGTGGGATATTTGGTGGCTGTGCATGGACTCTCTAGTTGTGGTGTGTGGGCTTAGTTGCTCTGTGGAATGTGGGGTCTTAGTTCCCTGACCAGGGATTGAACCCATGTCTCCTGCATTGCAAGGTGAATTCTTAATCACTGAACCACCATGGAAGTCCCAGGTTGGAATTTAATCAGGATGTTCCACCCATATCAGATTATTCTGTGGGGATCATGTGTGTCTAGAGAGATTATATAACCACCTCCTTCTCTCCCTGTTGCATTTCATACAGATTTCAGATTCTTGGATATATGTTCATAAATGTTCCCTGATATAAATAGTCTGTCAGTTTCCCTTCTTGCACATCTCACTCCTTTCACCTCCTCAACCCTTTTTGTTGGGTAGTGATACATTAATATATGAATCTTTGTGTATAAAACTGACATGTATAGGAGTTTGGATTATTTTTTATGAAAGTAAATGAGCTATTTAAAGCATGAACTTGACATGATGTGGTTTGCTTTTTTTTTTTGTAGCAATGATGACCAGAGTGCTGAAAAGATAGAGAGAGGGTTTGGATTGCATTGTCCAGATAAGGGGTTGTGGCCTTGACCTGGGTCACATGTGATGAAAGCAGAACTAAATGACAGTGAGGTTAGAGAGGAAGGGGCGTATTTTCTAGATTATGGAGACAAACGCCGTGGTGACTGTGAGGAGTAAAGGAGAGATAAGTTTTCAAAAAAAAATGAAGGTTTCTAGGTTTCCGTTTGGATGAATGGATGGGTATTATCATGTCAGGGGGTGGAGCTGATACCTTCTTATTTTCCCTAAATATTTTTGTTTTTTTTTCTTATTCCTATTCTTTCCCATGACAATAGAGTGAATTAGCTCATTGGTGACTCCAGGAGAGAAACTGGGTTTGTGATATGTTTCAACAGCTTCTTCCTGCTCTTTGCCTCTGGAGCCAAGCTGCCCTCAGAAGCCTCAGCTCTGGTCTCTCCTCCATCCCGACTTGATTAGAAACAGACCCTCAGGTGGGGGTGCTTGGGGATTTTCCAGAATTGCCTGGACTAGATGAGTGTATTTAGTCTGCCTAGGCTGCATAGCAAAACACACAACCTGGGTTACATAAAACCACAGACATATTTTTTCACAATTCTTGAGAAGTCTGGTGAAGGTTCAATTTTTGGCTTGCTTATAGACAGCCACCTTTTTGATATGTCCTCATGTGACCTCTCCTCAGTGCATGTGGTGAGCAGGGGGTGGGGGATAGGAGAAAGAGACAGACAGGGAAAGAGAGAGAGGGAGAGAGAAGGCAAGGGTTCTCTGGGGACTCTTATTAAAAGTTCCCACACTCAGGACATTATTTAACCTCAGTTATCAATACTTTCTTAGAGGCTTCATTTCTAAATATAGCCACACAGGAAGTTAGGGCTTCAACATATGGATTTTGGGGCTTGAAAAAAAACAGTTTATAAGAGTGAGTAAGGCCACTTCAATTTTCAGTGCCAGCAAGATTACTTGGATTACACACTTAAGGAAAATTCTCTAGAAAGTCTATCAGAAATTAAATTGACAATTTGATCCACATATCTTATCCTCTATATCTGTATCTCATTTGGTTCTGAATTCAGGAGGAGGGAAAGAATACTAGTTACTGGGTTCTATAATATTGTAACTGAGCAGGACCCTGCATGGCCTTTCTGGGAACAAAACCGGTGTTCTCTGCTTTTTGTCTGTAGAAAAGCTTTTGCTTCCTAGGCCGTCTCTGAATTCCCAAGGGCAAACTTAATTGGAGAAGTGAAGAAATGCAGAAACAAAGGAAAATAGTCAAGCATGACAAAATAATATTATAGTTTAGCTATAAAACAAAGTCAACAACCTTTAATTCCTCCTCAAGGGACATAGATAATATTCCAAACCATATCCTTGTGCTGTTTTGCAGATGCTAAAACCTTTGTCAGGTGGCAGAAGTTAACTGCAGGCTGACCACCAACAGGTAAATCCCAGACTAGTTGGAACCAGAGGTTGATCATTTTAACTGCTGAAATACCACCCAGTTATCTCACCATCAACCCATCAGAAGGGTGTACACAAGCTGATCATGCACCTGGAGACCTTCTCCCTCATTCAGTCTTTAAAAAATCTTTCCTTGAAAGCTGTCAGAGAGTTCAGGTCTTTCAAGCATGAGTTGCCCATTCTCCTTGCTTGGTCCCATGCTGGGCACCTCTCAATAAATGCTGTATTTTCCTTCACCATCACTCAATGTCAGTAGATTGATTTTACTGACAGTTGGACAAGTGGACCCAAGTTTGGTTTGGTAACAATATTAACCAGTAAAGCTAGTTGTGTTGGAGTAATAAATAAACCTGAGAATCTTAGAGGATAAAGACAACTAAGTATATTTCTCATGCAAGCAAACCTCATGTAGGACACACAGCCCTTTTCCCCATATCTGCCATCTAGAACAGGTGACCTCCAGGCTGGCACTGCATGGCAAGATGATCAGCCGCCATTGTCTACATGGTCAGGCCTGGAGGAAGCTACATCTCTCGCACACTGCATTTCATTGCTCAGAACTCAGTAACATGGCCTTGAGTCAACTTTAAGAGAGAAAAACAGAGGCATTTTAAGAATAGGTCACTAGGCAAAAAATATGGCTAACATGTAGCATTATATCAGCTATAGCTTCCTAAAATCGCAAACTAAGTGCTTTCTAATGACAAGAAGATTCAATAAAGATGAGATCTGGTGCTTGTGGGTGATTTGGGTGGGGCTTAAATTGTGTATGGTTCTTGGAGAAGTTTGGAGCTCAAAGACGTTGCCAAATATTTGTATCCAGAAGTCAAGGAAAGCATGGAAACAACCCATGTTAAGTTGCCCCTCCCACTGTTCTTGCTGAGGTTCAGGTAGTTCTTTGAATAGCTTTTGTTTCATATCTTTGGTGATTTTCTAGAAATCTAAAATTGGTTATTTTGAAAATTTTGTCCAACTATTATTAAAATATTTGGAGAAAGGATTTGCTGAGCTCCTAACTCTGACATTCAGGATTTCCTGCTCCCCATAGACATTTAATAACATGATAAATTGAACAAACAAGAGTTTTAATTCCCTAAAAATTAAAGCAAAATGCAACAAGGAGCATAACTGCTTATAAAGTTTGTAACACACCAGAAGTCAGGGTGATTTAAAGCATAAAAATGTATTTGTCTCCAAGGGATACACTGTAGGGTAAGAAAACAAATCTTAAATTACCCCACATCATATTTTTGGTGGTAGGGTTTTTATTGTTATTCTAAGACTATCATGTGTATATAGGCTAATGAGATAGAGTGTACAGTGGGACAGGTAGATAGTTTAGAGTATAGTGTATAGTGAGATTAAGTGAGTACATAATTGTGTCGATTCCCTGGAACCAGGATTTTCTTTGTGGAGAAGAAAAGTTGATGTGAGATGGATGGATAAAACTCTGTAGTTTTAAACTTGAAGTATACATAAAAGTATAAAGTATATTTATTGCTGCTGCTGCTGCTGCTGCTAAGTCAGGTATAAATTTTAAAAAATCATAATATTTAGACTTTAGAAAAAGGTCCTAGCCACTTGAAAATCCCCCAAACCAATGCTTAGGACTCAGATTATGGTTTCCACATATTATTTTCCCATTGAAAGTCACCAAAGCATCTTGGTGATGGTAACAACAGGACACGAGCACACATTCACTTTTCCAGTGTCTGACTCCCTGAAATGGGGGCTGGAGCTCCCAGAATCTCCCTTTCTATGGTGTGTCTCCATTCTCAGAGCAGGTCTCTCTGTGAATGTACACCAAGGTACTGTGGCCACTCACACTGATCCATTTGGTATTCTCTCTAAGACTACCTACACTATCTCTCTGTTAGCTACCTCACTGTCAGTGCTATATTTGTTGTATAAGAGAATTACCTACTCATTATGCCCATACATAAAATTTGCTCTTGCCAGTGAATCTCCAGTATGTTGTATAAACTGAATCTTGAGTGTCCAGCTCAAAGCTTACAAAGAACAAACAATGATGCAATGTCATGATGTACAGGCAGTTAATGTTGTGTGAATGCTGTTGTCTGTGGTTGTCACACAAAAAGTGAATTAGATTATACTATGTACTGGACTCTGGGAATATTGTTCAAACTTCCTTACTTTGGAATTTTTTATTCTTGATTTTATAATTAGGTAGTGATAGTCTTGGATGAGTTCTATTTTGATTTATTTCCAGGAAAAAGAATGTTTTATTACTCATTTTGTGTCTTCTTATCTATGTAAATAAGATAACTTAGTGAAAACTTCTCCTTACACTCAAAATGTAGATGATATATATCCACAAATTCGGAATATTTTTCCTGAGTGGAGAAAACCAAGAATTATCCTGAGAGCCAGTGTATTGATTACAGTCCAAATATTTCTCCAGCAAATGGTAAATGTATTGTTAAAACTTGCCAAATGTATATAAAGAGGACATAGGATATGACATTTTAAGAAAAACATCTCTGAACTTTTGGTGAAAAAATGCCAAGTTACTTGCTGACATAGCAAGGCTTTATTTGGTAATAGGAAAGACCAAAATATAGATGGAGATTATAAAATATTACAAAAGGAGAAGGAAGTTCTACTGTTAATGAGCCTACTACAAAAAGTTATTTTGACTTGGCCTGAAGCTGGGGCATAATTCCTGAAGTTTTATTTGTCTCATGAAGATTGGTTACTGAAAGTAGTAGAGGAGAAGAGCTACTGAAAAGAAGGTCACATACCATTGGCCAATGTAATTTTCAGCCTCAAAAATTCCTGTGGCATAAGAGAATTTTGCTCAGAATAGAAACTATTTATTATATTTAATTCTGGGATTTAGGTCCCAGAATGAAATATAAAAAAGACAGTGATTGTTAACACACATGCACACTCAGAAAATTTAACGTGGAATTAAAAAACCAGGTAAGAAGGATGAGGTAAGAAAGAAGGGCCATTGAGATGTTGGGAAGAGATAATGACAAAATACCAGGGGTGAGAAGGCAAGGGAGAGGGAGAACAAGATAGGCAGAGAAGCCAAAGGTATTCTAGATTAAAGAGACTAGAAGCTGAGCAATTGTTTAATATTATCCTCTAATTTCAAAGATGTGGAAATAAGAATTGGGAAGGTGAAATACCTTTCATCATCATTTACTACCTTGGAAAAATGCTTTTCCAAGGTAGTAAGTATAAAGGAGACTGAGTTCAAGGAATGGAAATGAGAGGCAGGGTGGGAATCTAAAGCTGTGGGAGGTACAGTTTTTCTGAGATGTGCAATTTGGGTCAGAGATTTTTCAGCTGGGGAAGAGAGGAAGTCACTTTAGAGTACTGAGAAAAAGGTTTGCTGAAATAGATTAAATTACCAGCTCTGAGAGTCAGAAGTTCTACGTCCCAGTGAAATGCTGCTTCTACCTCTTCTATTGCTAGTGGTTATCCTCCCAGGTGGTGAAAATGAAGACGGTAAGAGTAACTCTTGCTGCTCCCAGCAGAGGTGCTGGGCTTCTGGATAAAAGCATGTCCTTCAGATTATGGGTGGAGAGGGAGGTGGGACGGGAGATCGGGATGGGGAATACATGTAAATCCATGGCTGATTCATGTTAATGTATGACAAAAACCACTACAATATTGTAAAGTAATTGACCTACAACTAATAAAAATAAATGGAAAAAAAAAAAAAAAAAAAGCATGCCACACCTACCGCTAAGGGTCTGGGCTCTGATGTCCCCAGCCCTCTCCTCCATTCTGGAGGCTGGGGATGGAGCCAGAAGCCTTGTGGGGAGAACTGTTTCAGACTCTATATTGTTCAGACTCTGGGTTCTTTTTCATTCCATCCTGATTCTACATTTTTTCTCATTCTTTTCAACCTTCCACCAACACAGTGTTCCAGTGGTCAGCCTCCTACCATATCATCCATACTTGGACGTTTGCCAACAGCTCCTGGGCTCCAAACCAAGGCTCAGGCTGGTTGGATGATTTGCAAATTCAAGGCTGGAAGAGTGACTTGGGCACTACCGTTTCCCTGAAGCCCTGGTCCAGGGGGAACTTTAGTGATGAGGAGATGACTGGACTGCAGGACCTATTCCGAGTCTACTTCATTGGATTCACTCAGGGTTGTGCAGGACCATGTCAGTGAGTTCCAGATGGAATGTGAGCACAGTCCTCTGACCTGGAGAGACTCTCAATGACTTTTCTCTTTCTTGGTCAGGCTACTATTCCCTCTGATCATGGTCCACTCCTTCCCTCTTTACTCAACTCCATGCACACAGCTCTCCAGAGTGGTCTCCAACCCTGACTCCTTACCTCCACCCAGTATCCCAGATTCTTCCTGTTTCTTGCACTTTTGTGTAATAGATGATGTTTCTGCTTTGTAGCCATTTCCTGTTTTGCGTGTATGTCACTTGTCATGCTCAAAACCTAGGAAAAACTCCTTTTCCTACTGTGTGCCTGAATGAACTAAAGTATGACTTCCCCATCCTCCAGTTCATATCCTCAAGCATCTGCTGCCTAATCTCCTCTCCCAGCATAACCCTCCCCTTCACCCTGGAATGCTGCCCTCCTGACTCCATCACACATTGCTCCTCTTCTCTCGTCTTGCCCACTGTACATCCTTAAAAGAACCCATTCCCACTGTTTACGATAGGCATACCTCTAACCAATACTCTTCTTCCTGAAAAGTCCTGAATACTGCAATTGGTTTTTGAGTTATAATTTCATATCTCAGACCTTTCTTGCCACTAAAATCCAAAGGCCTATGCCTTTTTCTCATCCTTTTCTTCATTGTTTGCATTTTAATAACTTGTCTCTGTTTTCCTTTACACAGACCCCTTTGTGATCCAAGTCAAAGCAGGCTGTGAGCTGCATTCTGGGGAGGCTATAGGAAGCTCTTTGAGAGGAGCTTTAGGAGGACTGGACTTTGTGAGGATCCAGAATCATTCCTCTGTACGTGCACCAGCCAGTGGCAGCAGGGGGCAGAAGTTTTGTGCACTCATGACTCAATATCCAGGCATCTCTGATATCATTGAGAGGCTCCTCTCAGAAACCTGTCCTTGATATCTGCTGGGTGTCCTCGATGTAGGGAAGGCAGAACTGCAGAAGCAAGGTTAGTCTTGTTCTCTCCCCAAGACTTTTCTATTTTACCTCCCAGCACCTTCTTTATTTTATTTTTTTCCAGCACCTTCTTTAAATTCAAAAGTGGAGAATACCTAAGTTGAGAGGTGTTTAATCAATAAATGAGCTGATTCCCATAGGAGTGGAAGAGGCAACTGTCCAAATCTGTGGGTTTCTGAGTCCCCATGCTCTGGATTAGAGTCGTAATCTGACATTCTTACTGCTGCTTCCTACCCCAGTGAAGCCGGAGGCCTGGCTGTCCAGTGGCCCCCCTCCCCGGCCTGGCCACCTGCGGCTGGTCTGCCATGTCTCAGGATTCTACCCAAAACCCATGCGGGTGACATGGGTGAGGGGCGAGCAGGAGCAGCCTGGCACTCAGCAAGGAGACGTCATGCCCAACGCCGACTGGACGTGGTATCTGTGAGTAACCCTGGATGTGGCGGCTGCGGAGGCGGCTGGTCTGAGCTGAGTGAGGCACAGCAGCCTGGGAGACCAGGACATCATCCTGTACTGGGGTGAGGAGGAAGTGGGGATGTGAGGAGGTGGTCCTCAAGCCCAGAGGGAGGGCCTGGGGAAGGGGAGGGATTTGATGGGTGAGATACAGAGAGATGGAGGGAGGGGGGGAGAAAGAGTGACAGAGGGAGAGGTTGGAAGGGAGAGACAAAGAAAGAGAGACAGAGCTTGAGGTTTATTTCTGGGACTACAGTGCCAGAGGTATGAAAACAGCTGATCTGAGGCAGGCAATAGGTAAGAATGAAGGACTATAAACTGGGTGGGATGGGGCCAGAAGAACAGACTGAGGGTGGCTGTGAGAATTTGACGTCTGGGAATATGAGAAAGGGAATCAGAGATGTCCAATCATCAAAAGCAGGCAACAGTGGGTGTTGACACTCCGGTGGGCAAGAAGGCCTGGAGAACTAGAGAATGGGTTCGAAGTGATATCCCTTTGTCTTCTCCCAATTGCCAGGACACCTTGCATCCATTGGCTTGATACTTGTGGCAATAATAGTGCCCTCCTTGATCCTTTTGATATGTCTGGCCATATGGTTTTGGAGAAGCCGGTGAGTTTTCATTTTTTAATCTTTCTTTTTTGTCCATCCTTTTACTCTTTCCCTCCATTTTATCTATTAACATTATGCCCTTTTAGCCTCAATATTTCCACTGGAAACTTTCCCCAACTCCCATCTATAGGTAAATTTATTTTTTAAAAATTGCAGTAAATTACATCATGGAAAATTTACTGCATTAGCCATTTTTACACATATAGTTTAGTAGTCCTAAGTACATTTACATTTTATGCAGCCAGTCTCTAGAACTCTTTTCATCTTGAAAAACTAAAAGTCTAGGCCCATTAAACCACTTTCCCCAATCCTTGCTCCCTCAGACCCTGGCAACCACCTTTCTACTCTCTGTCTATATGAACCTCTATACTCTAGGTACCTCTAGAAGTGGAATCATTTGCATTTTTGTGAATGGTTATTACATTTAGCATTATGTCCTCATAGTTCATTCATGGGGTGATCTGTATTAGAATTTCTTTCCTTTTAAATGTTTTGTTTACCTGTTCATCTCTCAACAGACACTTGGGTTAATTCAACAGTCACCTTTTGCCTATTGTGAATAAGGCTGCTATGAACATAGTATACAAATATCACTTAAGAAGAGCAATTTTTTGCTTGTGTTCTTAACAAGTCATATCAGAATATCTCATGAGCCCTGAATGTCTCCTTTTCCATTTGGAATAAGTATCCAGGAACCCTGAAACTCAACTTGTCAGCCTAGGAGTCAATCTCATCATATTTCATCAAAGAATCATCACATTTGATCAGATCATTGTTGTTGTAGGTTGTAAGATAAATCATAATTTATACCCTAGCAGAAACATAAATGAAAGTTGTTATTTTGAGACAATATCACTAGCAGGATCCACTCAGATTTCATAGATGTAATTTGTGAGAAAGAATATACCTTGGAATAAATGAAATGATGTACACAACTTCATGGTGACATTCTTTTGATTTCTTATTTAAGACTTTTTTTTTTTTGCTTCTGCTGAAATATCATTTTTCAAATTGAACTAACTGTAATTATGCTGAGATAATTGTATTTGCAGAGCTGCTGAGCACTTTTAACAAACTTTCTCCATCTTGGCCTGGATGATTTTCTAACTATAATGGCTAGCTGAGCAGCTTGTTTCCCCAGAAAGCCTTCCTTAGTGCTACGGTGGAAGTACCTCCCTTGACTGGTGTCTTGCATAGATCCACTTTACTCATACCCAGAACACTACAGTTCTTATTGTTTTTCTTTTCTTTCTACTTATAAGTTCCTTGAGAGAAGAGCTTGCTCTTCCTGGATCTCTGGCCCAAATCATATTTTTGTGTGTAGTGTTTTTATTGTTATTCTAAAGCTATCTTGTGTGTATAGGCTAGTGAGATATGGTGTATAGTGAGACAGGTGGATAGTATGGAATATAGCATATAGTGGGTTTAAGTGAGTACATAATTGTGTTGATTCACAGGAAACTAGAATTTTTCTATGTGGAAAAGTTGATGTGAGTAAATGAGTAAAACTCTGTAGTTTTAAACTTGAATTGCAAGTATAAATAAAAAAATCATAATATTAAGACTTAAAAAAAGGTCCTGGCCACTTTAAAAACCCTAAAATGAAGGCTTAGAACTCAGATTAAGGCTTTCACATAATATTTTCCCACTACAAGGAACCAAAGTACCTCGGAGAAATGGCTGATTTCTAGTTTGGAGCAGGAAGTTTCTCCAAGTCTGGAACAACTTTGCCATACCAGAAGGTAAAGGGAAGTTCAATGATAAATGTATGATAAAAGGATTCATATGCGACTGGGTTGAAAAAACTCCCATGTCATAATTGGGACAGTTTGAATCTCAAGAGAAACAATGGCTAGGATTTGATGTTGTTGTTTAACAGCTAAGTTATGTTGAATCTTTGTGACCCCACGGACTGCAGCATGCCACACTTCAGTGTCCTTCACTGTCTCCTGGAGAATGCTCAAATTCATGTCCATTGAATCAGTGAAGCTATCTAACCATCTCAGCCTCTGCCACTCCCTTCCCCTTTTGCCTTCCATCTTTCCCAGCATCAGAGTCTTTTCCAGTTCATCAGCTCCTTGCATCAGGTGACCAAAGTGCTGGAGCTTCAGCTTCATCATCATTCTATCCAATGAATATTCAGGGTTGATTTACTTTAAGACTGACTGGTTTGATCTCCTTGCAGTCCAAGGAACTCTCAAGAGTCTTATTCAGCCCTTCAGTTAGAAAACATCAATTGTTTGTCACTCAACCTTCTGAACAGTCCAACTCTTACATCCGTACATTGTTGTTGTTCAGTCTCTCAGTCCTGTCCGACTCTTTGTGACCCCATGGACTGTAGCACACCAGGCTTCCCTGTTCATCACAAATCTGGAGTTTGCTCAAACTCATGTCCGTTTAATCAGTGATGCTATCCAGTCATCTCATCCTGTGTTGCCCCTTTCTCCTCTTGCCCTCAATCTTTCTCAGCATCAGGGTGTTTTCCAATGAGTCGACTCTTCACATCGGGTGGCCAAAGTATTGGAGCTTCAGCTTCAGCATCAGTCCTTCCAATGAATATTCAATGTTGGTTTCCTTTAAGATACACTGGTTTGATCTCTTTGCTGTCCAAGGGATTCTCAAGAGTCTTCTGCAGGACCAGAGTTTGAAAGCATCAATTCTTCAGCACTCAGCTTTCTTCATGGTCCAAATCTCACACCTGTACATGACTACTGGAAAAACCATAACTTTGACAATACAGACCTTTGTTGTCAAGGTGATGTCTCTTCTTTTCAATATGCTGTCTAGGCTTGTCATTGCTTTTCTTCCAAGGGCAAGCGTCTTAATTTTGTGGCTGCAGTCATTGTCCACAGTGATTTTGAAGCCCAAGAAAATGAAATCTGTCACTGTTTCCATTTCCCCCCATCTATTTACTGCCAAATGATGGGACCAGCTGCCATGATCTTAGTTTTCTGAATATTGAGTTTTAAGCCAGCTTTTTCACTCTCCTATTTCACTTTCATCAAGAGACTCTTTAGTTGCACTTCGCTTTTTCCATAAGGGTAGTGTCATCTGCACATCTTAGGTTATTGATATTTCTCCTAGCAATCTTGATTACAGCTTGTGCTTTATCCACCCTGGCATTTTGCATGATGCACTCTGCATAGAAGCTAAATAAGCAGGTTGACAATATACAGCCTTGATGTACTCTTTTCCCAGTTTTCACCAGTTTGTTGTTCCTTGTCGGGTTCTAACTGTTACTTCTTGACCTGAATACAGGTTTCTCAAACCATCTCTTGAAGAATTTTCAAAAAAATTGTTGTGATCCACACAGTCAAAGGCTTTAGCATAGTCAATGAAGCAGAAAGTGAAAGTCTCTCAGTCGTGTCCGACCCTTTGCCACCCCATGGACTATACAGTCCATGGAATTCTCTAGACCAAAATACTGGAGACGGTAGCTCTTCCATTCTCCAGGGGATTCTCCCAACCCAGGGACTGAACCCACGTCTCCAGCATTGCAGGTGGATTCTTTGCCAGCTGAGCCACAAGGGAAACCCCCAGTGATGCAGAAGTAGACTTTTTTTTTTTTTTTTTTTTTTTTTGGGAATTCCCTTCCTTTATCTATGTTCTAGCAGATGTTAACAATTTGATCTCTGGTTCCTCTACCTTTTCTAAATTCAGCTTGGACATCTAGAAGTTAACTTCTGGCACATGGTTTAAATTGCAACATTAAAATCAAAAAGTTATGATACAGGCTACACAGTTGCTTGAGTTTCCTTTGTTTAGTTTATCAACATGCCCCAAATCCAGAAACGGGAAAATTAAAACCACCAAATCAGTGAGTAATATTTAGTAAGAGTTTATTTTGGATATAAAAACAATCCACAAATGGGGAGATTCCAAATTAAAAGATTGATGTGAAGTTCAGGGGCATGAAATTACAGAATGACTTACAGAGTAAAAATGAGGAAGTTATTAATTTTTACAATGATTGATTACTACAGTATAAGTTTCTCTTGCCATTTTTCAGTAGTTGACTTCTGTTTCTTTTATGATTGTCAGAGCCATTTACAAAACAAACCTAGCTTGAGTGTCACTCACTTTTGTGAAATAAGTTGTTTTTAATTTTCTTAAATGGCTTAAACATTTTTGTCTGCTCAGGAAATTCTCACATCCATACTCCGTGTGTATGTAGTTTTAATACTCTTTAGATACTGTGACCAGCACTCAGACTGTACAGGATTGCATAGTAGCTGTCCTCAAGCAACCATCAGATACCAGCTCACCTGGGCAACTGCCTCATACTTCAGTGGAAGGTCCTCTGGTGTCCTCAGGCTTAGAAGTCTTACTTCTGGACCTGAGGTGTGTGTCTTGCTTGCTTTTGGAGTAGACTTTAAGGTACTTGTATTTATTTTTGTAGGGAACTTAAGGGAATCAGAGGTAAATTTTCACCTTTTTATCTCTACCGCCTCAGTCTAATTTTCACCAATAAGGGCAAGATCTTGTTTACTGATCCTCTTGATTGGAGTAATTGAGATTTTGAAATAATTTGTTTCCACTCAGGTTTTCACTTTGGTACCATGGGCCATTGAGAGAGGAGCCTTTATAGTATTAGTGTGGAGTAAAAATAGAGCTCTGAATGACATACTTCCTGGACATCATCTTCGTGTCCCAGTGAGTCTGTCAGTACCTTTAGCCAAGTATTAGCCAAGCAGGAAATACTAATGGTGATGATAAAAAGGGTATAGAGAGCATAGGTTCACTTTTCTGGTGTCTGACTCCCTGAAATGGGGGCTGGAGTTCTCAGAATCTCCCTTTCTCTGGTGCATCTCCATTCTCAGAGGAGGTCCCTGTGAATGTACACCAAGGTGCTGTGGCCTCTCACACTGATCTATCTGGTATTCTCTCCAAGACTACCTGACCTACCTCTCTGTTACCGCTGCATCACTGTCAGTGTTGTATTTGCCGAATGAGAGAATGAGATAGGTGGACAAACCAAAGGAGTACTTCTAGATTAAAAGAGATTGGAAGTTGAGCAATTGTTTAGTATTACCCTCTTATTTAATAGATGTGGAAATAAAGGATTGGGAAGGTGAAATAACTCTTCAGCATCACAGGGGAGCTTTTCCAGGGTAGTAAGTATAAAGGAGATTAAGACCAACGAATGGAAATGAGGTGGAGTGGGAGCTCAGAGTTGTGGGAGGCACAGTTTTTCTGAGATGTGTAATGTGGGTCAAAGATTTGTCAGTTGGGGAAGAGAGGAAGTCAATTTAGAGTACTGAAAAAAAATTGCTGAAATTAGAGCTCAAATACCAGCTCCAAGAGTCAGAAGTTCTACTTCCCAGTGAAATGCTGCTTCTACCACTTCTGTTACTTGGACTTATCCTCCCAGGTGGTGACAACGAGGGTAAGAATAACTCTGGCTGCTCCCAGCACAGGTGCAGGGGTTCTGGATGAAAGCATGCTGCACCTACCACTAAGAGTCTGGGCTCTGCTGTCTCTAGCCCTCTACCCTATTCTGGAGGCTGGGGATGGAGCCAGAAGCTTTGGGGGCAGGGAACTGTTTCAAGCTCTGTATTGTTGTTCAGACTCTGGGTTCTTTTTCATTCTATCCTGATTCTACATTTTCCCCTCACTCTTCTTATCTTTCCACCACTACAGTGTTCCAGGGGCCAGCCTCCTTCCATCTCATGCAGATTTCAACCTTTGCCAACAGCACATGGGCTCAAAATCAAGGCTCAGGCTGGTTGGGTGACTTGCAAATTCATGGCTGGGAGAGTGACTCAGGCACTATAATTTTCCTAAAGCCCTGGTCCAAGGGCAACTTTAGTAATGAGGAGATGACTGAGCTGGAGGACCTCTTCCGAGCCTACCTCATTGGATTCACTCGGGAAGTGCAGGATCGAGTCAATGAGTTCCAGCTGGAATGTGAGTACAGTCCTCTGATCTGGAGAGACTCTCAGTAACTTTTCTCTCTCTTGTTTCAGGTTACTGCTCCCTCTGATGATGGTCCCTTTCCCCCCTCTTTATCCAACTGATGTACACACTTGTCCAGAGTAGCCTTCAACCCAGACTCCAAACCTCCACCCAGTATCCCAGATTCTTCCTGTTTCTTGCTCTTTTCTGTGTACATGACCACTCTTGTGGTCATTTCTTGTTTGTGTGTATGTAACTTGCTTCTCTAAAACCCCAAGGAAGAACCTCCTTTTCCTACTCTGTGCCTGAGTGAACTTGAGTGTGACTTCCTATTCCTCCACTTGATGTCCTCAAACACTTGCTGCCAGATTACCTTCTCTACATGTAACCATTCCCTACACTGTGGAATGCTGCACTTCCAACTCCATCACACATTGCTCCTCTCCTCTCTTGCCCACTCTACATCCTTAAAACAGCCTAACCCCACCGTTGATGATATGCATACCTCTCCCCAATGCTCTTTCTGAAAAGTCCTGAATACTGCAATTGGTTTTATGTCAATAATTTCACCTCTCAACTTGTCACCACTAAATAAAAAAGTCCTATGCCTTTTTCTCATCTCTTTCTTTCCTGTTTGCTTTTTAATAACTTGTCTGTTTTCCTTTACACAGACCCCTTTGTGATCCAGATCACAGCAGGCTGTGAGCTGCATTCTGGGGAGGCCATAGAAAGCTCTTTGAGAGGAGCTTTAGGGGGATTGGACTTTGTGAGGATCCAGAATCATTCCTGTGTGCCTGCATCAGACAGTGGCAGCAGGGGGCAGAAGTTTTGTGCACTCATGAATCAGTATCAAGGCATCTCTGATATCATCGAGAGGCTCCTCTCAGAAACCTGTCCTCGATATCTCCTGGGTGTCCTCGATGCAGGGAAGGCAGAACTGCAGAGGCAAGGTTAGTCTTATGCTCTCCCCAAGATGTTTCTATTTCTCCTCCCACCACTTTCTTTAAATTCAAAAGTGAAAAGTACCTAAATAGAGAAATGATTAATCAATAAGTCATTTGGTGACCATAGGAGTGGAAGAGGTAACTGTCCAAATCTGTGGGTTTCTGAGTCCCTATCCTCTGAATTGGAGTCATAATCTGACGTTCTTACTACCCCTTCCTACCCCAGTGAAGCCGGAGGCCTGGCTGTCCAGTGGCCCCCCTCCCCGGCCTGGCCGCCTGTGGCTGGTCTGCCACGTCTCAGGATTCTACCCAAAACCCGTGCGGGTGATGTGGATGAGGGGCGAGCAGGAGGAGCCTGGCACTCAGCAAGGAGATGTCATGCCCAATGCAGACTGGACGTGGTATCTCCGGGTAACCCTGGATGTGGCGGCTGCGGAGGCGGCTGGCCTGAGCTGCCGAGTGAAGCACAGCAGCCTGGGAGACCAGGACATCATCCTGTACTGGGGTGAGGAGGAAGTGGAGCCCAGCTGGGGATGGGAGGAGGTGGTCCTCAAGAACAGAGAGGGGGACACAGGAAGGGGAGAGATTTGATGGATGAGAGAAGGATGGAGGGAGGAAGACAGGCTTGGAGAGAGGAAAGGCAGGGAGGATAGAGAGAATCAGGGCGACAGAGAGAGAGAGAGAGTCAGAGAGACAGAGTTTGAGATTTATTTCTAGGATTACAATGCCAGAGGTATGAAAATAGCTGATCTAAGCTGTACAATAGAAAAGAATGAAGTAGTTTCACTGCTACAGTAGTAGTAGTCCCATTGTAGTCTGGGTGGGATTCAGCAAGAAGGGGAGACTAAGGGTGGCTGTGAGTATAAGACCTCTGGGAATATGAGAAAGGGAACCAGAGATGCCCATGCATCAGAAGCAGTTAATGATGGTGTTGACACTCAGATGGGCAAGAAGGCCTGCAGAACTAGAGAATGGGTTTGAAGTGACATTCCTTTGTCTTCTCCCAATTGCCAGGACACCCCACATCTGTTGGCTTGATACTTGTGGCAATAATAGTACCCTCCTTGATCCTTTTGATGATCCTTGCAATATGGTTTTGGAGACGCTGGTGAGGTTTCATTTTTTAATCTATTTTTCTTCTGTCCATCCTTTTACACTTTCCCTCCTTTTTATCTATTAATATTACATCTCTTTAGTCTCAAAATTTCTGCTAGAACATTTCCCTTTTGTCCCCAACTCCCATCTGTAGGTAAATTTATTTTTAAAAAATTGCAGTAAAATACATCATGGACAATTTACTGCATTAGTAATTTTTTTTACACATATAGTTTAGTAGTATTAAGTACATTCACATTTATGCAGCCAATCCTTAGAACTCTTTTCATCTTGAAAAACTAGAAGTCTAGGCCCATTAAACGACTTTCCCTAATCCTTTCTCCCTCAGTCCCTGATAACCACCATTCTACTTTCTGTTTATATGAATCTGTCTACTCTAGGTACCTCATAGAAATGAAATCATTTGTCTTTTTGTGAATGGCTTATTCCATCTAGCATTATGTCCTCATAATTCATTCATGTGGTGGCCTGTGTTAGAATTTCTTTCCTTTTAAATGTTGTTTTGTTTACCTATTCATCTCTCAACAGACACTTGGGTTAATTCACATTTTAGCTGTTGTGAATAATGCTGCTATGAACATAGTGTACAAATATCTCTTAAGTTGAGCATTTTTTTTGCTTGTGTTCTTAACAGGTCATATCAGAATATCTTGTGAGCCCTGACCATGTCTCCTTTTCCATTTGGAATAAGTATCCAGGAACCCTGAAACTCAAGTTGTCAGTCTAGGAGTCAATCTCATCATATTTCATCAAATGATCATCACACTTGATCAAATCATTGTTCCTGTAGGTTGTAAGATAAATCGTAATTTATACCCTAGCAGAAACATAAATGAAAATTGTTATTATGAGACAATATCACTATCAGGATCCACTCAGATTTCATAGATGTGATTTGTGAGAAAGAATATACCTTGGAATAAATGAGATGATGTACACAACTTCATGGTGACATTCCTTTGACTTCTTATTTAAAACTTTTGTTTTTTGCTTCTGCTGAAATATCATTTTTCAAATTGAACTAACTACAGTTATGCTGAGATAATTGTATTTGCAGAGTTGCTGAGCATTTTTAACATAATTTCACTCTCTTTATTTGGATGATTTTCTAACTATGAGGGTCAGCTGAGCAGCTTGTTTCTCCAGATAGCCTTCCTTACTGTTAGAGTGGAAGTAACTCTCCCTTGACTGGTATCATGCAGAGATCCACTTTACTCTGTACCCAGAACACTGCAGTGTCTTTTCTTTTTCTTTTCCTCCTACTTATGAGTTCCTTGAGAGAATGACTTGTTCTCAGTGGATCCCTGTCGAAAACTTATTTCTGGTGGTAGAGTTACTACTGTTATTGTAAGACTATCATGTTTGTATAGGTTAGTGAAATGTAGTATACAGTGGGGCAGGTGGATAGTATATAGTTTAGGTGATTATATAGTTGTGTTAATTCACTTGGAACCAAGATTTCTGTTTAGAGAAGTTGATGTGAGATAGATGTAATATTAAACTCTGTAATCTTAAACTTGAATTGCAAGCATAATTAAAAAAAATCATAATATTTAGACTTAAAAAATGTCCTGACCACTTAAAAAGCCCCAAAATCAAGACTTAGTGCTCACATTATGGCTTTGACATATTTTCATACTAAAGGAACCAAAGCACCTTGAAGAAATGGCTGATTTCTAGTTGGGACAGAAAGATTCTTCAAGAGTCTGGAACAACTTTGCCATGCCATAAGGTAAAAGGAAGCTCAATGATAAGGGTATGTTGAAAGGATTCACAAATGACTGGTGTGAAAAGGCTCCCATGTCACAATTGGGACAGTTTGAGCCTCAAGAAACAATGGGGCTAGGATTTGTTGTTGTTCAGTCACTCAGTCATGTATGACTCCTTGTAATCCCAGGGACTTTACAGCATGCCAGTCTTCCCTTTCCTTCGTTATCTCCTGAATTTTGCTCACATTCATGTCCACTGAGTTGATGATGTTATCTAACCATCTCAACCCCTGCTGCCTCTTCTCCTTTTGCCTTCAATCTTTCTCAGCACCAGGGTTTTTTTTTTTTCCAATGCATCAGCTCTTCACATTATGTGGCCAAATTATTGGAGCATCAGATTCAACATTGGCCCTTCTAATGAATATTCAGGGTGGATATCCTTTATGATTGACTAGCTTGATCTCCCTGCAGTCCAAGGAACTCTCAAGAGTCTTCTCCAGCACCACAATTCAAAAGCATCAATTCTTCAGTGCTCAATCTTCTTTGTGGTCCAACTCATATCTGTACATGACTACTGGAAAAACCGAAGATTTGACTACATGGACTTTGATTGGCAAAGTGATGTCTCTCTTTTTTTTTTTAACATGCTGTACAAGTTTGTCATAGCTTTCCTTCAAAGGAGCAAGCGCCTTTTAATTTCATGGCTGCAGTCACAGTATGCAGTGATTTTGGAGCTCACACAAAAAAATGTCTCACTGTTTTCACTTCTATTTCCCTTTCTATTTGCCATCTCATACCCTCAAGATGGCAGAGTAGAAGGGCACACATTCATCTTCTCTGGCAAGAACACCAAAATTTCAATGAGCTGCTGAAAAAGCATAGATAGAATATTGGATCCCACCCAAAAAAGATACCCCACATCCAAAGGCAAAGGAAAATCTGAAACAAGATGGTAAGAGTGGCACAATTGCACTTAAAATCAAACTTCATACTCTCCAGAGACACTTGGAGAGTGCAAAAGAAACCTTGTATACACCAGGACATAGGGCAGGGAGCAGTGACCTGCACAACTGACTGAACCAGGCCTGCCTTTGAGTATTTGAGTGTCTCCTGTGGAGGTAGTAGGGTAAGTCGTGGCCCGTCGTGGTGACAAGGACTTTGGCAGCAGCAGTCCTGGGAGTTGCAGTGTGTGGCATAAGTCCTCTTGGAGGAGGTCACCATTAGCCCCACTATAGAGCCTCAGATATACAGATGACACCACCGTTATGGCAGAAATTAAAGAGGAACTAAAGAGCCTCTTGATGAAAGTGAAAGAGGAGAGTGAAAAAGTTGGCTTAAAACTCAACATTCAGAAAAATAAGATCATGGCATCTAGTCCCATTATTTCATGGCAAATAGATGGAGAAATAATAGAAACAATGAGAGACTTTATTTTCTTGGGCTCCAAGATCACTGGAGAAGGTGATTGCAGCCATGAAATTAAGACACTTGCTCCTTGTAAGAACACCTGTGATCAACCTAGACAGCATATTAAAAAGCAGAACATTACTTTGCTGACAAAGGTCCATCTAGTCAAAGCTGTGATTTTTCCAGTAGTCATGTAAGGATGTCAAAGCTGGACCATAAAGGAAACTGAGCACCAAAGAATTGATGCTTTTGAACTGTGGTGTTAGAAAAGACTCTTGAGAGTTTCTTGAACTGCAAGGAGATCAAACCAGTCAATCCTAAAGGAAATCAGTCCTGAACATTCACTGGAAGGACTGATGCTGAAGCTCCAATACTTTGGCCACCTGATGCAAAGAACTGACTCATTTGAAAAGACCCTGATGCTGGGAAAGAGTGAAGGCAGGAGGAGAAGGGGACAATAGAGGATGAGACGGTTGGATGATATCACTGACTTGGTGGACATGAGTTTGAGCAAGCTCCGGGAGTTGGTGATGGACAGGGAAGCCTGACGTGCTGCAGTCCATGGGTTTGTAAAGAGTTGAACATGACTGAGTGACTGAACTGAATAGAGCAATTGAGCATGCAACCCACAAACTGGAAAACCAAAGGAGTTCTGGTATAACAAATTTAACGACAGTTCTTTCTCACTGTGAAAATTATGGGGCCCACAAGAAATTTCCCAACCTGGAGACCTGGCAGAGGGGCTAAGAACTCCCAGGGAATATGCCTTTGAAGGCCAGTGGAATTTGATTACAGAACTTCCACAGGACTGGGGAAACAGACTCTTGGAAGGCACAAACAAACCATTGTGTGCACCAGGACCCAGGAGAAAAGAGCACTGACCCCTCAAGAGACTGAACCAGACTTGCCTATGAGTGCTCGGGAGTCTCTGGCAGAAATGCGGGTTGACACTGGCCTGCCCCAGGCCAGGGACACTGAGTGCAATAGTCCTGGGATCTGCGGCATGCTGGCGTAAGTCCTGGAGGAGGTTGCCATTACCCCCACCATAGTCTGGCCTTAGGCCCACCCGTCAGCAGAAAATTGGATTAAAGATTTACTGAGCATGACCTTGCCCATCAGAGCAAGACCCAGTTTTCACCACAGTCAGTACCTCCCATCAGGAAGCTTCCACAATCCTTTATCCTCATCCATCAGAGGGCGGGCAGAATGCAAACCACAATCACAGAAAACTAACCAAACTGATCACATGGATCACAGTTTTGTCTAACTCAATGAAACTATGAGGCATGCCATGTAGGGCCACCCAAGACAGACAGGTCATGGTGGAGAGTTCTGACAAAATGTTGTCCACTGGAGAAGGGAATGGCAAACCACTTCAGCATTCTTGTCTTGAGGACCCCATGAACAATATGAAAAGACAAAAAGATATGACATTGAAAGATGAAGTCCACAGGACGGTAGGTGCCCAATATACTACTGGAGAAGAGCAGAGAAGTAGCTCCAGAAGGAATGAAAAGTCTGAAAAAGCGGAAAAAAAAACGTCCAGCTGTGGATGTGTCTGGTGGTGAAATTAAAGTCTGATGCTGTAAAGAGCAATACTGCATAGGAACCTGGAATGTTAGGTCCATGAATCAAGATAAATTGGAAGTGGTCAAAAAGGAGATGGCGAGTGAACATTGATATTTTAGAAATCAGTGAACTAAAATGGACTGGAAAGGGCTAAGTTAATTCAAATGGGCAAGAATGTGGACAAGAATCCCTTAGATGAAATGGAGTAGCCCTCATAGTCAACAAAAGAGTCTGAAATGCAGTACATGGGTGCAATCTCAAAAATGACATAATATTCAGTATCACAGTAATCCAGGTCTATGTCCCAACAATTAATGCCAAAGAAACTGAAGTTGAATGGTTCTAAGACCTACAAGAACTTCTAGAACTAGCACCAAAAAATATGTCCTTTTCATCACAGGAGACTGGAATGCAAGAGTAGGAAGTCGAGAGATACCTGGAGTAACAGGCAAGTTTGGCTTTGGAGTTCAAAATGAAGCAGGGCAAAGGCTAACAGAGTTTTGCCAAGAGAACACACTGGCCATAGCAAAGAAACACTTCCAACAACACAAGGGATGACTTTAAACATGGACATCATCAGATGGTCAATACTGAAATCAGATTGATTATATTCTTTGCAGCCAAAGATGGAGAAACTCTATACAGTCTGCAAAAACAAGACCGGGAATTGACTGTGGCTCAGATCATGAACTTCTTATTGCAAAAGTCAGACTTAAATTGAAGAAAGTAGGGAAAACCACTAGGTCATTCAGGTATGACCTAAATCAAATCCCATACGATTATATACAGTGAAAGTGAGAAATAGATTCAAGGGATTAGATTTGACAGATAGAGTGCCTAAGGAACTATGGACAGAGGTTTGTAACATTGTACAGGAGGCAGTGATCAAAACCATGCCCAAGAAAAAGAAATGCAAAAAGGCAAAATGGTTGCCTGAGGAAGCCTTACAAATAGCTGAGAAAAGAAGAGAAGTGAAAGGCAAAGGAGAAAAGGAAAGATATATCCATCTGAATGCAGAGTTCTAAAGAAGAGCAAGGAGAGATAAGAAAACCTTTCTAAGTGAACAATGCAAAGAAATAGAGGAAAAAAATAGAATGGGAAAGATTAGCGTTCTCCTCAAGAAAATAAAAATACCAAGGGAACATTTCATGCAAAGATGGGCACAATAAAGGACAGGAACGGTATGGACCTAACACAAGCAGCAGATATTAAGAAAAGTGGCAAGAATAACAGAAGAACTATACAAAAATGATCTGGATAACCAAAAGGTGTGATCAGTCACCTACAGCCAGACATCCTGGGGTGAGAAGTCTAGTGAGCTTTAGGAAACATCACTACGAACAAAGCTAGTGGAGGTGATGGAATTCCAGCTGAGCTATTTCAAATCCTAAAAGATGATGCTGTGAAAGTGCTGCACTCAATATGCCAGCAAATCTGGAAAGATCAGCACTGGCCACAGGACTGGAAAAGGTCAGTTTTCATTCCAATCCCAAAGAAGGGCAATTCCAAAGAATTTCAAATTACTTACAATTACACTCATTTCTCATGCTATCAAGGTCATGCTCAAAATTCTCCAAGCTAGGTTTCAACAGCATGTGGACATAGAACTTTCAGATGTAAAAGCTGGATTTAGAAAAGGCAGAGGAACCAGAGATCAAATTATAAACATCTGTTGAATCGTAGATAAAGCAAGAGAATTCCAGAAAAATACCTACTTCTGCTCCATTAACTATGCTAAAGCCTTTGACTGTGAGGAGTAGAACAAACTGTGAAAGTTCTTCAAGAGATGGGAATACCAGACCACCTGGCCTGCCTCCTGAGAAACCTGTATTCAGGTCAAGAAGCAACAGTAGAACCAGATAAAGAGCAAAAAACTGGTTCAAAATTGGGGAAAAGTGCGACAAGGTTGTATATTGTCACCTGCTTATTTAACTTATATGCAGAGTACATCATGAGAAACGCTGGGCTGGATGAAGCACAAGCTTGAATCAAGATTGCCGGGAGAAATATCAATAACCTCAGATATGCAGATGACCTCACCTTTATGGCAGAAAGTGAAGAACTAAAGAGCCTCTTGATGAAAGTGACAGAGGAGAGTGAAAAAGTTGGCTTAAAGTTCAACATTCAGAAAACTAAGATCATGGCATCTGGTCCCATCACTTCATGGCAAATAGATGGGGAAACAGTGGAAGCACTGACAGACTTTATTTGGGGGGGGGCTCCAAAATCACTGCAGATGGCGGCTGCAGCCAGGAAATTAAAAGACGCCTGCTCCTTGGAAGATAAGCTATGACAAACCTATACAATGTATTAAGAAGCAGAGACATTACTTTAGCAAGAAAGATCCATAGAGTCAAAGCTATGATTTTTCAGAAGTCATATTTGAATGTGAGAGTTGAACCATAAAGAAGATTGAGTGCTGTAGAATTGATGCTTTTGAACTGTGCTCTTGGAGAAGAGTCTTGAAAGTCTCTTGTACAGCAAGGAGATCAAACCAGTCAATCTTAAAGGAAATCAATCCTGAATTTCGTTGGAAGGACTGTTGCTGAAGCTGAAGCTCCAATACTGTGGCTACCTAATATGAAGAGCTGACTCTTTAGAAAAAACTCTGATGCTGGTAAAGATTGAGGGCAGGAGGAGAAGGGGGTGACAGAGGATGCGATGTTCAGATGGCATCCCCAACTCAATGGACATGAGTTTGAGAAAGCTCTAGGAAATGGTAAAGGACATGGAAGCCTGGCATACTGCAGTCCATGGGGTTGCAAAGAGTCAGACACAACTGAATGAATGAACCGTGGCACAATTTGCCATTAAGTGATGGGACTGGTTGCCATGATTTTAGTTTTACAATACTGAGTTTTGGGCCAGCCTTTTCACTCTCCTCTTTCATCCTCATCAAGAGGCGTTTTAGTTCTCTTCACTTTCTGCCATTAGAGTCGTATCATCTGCTTATCTGTGGTTATTGATATTTTTCCTGGCAATCTTGTTTCCAGGTTGAACTTTATCCAGCCCAGCATTTCACATGATGTACTCCACATAGACATCAAATAAGCAGGTTGACAATATACATCCTTGATGCAGTCCTTTCCCAATTTTGAACCAGTTTGTTTTTCCAAGTCTGTATCTAACTGTTGCTTCTTGACCTGCATACAGGTTTCTCAGGAGGCAGGTAAGATGGCCTGGTATTCCCATCTCTTGAAGAATTTTCCACAGTTTGTTCTGCTCCATGCAGTCAAAGGCTTTAGTGTAGTCAATAAAGCAGAAGTAGATGTTTTTCTAGATTTTCCTTGTTTTTTTTTCTGTAATCTATGATCCAACAGATGTTAGCAATTTGATCTGTGGTTCCTCTGCCTTTTCTATATCCAGCTTGCACATCTGCGAGCGCTTGGTTCATGTGCTGTTGAAGCCTCGCTTGAGGGACTTTGAGTATTGAAGGATGAAGTCTATTTGATTTATTTCCAGGAATAAAGAATGTTACATTACTTATTTTGTACTTATTATCCATGTAGCAAATATCATCAGTGAAAACCTCTTCTTACACTTAAAATGTTTTACTACCACACTTCTGCTAGATGCTGCTGCTGCTAAGTTGCTTCAGTCGTGTCCAACTCTGTGCGACCCCATAGACAGCAGCCCACCAGGCTCTCCTGTCCCTGGGATTCTCCAGGCAAGAACACTGGCGTGGGTTGCCATTTCCTTCTCCACTGCTAGATGATATATATCTGCAATTGGAATATTTTTTTCTTAATGGAGAAAACCAATAATTATCCTTAAAACTGACATAGTGATTGGAGTCCAAACATTGCCACAGTTAATGCTAAATATATTGTTAAAACTTGCCAAAGGCATATAAAGAGAATATAAAAAAAATCACATTTTAGGACAAACATTGCTGAACTTTTGGAAAAAAAATGCCTGGTTCCTTTCTCACCTAGCAATACTTTATTTGTTGATAGGAAAGGGAAAAATGTAGATAGAGATTATGAGATATTACAAAAGGAGAAGGAAGTTCTACTGCTAATGAGCCTACTAAAAAAAGCTATCTTTGACTTGGATAAAGCGACACATATCAAAACTCCTGTTTACTTGTCTCATGAAAATTGGTTACTGAAAATGCTAGAGGTGAAGAGCGACTGAAGGGAAGGTCATATACCAGTAGCAAATATAATTTTCAACCTCAAAAATTCCTATGGCGTAAGAGATTTTTGCTCAGAACATAAACTATCTATCATATTTAATTCTGGGATTTGGGTTCCAGAATCAAATATAGAAAAGTTGTATGATCAACACACACCCACTCTCAGAAACCATAATGTGGAATTAAAGAGTCCAGGTAAGAAGAATGAGATAAGGAAGAGGGCCAAGTGAGACATTGGGAAGAGGAAATGACAAAGTTCTGGGGGATAAAAGGCAGTGGGGAGGGAGAATGAGATAGGTGGACAAACCAAAGGAATTCTTTTATATTAAAACAGACTGGAAGCTGAGCAATTGTTTAATATTAGCCTCCTATTTTAATTCAATTCAGTCGCTCAGTTGTGTCCAACTCCTTGTGACCCCATGGACTGCAGCATGCCAGGCTTCCCGGTCTATCATCAAATCCTGGAGTTTACTCAAGCTCATGTCCATTGAGTCAGTGATGCCATCCAATCATCTCATCCTTGATTGTCCTTCCCTTCTCCTCCCACCTTCAATCTTTTCCAGCATCAGCGTCTTTTCAAATGAGTCAGTTCTTCACATCAGGTGGCCAAAGTATCGGAGTTTCAGCATCAGCATCAGTCCTTCCAATGAATATTCAGGACTGATTTCCTTTAGGATGGATTGGTTAGATCTCCTTGCAGTCCAAGGGACTCTCAAGAGTCTTCTCCAACACCACAGTTCAAAAGCATCAATTCTTTGGCACTCAACTTTCTTTATAGTCCAACTCTTATATCCATACATGACTACTGGAAAAACCATAGCCTTGACTAGACAGACATTTTTTGGCAAAGTAATGTCTCTGCTTTTTAATATGCTGTCTAGGTTGGTCATAACTTTTCTTCCCACGAGCAAGTGTCTTTCAATTTCATGGCTGCAGTCACCATTTGCAGTGATTTTGGACCCCCCAAAATAAAGTCTGTCAGTGTTTCCACTGTTTCCCCATCTATTTGCCATGAAGTGATGGGGCCAGATGCCATGATTTTAGCTTTCTGAATGTTGAATTTTAAGCCAACTTTTTCATTCTCCTCTTTCACTTTCATCAAGAGGGGCTTTAGCTCTTCTTCACTTTCTGTCATAAGGGTGGTGTCATCTGCATATCTGCGGCTATTGATATTTCTCTTGGCAATCTTGATTCCAGCTAGTGCTTCATCCAGCTCAGCATTTCTCATGGTGTATTCCGCATATAAGTTAAATAAGCAGGGTGACAATATACAAACTGATGTACTCCTTTCCCAATTTCGAACCAGTCTATTGTTCCATGTCCAGTTTTAACTGTTGCTTCCTGACCTACATACAGATTTCTCAAGAGGCAAATCAGGTGGTCTGGTATTCCCATCTCTTTAAGAATTTTCCATAGTTTGTTGTGACCCACAAAGTCAAAGACTTCGGCGTAGTCAATATAGCAGAGTAGATGTTTTTCTGGAACTCTCTTGCTTTTTTGATGATCCAACAGATGTTGACAATTTGATCTCTGGTTCCTCTGGCTTTTCTAAATCCAGCTTGAACATTGGAAGTTCATGGTTCACATACTGTTGAAGCATGGAGAATTTGGAGCATTACTTTACTAGCATGTAAGCATTCTTTGGCATTGCCCTTCTTTGGAATTGGAATTAAAACTGACGTTTTCCAGTTCTGTTGCCACTGCTGAGTTTTCCACATTTGCTGGCATATTGACTGCAGCACTTTCACAGCATCATCTTTTAGGATTTGAAATAGCCCAGTTGGAATTCCATCACCTCCACTAGCTTTGTTCATAGTGATGCTTCCTAAAGCCCATTTGACTTCACATTGCAGAATGTCTGACTAGGTGGGTGATCACACCATCATGGCTATCTGGGTCATAATGATCTTTCTTGTATAGTTCTTCTGTGTATTGTTGCCAGCTCTTCTTAACCTCTTCTTCTTCTTTAGGTCCATACCATTTATGTCCTTTATTGTTCCCATCTTTGCATGAAATATTCCCTTGGTATCTCTAATTTTCTTGATGAGATCTCTAGTCTTTCCCGTTCTATTGTTTTCCTCTATTTCTTTGCATTGATCACTGAGGAAGACTTTCTTATTTCTCCTTGCTATTCTTTGGAACTCTGCATTCAAATGAGTATATCTTTCCTTTTCTCCCTTGTCTTTTGCTTCTCTTTTTTTTCACAGCTATTTGTGAAATAGCTGTGGCAACCATTTTGCCTTTTTGCATTTCTTTTTCTTGGGGATGGTCTTGATCCCTGCCTCCTGTACCCTGTCATGAACCTCCACCCATATTGCTTCAGGCATTCAGTCTATCAGATCTAATCTCTTGAATCCATTTCTCACTTCCACTGTGTAATTGTAAGGGATTTGATTTAGGTCATACCTCAGTGGTCTAGCAGTTTTCCCTACTTTCTTCAATCTAAGTCTGGAGGACTGAAGTCTTTCTTCAATCTAAGTCTGAAGGACTGGGAAACAGACTCTTGCAGGGCACAAAGAGAGCCTTGTGTGCACCAGGACCCAGGAGAAAGGAGCAATGACGCCACAAGAGACTGACCCAGACTTGCCCGTAAGTGACCAGGAGACTCCGGTGGAGGCATGGGTCGGCAGTGGCCTGCTGCAGTGTTGGGGGTGCTGAGTGTAGCAGTGCATGCATGGGACATTTTGAAGGAGGTTGCCATTATCTTCATTACCTCCACCATAGTTTGGGCCCAGGTAAATAGCATGGAGGGAACACAGTCCCACTCATCAACGGCCTCCTATTTAATGGATGTGAAAATAAAAGATTGGGAAGGTGGAAAAACTTTTCAACATCACATGGGAGCTTTTCCGATAGTAACTATAAAGGAGACTGAGGCCAAGGAGTGGAAATGAGATGCAGAGTGGGAGTGTAGAGAGCAGTGGGAGGTATAGTTTTTCTGTGGTGTGCAGTGTGGGTCAGAGATTTGCCAGTTAGGGAAAAGAGGAAGTCACTTTAGAATTCTGAGGAAAAGGTGTCCTGAAATTAGAGATTAAACACCAGCTCTGAGAGTTAGATATTCTACTTCCCAGTGAAATGCTGTTACCACTTCTGTTACTAGTGTTTATTATCCCAGGTGGTGACAATGAGGGTGGTAAGAGTAACTCTGGCTGCTCCCAGCACAGGTGCAGGGGTTTTGCATAAAAGCATGCTGCACCTACCATGAAGGGTCTGGGCTCTGCTGTCTCCAGCCCTCTCCCCTATTCTGGAGGCTGGGGATGGAGCCAGAAGCTTTGGGGGCAGGAAACTGTTTCAAGCTCTATATTGTTGTTCAGACTCTGGGTTCATTTTCATTCTATACTGATTCTACATTTTCCCTCACTCTTCTTATCCTTCTACTGGCACAATGTTCCAGGAGCCAACCGCGTTCTATCTCAACCAGATTTTGACATATGCCCAAAGCACCTGGGTTCAAATCAAGACGCAGGCTGGTTGGGTGACTTACAAATTCATGGCTGGGAGAGTGACTCGTCACTGCCATTTTCCTGAAGCCCTGGTCCAAAAGCAACTTTAGTCATGAGGAGATGACAGTTGGAGGACCTGTTTCGAGTCTATTTCATCAGATTCACTCAGGAAGTGCAGGACCATATTAGTGAATTCTTGTTGGAATGTGAGTACAGTCCTCTGACCTGAAGACACTCTCAATGACTCTTCTCTCCCTTGGTTCAGACTACTACTCTCCTTTCCCCTCTTTATCCAACTGCATGTACACACTTGTCTAGAATAGTCTCCAGCTCTGACTCTACATGCCCATCCAGTCTCGCAGATTCTTCCTATTTCTTGCATTCTTGTGTGATGCATGAAGTTCCTCCTTTGTAGCCATTTCCTGGTTTGCTTGCATGTAACTTGCTTCTCTAAAACTCCAAGGAAGAGCCTCCTTTTTCTACTCTGTGCTTGAGTGATGTAAAGTGTGACCTCCTACTCTAATCAGTGTCTTCAAGCATCTGCTGCCCAATCCCTTCTCTACATGTAACCATTCCCTACACCATGGAATGCTGCACTTCTGACTACATCACATGTTGCCCCTCTTCTCCCCTCCTGCCTACTGTACATCCTTAAGAGAGCCTAACTGTACCATTTGTGATATACATACCTCTCCCCAGTGCTATTCTTTCTGAAAAGTCCTGAATACTGCAATTGGTTTTTGAGTTATCATTTTACATCAGACCTTTCTCGCCTCTGAAAACTAAAGTCCTATGCCTTTTCCCCATCCTTCTCTTCGTTGTTTGCATTTTAATAAGTTCACTTCTGTTTTCCTTTACACAGACTCCTTTGTGACCCAGGTTATAGAAAGCTGCGGGCTGCATTCTGGGAAGGCCATAGGAAGCTCTTTGAGAGGAGCTTTAGGAGGACTGGATTTTGTGAGGATCCAGAATCATTCCCTTGTGCCTGCAACAGACAGCGGCAGCAGGAGGCAGAAGCTTTGTGCACTCATGACTCAATATCCAGGCATCTCCAGTATCATTGAGAAGCTCATGTCAGAAATCTGTCCTTGATATCCTTGGTGTCCTCAGTGCAGGAAAGGCAGAACTGCAGAGGCAAGGTTAGTCTTGTTCTCTCTCCAAGACTTTTCTATTGCACCTTCCACCACTTCCTTTAAATTCAAAAGTGGGAAGTACCTAAGTAGAGAGGGGTTAATCAATAAATGATTTGGTTCCCATGGAAGTGGAAGAGCTAACTGTCCAAATTTGTGGATTTCTGAGTTCCTATGCTCTGCATTAGAGTCATAATCGGACATTCTTACTGCTGCTTCCTACACCAGTGAAGCTTGAGGCCAGGCTGTCCAGTGGCCCCCCTCCTCGGCCTGGCCGCCTGCGGCTGGTCTGCCACGTCTCAGGATTCTACCCAAAACCCGTGCGGGTGACGTGGATGAGGGGCGAGCAGGAGGAGCCTGGCACTCAGCAAGGAGACGTCATGCCCAACGCAGACTGGACGTGCTATCTGTGAGTAACCCTGGATGTGGCGGCTGGGGAGGCGGCTGGCCTGAGCTGCCAAGTGAAGCACAGCAGCCTGGGAGACCAGGACGTCATCCTGTACTGGGGTGAGGAGGAAGTGGAGCCCAGCTGGGGATGGGAGGAGGTGGTCCTCAAGAACAGAGAGGGGGACACAGGAAGGGAAAGGGTTTGATGGATGAGAGAAGGATGGAGGGAGGAAGACAGGCATGGAGAAAGGAAAGACAGGGAGGATAGAGAGATTTAGGGAGACAGAGAGAGAGACAGAGTTTGAGATTTATTTCTAGGACTACAGTGCCAGAGGTATGAAAATAGCTGATTTAAACTGCACAATAGATAAGAATGAAAGACTGTAGTCTGGGTGGGATGTGGCAAGAAGGAGAGACTAAGGGTAGTTTTGGGTATGAGACCTCTGGGAATATGAGAAAGGGAACCAGAGATGCCCATGCTTTAGAATAGGTAATGGCTGTGTTGACATTCAGGTGGGCAAGAAGGCCTGGAGAACTAGAGAAGGGGTTTGAAGTGACATTCTTTTTGTCTTCTCCCAACTGCCAGGGTGCCCCACTTCCATTGGCTTGATACTTGTGGCAATAATATTGCCTTCCTTGATCCTTTTGATATGTCTTACATTATGGTTTAGAGGTGCTGGTGAATTTTCATTTTTTAATCTTTCTTTTCTGTCCATCCTTTTACTCTTTCCCTCCATTTTATCTATTAGTATTATGTCCCTTTAGTCTCAATATTTCCACTAGATCATTTTCCTTTCTTCTCCAATTCCCATTTGTAGGTAAATCTAACTAAAAAAAAATAGCAATAAAATATACATGACATAAAATTTACTGCATTAGCCATTTTTTAAAATGTGTAGTTTAATTTTATTAAGTACATACATGTTTTATGCATCCAATCTCTAAAACTCTTTTCATCTTGAAAAACTAAAAGTCTCTTCCATTAAATCACATTCCCCAATCCTTGCTCCCTCAGGCCCTGGCAACCACCATTCTACTTTCTGTCTATATGAATCTATCTGCCCGTGGTACCTCATAGAATTGAAATCATTTGTGTTTTTTGCTAATGGCTTATTCTACTTAACATTATATCTTCATAATTCATTCATGTGGTGGACTGTGTTGGAATTTCTTTCCTTTAAATGGCTGTTTTGCCCTAAAGACTCTACCAGAAAATTACTAGAGCTAATCAATGAATATAGTAAAGTTGCAGGATATAAAATTAACACACAGAAATCCCTTGCATTCTTATATACTAACAATGAAAAAACAGAAAGAGAAATTAAGAAAACAATACCATTCACCATTGCAACAAAAAGAATAAAATACTTAGGAGTACATCTACCTAAAGAAACAAAAGACCTATACATAGAAAACTGTAAAACACTGATGAAAGAAATCAAAGAGGACACAAACAGATGGAGAAACATACCGTGTTCATGGATTGGAAGAATCAATATTGTCAAAATGGCTATTCTACCCCAAAGCAATCTATAGATTCAATGCAATCCCTATCAAGCTACCAACGGTATTTTTCACAGAACTAGAAACAAATAATTTCACAATTTGTATGGAAATACAAAAAACCTCGAATAGCCAAAGTAATCTTGAGAAAGAAGAATGGAACTGGAGGAATCAACCTGCCTGACTTCAGACTCTACTACAAAGCCACAGTCATCAAGACAGTATGGTACTGGCACAAAGACAGAAATATAGATCAATGGAACAGAATAGAAAGCCCAGAGATAAATCCACGAACCTATGGACACCTTATCTTTGACAAAGGAGGCAAGGATATACAATGGAAAAAAGACAACCTCTTTAACAAGTGGTGCTGGGAAAACTGGTCAACCACTTGTAAAAGAATGAAACTAGAACACTTTCTAACACCATACACAAAAATAAACTCAAAATGGATTAAAGATCTAAATGTAAGACCAGAAACTATAAAACTCCTAGAGGAGAACATAGGCAAAACACTCTCCGACATAAATCACAGCAAGATCCTCTATGACCCACCTCCCAGAATATTGGAAATAAAAGCAAAACTAAACAAATGGGACCTAATGAAACTTAAAAGCTTTTGCACTACAAAGGAAACTATAAGTAAGGTGAAAAGACAGCCCTCAGATTGGGAGAAAATAATAGCAAATGAAGAAACAGACAAAGGATTAATCTCAAAAATATACAAGCAACTCCTGCAGCTCAATTCCAGAAAAATAAATGACCCAATCAAAAAATGGGCCAAAGAACTAAACAGACATTTCTCCAAAGAAGACATACAGATGGCTAACAAACACATGAAAAGATGCTCAACATCACTCATTATTAGAAATGCAAATCAAAACCACAATGAGGTACCATTACATGCCAGTCAGGATGGCTGCTATCCAAAAGTCTACAAGCAATAAATGCTGGAGAGGTGTGGAGAAAAGGGAACCCTCTTACACTGTTGGTGGGAATGCAAACTAGTACAGCCACTATGGAGAACAGTGTGGAGATTCCTTAAAAAACTGGAAATAGAACTGCCATATGACCCAGCAATCCCACTTCTGGGCATACACACTGAGGAAACCAGATCTGAAAGAGACACGTGCACCCCAATGTTCATCGCAGCACTGTTTATAATAGCCAGGACATGGAAGCAACCTAGATGTCCATCAGCAGATGAATGGATAAGGAAGCTGTGGTACATATACACCATGGAATATTACTCAGCCGTTAAAAAGAATTCATTTGAATCAGTCCTAATGAGATGGATGAAACTGGAGCCCATTATACAGAGTGAAGTAAGCCAGAAAGATAAAGAACATTACAGCATACTAACACATATATAAGGAATTTAGAAAGATGGTAACGATAACCCTATATGCAAAACAGAAAAAGAGACACAGAAATACAGAACAGACTTTTGAACTCTGTGGGAGAAGGTGAGGGTGGGATGTTTCAAAAGAACAGCATGTATACTATCTATGGTGAAACAGATCACCAGCCCAGGTGGGATGCATGAGACAAGTGCTCCGGCCTGGTGCACTGGGAAGACCCAGAGGAATCGGTTGGAGAGGGAGGTGGGAGGGGGGATCGGGATGGGGAATACGTGTAAATCTATGGCTGATTCATATCAATGTATGACAAAACCCAAAAAAAAAAAAATAAAAATAAAAGAAATAAATGGCTGTTTTGTTTACCAGCTCTTCTCTCAATAGACTTTAGGGTTGATTCCACCTTTCGGCTATTGTGTATAACGCTACTGTGAACGTGGTGTACAAATATCTCTCAAGAAGAGCAATTTTTTGCTTGTGTTCTTAACAGGTCATGTCAGAATATCTCGTGAGCCCTGACCATGTCTCCTTTTCCATTTGGAATAAATGTCCAGGAACTCAGAAACTCAAGTTGTCAGCCTAGGTTTCAATTTAATCATATTTCAACAAATAATCATCACATTTGATTAAATCAGTGTTCTTATAAGCTTTAAGATGAATCATAATTTATGCACTAGCAGAAACATAAATGAAAATTGTTTTTAGAAACAATATCAATAGTAGGATCCATTGAGATTTTGTAGATGTGATATGTAAGAAAGAATATTCCTTGAAATAAATGAAATGATGTACATGACTTCATGGTGCTATCACTTTGACTTCTTATTTAAATTTTTTGTCTGTTTGTTTCTGCTAAAATGTGATTTGTTAAAATGAACTAACTATGATTATGCTGAGATAATTGTATTTGCAGAGCTGCTGAGCATTTTAAACATAATTCCACTCTCTTTGTTTGGATGATTTTCTAACCATGAGGGTTAGCTGAGTAGCTTGTTTCTCCAGAAAGCCTTCCTTAGTGCTACAGTGAAAGGAGACCCTCCCTCGACTGGTATCCTGCAGAGATCCACTTTACTCTGTATCCAGAACATGGCAGTTCTTTTTGTTTTTCTTTTCTTTCTCTGTATCAGTTCCTTGAGAGAAGAGCTTGCTCTCTGTGGATCCCTGGCAAGATCTCTTGTTTTTCTTTAGTAAAATAATCTGAGTTGCTATAACTGCCACATTATTAGTCTTTTCTTCCCCCCAAAATCATCTCTTTACTTTTTTTCCTCTTGAGCTCATATTCTCTATTTTCTTCTAAATCTTTCTACTAAAATATTCACATATAGGAAAAAATTGCTGTGCTCTCCTTGTTTCTGCCTTGAACTCCGTTGGAGGAAACCGGCTCTGTCCATACTAAAACTGCAGTTTGCATATAAAGATTAATCAAGAAAGGATCCTGTTTCTCATTTTCCAGTTAGAATGAGTGACAGGCAGGATGGTTGAGGGGTAATAGTGCAAATGGGTTGTGGAATATTCAAGCAAAGCGTCAAGAGGGCTTTACTTGCTCTCAGAAACTTTGATATCTTTGCTTTAACAAGTCAGTTATATCATTGACCTTTGTTTATGTTTATTGATTGTTTTGCTTATTCCATAGTTTTCTAGAAGCCTCATTAAAAAATGTCAAAACTCATTTAATTAAAACAGTAGGGAAGTGGAGGAGGGGAGAATTTGAGAGCCATAGGTATTGGAAGCAGTTCTGCCACCCAATTATGCTAGGACAAAATAGATTTTAGGATTTGGTCATGGTAGGAAATGAATGAAAGCATATTTTTTTTCCCCTGTTATAAATTAGCACAGCTTGTTATTTCTCTAGGATGCGTTAAACTCCAAATCATCTTATAGGGTATGCATACTTACCTGTGCTTCACTACAGTCTCAGCTAAGGCCAGGGTTCTGATTGCTGTACTTCTTGGAGTGTGAGGTATGGACCACAAGCAGCAGTAGAACCTGTGAGATTGTTAGATAAAAACATTTTCAGGCCCCACTCTAGACATAGCGAATCAGAAAATCCTGGAAAGAAAACTAGAATGCTGTATTTTAATAAGCCTGTTAGGTTATTCTAATGCACATTTAATTTTAAGAACCTCTTGTCTAAAGATGTCTTATGTTTTGAGCTATTGACATTTGGGGCTGGATAATTCTTTGTTATGGAGTTCAATAAACTGTAGGATTTTTAGCAGCACCCCTGCCCTCTACTCACTGGATGCCAGTAGCACCTCCCCAGTTATAATAACCAAATATATCTTAAGACATTTCCAAATGTTCCTAGGGTGCAAGACTGATTCCAGATGAAAACTAAGGTTTGAGACCATATACAGAATTTCATCTCCCCCATCATCACTTAGCTGGAATAATTGGTGATCCCATTTAAAAGAAGCACATTTGCTGGTTGAGGGAGAAGGGACTCTTCATCTGAATGGTATGATTTCCTCAAATCTCAAAGTTGCTATTGAATTTTGTTCCATAGGTAAACTGGCCCAGGAATGAAGTTCACAAATAGAACAGAATGATGACAGCGTCAAAGACCAGATCTGGAGACCAACCTATCTCTGGATATTTTAGTTATATGAGCACAATAGATTTCATTTTCCTTTTAAAAGGACTGAGTTAGAATATTTACTTGCTTAAAAATTCTGATATTACTCTGCTTTCTGATGCCTTGCAACAGCTTTTTCATGTCCTTTTTATTCTTTATCTTTGTTTTCCTTATTCTTCTTATTCTCCTCCCTCTGCCAATCACATTCCTTAAAAGTGGTTTCTTGGACTTGTGATTTTCCTCTAAGTGTCCTTACCTTGGAAAACTTTAATTTATTCATGACTTTATGACCTCTGGATGATTGGCTTTCTGTAATAGATCTTCAGTCTCAGAATATAAGGGCTCCTCAACTCTTTTTATTTGAGAGTTTGTGTGCCTCTGTATGTGTTTGTGTGAATTTTTGCTAATATATGGGAATATGTTAAAAATATTTTTTCCTGTTTCCAGTATCTGCATTAAATTAACTTATTAAGTTTAATCCTTAATCTGTATGTCCCTTTGGAATTTTGATGTATACTCTTATGACAGGTTTAAATGTGAAAATTTCAATTGTTTCTTTTCAATCCTCACACTATCTTTTATTGCATGTTCTTGCCCAATGGCACTTGTTATAAAGACCAGTACACTGATGCATAGAATTGACAGCTGGCATCCTTATCTTTCCACTTGTATTGAATAAGAATAATTCAAGAGATAATATTAGCCATGATAATTGCTGTGTTTATTTATACTTTAAATCAGATTTATCACTTTCAAAGTTGTTAAATTTTTTATTATCATTATTATTATGGATGACTGTTCAATTTCATTAGGGTTTGTAATGAAATGACAAAACATCTTACATATTTTTTTTTTTCCTTTTAATGTCGTGAGTACACTTATTGATTCTCAATCGGTAAAACAAAATTCTGTTTTTGCAACTTATCTGTCTTGTTCATAATGTATTATGTGGAAAATTATATTTCATTTTGTTTATAATGCTTTTTTAAGTCTTATGATTTCTTTGGTAAGTTGAAGATTTTTTCCCTCCTAAATCATGTTAAGAATTCTGTCCTGTTTTTGTTCTCATGGATAATTTCTATTATATATTTATTTTTTACATGAGTAGTCAGTAAAATTCAGTAGTGAAGACTCAGGTGTTGGAAATTTTTTAGAGGGGAGGGAGTTTGAAATTTCACAGATAATTTTTTAAAATAAAAATAGCTCTTTTCAAATCATCTATTTCTCTTTGTGTCTTCTTTGGTAATTTAGGTTTTAAAGGATTTGTCTCAGTTGTTCAAATTTCTAACTTACTGTTGGCTTGTACATGATATCTTCTTTTTATCATGTTAATATGGATAGAATTCACAATTATGTATCCCCCTTTTTAAAACCAGAAATTAAAAATTGGTTCTCTCTCTTCTTTGATAATTGAGATTACCAATTTTATACATTGTTTCAATAATTACATTTTGGTTTGTTGATTCTTTCTTTTTTCCTTTTTTAGTATTTTTATTTATTTGCTAGTTGTGTCATGTGGCACATGGGCTCAGTAGTTGCAGCACATAGGCCTAGTTACTCCACAGAATGTGGGATCTTACTCCCCAACAGGGATCTAACCCACATCCCCTGCATTTCAAGGTGGATTCTTGACCACTGGATCATGAGGGGAGTCTCAATGTGAGGGTTATTTCTATGATCATATAATTTTCTTTATTATCTCCTTCCTTCTACTCTTTTTGCATTATTTTGTTGTGATTCAAGGCTTCTGATCACTCAATTCCAGTATATGAGTGAGACGGTTTCTCCACACATCCAACAAGCAACACTTTGGAATTGAAGGAGGAAACAGAACAGGCCCTGTCTTGAAAGCAGGACTCCAGCTTGGGCTGGACTGTGGACTTTGAGCTATATGCCCAGTAACTATGGAAATGACATACCAACTGGAAAACCCCAGGGCTCTTCCTTTGCTAAAAGAATACCCTAATTATCTGTGTAACTGAATAGAATGATACATTCTATTATGCTTATTATGACCACGGGCCTATTGATAATTGTCCACTGTTAACTACTTAGGCTTAAGTCATATGACTCATGGGTTAACTTTGATTGTCAGGGAATTTGGGGAGGTGGATTTGTGCAGGTACACTTAGGGTATATAAGGTTTTCACAAAAACTGGTTGGGGTCCTTGGCTAAGAGGAGACTCTGCCTTGGGCTTGCCAGTGTAATAAACTGCACTCCACTATCTACATTGTCCTTCTGAGTGAGTTTATTTCCTGGAACGCGTGGCTACAACAGAATAGCTAAGGGTCCTGTAGTTCAACTCAATTCTAACATTATCTACCTGAAGATACTGGCAGATTCCCCAAGTTAAGCATTCAGACCTACAAGACTGTGGAGGGCAATCAGACTTACCAATCACAAATAGACTGGAGGTTTCCATGACCTTCTTTTTAGATTTGATTATTTTTTTAGAGTATCTCACGGAACTCAGAAAAATATTTACCTATTAGATCACCTATTATAGAAGGACAGTAACAGCCAGGTGGAAGAGATGCATTAGATAAGACACGCGGTAAGGTAGTGGCGTTTCTGCACCACTTTAAGCCTGCTATTCTCCTGTAGCTCAACGTGTTTATCAAATTGAAAGCTCTCCAAACATCATTCTTAGGGGTTGTTTATGGAGACGTCACTACATAGGCAAATTGAACTATCAGTTATAGAATCCAATTCAAGGTTATTTAGTAGGGTTATGGAGGTGGTTTCCAAGGTCACTTAGTTAATTAACAGACAATAGCTTGATTATTTTCAACACTTAGGAAATTCCAAAGGTTTGAAGAACTCTGTGCCAGAAGTGGTCACTCCAAAGGTCAAGCGCTACTGAAAAGAAGGTCATACAGCAGTAGTGCTATAGAACACAAATTTGTGTGCCCAGAGTACAGTGAGGTTAGGCAAGCTGAAACATCACATTTTGGAGGAGAGAAAGGTTTACCCAGGGCCAAACAAGGAGAACGGGAGGCTCATGCTCAAAATTCCAAACACCTGGATGATTTTGGAGGAAAAGGTTTCATATGCAATATTTGGGGTAAGGGCTGCAGGGTGTGACTTTGTTCTGATTGATTGGTGGTGAAGTACAGGGTGGTATTCCAAGAGTCATCTGCTTAGCCTGAAGTTTCTATACTCCCCCTGGGATGGGGGCTTTATTTCCTGTGGAAGAACTCAAAGATACTAGTATATTATTGCTTGAGCAGGAACCAGGACCCTTCCCCAAGGTCACCCTGTTGTTTCTTGATTGCTCCTCCTTTGTTTCTTCTTTCCCTCCTTTCCCTGATTAGCAACTGTTTAAGAAGTAATTCCTACAAACAAGAAATGAGGGACAGAAAGGCTTTCATGCCCAGGATGGTCTCATAAGATCCTGCTTTGTTTCAATCCCTCCCTCATTTTTTTTTTTTTTTTTAATTTCTCAATCTTGAGAACAGGTGCTAGCTAAGAAAAGGAATAACATATTGAGTATAGAGGATAATCATCAACTCAGCAGAGGATCTCAGGTTTAGGGGTACTGGGTTTCAATTTCCCCTTGTCTTTCAACCTTCCCTATATCTTTCAGGGAATGAGAGGAGAACCACTCTGGGTACTTCCTACTGAAATGGGACATAGTCCTGCCCCAGTTTGGGGAATGGACACCAAATTAGAAATATTCATGAGTTCCAAGTCCTGGATCTGCATCTGATATGATTACCCCTCTATCCCTTAGCCTGCCATTTTGGTGCAACAGATTCAGTTAAAACTGACTTTAATAGAGAAAACAGATGTCATTACGTAAGGAATTCAAGAGAATAAACATGAAACTTAGTCTGGACCTAGTATCTTGGGGAGACTTGTAGCCAATCTTTTATCTAAGCTCTACCATCAATGCTCGCTCTGCTCATCAGACAGATAGGCCAATAAATCTAAGACAGGGCATTGAGAGAAGGAAGGAATTTTATTTGGGAGCCAGCTGACTGAGAAGATGGCAAGCTAGTACATCAAAATAACTATCTTGTCAGAGGCCTGGATGCCAGGTTCTTTTATGGATCAAAAATGGGGTGGAAGGTGAGAAAACAAAGTAAAAAGACTATTCAATTGTAAATGTCCTCCTTTAGAATGCTGAGCTTCAGGCAGGGGGATGTGTTACTTTCACTTCCTTACAGTCCTTCACAGGTGGGTGGACTCAGGCTATTTCCCTGAGGCAGGCCGTTATGTATGACTACAATAACAAAAACAGCAAGATGAGGGTTAAAGTCACAGAAGCAGATCCAGCATGAGTTAAAAATTAACCTTTCCTGGTTACATAAGTAGCTTTTTATTTCTGATATGGTACTAATATTAATAAATACACAATAAGAGCTATCTTGATGAAAGTGAAAGAGGGGAGTGAAAAACGTGGCTTAAAACTCAAAGTTCAAAGAACTAAGATCATGACATCTGGTCTCATCACTTCATGGCAAATAGATGGGGAAACAATGGAAACAGTGACAGACTTTATTTTGGGGGGCTCCAAAATCACTGCAGTTAGTGACTGCAGCCATGAAATTGAAAGACGCTTGCTCCTTAGGAGAAAAGTTATGACCAACCTAGAGAGCATATTAAAAAGCAGAGACATTACTTTGCCGACAAAGGTCCATATAGTCAAAGCTATGGTTTTTCCAATGTTCATGTATGGATGTGAGAGCTGGACCATAAAGAAAAATGAGTATCAAAGAATTGATGCTTTTGAACTGTGATGTTGGAGAAGACTCTTGAGAGTCCCTTGGACTGCAAGGAAATCAAACCAGTCAGTCCTAAAGGAAATCAGTCCTGAATATTCATTGGAAGGACTGATGCTGAAGCTGAAACTCCAATACTTTGGCCACCTGATGCGAAGAGCTGACTCATTTGAAAAGACCCTAATACTGGGAAAGATTGCAGGCAGGAGGAGAAGGGGACAACAGAGGATGAGATGGTTGGATGGCATCACCAACTCGATGGACATGAGTTTGAGTTAGCTCTGGGAGTTGGTGATGGACAGGGAAGCCTGACGTGCTGCAGTCCGTGGGGTCACAAAGAGTTGGACATGACTGAGATACTGAACCAAACTGACTGAATAAGACCTACTGGTCACTACACATCTCTTTTTTCTCTGCTAACATCTGATCTTATTGCAGTAAAAAGAAGAAAAAAAGAGGAATGAGTTATTTTCTTTCCCTTTCCTGAGAACAAAGAAGATAAAGAGAACAGTGAGCAGGGCTGAACATTCCTAGTTTTCTTTACTTTAACTGCTCCTAACTCTGAATGTCTGTAACTAAGTTTGTTTGCTTTTCTGCTGTCAAACTCTGCAGGAGCTACACTTCACACTTACTTCCCTTTGACTCTAGACTAAATTCTTGCCTGGAGAATCCCAGGGACGGAGGAGCCTGGTGGGCTTCTGTCTATGGGGTCACACAGAGTCAGACACGACTGAAGTGACTTAGCAGCAGCAGCAGCAGCTAGACTAAATATACCTGTATTGGTGCTTACCTTTACAACACTCTTCCTCTTATGGTTCTTTTTTACATATCAGAAAGAAGACTGCTGAACCACTGAACTGCCAGACTAAATTACTGGATTACTTATGCTAGACTATGATTGTCTTTGAAATGAGACAAGAGAAAGAAATCAAGATCCTAACACCTTTGTTCCTCATCACTGACTCCTGGCTGCAAACTCACATCTTATATAATCCCCTAGGCTCCTCATGGAGGTGGGCACAGCTCTTGAGGCATGAGCCAGCCTACTGTGTTCCCCTCTCTGCCAGCTTAAAATTAAAGCCACCTTTGTATTTCCTCCAAACTCTGTCTCTATTTTTTATTCAGCCTTCAGTGGGCAGAGAAGGCCAAGATTTTGGCCAGCAGCAATCTATAGAATCTTATTGTCTAAAAATTTGATACAGGAGAAACCTTGAAGACATAAAATTGCAGCTACCAGCAGACACTGTTTTGAGAATGGCTAGTGGAAATCCAAAGTTTGACACAGTTCAGAAAACTCCACAATACAGTAACATATCTGAAATCACATCCACAATGACCACCTAGTATTACCTTGGATGTCTGAACTAATTACTTTCTTTTTGACTTTCACATGTATTTTTCTCTTCAGTGACCAAAGTGAATGTACAATGCATATCTGAAAGGCCACAAAACAGGACAGTTTGGTCAGTAAAGTTTAAGTTAAGCATTGTATAAGACAGACTAATTCCCCTTACTTCAGTCTGTGCAGATTTCCCCATCATTTTCCCTTTTGATTACAGGTCTTTCAGTAGAAAATGTTGATGATCAAAATATGCATTTGTCGAGGCTGAGGTGATTCAACTACTTGCCCCAGGTGTAGATTATGTCTCTTTGTGCTAGATTTCCTTTATATTTAGTTATTCACATTTTGGAAAACTGATCAGATAACAAGCTCAGAAATATTTATATATATATATTTTTATATACATATTATATATATATATTTTATATATACCATTATACCCATTTGTATACATCCATTGTCACATAAGCATTATACATGTGCTTTTAGCAACAGACTTAAAGCAAGCAATATTATACATCATGAGTAGCTATATTCTGTGATAACTCTAGTAGATAACTTTTTTTTTTTTTTCTTCTGACTATTAAGGTAAAAGAGTGCTTAATATAGTAACTTCAACAAAACTAGAATTTAATATGTAGTGAAACAATATTTTTGTCTCTAATTGCACTTATCTCCATCAAACAGGGCCAAATAGAGACTAATTTATTTCCAAAGTTAGTCCAGTCTATTGACCACATAGGCTCCTCCACACTGGATGTTGTGGAACTCCTCAGGCGTCTCAGACTGAATTCCTAAGACAGCAAGAGTCTCCCACAGGCCAGAAGATAGTCTTCCACATTCACCAGATAAACTGCTCAGAACCCAACACGCTACAATTTCTGGAGGGACCAGGCAGAGAGAAAAGAACAATATTTCAATTCTACCCATAGAGGTCTAGTTTACTTAATTGCTGTAAGTCATAGTAGCTTGAGGGGAAGGGCTTTCTTTTATCTGGAAAACACAGATCAAAAGCAACAATATTCCAGACAAAATACCCCATAAACATTATGATCATATTCTTCAGTTCACTCAGTAACTAATTCTTTTATTAACTTTTATGCAGCCACCAGGTTTCCCCAGGATTCTTTAATTTTTTACCTAGTTCAGTGGTATAATCTGAAATTTATCAGAGACTTGTAGCTGTCAAAATTCCTTTCTATGAGTCTACTTCAAGATGAAGCACTTTGACAAAAGCATCAGAGTGCAACAATATCTTTCTTTAAATGACAGAAAGACTTAAGTCCACAGTTAAATGCCTAATTACAATGTAACTGGTAAAGATATTTGATTACAATAATCAATTATGATTGTTAACATTTTATGAGGGCATAACAACTTTTTACAAATTTCATGTAATTTTTAGAATATCTGTATTAATAATACTTATCCATGCAGTATAATCTAAGAAGGCTCATCATTCCTTGACCATGCTTTCCATATGATTTAATTTACCAGATTTTCCTGGTTAATACAGTATTTCACTGAGATGCCTCAGAATTCCTCTGAAGCATCTCAATGTTAGTTGGAGGTCAAAATTTAGCATATGTCAAACTATACTTATTCACTTAATTAAAGTGAAAGGATTTCAAAGGCAAATACAAATCATTTAAAGACAGAAAAACTCATACAATCTGTCATCAAAAGAAGCAGTACAAGAAAACTATTCTCTTAACAGAGAAACCAAATTCAGTCTTGCCTAAGCCCAATCCCAACAAAATCCATTTACCCAACTAAATTCAATCCAATCTTAGCGAATCCTGATCAAGGACAACTCTTCTCAGTGTTTCCTTTCACAAACCTTCTACAGATTTATCCATATCACTTTGGTCCTTATTACTTTGGCTCTTTTCCATTCAGAAACAATCAGCTCTAAGAAAAAATTGTCCTTTTTTTCCCTTTAACTAAATGTCATTCCATTCCTTGTGCCTTCTTTTATTGAAAACATGAATCTAATTTTCCTGGCCTATTACAAAGTTTCCCCTATTTACTACCTTTAATTGCATGTTTAAGTAGATTCCTGAACTTCCTAGTGAAAACTAAGAAGCAGTTATGAACTGTCTTTCCTGCGAGCATTTTGTAGATTGCTAAATGTAAATGCAACAGTAATTTCTGAAAACATATGCTTTCTTATAGAGGTGGCACCAAACATATTCATTAATAGTCCCTTATTTTTTCTTCAAAAGGAAAACAATATTTGTTAGTTAATATTTCAGTAACTTATTTTATTTGAGTGCTCTATCTATTCAATAAACTTACATCATTTAATCTATGTGGGTCCAGAAGCAACCCAGACAGTAAAATTCCTTCCTGTTCTCATACCATTTACGTTGTCTTTTACACCAACAATATCGCTTCCTTGTCTCTAAATTTCTGTACCCTCTTTATATAGCAAGTCATGCCTAGTATTATCATTTCTCTGGTCCATATCTAGGTTCCCAATCAGAGTCCTGCAGCATTCAGGGTTGACTGGCCTGCCAAAAATGGTCTAACTTTGGTAGAGCATCCTCCCTGGTATTCATAGTACATGGCATCCCATGGTTCTTCTAGGACTGAGACATAACTTCTCAACATTCTTACCTTACTACCGAATTCTAAAATTTCAAGTTATCAAATATCTGGAGAGATTATTTTAGATAGACATTTCCAAAACATAATTTATTTCTATGGAGTTTACCTAGAAGCGCTCTAATCTCATTTGCATTAACTTCATGAACTTGGGTGAGCCGCAGAAGGTGATGAGGGAGAGGGAAGCCTGGCGTGCTTCAGTCCATGGGGTCACAAAGAACTGGACATGATTTGGTGACTGAAAAACAACATTTTTATCATGGGGCTTCCCAGGTGGCACTAGTGGTAAAGAATCTGCCTGTCAATGCATGAGATGTAGGTTTGATCCCTGGGTCAGGAAGATCCTGGAGAAGGAAATGACACCTCACTTCACTAGTCTTGCCTGGAAAATCCCATGGACAAAGGATCCTGATGAACTATGTCCATAGGATCACAAATGTTGGACATGACTTAGTGACTAAACCACAACCATTTTCATCATATCAGGTTATTTTCCTTGCTGATATATTTGCAAATTATATAAAGTTTTGTTTGATCTCTAATAAAACTAGGTACAACAACAGTATTACATTTAATAGCAATGACTCTAAAGACATGTCTATATTAATCAAAGGCAGCAAACTTAAGCTAGTTTTTCTACCAGATGTTGATTCAGTATGGAATATTTCCGAGATCATATCGACCTAAAAGTCATCCTGATCAATTTTCTAAATATGTAGAGGTTTTTAATTTGTATGCACTTACTTTTAGTCCATTAACTAGAACTCATTTGCAAGTTACTTTTCATGTGAAGACAAAACCAGAGATCTCACAGCTTTTCTGCTTGAGTTTAAAAAAGCCTCCCCATTCTGTCCTTCTTTCTTTTTTTACTTTTAGTGTTAGGAATTAGAGATAGCCTAGATAAGATGTGTTCCTGAGACCCTTGATAGAACATTTATATCAAGGCATAGGGGGATAGAAATACCAATTCTTTCTCATGGGAGCGGAGCTGTAGATCCCCTCATTTTTTGCAAAGATATCCTTGGGGAACCACAAGCTGGAACAGAGAGCTCTGATCACTCACACTTAATTATTCATAGCCAAACAGCATACCAATGCAATGCAGAGAGTTTTCCTAGGATTGCCATTTCCTAGCCCCAGAAAAACAAATGCCCCATCAGAGATGAAGCTGAATGAATGACCAAGGCTAGTCATAAAAGGAAAACCCCCAACCAGTGCTCTGACTCAAGTGAAGCCCAGTGTAATAGGGAGAACTGTTACTCACCAAAGACATCCCAACTGGCCAATGCAAGTACTGACACACACACATACAAACAAATATGGTAACAAATAAGCTGTGGTCATATAGATAGAAAATCAGAGGAGATATAATCTAAAAATTCCACTTTTGTTCCCAGATGGAGGCCTCCAAATAGACTGGCCCAGTTTTTAATAGAAAAGACACTCAGAGTGGCTCTCAGGGAGACCTGAGTGGCTCAGTTCCTGCAAGGGAAGTTGCCTATATGGAATGGAGGGATTTCCCAGCCTGTCCAAGATGAAGCAACTTAGCCTCAAGTTACACTGAATGTGGACTCTAGCTCCAGACAATTCTTGGCTTCAAACAGTCTTGTGCTGTGGGGTTACTTCCACTGTCAGGGACATTCCTCCAGATGCCTGGAGCAAAATGAGCCCCAACAGCTGCTGGGAACTCAGGAAATGGGCTACTTCTGTCTCACCTGCTCTAGGTACAGAGTTCTGGATGACTTGTCAAAATTGTTACTGAACACAAGTTCATGTGCCTAAGGCACAACGAAGTCAAACAATCCTGAACATCAGAGTTTGAAGCAGAGATAGGTTTATACAACGCCAAGCAAGAAGAATGGGTGACGTACTCAAGAATCCCAAACTTCTTTGTGGTTTTGAGGGAAATGTTTTTATAGGCAAAATTTGTGGGGAGGACTGCAGGGTGTGAGACTTTTCTTCTTTTTGGTGGTGAGGTAACAGGGTGATGTATCCGAATCTTTTACTCAGCCTATGTTGGCATCCTCATCAGGTGTGGTGGTCTTATTTTCTGCTAGTGCTCTCAAAGATATCGTTATGTATATTCCTTGAGGAGAAGCCAGGAATCTCCAAGTTTGTTCCATTTCTGTTTTTTAAAAGTTGGAGTATGGTTGCTATAGAATGTTGTGTTAGTCATTATTGCACAGCAACATGAAACAACATACATATACATGTATTCCCTCCCTTTAGGACATTGCTGTCCATTCAGGTCACCACAATGCATTAATTAGATTTCCCTGTGCTATACAGTAGGTTTTCATTAGTTATCTATTTTATACACAGTAATAACAGTGTATATGTGTGAATCCCAATGTCTCAGTTGCTCCCACCCACTTTCCTCCTTGCTATCCATACATTTGTTCTTTACATCTGTGTCTCTATTTCTGCTTTGCAAACATGTTCATCTTTACCACTTTTCTAACTTCCACATGTATGTGTTCATAATGATATTTATTTTTCTGATTCTGTTTTACTTCATTTATTAATTTTTTTGACTATGTTAGGTCTTCACTGCTGTGGGGGCTCTCCTCTAGTTGCAGTAACGGGGGTTACTCATTGCAGTGGCTTCTCTTGTTGCAGAGCACAGGCCTCAGTGTGTGTGGGTTTCAGTGTTTGCAGCATGTGGGCTCAGTAATTGCAGCTCTCAGGCTCCAGAACACAAGCTCAACAGTTGTGGCCCATGAGCTTAGTTGCTCTGCAGCATGCGGGATTTTCTTGACCAGAGATTGAACCCATGTGTCCTGGATTGACAGGTGGATTCTTTACCAGGAGCCACCAAGAAAGCCCTCATATCTTCTTAATCCATTCCTCTTTTGATGGACATTTAAACTGCCTCCATGTCCTGGCTATTGTAAACAGTGTTGCTATGAACACTGGGGGTGAATGAATCTTTCTGAGTTATGGTCTCTCTGGATATATGCCTAGGAGTGGGATTGCTGGGTCATATCATGGTTCTGTTTTTAGTTTTTTAGGGACCCTCCATACTGTTTTCCATAGTGGCCGTACCAATTTACACTCCCACCAACAGTCCATAAGGGTTCACTTTTCTCTACACCTCTCCAGCATTTATTGTTGTAGAATTTTTGATGATGGCCATATTGACCAGTGTGAGGTGATACTTCATCACAGTTTTGATTTGCATTTCTCTAATAACCCCTTTATGTGGAGCATATTTTCATGTGTTTGTTGGCCATCTGTATGTCTTCTTTGGAGAAATGTCTATTTAGGTCTTCTGTCTAGTTTTTAATTGTGTTGTTTGTTTTTTTACTATATTGAGCTGCATGAGTTGCTTGTATCTTTTGGAGAGTAATTCTTTGTCAATTGCTTCTTTTTTTTTTAATAAGCACTTCCATGTTTATGATAGTTCACAATAGTGAAGATGTGGAAACAACCAAAATGTTCATCAATGGATAAATGAATAAAAACCTATATATATCAACAATGGAATACTACTCAGCACTGATAAAAAGGAAACCCTGCCATTTTCAGCAATGCAGATGGGCCTTGAGGACCTTATGCTAAGTGATACATGTCAAATATTGTATAACATCACTTACATGTGGAAAATGCAAAACAAAACCAAAAACTGAACTGGAAAACATTACAGTGATGGTACCAGAGGCCAGGGATGGGGTCAGGGGATGGGAGAGATGATGTTCAGGGGTATATTCTTACAACTCGTAGACAAATAATTCCTAGAGCTCTAATATAAAGTACAGGGATTACAGACAACAAAACTATATTACAAACATTAAACTTGCCAAGGGATGATATTCTTATTTGTTCCCACCACTAGAAGAGATGATAATTCTGTGGCACAACAGAGGCTAACTAATGCAACAATGGCAATCATATTACAGTATAAATGTATCAGATAAATATGTTGTACATCTTAAATGTACACACTGTTATATGTCAATTATATGTCAATAATTAATGGATAAATAAAATAAAAATGAAGCCTTAAACAGTTTTAAGTAGTAAAGTAAAATGTACCTATTCATAGGTGTGCCCTTATGTTTTTAGATTATAATTTTAGACAACATTTTATATCCTAATTTAAGTTTAAAAGGCTTCATAAATCAAGGCGTCACCTAAGACGATGTTTTGTAACAAGTAACATTTGAAGAACTGTTCTCAAGCTTCCAGCTTTCCTGGTGTGGTATAGCACACAGTTCATATTAATTCAGGTGTTTATCTCTCAAGCACCTCCCCTGCCACCCAACAACAACAAGAACAAAAACAGCCAATAAACTGTCATAGGTTTCTCAGGAAAACCAGAAAAAAAGTCATAAATACATTTCTTTGCCTGTTACATATACTTATATTTTTCTTTCTCCCTTGTTTTTATTTTTTAAATATGCTTGTGGTTGCTTTTTCAGTGTTTAGTAAGGGTAGAGCTATGGTTGAAGATCTTCAAAATTGCACAGTAGTCACTGGTTCTCTCTCCTTTATAAATTCTCAGATGCAATGTCCTAGGATGGATCCATTTCCTATATGCTTTTTCTGATGACAATAAGTGATGACTGGCCTCAGAAGGTTTTCTCACAGCATATGGACACTTATTTCTCTTTGGTATAATTCCTCAGGGTAAGATGCTTCCTCTGTTCAGAAGATTTTCCCCAGAAGTTACATTCAAAAGGTCTTTCTCCAGTATGAGTTCTCTGAGAGTGCCTGAGACAAGTTCACTTGTAAAAGGCTTTCACCCATTTCTTATGCTCACAGGGTTTCTCCCCAGTATGAACACCCTGGGGCTTGGTAAGGGATGAATGAAGGCAGAGGGCCTGTCCACATGCACTGGATTCATGGGGTTTCTCCTTCATGTGAGCCTTCCCATGTGGAATCAGGGAGGAGCTATAATGAAAGGCTCTCTGATATTCTTACACTCAAAGGGTTTTTCTCCAGCGTGGATCCTATTAGGCCAGACAAATAAGGGTGAGTGAAGGCTTTTCATTCACTTGGTGCAGTGAATGTACACCGCACATGCACTCCTGTGAGAACCTCTCCTGTGAGAACCCTCACATGATGAGTGAAAAAACAGCTGTCACAAAAGGTATACCCACATACTTTGCACTCAAAGTATGACTGTCTTTGGAGTGGGAAATGTTACTTGGGACAAAAGCAGAGCAGACACAAGACACTTTCCCGTATTCTTTGCTTTCATAAGACTTCACAGTGTGAATGTGCTGTTGCTGCATGAGCCTGACTACTCATGTGGTTCTGCTGAGCATAAATCCTCACGTGCTGACTCGGGCCCACCCTCATGAGAAAGGCACATCAATGTTTGTTGAAGCCTTCCACACATTTCTTCCACTTGCAGAGATTCTTCTCTATGTAGATCATGGATGCTTTCCCTGGTGCATGTGAGTTCTGTTTATGAAAAGTATCTTCTGGAGGATTGTGAGAATAATTGCTGGAGTGCATACTGTCACCTGTCCTCATATCACTGTGTTCACAGTTTATCCTCCTGTGGAGACTCTCCTTGTGGGAAATTGTCTCTGGGCTCAAGGTCTTTTCCTGCATTTCTGATTCCTAGTTTGCTCCAACCCAAAGTCCCAGAGTCAACTGACCCTGGAGCAACATTCCTTCTGACAAGGGCTGCTGGGAAGCAGATGGCCTCAGTTATGCTTTCTGGCTCAATGGGTACCCAATACCCAAAAGGACCTGTTAGCCATGACAGCAGAGAAAAAGCTCCCGACATGCCCGCGTGGCTTTTGCCCATGGTGACTGGCCGGGTGCTGGCACATAAGTTCTTTCCACTCTCCCTGCAAGTGAAGGCCGTCTCAGATACACATGATCCGCGGCACTTTACAAACGAAGCCTGTATTTTCTCTTCTGAAGGCTCCATTCCACCACTTCTGCATCCGGTCGAGGTTTACACTACATCGGAAGTCTCTCCCCATGATTCACCTGCTGGGAGTTCCCGGCGGCTCAGCCAGGCCAAACTGTCTTTCACCACACATGTCGCAGGGGTGAGCCGTGTGGATGGAAGGCTCAGCCTGGGGAGTTCTCATCTGTGGCCGGCTCACCTGCTGCTCCGGGCCAACGACCAGGTCAGGCCTCCTCCAGGTCTTCTCTGCTATGACTGGAGTTGTGGCTACCTCCTCAGACACCCCGGGCTCCCCTCCGGCTGCAGATGGGTAGCTCCATGAGACCTGGAAACCACAAGTCCCGGCGATGACACAAGTGCAAAGTTCTCCAGCATCACATCAGGGTCCAGGAGTCTCTGAGCTTCTTCGAGCAGCTCCCACTTCTCCCAAAAGTACAGGAACACATCCTCAAAGGTCACACAGCCCTGCGCCGGGTTCATCAGTGCTGCCGCACCTGCCACTGCCACAGCACACAGTGGCTGGAATGGGGCCCCGAGAGGCGGGAGACCAGGGCAGGGTCACCTCAGGCGTTGTGTCAAACTCCAAACCTCGCGATAAAATGACGTCAAACAACAGCAAAAACATGACGTCAAATGTTCGAAAAAGGCCCAGGCCGCGGTCCTCAGGGCCCTTGGCGACAGAGCTCGGGCAGAGGCCTGCACAAAAGTGCGGTCTCCGCGCGGAGCCTGGCAAACGCGAGGCGCGGTCTCCGGTCCCATAGATGGGTACACAGTGTCACAGCAAAGGAGACAGGGCTGGGGGTTCAGGGCTCCGATGAGGTGGGGAGACAGGCCCCGGGTACCTCTCTCGCCTTCCCCGCCCGGCCCTTGAGAGACTGTCCCAGAACTGAGCTCGGGTCCACCTTATCGCCTTTCAACCATCAACCGCTCTGGGAAGTCAATTGCTTATTTTGTAAACATTTTCTTCCATTCTTTTTCTTAATGTATTTTTAATTGGAGGGTAATTGCTTTACACTATTGAATTGGTTTTGTACAAAAACAGGAATAAGCCATAGTATACATATATGCCCTCCCCCCCCCCCCCCCCCCCCCCCCCCCCCCCCCCCCCCCCCCCCCCCCCCCCCCCCCCCCGGGTTGTCAGAAAGCTCTGGGTGAGCTCCCTGTGTTAACACAGCGACTTTCCACTAGCTACCTATTTTACATATGGTGGTATATATATGCTTCAATCCTACTCTCTCAATTCATCCCACACTGCCCTTCCCCTGCTGTTTCCACAAGTCTGTCTGTTCTCCATGTCTGGGTCTCTATTCCTGCCCTACAAATTGGTTCATCAGTACCATTTTTCTAGAATCCATATATATATGTGTTAATATATGATATTTGTTTTTCTTTTTCTGACTTACTTTGTTCCATATAACAGACTCAGTTTAACTGCATTTAGGTTATTTCCATGTCCTGGCTATTGTAAACAGTGCTGCAATAAATAGTGGGGTATATGTGTCTTTTTAAATTATGGTATTCTCAGGGTATATGCCCAGTAGTAGAATTGCTGGATCCTATGGTAGTTCCTAGATTTTTTTTAAGAATCTCCATACTGTACTTCATAGTGGCTGTATCAATTTACATTCCCACCAACAGTGCAAGTGGGTCCCTTTTCTCCACATCCTCTCCAGGATTTATTGTCTGTAGATTTTTTTGATGATGGCCATCCTGATCAGTTTGAGGTGATACCTCCCTCATTGTAGTACTGATTTGCATTTCTCTAATAATGAGCAACGTTGAGAATTTTTTTCATGTTTTTGTTGGCCATCAGTATATCTTCTTTGGAGAAGTGTCTGTTTAGGCCTTCTGCCCATTTTTTGATTGGGTTGTTTGTTTTTCTGATATTGAGCTGCATGAACTGCTTTTATATTTTGAAGATTCATCCTTTGTCAGTTACTCCATCTGCAATTATTTTCTCCCATTCTTAGAATTGTCTTTTTATCTTGTTTATAGTTTCCTTTGTTGTGCAAAAGCTTTTAAGTTTAATTAGGTCCTATTTATTTATTTTTGCTTGTATTTCCATTACTCTAGGAGGTGGGTCAAAGATCTTGCTGTGATTTATGTCTGAGGCTGTTCTGCCTGTGTTTTCCTCTAAGAATTGTATAGTTTCTGGTTTTGCATTTAGGTCGCTACTCCATTTTGAGTTTATTTTTATGTATGGTATTAATAAGTGTTATATTTCATTCTTTTACATGTAGTTGTTTAGTTTTCCCAGCACCACTTAACTAAGAAACTGTCTTTTTTCCACTGTATAGTCTTGCCTTTTTTGGTCATAGATTAAGTGACCATGGACGCATAGTTTATCTCTGGGCTTTCTATCTATTTAATTGATATATATTTCTGTTTTTGTGCCAGTACCATACTGTCTTGTTTACTGTAACTTTATAGTACCTGAAGTTGGGAAGCCTGATTCTTCCAGTTTCCTTTTTTTTTTTTTTCTTTCTCAAGATTGTTTGGCTATTCAGGGTTTTTTTGTGTTTCCACACAAATTGAAAACATTTTGGTCTACTCTGAAAAATGCCACTGGTAATTTGATAAGGATTATATTAAATCTGTAGATTGCTATTGGGTAGTATAGTCATTTTCACAATATTGATTCTTCTAATCCAAGCACATCATATATCTCTCTGTCTCTTAGTATTGTCTTGATTTTTTTCATCAGTGTATTATAGTTTTCTGCATACAGGTCTTTTACTTCCTTAGGTAGGTTTAGTCCTAGGATTTTCATTCTTTTTTTTTTCTCTTTATTTTTTTTGCAGTGGTGAATGAAATTATTTAATTAATTTTTTTTTTCTGATCCTTTGTTATTAGCATATAGGAATGCAAGAGATTTCTGTATGTTTATTTTGTATCCTGCAACATTACTAAGTTCATTGATTAGTCCTAGTGGTTTTCTGGTGGAATGTTTAGGTTTTTCCATGTATAGTATTTTGTCATCTACAAATGATGACTCTTTTACTTCATCTTTTCCAATTTAGATTCCTTTTATTTCTTTTTCCTCTCTGATTGCCATGGCTAGGACTTCCATGACTATGTTGAATAATAATGGTGAGCGTGAACACCCTTGTCTTACTCCTGATCTTAGAGGAAATGCTTTTGGTTTTTCACCATTGAGAATAATATTTGGTGTGGATTTGTCATATATAGACTTTATTATTGATGTAGTTTTCCTTTATCCTCATTTTCTGGAGAGTTTTTTTTTTTTAAATCATAAATGGGTATTGAATTTTGTTGGAACTTTTTTATGCATCTGTTTAGAGGATCATATGGCTTTTATTCTTCCATTTGTTAATACAGTTTATCACATTGGTTGATTTTGTGTATTGAAAAATCCATGCATCCCTGACATAAATTTTACTTGATCATGGTGTCTGATACTTTTAATGTGTTACTGAATTGAGTTTGCTAGTATTTTATTGAGAATTTTTGTCTGTATTTTCATCTATGATATTGGCAGGAAAAACAGGAAAAAAACCAACAAAGTAAAAAATTTAAAAAAAAGTTAAATAAAAATAAGAAAATATATATATTAAAATAAAATAAAAAGTTAGAATAAAAGATAAAAAAAAAACAATAAAAGCAACAACAGCAACAAGTGAACAAAATGAAACAAATACAAAAAAGAATAGTACTAATAAGAGTGTTTTCCTGGGAATTCAAGCTATCAGGGATCTTGCTCCCACAGTGGTCCAAAATCAATCCCTGCCTCCCCAGGAATCCTTTCAATGACTGGGTATTTTCTCTGGACCTGCTGTGGGCACTGTGGGGCCAGTTCAGACTCTGATCTGGCCCAATTCCTGCATGTATTTGCTCCCTAAGTCCACTGCTATGAAGGCTAGACTGTTTTCAATTGTGAGAATACTCACATCTATTCAGGTGTTCCTCATATACAGGATTCACCAAGCTTATCTCAGGGATTTTGTGAAACTGTACCAAAAGATTTCCATTGCTCTTCCTAAGTCACACTGCCCATGTGGCTAAGCATGGGTTTTGACTCCATTTCTGCATGTCTGCTGCCCTCAGACACTTGTTCCCTGTCCAGGTGAGAGGGAGGGAAAGCAACAGCTGCTTGGGGCACAATTACTCACTCAGACAGGATTGTAACCACTTGTGGTGGCTTGCTCTGGTGGAAGTCCCTCCCAGTGCCCATGGAGGTAGGAGCTGGCATGTGGGGATGGTGCCAGCACTGTCCTCCGTGTGTGCCCCTCTACAGTGGTGCATCTCTTTCCAGGCAGATCTCGCTTCCTCTAGGGGATTCTTAGCCATGCATCTCCATCCTCCTGTCACCTCTGCTGTATCCACGCAGCCAACAGTGTTCTTCTCCCTTGATCAGTTTTCTCAATCCCGTGCTTTAGCACTCAGTCCCTGCCAGTATCAGTGGATTCTTTTCTCAGGCAGTGCCCATGATTGACTCCCAAGAAGGGTTTGGAATGGGTGGTGCTCAGACCTCTGGAGCCCTCGCAGCCAGTAGAGACCCTGGCCCGAGGGGTGAGCAGGGCCCACTCAGAAGGAAGCCCCTCTCAGCGCCCATGGATGCCAAAGAGATTGGCATGTGGTGGAAGGGGTTGTAATGGCAGTTATAGCCCTAGTGTACCATTCAACGATGATATTGTGTTTCTGTGGTGTCTGGGGCTTTTTCCACAGACTTTCCCAGTTGTGGAGCTCCTTACTCCTGTCCCTTCAGGCTGTCTTTTTTAGTTAATATCTGTTCCCTTCCTGGGTCTATACTCCCAACCTCACTTTCTAGCAACTGCTCCCTCTTTGCAACGGACAACTCATGATTCAGGCTGGAATGTCCAGCAGTGTGGTGTAGATCATGTGTGAAGTTTAACTTATTTTGTCCTGCTTTCCACAGATCATCCGCTGTGTTCTTTGATCCTGGAGGGTCCTTTTCTGTCCCGGTTGATTTTTCCACCTTGAGGGCTTTTTTTTTTTTTTTTTTTTGTGTGTAGGGACCTCCCTTGATTTCTTTTTTTTTTTTTTTATTTATTTATTTTTTTTTTATTTTATTTTTTTTTCCTTGATTTCATATTCAGCATTGCATCAGGCTTGCTGGTCCCTTTTTTGGTTCCTCTTTTCTTTTTTTTCTTTCTTTAATCATACCTGGTTGTGGGGGGACTTTTGTTTTAAGTGTCTGGTAGTGTTCAGCAGATGCTTTTTGACAATTGTCCCATTTTTAGGTATATTTCTGATGTACTTGTGCTCAGTGGCTTCACTTCTGCCTGACTCTTTGCAATCCTATCTACTGTAGCCCAGCAGCCTCCTCTGTCCATGGGATTCTCCAAGCAAGAATACTGGAGTGAGTTGCCATTTCCCTCTCTAGGGAATCTTACCAAACCAGGGACTGAGACTGCTGTGTTTATCATATTTAATTCTGAGACATGGGTTCCAGAATCAAATATGATAAAGAAGAGTTTTAAATGATTTTCCTACATGTAAATGATTGTCAACACACACACACATACACAAACACAAACACATACACACACACATAGTAAGATGAATGTGAGATTAGAGAGATGAGGCAAGAGGGATGGGATAAAAAAGAGGGCCCATTGAGAACACTGGGAAGAGGTAATGGCAAAGTGCTAGAGGAGAGTGGCCATGGACACAGATTTCAGGTTGGGTGGATAAACTAAAGGAATTCTAGATTAAAAAAGACTGGGGACTTGCCTGGGTGGTCCAGTGGTTAAGAATCTGCCTGCCAATGCAGGGGATACAGGTTCCATCCCTGATCTGGGAAGATCCCACATGTCCTGGAGCAACTAAGCATGTATATCACAACTACTGTGCTCACGGTCTAGAGCCTCTGATGTGCAGCTGCCGAAGCCCACAAGCCAAAGAGCCAGTGCTCAGCAACAGAAGATACAGCAGTGAGAAGCCTGTGTACTGCAACTAGAGGGTAGCCTCCACTTACCACAAGTGGAGAAAGCCCGCGTGTAGCAAAGAAAACTCGGCACAGCCATAAATAAAAAATATTTAAAAAACAGAATGGAGGCTGATCAATTGTTTAATATTATTGTTTCTTTTTAACAGATGTGAAAATAAAGAATCATGGAGGTGAAATAACCTTTCAACATTGCATGGTAACTTTTCCAAGGTAATAAATATGAAGGAAACTGAGATCAAGGAGATCATTTGGACCCCAGAGGTGAAAACGAAATCTACAAGTCATGAGCTGGAGAGGAAATGAGAGACAGAGTGAAAGCCCAGAGCCGTGGGAAGCAGTTTTTCAGTGATGAGCAATGTGTGTGCAGAAGAGATTTGTTAGTTGAGGGAGAGAGGAAGTCACTATAAAGTACTGAGAAAAAGGTTTGCTGAAATTAGAGATCAAATACCAATTCTGAGCGTCAGAAGCTCTACTTCCCATTGAAATGCTGCTTCTGCCACTTCTGTTGCTAGCAGTTATTGTCCCAGGTGGTGACAATGAGGATGGTAAGAGTAACTCTGGCTGTTTCCAGCATAGGTGCTGGGCTTCTGGATAAAAACTTGCTGCACCTACCACTAAGGGTCTGGGCCTTCCTGTCTCCGGCTCTCTGCTCCATTTTGGAGGCTGGGGGTGGAGCAAGAAGACTTGGGGCAGGGAACTGTTTCAGGCTCTATGTTGTTCAGACTCTGTGTTCTTTTTCATTTTATCCTAATTCTCTTTTGCCTCACTTTTCCTATCCTTGCACCACCACAGCATTCCAGGGGCCAACCTCCTTCCATGTCATCCAGATTTCGACATTTGCCAACAGCACTTGGGCTCAAAATCTCGGCTCAGGCTGGTTGGACGATTTGCAGATTCATGGCTGGGACAGTGACTCAGGCACTGCCATTTTCCTGAAGCCCTGGTCGAAGGGCAACTTCAGTGATGAGGAGGTGGCTGAGCTGGAGGAACTATTCCGAGTCTACCTCATTGGATTTATTCGAGAAGTGCAGGACCATGTCAGTGAATTCCAGTTGGAATGTGAGTACAATCCTCTGAACTGGGGACGCTTTCTGCATGTATATACCTCTCTAGAGTAGTCTCCAACCCTGACTCCATACCTCTACCTGGTATCCCAGATTTTTCCTATTCTTTGAACTCTTCTGCCATAGATGAAATTCCTCCTTTGTGAACATTTCCTGGTTTGTTTGTGCATAACTTGCTTTTCTCACATCCCAAGTAACAAGTCCTCACTTTACCTACCCTGTTGGTGAATGAATCCCTCCAATCTGTCTCCTCAAGCATCTTGTGCCTGATCCTTTCTCTCAGTGTAACTCCCCGCTTCAGGCTGGAATGCTGTACTTCTGACCCCCCTCTTGACCACCTATTCCTTATAAGAGCACATTTCCACCATTTACAACATGTGTAACTCTCCCAAATGCTTTTTTCTGAAAAGTCTCTGAATATGGCATTTTTTTTTTTTTTGAGTCATTTCACATCTCAGACCTTTCCATCAAAATCTAAAGTCCCATGTCCTTTTTCCATTTCTTTCTTTCTTGTGTGCTTTTAAAGTAACTTTGTCTCTGTTTTCTTTCTATCCAGACCCCTTTGTGATCCAGGGCATAGCAGGCTGTGAGCTGCATACTGGTAAGGCCACAAGAAGCTTCTTGCAGGGAGCTTTAGGAGGCCTGGATTTCGTGAGCATCAAGAATGATTCATGTGCGCCTGCCCCAGAGGGCGGCAGCAAGGCCCAGCGTTTCTGTGCACTCATCATTCAGTACCAAGCCATCTGTGATACTGTAGCCAAGCTCCTCTTAGAAACCTGCCCTCGGTATCTCCTGAGTGTCCTTGATGCAGGGAAAGCAGAACTGCAGAGGCAAGGTTAGTCCTGTTCTCTCCCCAAGGCTTTTCTGTTTCACCTTTCATCACCTTCTTTAAATTCAAAAAGTGGGAGGTACCTAAAAGGAGAGTGTTTTCATTATCAAATTATTTGGTTTCCAAAGAAATGGAAGAGGTCACTATCCAAACTTGTGAGTTTCCAAGTCTCTATGCTCTGGATTAGAGTCGTAATCTGACGTTCTTACTACCCCTTCCTACCCCAGTGAAGCCGGAGGCCTGGCTGTCCAGTGGCCCCCCTCCCCGGCCTGGCCGCCTGCGGCTGGTCTGCCACGTCTCAGGATTCTACCCAAAACCCGTGCGGGTGATGTGGATGAGGGGCGAGCAGGAGCAGCCTGGCACTCAGCAAGGGGACGTCATGCCCAACGCAGACTGGACGTGGTATCTCCGGGTAACCCTGGATGTGGCGGCTGGGGAGGCGGCTGGCCTGAGCTGCCGAGTGAGGCACAGCAGCCTGGGAGACCAGGACATCATCCTGTACTGGGGTGAGGAGGAAGTGGAGCCCAGCTGGGGATGGGAGGAGGTGGTCCTCAAGCACAGAGCGGGGGCCTGCAGAAGGTAAGGGATTTAATGAATGAGAGAGGGAGGGAGAGAGTGGGAGAGAAAATAGAGAGAGAGATTAAGACAGAGACAGAGAGTCAGGTTGAGGTTTATTTCTGGGACAACGGTACCAGAGGAATGAAATTAGCTAATCTAAGGTATAGAAAAGGTAAGAAAGAAGAATGCAGACTAGAGATGGGATGGGACAAGAGAGAGACATAAAATGTGCCTGTGAGTATAAGCCTTCTAGGAATATAAGAGAGGGAATCAGAGATGCCCATGTGTCAGAAGCGGGTAATGGAGGTGCTAACACTCAAGTGGGCAAGAAGGCCAAGAGAAATAGAGAATGGGTTTGAAGTGATATCCCTGTGTCCTCTCTCAATTGCCAGGACACTCCACCTCCATTGGCTTGATACTTGCGGTAATAATGGTGGTAATCATCCTTTTGATATGTCTTGCATTGTGGTTTTGGAGGCGCTGGTGAGTTTTTATTCAGTTTTACTTTTCTGTCCATCCTCTCACTCTTTCCCTCCATTTTATCTATCACTTTAGCCTCAATATTTCCACCAGATCATTTCCCATTTCTTTCCAACTCCCATCTTTGTGTAAATCTATTTTTTAAAAAATGTGGTAAAATATATATGACATAAAATTTACCACATTAGTCATTTCTAAATGTACAGTTTAGTAGTATTAAGTACCTTGACACTTCGTGCAACCAAAACATAGAACTCTTTTAATCTTGAAAAACTTAAAGTCCTATGCCAGTTAAACTACACTCCTCATGCTCTGGCTACCACTGTTCTAGTTTCTCTCTATATTAATCTCTGTATGAATCTTGAACCTCTTAAAAGTGGAATCATCGGTGTTGTTTTTTTGTGACTGGCTTATTTCACTTAGCATTATGTCTTCATAATTCATTCATGTGGTGGCACATATTAGAATTTCTTTCCTTCTTAAGACTGTGTAATGCATTTTAGATTATAAATTAATTTTCCTATGGACAGATGGTTTGATTCCACCTTTTGGCTCTTGTGAATAGTGCTGGCTATGAACATGGTGTGAAATATCTCTTATGCAGAGTGATTTTTTGCTTGTGCTCTTAACAGGTCATATCAGACTATCTTGTGAGCCCCTCACCGTCTCCTTTTCCATTTGGAACAAGTACCCAGGAACCCAGAAACTCAAGTGGTCAGCCTAGTAGTCAATTTCATCATATTTCATCAAATAATCATCTGATCAAATCAGAGTTCCTACAGATTGTAAGATCAGAAACAGAATTAAAGTTGTTTATATATTATAAGACAATATTAATATTAGGATCTGCTCAGATTTCTTGGATGTGAAATGTGGAAAAGGATATACCTTGTAATAAATGAAATGATGTACACAACTTTTATGGTGACATCTCTTTTGCTTCTTACTTGAAAAATTTTTTTCTGTTTCTGCTGTAATACCATTTGTCAAAGTGAGCTAACTATTATTATGCCAAGATAATTATATTTTCAGAGATGCTGAGCATTTTTAACATAATTTCTTCGTCTCTGTCATGATTTTCTAACCATGAGGGTCAGCAAAGAAGTTTCTTTCTCCAGGAAGCCTTCTTTAATGATACAGTGGAAATAACCCTCCCTTGACTGATATCATGCTCAGGTCCACAGTATTCTGTATCCACAACACTGCAGTTCTTTTTGTTTTTCTTTTCCTTCTACTTATAAGTTCCTTTAGAGAGGGGCTTATTCTAGGTGGGTTCTAGGCAAGATCTTTAACTTGCTTATGTATTTGTTTAGTAACATAATCTGAGTTGATATAATTGCTTCAATAAGGGTCTTTTCCCTCAAGTCACCTTTCCTTCTTTTTTTTTCCCCCTCTTTAGTTGATATTCTATATTTTCCTCTTACTAAAATATTTCCACATAGCCAAGAATAACACGCTTTCCTTGTTTCTGCTCTGAACTCCTCTGGAGAAAATCACTTGTGCCCATACAATAAGTGTAGTTTACACGTAAAGATTTATTTGTCAGAAAAGGTTCATATTTCTCAATGTGAGTTGGAATGGGTGAGGGGTATTGGTGCAGATGGTTGTTAACTATTTAAGCAAAGAGTCAAGAGGTTTTTATTGCTCTCAGGGACTTTGATATCTGTGCTATTTTTGATATCTGTGATATCTTTGATATCGAGTCATATTTTTGACTTTTACTTATGTTTGTTCATCCTTTTGCTTATTTTACAATTTCCTAGAAACTTCACTTTAAAAATCTAAGCTTATTTAATAAATACAACAGGAAAGGGGAGAAGAGATTCTGAGTACATTTTTTGTAAGATTTAGGAAGGGAGGTTAGAGCAACTGGAAGTTTTGGAGAAGCCAGGGTTACTGGAAGCAGTTCTGCAACCTCATCATGCTAGGACAATACAGATGTCATGATTTGGGCAGGGTAGGAAATGACTTTTCAAATGACATATTTTTTTTTTTTCTCTGATCCATCAGTACATCTGGTTATTTCTCCAGCATGCATTAAACACTACCTCATCTTACAGAGTCGGAGAAGGCAATGGCAACCCACTCCAGCACTCTTGCCTGGAAAATCCCATGGGCAGAGGAGCCTGGTGGGCTGCAGTCCATGGGGTCTCAAAGAGTCGGACACAACTGAGTGACTTCACTTTCACTTTTCACTTTCATGCATTGGAGAACGAAATGGCAGCCCATTCCTGTATTCTTGCCTGGAGAATCCCAGGGACGGCGGAGCCTGGTGGGTTGCCGTCTAAGGGGTCGCACAGAGTCGGACATGACTGAAGTGACTTAGCAACAGCATCTTACAGGGTAGGCAAGCTGTTTTATGCTTCACTGCACCCTCAGCTAAGGCCAGGACCCTGATTAGTCTGTGTTTCTTGGGGGAGTGGATTATGAACCAGCAGTAGCAGTAGTACCTGTGAGCTTGTTAGAAGAAGAAATTTTCAAGCTCAACACTAAACCTATTGAAAAAAAAAATCCTGTAATAGGAACTATAATGCTGTGTTTTCATAAGCCTTTTAGGTTATTTGAATGCACATTTAATTTTAAGAACATCCTGTCTAAAGATTTTTCAAGCCCTAGACTACTAATACTTGGGGCTGAATAATTCTTTGTTGTGGAGAGTTGTTCAATGCACTTGTAGGAATTTTAGCAGCATTGGAAGGACTGATGCTGAAGCTGAAGCCCCAGTAATTTGGCCACCTGATGTGAAGAACTGACTCATTGGAAAAGACCCAATACTGGGAAAGATTGAAGGCAGGAGGAGAAGGGGACGACAGAGGATGAGATGGTTGGATGGCATCACCAACTTGATGGACATGAGTTTGAGCAAACTCCAGGAGTTGATGATGGACAGGGAATCCTGGCATGCTGCAGTCCACGGGGTAACAAAGAGTTGGACACAACTGATTGACTGAACTGAAATGAACTGGCCTCTGTCACTAGATGTCAGTAGTTTCTCCCCGAGTTATAATAACCAAATAGATCTTCAAACATTTCTGAATGTCCCTGGATAGTAAACGGACCCCAGATAAGAGCTCAGGTCTAAGGTAATATACAGCATTTCACCTCACCTTTCATCATTTAGTTGTAATAATTGGTACTCTAACCTGACTGAAGTCTATAGTTTATATTCAGTGGTTGAAAAAAGAAGGACTCTTCATCTGGATGGTATAATTCATTCTAAGCTCAAAGTTGCTGTAGAATTTTGTTGTGTAGTTAAAGCTGGACTAGGAATGAAGTTCAAAAATAGAACAGGATAGACAGAGCCAAAGAGCAAATCTGGAGACTGACCTACCTCTGGATATTTTAGTTATATGAGCACAACAATTTCATTTTTCCTTTTAAAGCTGAGCTAGAATTTTTACTTGCTTAAAAATTCAGGTATGATTTTGCTTTCTGATGTCTTGTAATAGCTTTTTCATATTCTTTTTATGGCTTTTCTCTGTTTTCTTCACTCCTCTTATTTCTCCTCCTTCCATCAAGTCATCATCTCTTAAAGATAGTTTTTTTGACTTGTGTTTTCTCCCCTAAGTTTCCTTACTTTGGAAAATGTTAATTTACTCATGACTTTAACTATGACCTGTAGATGAAACACTTTCAAAAATAAATCTTAAGTCTCACAATACAAGAGCTCTTCAACTCTTTTTTATATGAGAGTTTTTGTGCATGTGTATGTGTTAGCTTGATTTTTGCTAATATATAGAAATATGTTAAAATATTTTGTCCTAGGCTCCAGTGTGCATGTTAAACTAACTTATTAAATATAATATTTTATCTGTAAATCCTTTTGGATTTTCTATTCATACTCTCATAATAGCTTTAAATATGAAAATTCTCAATTTTTTTCAGCCTTCTTGCTACCTTTTATTGCATTTTCTTATCCAATGGTATTGACTCTGAACCAGTGCATAGAATTGACAGATGGCATTCCTATCTTTTTACTTTTACTGGGTAAGAATATTCCAACAATTAATATTGGGTATCAACCCTGAAATTAATTGAAAGGACTGATGCTGAAGCTGAAGTTCAATACTTTGGCCACCTGATGTAAAGAGCCAACTCTTTGGAAAAGACCCTGATGCTGGAAAGATTGAGGGCAAGAGGAGAAGGGGATGACAGAGGATGAGATGGTTGGATGTCATCACTAATTCAATGGACATGAGTTTGAGCAAACTCCTGGAAATAGTCAAGGACAGGGAAGCCTGGAGTGCTGCAGTCCATGCAGTCGAAAAGAGTCAGACACGACCGAGTGACTGAAAAACAACAATATTAGGTATGGTAATTGCTCTAAGTGTATCATGGATAATTTTTTTTCAGATTAAGAACACTTTCTTTCAAAGTTATTAACTTTTTAATTATCATTTTTATTATGGATGACTATTGAATTTCATTAAGAGCTTATTCTGAATTTCTTGAGATGACAAAATGTTTTATATCTTTTCTGTTTTTAATGTTTTGAGTTACACTTAAATTGTCAAATGGTAAAACAAAATTTTTTTTATGTAACTCGCTTATAATGTATTATGTGGATCCAATTTTCTAATGTTTTATTTATAATGTTTTTCTAGTCTTAAAATTTCTTTGTCAAGTATTGGTATTGAGAGTTTTTTGCCTCATAAAATAGTCAAGAAATCTTTCCTATCTTTTTATTCTCAGAGAAAGTTTCTGTGATATATCTATTTTTAAAATAAATACTTGGTCCCTGGTGTGATTCCGTCCTGTGCGGCTGCTCGTTCGAACAGTAGTCGTTTAATTCTGTCCGGCTTCTCTCCCACATAAGTGCATGCCTCCAACCCATGGAGGATTCAATGGACATGGACATGAGCCCCTTGAGGCCCCAGAACTATCTTTTCAGTTGTGAACTAAAGGCTGACAGAGATTATCACTTCAAGGTGGATAATAATGAAAATGAGCACCAGTTATCTTTAAGAACGGTCAGTTTAGGGGCTGGAGCAAAGGATGAGTTACACATTGTTGAAGCAGAGGCGATGAATTATGAAGGCAGTCCAATTAAAGTAACACTGGCAACTTTGAAAATGTCTGTGAAGCCAATGGTTCCTCTTGGGGGCTTTGAAATTACACCACCTGTGGTCTTACGGTTGAAGTGTGGTTCAGGGCCTGTGCGTATCAGTGGACAGCACTTAGTAGCTGTGGAGGAAGAGGCAGAGTCAGAAGATGAAGAGGAGGAGGATGTGAAACTCCTTCTATATCTGGAAAGCATTCTGCCCCTGGAAGTGGTAGCAAGGTTCCCCAGAAAAAAGTAAAGCTTGCTGCTGATGAAGATGACGATGATGTTGAAGATCACGATGATGATGATGAAGACGATGATGATGATGATTTTGATGAGGAAGTTGAAGAAAAAGCTCCAGTAAAGAAATGTGTATGAGAACTCCAGCCAAAAACGCACAAAAATAGAACCAAAATGGAAAAGACTCAAAACCATCAACACCAAGATCCTTCAAAAAACAGGTCAAGAATCCTTCAAAAAACAGGAAAAAACACCTAAAACACTGAGAGGACCTAGCTCTGTAGAAGACGTTAAAGCAAAAATGCAAGCAAGTATAGGAAAAGGTGGTCCCCTCCCAAAGTGGAAGCCAAGTTTATCAATTATGTGAAGAATTGGTTCTGGATGACTGACCAGGAGGCTATTCAAGATCTCTGGCAGTGGAGGAAGTCTCTTTAAGAAAATAGTTTAAACAGTTTGTTAAAAATTTTCCATCTTATTTCATTTCTGTCACAGTTGATATTTGGCTGTCCTTTTTATAATGCAGAATGAGAACTTTCCCTACCGTGTCTGATAAATGTTGTCCATGTTTCATTGCCAAGAATGTGTTGTCCAAAATGCCTGTTTAGTTTTTAAAGATGGAACTCCACCCTTTGCTTGGTTTTAAGTATGTATGGAATGTTATGATAGGAATAGTAGTAGTGGTGGTCAGACAGGTGGAAATGGCGGGGAGACAAAAATATACATGTGAAATAAATATATATAAATTTATATGAATTTAAATTTATATAAATATATATATAATATATAACTTTATATATATTATAAATTTATATATATTTATTATATATGTAAATATATAATATATATACACATTTATATAAATTTGTATAAATATAAATTTTTTAATAAAGTAAAAAAAAAATAAGTACTTGGTAAAATTAAGCAGTGACGGTTTATGTTGGAAATTTTTATTTTCTTATTTTTGAGGAGGGAGTTTTAAATTTAACAGTTTTTAGAAATAAAAATAGCTCTTTTCAAATTGTCTGTTTCTCTTTGTGTCAAGTTTGCTAAATTTTGACTTAACAAAATTTGTCCAATTTTTCAGATTTCTAATTTACTATTGAGTTGTGCATAATACCTTCTTTTTTAAAAATCATATTAATGTCTATGGGGTTCATAACTACATATGTCCCTGCTTTTTAAAAAACTGGATCTTAGAAATTGGTGTTCTCTCTCTGTTCTCTTTCTGAAATTTACAGGAGATTATCAATTTTATAAATTTTTCAAAAACTAAGTTTTTACTTTCTTTTTTCGTGAAGGAATCTCGAAGACAGAGCTTTGGGTGAATAGAAAAGGACAGCTTTTCCAGGCAAAGGGAGACATATTGGGCTTCTGTCTTCAGAATCTGTGTGTCTCAACTCAGAGACCTTGAAGAGGGTTTTATAACAGTGTGTCAAACATAGAGTCTTTGGGAAGATTAAGGTGTGAGCATGGCTTAAACTCCCTTAATCTCTTCTCATGTTTCATGTTTTCAGCCTCCTAAAGACATACCCATCTGAAGACAGAGTTCCAAAGATGGCAAAGAGAGATGAGAAAGCTTTCCTAAGTGAACAATGCAGAGAAATAAAGGAAAGCAATAGAATAGGAAAGACTAGAGATCTCTTCAAGAAAATTAGAGATTTCAAGGGACAATTTCATGCAAAGATGGGCAAAATAAAGGACAGAAGCAGTAAGGGACTAGGAGAAGCAGAAGATATTCAGAAGAGGTGGCAAGAATACACAGAAGAACTATACAAAAAATATCTTAGTGACCTGGACAATCATGATGGTGTGATCACTCACCTAGAGCCAGACATCCTGGAGTGTGAAGTTAACTGGGCCTTAGGAAGCATCACTATGAACAAAGCTAGTAGAGGTGATGGAATTCCAGCTGAGCTACTTCAAATCCTAAAAGATGATGCTGCGAAAGGGCTGCATTCAATATGCCAGCAAATTTGGAAAACTCAGCAGTGGCCACAAGACTGGGAAAGGTCATTTTTCTTTCCAATACCAATGAAAGGCAATGCCAAAGAATGTTCAAACTACTGCACAATTGCACTCATTTCACATACTAGCAAGGTAATAGTAAAAATCTTCAAGCTAGGCTCCAAAAGTACATGAACTGAGAATTTCCAGGTGTACAAACTAGATTTAGAAAAGGTAGAGGAATCATAGATCAAATTGTCAACACATTGAATCATAGAAAAAGCAAGGGAATTCCAGAAAACTGTCTAACTTCTGCTTCACTGACTATGCTAAAGCCTTTGTGTGGATCACAACAAACTGAAAATTTTTTCAAGAGATGGTGGTACCAGATCACCTTATCTGCCTCCTGAGAAACCTGTATGCAAGTCAAGAAACAACAGTTAGAACTGGACATGAGAAAATAGACTGGTTCCAAATTGGGAACGGATTGCATCAAGGTTGCATATTGTCACCCTGCTTATTTAACTTGTATGTAGAGTACATCATGTGAAATGCTGGGCTGAATGAAGTTCAAGCTGTAATCAAGATTGCCAGAAAAAATATCAATAACCTCAGATAGGCAGATGACACCACATTAATGGCAGAAAGCAAAGAGGATCTAAAGAGCCTCTTGATGAAAGTGAAAGAGGAGAGTGAGAAAGCTGGCTTAAAACTCTATATTCAAAAAACAAAGATCATGGCGTCCAATTCCATCACTTCATAGCAAATAGATGGTGAAACAATGGAAACAGTGACAGACTTTATTTTCTTGGTCTCCAAAATCACTGTGTATGATTGTTGCAGCCATGAAATTAAAAGATGCTTGCTCCTTGGAAGAAAAGCTATGACAAACCTAAACAGCATATTAAAAAGCAGAGAGGTTACTTCGCTGACAAGGGTCTGTATAGTCAAAGGTATGGTTTTTCCAGTAGTCATGTATGGATATGAGAGCTGGACCATAAAGAAAGCTGAGTGCTGAAGAACTGATGCTTTCAAACTGCGGTGTTGGTGAAGACTCTTGAGAGTCCCTTGGACTGCAAGGAGATCAAGCCAATTAATCCTAAAGGAAATCAACCCTTAATATTCAAAGGATGCTGACGCTGAAGCTCCAATACTCTGGCCATCTAATGTGAAGAACTGATTCAATAGAAAAAACCCTGATGCTAGGAAAGGTTTAAGACTTGAGGAGAAGGGAAAGACAGAGCATGAGATGGTTGAATGACATCACTGGCTCAATGGACATGAGTTTGAGCAAACTCAGGGAGACGGTGAAGTTCAGGGAAACCTGACATCCTGTAGTCCATGGGTGCCACACCCAGCACAGCGGGTGAGAAAGACCTGAAATGGGGGTGAGCATGTAATGAAAAGGCAGACACATATAATTTGGCAAGCAGGGAGTCAGGGGGCCTTCCTGCTATCCATGGCAGGAAGACAAAATGGCTCCTATTGGCAGAAGTCACATGAGATCATTAGGGAATAGCTATACTGGGGAGTTTAGAAAACTAAGATCATGGCATCTGGTCCCATCACTTCATGGGAAATAGATGGAGAAACAGTGGAAGCAGTGTCAGACTTTATGTTTTTGGCCTCCAAAATCACTGCAGATTGTGACTGCAGCCATGAAATGAAAATATGCTTACTCCTTGGAAGGAAAGTTATGACCAACCTAGACAGCATATTAAAAAGCAGAGACATTACTTTGCCAACAAAGGTCTGTCTAGTCAAGGCTATGGTTTTTCCAGTGGTCATGTATGGATGTGAGAGTTGGACTATGAGGAAAGCTGAGTACCGAAAAATTGATGCTTTTGAACTGTGGTGTTGGAGAAGACTCTTGAGAGTCCCTTGGACTGCAAGGAGATCCAACCAGTCCTTCCTGAAGGAGATAAGTCCTGGGTGTTCATTGGAAGGACTGATGCTGAGGCTGAAACTCCAATACTTTGGCCACCTCATGCGAAGAGTTGACTCATTGGAAAACACCCTGATGCTGGGAGGGATTGGAGGCAGGAGGAGAAGGGGACGACAGAGGATGAGATGGCTGGATGGCATCACCGTCTGGATGGACATGAGTTTGAGTAAACACCGGGAGTTTGTGATGGACAGGGAGGCCTGGCGTGCTGTGATTCATGGGGTTGCAAAGAGTCGGACACAACTGAGCGACTGAACTGAACTGAACTGATACTGGGGAATTTGATTAGCCAAGGCTCTGCTCTTGGTCAGGAATATCTTGCTTTGTTTCCATGGGTATGGATGCAGGGGTAGGCAGTGAAGCAGAGCAGAGAGCACGCCCTGCAGTAAGTATGTCCCTTTGGCATGCCTACTAGGACAATCACGAAGGCGAAGTTTGCTGCACCCTTGAGTCATGGGGCAGGTTCTGGTCTGTGTTCTGCCAAGCTGCAACACATGGGTTGCAAAGAGTAGGAAAGGAGTGCATGACTGAACAACAGGGATCTTGATGAGCTTCTCTGGTCTCTTTAATCTTGTATCCAGTGATTTCTTGACTGCCCCTCCCCTGACCAGCAACTGTTCAAATCCACCCTTTGGATCTCAGGGAAAGTCATAATGGCTGGAATCTTGCCTTCAGGAAATGGGGGAGCAGAAAGGCCTCCATACCCATGATTCCTACAGAATCCCACTCGATTTCAAGACCTACAGGTTTTGTGGTGGGGGGCAATCAAACTTATCAGTCACAATAGATTGGATGTTCCCATAACCTTCTTCTTCAGTTCAGTTCAGTTCAGTCTTTCAGTTGTGTCCGACTCTGCGACCCCATGGACTGCAGTATGCCAGGCCTCCCTGTCCATCACCAACTCCTGGAGCTTATTCAAACTCATGTTCATTATGTCGATGACGCCATCCAACCATCTCATCCTCTGTTGTCCCCATTTCCTCTTGCCTTCAATCTTTCCCAGCATCAGGGTCTTTTCAAATGAGTCAGTTCTTTGCATGAGATGGCCAAAGTATTGGAGTTTCAGCTTCAGCATCAGTCCTTCCAATGAACACCCAGGACTGATCTCCTTTAGGATGGACTGGTTGGATCCCCTTGCAGTCCAAGGGACTCTCAAGAGTCTTCTCCAACACCACAGTTCAAAAACATCAATTCTTCGACGCTCAACTTTCTTTATAGTCCAAATCTAACATCCATACATGACTACTAGAAAAACCAAAGCTTTGACCTTCTCTTAGATTTGACTGAATTTCTAGAGTAGCTCACAAAACTGAGAGAAACACGTGCTTATTAGATCACCTATTATAAAAGATAGTAACAGCCAGATGGATCGGGTAAGACATGTGGTAATGTGTTGGTCCTTCTATGCCACTCCAAGTATGCTACTCTCCTATATCTCGCTGTGTTCACCAAACTGAAAGCTCTCTAAACCACCCTTTTGGGTTTCTATGGAGATTTCATTATAGAGGCAAATTGATAAAATCATTGACTATAAGTTCAATATAACTTTAGTCTCTATTCTCTCCCTGGATGTCAAGGGAAAGACTGAAAGTTCCAACCCTTCCATCATGCAATTGTGTCCACTAACAATCAGTGCCCGTTCTTAGGTTATATAGGGCTTTCTAAAGTCATTTCAATAACTAGAAAAAGGTATCTTGATTGTTTTCAACACTTAGGAAATTCCAAGGCTTTAGGAACTCTGTGCCAAGATCTGTAGATTGAAAGATCAAGAGCTACTGAAAAGAAGTCATATACCAGCAGTGTTACAGAGCACAAATCCATGCCTGATGCACAAGGAGGCCAAAGAAACAGAAATGTCAGAGTATGGAGGAGAGAAAGATTTATGCATGGCCAAGCAATAGGAACAGGTGGTTCATGCTTAAGACCCCCAAACTAGCTCACAGTTTTGGGGGAAATTTTTTATTGGCAAAAATTGGGAGAGGGGTCTGTGACTCTCTTCAGATTGGTTGGTGGTGGTGGTACTATACTAGGAGAGAAAGTGGCAGGGCACAACTTTTGAAAGAAAGACATCGCCCAAGGACACAACATAAACCAATTAGAATCAAATGGGACCAAAGTGACAGACAAGACTACACCTTGATCCTCAATCAGCAAGCTAAATGACACTCAGAGGGGCCATGACAGTTCCAAGGCACTGTCAAAAGACCAAGGAGTGGGCCATTGCCCAATTCCTGGAAATCTCCACTCCTTCCCCACAATAGATGGAATAACCCTCCCATTCATTAGCAAATGAAATTAGCCAGCCTGTAAAAACTAACCATGGCACATTTTGCGGCTATACTTGCCCTCTGTGATTCTCCACACTTGTCTGTGCAGTGTGCTCCTCTCAGAACCTGAATAAATCCACTTCTTACCTATCACTTTGTCTTTCACTGAATTCTTTCTGTGATGAATCTGAGCTTCATTAGGTCATGAAATCAGGTACCATGGGTTTTGGCTGGGTTTCAGTCTCAGAATATGGGTTCAAGTCCCAATCTGAGGTAAACAATTTCAACAAGGGCAGTTTTCTAGGAATTTTGTGTTCAACCTGAAGTTACATTCTCCATCTAGGTGGAGAAGAAAGACAATGCCAAACAATTCTCAAAATGCCAAACAATTGAGCTCATTTCACATGCTAGCAAGGTAATGTTAAAAATCCTTCAAGCAAGACTTCAGCAGTATGTGAACCAAGAAATTCCAGTGGCAGATTTTATTTTTTTGGGCTCCAGAATCACTGTAGACGGTGGCTGCAGCCATGAAATTAAAGACACTTGCTCCTTGGAAGAAAAACTATGACAATCTTAGACAGTATATTTAAAAGCAGAGACCTTTGCCGACAAAGGTCTGTATAGCCAAAGACACAGTTTTTTTCAGTAGTCATGTACAGATGTGAGAGCTGGACTATAAAGAAGGTTGAACGCTGAAGAATTGATGCTTTCAAATTATGGTGCTGGAGAAGACTCTTGAGAGTCACTGAAACTGCAAGGATATCAAGCCTGTGAACTTAAAGGGAATCAACCCTGAAGACTCATTGGAAGGATTGATGCTAAAGCTGAAACTCGAGTACCTTGGCCACTGACTCATTGGGAAAGACTCTGATTCTAGGAAAGACAGAAAGCAAAGGGAGAAGAGAGTAGAAGAGGATGAGATGGTTGGATGGCATCACTGACTCAATGGACATGAATTTGAGCAAACTCCAGGAGATAATGAAGAACACGGAAGCCTGGCGTGCTGCAGTTCATGAGATCAAAAAGAATTGGGACACACCTTAGGGACTGAACGATGATGACAACGACCTAGGTGGGGCCTTATTTCCTTCAGAAGAATTCAAAGATATTGTTATGTATATTCCTTGAGGAGGAATCAGGACTCCTCCCTAAGTCTGTACTATTGTTTCTTAATTGCACCTCTGTTTCTGCATTCTTTCTTTTCCCTAATTAGCAACTGTTTGAATCTACTTTTTGGAACTGAGAGAGGGTCAAGGAGCTGAAAAAATGTAATTAGTATGACAAGAAAGATAGATAGACTTTGGGACAGATAGATTTTCACACCCAGGATGACCTCATAAATTCTGCTTAGTTTCAATACCCCCTTTTCTTTCCTCCTTCTCAATGTTGAGGAGACCATGTGTTGGGCAAGAAAGGAAATAACATATTGGTATCAGTCAGTCAGTCAGTTCAGTCGCTCAGTCGTGTCCGACTCTGTGACCCCATGAATTGCAGCACGCCAGGCCTCCCTGTCCATCACCAACCCCTGGAGTTTACTCAAACTCATGCCCATCGAGTCGGTGATGCCATCCAGCCATCTCATCCTCTGTCGTCCCCTTCTCCTCCTGCCTCCAATCCCTCCCAGCATCAGGGTGTTTTCCAATGAGTCAACTCTTCTCATGAGGTGGCCAAAGTATTGGAGTTTCAGCCTCAGCATCAGTCCTTCCAATGAACACCCAGGACTTATCTTCTTCAGGAAGGACTGGTTGGATCTCCTTGCAGTCCAAGGGTCTCAAGAGTCTTCTCCAACACCACAGTTCAAAAGCATCAATTCTTCGGCGCTCAGCTTTCTTCACAGTCCAACTCTCACATCCATACATGACCACTGGAAAAACCATAGTCATGACCAGATGGACCTTTGTTGGGAAAGTAATGTCTCTGCTTTTTAATATGCTATATAAGTTGGTCATAACTTCCCTTCCAAGGAGTAAGCGTCTTTTAATTTCATGGCTGCAGTCACCATCTGCAGTGATTTTGGAGCCCCCAAAAATAAAGTCTGACACTGTTTCTACTGCCTCCCCATCTATTTTCCATGAGGTGATGGGACCAAATGCCATGATCTTAGTTTTCTGAATGTTAAGCTTTAAGCCAACCTTTTCACTGTCCTCCTTCAGTTTCATCAAGAGGCTTTTAGTTCCTCTTCACTTTCTTCCATAAGGGTGGTGTCATCTGCATATCTGAGGTTATTGATATTTCTCCCGGCAATCCTGATTACAGCCTGTGCTTCTTCCAGACCAGTGTTTCTCATGATGTACTCTGCATATAAGTTAAATAAGCAGGGTGACAATATTCAGCCTTGACGTGCTCCTTTTCCTATTTGGAACCAGTCTGTTGTTCCATGTCCAGTTCTAACTGTTGCTTCCTGACCTGCACACAGGTTTCTCAAGAGGCAGGTCATATTGGTATAGGGGTTACTAATAAAAGCAACAGAAAACTCAGGTGTAGGAAGACTTGGTTTCTGTTCTCTCTTGTCTTTCAAATTTCCTCAAATCTTTTGGGGAACTGGGAATAGAGCCACTCTGGGTACTTCCTGCTAAAATGGGGCATAGTCTTGCCTCAATTTGGGGAATGGACACTGAGTTAGAAATATTCCCACGTTTCAGGTCCTGAATCTGAGTCTGGTATGACTAAGCATCTATCCCTTTGTCCAGCATTTTGGTGTAACAGACCCATTCGAAGTAACTTTAATAAGTAAAACAGATCTCATTCCCAGAGGAATTCAGGAGAATAAATTTAAAACCTAGTCGTAGCCAGCACCTTAAGAAGACAAAGTCTTGTCTGTATCCAGCACCTTAGGGAGACATAACCAGTCTTTTATCTAAGTAGATTTTAACTTTTAATGTGGTATTAGCATATACACAGTAGAAATTATTGGCCACCACACATGTTTTCTTTTTTTCCTGTTTACATTTGATCTACAGACTTATTATTTAAAAGCATAATTGTTACAAGAAGAAATCTTCAGCACATCGCGTAGCAGCTATCAGCTGCCAGCAGACACTGCTTTGAGGATGGCTAGTGGTAACCCCTAGTCCAACACAGCTCAGAAAACTCAGCAATACAGGACCATGTCTGAAATCACATCCAAAATGACCACCTAATATTACATTGTATGTCTGAACCACAGTTTCTCTATTTTGACCTCAAATGCATTTCTCTCCTTAGCAACCAAAGCAGATGTACAATACCTGTCTGAAAGTTCACAAAACAGGCCGCTTTGGTCAATAAAGGTTAAATTAAGCCATGAATAACCCAAAATGATTTCCCCATACTTTAATATACACAGATTTTCCCATCTTGTCTTTTTTTAATTGCATGACTTTCAATTGAAAACATTGATGATCAAAATATCCATCCTTCAATGCCAGAGTGAGTCAGCCTTTTTTCTTAGGTGTAGTCCATGTTCCTTGGTGCTAAGCCTCCTTTATATTTACCTAGTTATTCACATTAGGAGGAAACTGATAAGATATTGTGAAGAAACTCAGAGATATGTTCATAGGTAAACATTTTTGAAACTATAAATTTTATCTATTATATGCATTTGTTACACAAGGATTGTACATGTGTTTTTAGCAATAGAATTAAAAAAAAAAAAAACCCACAATGTCATACATAGTTATTTATGCTGTTACTGAAAGTCGAGTCCATCTTGCTCACCATTCAAAAGTCAAGAAAGTGGCACAATTGATGGAAAAAAGAATTTGCTGTATTTCAGATGCCAGCAACTGGGGGCATGGCAGAGTTCTGTCCAAAAGCCAGTCTTCTCACTGAAAACTCAGTGGGAAAGAGCTTTATAGGCAGAAGGTGAGAGCCATATGTAGAAACAGCATGATTAGCTCTGATTTCAAAGTCATCTTGAAATTTGTCATGTGATGGTCTGACCAGCATCACTTGGGTTGTTTTAACTACAGTTAATCTTCAGTTCCAGTGTTGGTTTGTCCTATTTCCTTGAGGTCAATTCTCAAAATTGTGGCAACTTTTGTCATAGTTACAGTCTGGTCATCATGTAGTTAACTTCTTCCACCAAGTGAGGACTTCAGTATCCATAAGACAGCTCAAAGGATATGGCTCAGAATATTATCTATAACCCATGAAGAAGAACTAAATGTCCCTGACTATGCTTAATGATCAGTGTATCACTCTTTAGTCTCCTTGAACTGTTTCCCTTTGCTTCTGCATTTTATCACTTCTCTGTTTAAACTCATTCTACAGACCAAAGGCATGTGGAGGACATGGGTGGTGGTGGCGGGGGCGGGGGTGGGGGGAGGACCATAGGATCCTGCTCTGTTTCAATACTCTGTGATAAAGCTACTAGGTAGTTTTCTTTTTCTTCTGAGTATTAGGGCAAAAGTGTGGTTACCACAAGAACTTTAACAGAACTGGGATTTAATATATATTGAAACGTAATATTTTTCTTCCAATTATCTTCATCTCCATCAAACACAACTAAATCAACACTAATTTGTTTCTCAAATAAGTCTGGTCTATTTCTATCAGCCACACAAGCTCTTGCACACTGGCTGTGGTGGAACTCCTCAGGAGTCTCAGACTGAATTCCCCAAAAGACCTCTCATGGTCAGAAAATCCATACCAAAGTCCTGCCATCAGATTATTCCTTGATGGATTTCTCTCTACTATAGTTTCCCCAAATAGCAGGATTCCTGCACATGCCCACAGTAGTCCTTCCCATTCATTTGAAAAGGTTTCTCAGAACACAATTGTCCAGTTTCTGGAGGGACCAGATGGAGAGAAAAGAATAACATTTCAATTCTACCCATAGAAGTGGTAATTTACCCAATTGCTGTAAGTCATAATAGCTTGAGAGGAAGGGCTTCCCTATATCTTGAACACTTAGATCAACATGATTAATACTTCAGACAAAAAGTCATGAACCTTGTAGCCATATTTACCAGTTCACTCAATAACTAATACTTTCATTGCTAAGTCTCTTCAGTTGTGTCAAACTCTTTGTGACCCTGTGGACTGCAGTCCACCAGACACCTCTATCCATGGTATTCTCCAGGCATGAATACTGGAGTGGGTTGCCACGCCCTTCTCCAGGGGATCTTCCTGTCTCAGGGATTGAAACCATGTCTCTTATTACTCCTGCATTGGCAGGCAGGTCCTTTACTACTAGTGCCACCTGGGAAGACTAATCCTTTCTTTAGCATTTTATAAAGCTACCAGGTTTTCCATCAGGATTCTTTAGTTTCTTGCCTAGTTTTGTAATATAATTTAAAATTTATTCAAAACATGTACTTGTAGAATTTCCTTCCTTCTTGAAGATGAAGCACTTTGACAACAAGCATCAGAGTATAGCAATTGTCATTAAATGATAGAGAGATTTAAAAGCCACAATTAAATACATGATTGCAATGCAATCCATAAAGATACTTGACTATAACAAGCAGAATCATGACTGGTAACATATTATCAGGACACTGCAGATTTTTTAGGAGTTTCATGTAATTTTTAGAATATCTGTGTTAATAGTATTTACTTATACAGTATAACCTCATACAGTATAACAAAACTGTCCTTTTCCCCTTTAACCAAATGTAATGTAATTCCATTCCTCATACCTTCTTTTATTGAATACATGAATTAAACTTTCCTCACATACTGAAGTGTTTCCCTTATTTAATACCTTTATTTAAATGTTTAAATTAAAAAAAAAATAAATGTTTAAATTAGATTCCTCAACTTTGCAGTGAGTAGTACTAAGAAGTAAGCAATTATGATCTCTCACATTAACAGTCTGTAGATTACTAAGCATAAATACCAACAGTAATTTCTGAAACATGTGCTTTCTTATAGAGAATATCTCAGGATGACACCAAACATATACATCAATAGTCCCTTATTTTCTCTTCAAGGAGAAATCAATTTTTGATAATTAATGTTTCAGTATCTTATTTTATTTGAGAGTGATCTAGCTAGTTAATAAACTCCTGGACAGTAAAATTCCTTGCTGTCCTCATACCACTTACCTGTCTTTTACAGCAACAATAAGAGCCTTTCTTCTTTGAGCTCCAAACCATCTTTATACAGCAAGTCATGCCTATTTACCATCATCTCTCTTGTCCAAATCTAAGTTCTTGACCAGGGCTCTGAAACATTTTCTTTTGACTGGCCTGCTAAAAATGGGTAAACTTTGATGGAGTGTCCTTCCTGATCCCCATGATACATGGCATCCCATGCAACATGACATAGGTACATGGGTACATGGCTCATGTATGACTAAGACTCAGTTCTTAAAATACTTACCTTACCACACAACTCCAAAATTTCAAGTTACAAAATATGTGGAGAGGTTATTTTAGATAGACATTCCAAAACATAATTATTCTTATAGAGTTTATCTAGAAGCTCTTGCATCATTTTCATTGATTTAGTATCATCATAGAGCTTCTCAGGTGGTGCTAGTGGTACTAGATGTAAGAGATGCAGATTTGCTCCCTAGGTCGGGAAGATCCCCTGGAGGAGGGCACGGCAACCCACTCCAGTATTCTTGCCTGGAGAATCCTGTGGACAGAGGAGCCTGGTGGGTTCCAGTCCATGGGGTCATAACGAGTCAGACATGACTGAAGCAGCTTAGCATGCACTCACGATATCATCATAGAAAGAAAGAAAAAAAGTGAAGTAGCTCAGTCGTGTCCGACTCTTTGCAACTCCATGCACTATAGCCTACCAAGCTCCTCTGTCCATGGGATTCTGCAGGCAAGAGTACTGGAGTGGATTGCCATTTCCTTCCCCAGAGGATCTTCCTGACCCAGGAATCAAACCTGGGTCTCCCACATTGTAGGCAGACGCTTTACCATCTGAGCCACCAGGGAAGCCAGTATCACCATAACAGGTTATCTTTCTTTCTGATATGTTTGCAACAGATATAAGGTCTAAAAAATCTAGGTACAACAGCAGAATTATACTGGGTTGGCCAAATAGTCATTTGTTTTTGTCAATAAGATGGCTCAGATAGCACTTAGTTATCTTTAACTTCATTTGAAACAATTTTGCTAGATTGTAATGTGACAGTATATCACAATCAGTCATATCAGTGTACATTAAAAAATCTTATTAAAATTGGTAAATTTTTGTGTAGTCATTGAATATTAAAGATGGGGGAAAAAAGCAATGTTTTTTTGGTCATATTATGCTTTATTACTTCAAGAAAGGTAAAGATATAACTGAAAAAAAGAGAAAGATTTGTGCAGTATATGGATAAGTTTCTGTGACTGACTGAATGTGTCAAAAGTGGTTTACAAAGTTTCGTGTTGGAGATTTTTCATTGGATAATGCTCCACAGTTTGGTAGACCATTTGAAGTAGATAGTGATCAAATGGAGACATTAATTTAGGACAATAAATGCTATTCAACTTGGGAGATAGCCAGCATACTCAAAATATCCAAGTGAAGCTCTGAAAATCATTTGGGTCAGCTTGGCTATGTTAATTGCTTTGACATTTGTATTCCACATCAGTTAAGTGAAAGAAAATTCTTGACTGTGTTTCTGCATGTGATTCTCTATGTTGCAGCAATGAAAATATTTTGTTTTTAAAACAAACTGTGATGGGTGATGAAAAATGAATACTGTACAATAATGTGGAACACAAAAGTGTATGGGACCAGGGTATTGATCCACCAGCATCAACAAAGCTGTTCTTCATCCAAAGTAAGTGATGCTGTGTATCTGGTGGGATTGGCAGGGAGTCCTCTACTATGAACTGCTTCTAGAAAACCAAACAATTAATTACAACAAGTAATGATCCCAGTTATATCAATTGAAAGCAACACTCTACAAAAAGCACCCGGAATTAGTTAACAGGAAACACATAATCGCCCATCAGGATAACACAAGACAGCTTGTTTCTTTAATGACCAGGCAAAACCTGTTACAGCTTGCCTGGGAAGTGCTGATTTATCCTCTCTATTCAACAGACACTGTACCTTCAGATTTCCATTTATTTTGATCTTTACAAAATTCTTCTAATGGAAAAATTCAATTCCGTGAAAGACTGTAAAAGGCACCTAGAACAGTTCTTTATTTAAAAAGATAAAAGTTTTAGGAAGTGGAACTATGAAGTTGCCTGGAAAATGGCAGATGGTAGTGGAACAAAATGAATATGTTGTTCAATAAAGATCTAATGTGTCTCTTAGTTTTACTTAAAAAATGAAGGAACTTTTTGGCTAATCTGATACTTAACATCAATGACTTTAAAGATATGACTATATTAATCAAACCAACAAGTTTAAGCAGGTTTCTGTACAAGAACTGATTTAGTACAGAATACTTCCCAGAGCCCATGGATCTGAATTCATCCTCGTCAATTTTCTAAATATTTAGAGGCATTGAATTTGCAAGTGCTCACTTTTAAGTTCATTAACTAGAGCTCGGTTATGAGTTAATTTTCACATGAAGCCAGAGATCTCATAGCTTTTCTGCCTGAGTTATAAAAACCCTCCCTGCACTCTTTCATTTTTTCCCTTGAGTCTTAGGAATTAGAGATGGTCTGCATAAATGTTCCTGAGAGCTCTGGTACAACATTTACATCAAGGTACAAAGGGAGAGAAATACCAACTCCTTTTCCTGGGAGCATAGCTGAAGATCTCTTTGATTTTTGCAAGAATATCCTACAAGATGAAACAGAGCTCTAATCACCCACACTAAATTATTCACAGCCAAATAACAAATCAAAGCAATGCAGAAAGGTCTCTGAGAGTTTCAGTTCTCTAGTCCCTGAAAGGGATATTCCCAATGAATGCCCCATCAGAGACAAAGCTGAATGAATGTATGACCAAGGCTAGTCCAAAAGGGAAAATCCCAACCAATGCTCTGACACAGGTGAAGCCCAATGCAACAAAGAACTCCGTTACTAAACAAACTCATCTCAGCTGGCCAGTGCAAATACTCACACACACACACACACACACACAGCAAACATGGTAACAAATAAGCTACTGTCATACATACAGAAAATCAGAGGACATGTAGTCTCAGAAGTCTACTTCCATGCCCAGATGGAGAGCTCAAATAGATTGGCCCAGTTATTGAAAAAGAATATACCCAGAGTGGCTCTCAGGGAGACCTAAGTGGCTCAGCTCCTGTAAGGGATGTAGCTCAGATGAAGTGGAGGGATTTCCCAGTGCTAGCTGGAGCAACTTAACCTCATGTGACACTGAACATGGACTGTAGTTTCAGATGTTTCTTGAATCCAAACAGCCTTTGTTGTGAGGTGACTGGTACCTATCATAGAGAGTCTCTTCCAGTTTTCTGAGCAAAGTGAGCCCCAACATCTGCTAGGGATTCAGGGAAGGGGCTACTTCTGGTTGACCTGCCATGGGCACAGACTCCTGGCTGCCTCACCAAAAATGTTGCTGCACATAAGTCCAGGTGCCTGAGGCACAGTGAGGCCAAACAAACTGAACCAGACTCTGGAGCAGAGGAAGGTTTTTGCAAGGCCGATCAAGGAGAGCAGGTGGCTCATGCTCAGAAATCCCAAACTCCATGGTAGTTTTGGGGAAAAGTTTTTATAAGCAAAATTTGGGGGCAGGGTTGGAGGATGTGTGACTTTCTTCTGCTTGGTGATGAGGTAACAAGGTGATGTTCCAGAATCTTAGGCTCAGTCTGAAGTTGCCATCCTCCACTTGAGTTGGTAGCCTAATTTCCTGTGGAAGAACTCAAAGATTTTGTTATGTCCATTCTTTGAAGAAGAACCTGGACCCTCCCCCAAGGCTGCCCTATTGTTTCTTGATTGCTTTTTTCTTTTTTTTTCTGCATTCCCTCCCTTCCCTGATTAGCAACTGTTTGAATCTGCCTTTTAGAACTCAGGAAGGTAAAAGAGGCTGAATGAAGTGTATTTCCTACAAAGAAGGGACAGGGGACAGGAAGGCTTTTGTGCCCAGGAGGGTATCAACATCCTGCTCAGTTTCAGTAGTAAATGTCATTTTCAACATGGTTTCTGACAATCTTACTCATATTACAAACTGTGATATTTATCACATTTAATTCTGAGATTTGGGCCAGATAGGGCAGTGATTTAAATATCGGCATGCACATGATTATCAACACACACACACACACACACACACACACACACTAACACAAAGAATGGAAAATGTGAGCTTAGAGAGATGAGGCAAGAGGGATGAGACAAGAAAGAGGGACCGTTGAGATACATGGGCACAGAGTCCGGGATGGCTCACCAAGATTGTTACCAAACACAAGTTCATGTGTCTGAAGCAAAATAGGACAAATGTAAGAGTTTGAAGCAGAGCAAGGTTTAAACAAGGCCAGGCAAAGAGAATCAGTGGCTAGTACTCAAAAATGTCAAACTCTATGATGGTTTGGGGAAAAAGATTTTATAGGCAAAATTTTGGGGGAGGATGTCAGGGTGTGTGACTTTCCTCTGTCTGGGGGTGAGGTAACAGGATAGTGTTTCCAGAATCTTGTGTTCAGACTGCAGTAACCATCTTCCATCTGTGGTGATGGCCTTATTTCCTGAAGATGAACTCCAAGATTGCTTTGTAGCCTCTTTGAAGAGGATCTCTTCCAAAGGCTGCTCTAATGTTTCTTGATTGCTTCTTCTTTCTGCATTCCATCCCTTCCCTGATTGATGTTGTTGTTCAGTTTCTAAGTCTTGTCTAACTCTTTGTGACCCCATGGACTTCAGCATGCCAGACTCCTCTATCCTCCACTATCTCCTAGAGCTTGTTCAGATTCATGTCCACTGAGTCAGTGATGCTATCTAACCATCTCATTCTCTGTTACCCCCTTCTCCTTTTGCTTTCAAAATTTCTCAGCATCAGGGTCTTTCCCAACGTGTTGGATCTTCATATCAGGTGGCCAAAGCTTTAGTTTCAGCATCAGTCCTTTCAATGTATATTCAAGGTTGATTTCCTTTACAATCACCTGGTTTGATCTCCTTGCAGTCCGAGAGACTCTCAAGAGTCTTCTCCAGCACCACAATTCAAAACCAGAAATTCTTCAGCACTCAGCCTTCTTTATGGTCCAAATCTCATATCTGTACATGACTACTAGAAAGATCATAGCTTTGACTATAGGGACCTTTGTCGGCAAAGCGATGTCTTTGGTTTTTAATACACTGTCTAGGTTTCTCATACCTTTTCTTTCAAGGAGAAAGCATCTTTTACTTTCCCTTATTAGTAACTATTTGAATCTACCTGTTGAAACTCAGGGAACAGAAAGGAGGCCACATGAAGCCTATTTCCTATAATCAAGGAACAAGAGACAGAAAAGCTTTTGTGCTCAAGTGGATATCACAGTGTCCTGCTAGGTTTTAATAGTAAATATAATTTTGATCTCAAAAATTACTATGGTATAAGACAATTTTGCTTAGATTATCAACTGCAGTATATATCAAATTTAATCCTGGAATTTGAATCCTGGCAAAAAGAAGTGTTTTAGATGAGTTTCCTGCATGTAAATGATTGTTGACACACAAACATATACATATTCACACAGACACACAGAAACACACACACTAACACACAAAGGAGAGTGTAAGGTTAGATGAGGCAAGAGAGATGTGATAAGAAAGAGGGATCATTTAGATACTTGCAAGAGGTAATGACAAGGTGCCAGAGGAGATGGGCTGTAGGGAGGGCGGTTGAATTGGATGGATAAACCAAAGTAACTCTTCTAGATTAAAACAGAGTGGAAGCTGAGCAATTGTCTAATATTACCCTCTTATTTCACAGATGTGGAAATAAAGGATTGGGGAGGTGAAATAACCTTTCAACATCACGTGGTAGTTTTCCCAAGGTAATAAATATGAAGGAAACTGAGATCAAGGAGAATAGCTGAAAGTCAGAGACATTAAAATAAAATCTCCAAGTGAAGGACTAGAGTGGAAATGAGAGGCAGGGTGGGAGCCCAAATGCGTGGGAGGAAAGTTTTTCTGTGATGTGCAATGTAGGTCAGAGATTTGTCAGTTGGAAGAGAGAGGAAGTTATTATAAGGGTAGCGAGAAGAAAGTTTGCTGAATTAGAGATCAAATGCCAATTCTGAGAGTCAGAAGTTCTACTTCCCATTGAAATGCTGCTTCTGCCACTTCTATTTCTAGCAGCTACTGTCCCAGGTGGTGACAATGAGCATGGTAAGAGTAACTCTCACTGTTCTCAGCCCAGGTCAGGGGCTCTGGATAAAAACATGTTGCACCAGCAATAAGGGTCTGGGCTCTCCTGTCTCCCGCCCTCTCCCCCATTCTGGAGGTTGGGGTTGGAGCCAGAAATGTTTAAGCCTCTATGTTGTTATTCAGACTCTGGGTTCTTTTCCATCCTAATTCTCTTTTTGTCCTCACTCTTCTTATCCTTCCATCACCACAGCATTACAGGGGCCAACCTCCTTCCGTCTCATCCAGATTTCAACCTTTGCCAACAGCACCTGGACTCAAAATCAAGGCTCAGGCTGGTTGGACGATTTGCAGATTCATGGCTGGGACAGTGACTCTGGCACTGCCATCTTCCTGAAGCCCTGGTCGAAGGGCAACTTCAGTGATGAGGAGGTGGCTGAGCTGGAGGAACTATTCCGAGTCTACTTCATTGAGTTCACTCGGGAAGTGCAGGATATTGCAAGTGAACTCCAGTTTGAATGTGAGTACAGTCCTCTGAACTGGGGAGATTCACGATGACGTTTCTCTTTCTTGGTTCAGACTCCCTCTGATCATGTCTTCTCCTTCCCTTTTTACCCAAGTGCATGCCTATACCCCTCCAGAGTAGTCTCCAATCCTGACTCCATACCTCCACCAGGTATCCCCGATTCTTCTTGTTTCTTGCACTCTTCTGTGACGGATGAAATCCCTCTTTTGTAGCCATCTCCTGGTTTGTTTCTGCATAGCTGGCTTCTCTCAGATCCCAAGGAAAAGGTTCCTTTTCCTACCTTGTGCCTGAGTGAACTAAAGTGTGACTTCTCCAATCCATTGCTCAAGCAACTGTTGCCTGATCTCTTCTCTCAGTGTAACTCTCCCCTTTTCCCTGGAGTGCTGCACTCCTGACTCCATCACACATTGCTCCTCTTCTCCCCTCTTGCCCACCCAACTTCCTTACAAGAGCCCATCTCCACCACTTACAATATGCATACCTCTCCGGAATGCTCGTCTTTCTGAAAAGTCTCTGAGTACAGCAATTGATTTTTGGGTCATCATTTCATATCTTTGACCTTTCTCTCCATCCAAATCCAAAGTCCCATGTCCTTTAACCATCTCTTTCTTTCCTGTGTGTTTTAAAATAACTAGGTCTCTGTTTTCTTTTTTTATAGACCCCTTTGTGATTCAAGGTACAGCAGGTTGTGAGCTGCATTCTGGGAAGGCCATACAAAGCTTCTTGAGAGCAGGTTTTGAAGGACTGGATTTCATGAGCATCAAGAATCATTCATGCGTGCCTGAGCCAGAGGGAGGCAGCAAGGCGCAGTGGTTTTGCGTACTCATTACTCAGTACCAAGGCATCTGGGGTATCATAGACACGCTCCTCTCAGAAACCTGCCCCCGATATCTCCTGGGTGTCCTCGATGCAGGGAAGGCGGAACTGCAGAGGCAAGGTTAATCCTGTTCCCTCCCCAAGACTTTCCTATTCACCTCCCACCACCTTCTTTAAATTTGAGAGTAGGAGATGCCTATGAAGAGAGGGGTTTAATCAATTCATTATTTAGTTTCCAAAGAAATGGAAGAGGTCAAGGTCCACACTTGTGGGTTTCTGACTCTGTATACTAGAGATTAGAGACCTAACTTGATACTCTTTCTACCCCTTCCAACCCCAGTGAAGCCGGAGGCCTGGCTGTCCAGTGGCCCCCCTCCCCGGCCTGGCCACCTGCGGCTGGTCTGCCATGTCTCAGGATTCTACCCAAAACCCGTGCGGGTGACGTGGCTGAGGGGCGAGCAGGAGCAGCCTGGCACTCAGCAAGGAGACGTCATGCCCAACGCAGACTGGACGTGGCATCTGCGAGTAACCCTGGATGTGGCGGCTGGGGAGGCTGCTGGCCTGAGCTGCCGAGTGAAGCACAGCAGCCTGGGAGACCAGGACATCATCCTGTACTGGGGTGAGGAGGAAGTGGAGCCCAGCTGGGGATGGGAGGAGGTGGTCCTCAAGCCCAAAGCGGGGGACACAGGAAGGGGAGGGATTTGATGGGTGAGATATGGAGAGATGGAGGGATAGAAAGAGATGGAGGGAGAGAGAGAGCGACAGAGGGAGAGGTAGGAAGGGAGAGGCAGAGAGAGAGAGAAGCTGAGGTTTATTTCTGGGACTACAGTGCTGAGGGAATGAAAATAATGATCTAAGCTATAGAATAGGTAAGGATGAAGGACTACAGACTGGGTGGGATGGGGCAAGGAGAGACTAAGCGTGGCTGTGACTACATGACATCTGGGAATAAGAGAAAGGGAACCAGAGACGTCCATAAGCAGGTAACGGTGGTGCTGACACTCAGGTGGGCAGGAAGGCCAGGAGAACTAGTGAATGGGTTTGACATGACATTCTTGTGTCCTCTCCATATTGCCAGGACACCCCCTGTATATTGGCCTGATATTTGTGGCAATAATAGTGCCCTCCTTGATCCTTTTGATATGTCTTGCATTATGGTTTTGGAGGCGCTGGTGAGTTTTCATTTTTAACCTTTCCTTTCTGTCCATTCTGTCACTCTTTCCCTCCACTTAGTTACTACATCATTCTAGTCTCAACATTTCCATCAGAACTTTTCCCCTTTCTTCCCAACTCACGTTTTTATGTAAATCTATTTTTTTAAAGTAATGGTAAATTATACATGACATAAAAATTACCTAAGTAGTTATTTTAAACATACAGTTTAGTAGGATTGAGTTCATTCACAATTGTACACAAGCAATATCTAGAACTCTTTTCATTTTAAAAAACTGAATGTCTATGCCCATGAAGTCCCATTCCTCATTCATTGCTCTTCCATCCCTTGGCAATCTTCATTTTACTTTCTGTCTACAGAAATCTGACTACTTTAAGTAATCCTTATAAGTGTAATCATCACTATTTTTCTTTTTGTGACTGCCTTATTCCATGCAGCTTAGTGTCCTCATGGTTCATTCATGTAGCAACACATATTAGAATTTCTTTCCTTTTTAAGACTGTATAAGAAATTTTATCTATTCATCTGCCAACAGAAGCTTGACTTGATTTGACTTTTTGGCTGTTGTGAATACCACTTCCATGAACATAGCTATACAAATATCTGTTATGTAGAGTAATTTTGTTTGCTTCTGTTCTTTTTATTTAATTAAAAAAATTTTTTTGTTGGAATATAGTTGATTTAAATATTGTATTACTTTCTGTTGTATAGCAAAATGAATCAGTTATACATATATCCACTCTTTTTAGATTCTGTTCCCACATAGATTATTACAGAGTATTGAGTAGAATTCCCTGTGATACACAGTGGGTCCCCTGTTAATTTTCTGTTTTATATATATTTGTGTGTATATGTCAATTCCAATCTTCCAATTCATCCCTCACTTCCTCTGCCCTAGTAACCATAAGATTATTGTATAAAACTGTAACTCTATTTCTACTTTGTAAATAAGTTTACTTGTATCATTTTTTAGATTTCGCATATAAACAATGTCATAATTTGTCCTCTTTCCAACTGCTTGTGTTCTTAACAGGTCATATCAGACTATCCTGTGAGCCTTCACCAGGTCTCCTTTCTCATTTGGAGCAATTACCCAAGAGCCCAGAAACTCAGGTTGACGGCCCCGGAGTCAATCTCATTATATGGTCATCAAATAACCATCATATTTGATCAAATCAGTGTTCTGATAAGCTTTAGATAAATCATAATTTATACACTGATGGAAAATGATTAAAAAATGTACATTGTGAGACAATATTACTAGTAGATTTCACAGATGTGAAGTGTGAGAAAGAATGTATCTCAGAATAAATGTGGTGTATAGGACTAAATGGTGACATCCCTTTGACTTCTTATTTTATTTTTTTATTTTATTTTTTTCATTTATTTTTATTAGTTGGAGGCTAATTACTTTACAATATTGTAGTGATTTTTGCCATACATTGACATGAATCAGCCATGGATTTACATGTGTTCCCCATCCCGATCCCCCCTCCCGCCTCCCTCCCCATCCCATCCCTCTGGGTCTTATTTGACTTCTTATTTTACAACATTTTTTTCACTCCTTCTACTGAAATATCATTTGTCAAAGTGAGCTAACTGCAATTATGCCAAGATAATCGTATTTGCAGAGATGCCCAGCATTTTAACTTAATTTCACTGTATCTGCTTGGATGATTTTCTATCCTGGAGAAGCTGAGCTCCTTCTTCATCCAGGAAGCCTTCCTTAGTCCTACAGTAGAAGTAACCATCCCTTGACTGATGTCATGCAGAGATCTACTTTACTCTTTACCCAGAACATTGCAGTTCTTTATGTTCTTCTTTTCCTTCCTATGAGTTCTTTGAAAGAAAGTTCTTTGAAAGGCTTGCTCTAAGTGAATCCTAGGCAAGATCTCTTATGTATGTGTTTGTTCAGTAAAATAATCTGCTTTGGTTGCCACATTAACAGTCTTTTTTTCAAAATCATCTCCTTCTTTTTTTCCTCTTTAGTTAATATTCTGGATTTTCCTCTTACTAAAATATATCATACTCTCCTTATTTCTACCCTGAACACTTCTGAATAAAACTACCTGTGCCCATACTGTAACTATAGTTTGCCTATAAAAATTCACCAGAGAAATATCTTGTTCATCTTTATTTAGTGAGAATGAATGACAGGCAGGATGTGTAAGGGGTAATGGTGCAGGTAGGTTGTTAAATATTCAAGCAAATGAGTCAAGAGGACTTTTCTTTCTCTTAGGGACTTTGATATCTTTATCATGTCAGTTTTATCTCTGACTTTTGTTTACATTTATTCTTTTTCTTTTGTTTTCCTATTTCATAGTTTTATAGAAACTCCTTCTTCTTTTTTTTTTTTTTGGCCATACCACCTGGCATGGAGGATCTTAGTTCCTTTCATGGATGTAACACGTGCCCCCTGCATTGGAAGCATGGAGTCTTACCGGTGGACTACCAAGGAAGTTCTGATACTCCGTTTTAAAAAAATCCAAACTCATTTTAATGAAAACAGCAGATGGTATAGAATATGAGTATATTTTTTGTAGGACTTGGGAAAGGAGGTCAGATAAAGCAGACGTTTTGGAGAAACCAGGAGTACTGGAAGCAGTTCTGCCACCTGAATATTTTAGGACGATGTGGACTTTAGGATTTGGGCAGGGTAAAGAACGACTAAAAACATATTTTTTCCTCCTCTCTATTAGCATAGCTGGTTATTTCTCCAGGATGCGTTAAACTCCAACTTTAACCACTTTTACAGGGTAGGTATGCTGTTTTATGAAGTATAAAAGGCTAAGGCCAGGGCCCTCATTAGTGTGTTTCTTGGAGTGTGGACTATGAATCAGCTGCAGCAGTAGCACCTGTGAGCTTGTTAGAAGAAGACATTTCGAGGCTCCCATTCTCAAAACCTACTGAAACAAAAAATCCTGGAATGGGGACCAGAATTCTGTTTCCTAATAGGCTTTTTGGGTTATTTGGATGTACTCTTAAGTTTAAGAATCTCTTGTTTAAAGATTTCTCAAGCCCTAAACTACTGACACTTTGGGCTGAATAATTCTTTGATATAGAAGCTTGTTCAGTGGACTGTAGGATTTTTAGCAGTTATCATTGACCTCTACTCACTAGATGCCATTAGCACCTTCCCAGTTATAATAACCAAATATATTTTCAGATATTTCCAAATGTCCCTAGGGGGCAAAATTGACCCCAGATGAGAACCAAGGTCTGAGATAATGAACAGCATTCACCTCCTCCTGCAATACTTGGTTGGAATAATTGGTGATCCAACCTCATGGAAGCCAATAGCTATATTTGGTGTTTGAAAAAGGAGGAACTCTCTCTTCATCTGGATGGTATGATGCCTTCAAAGCTCAAAGTTGGTACAGAATTTTGTTCCATGGGTAAAGCTGGCCCAGGAATGAAATTCTCAAATAGAACAGAATAATGACAAAACCAAAGAGCAGATCAGTAGACTGATCTACCTCTGGATATTTTAGTTAATGAGCACAAGGTATTTTATTTTTCTTTGTAAAACAACTAAGTTAGAGTTTTATTTGCTTAAAAGTTCTGATATTATTCTGCTTTCTGATGTTTTGCAACAACTGTCGTATCCTTTTTATACCTTTCCTCTGTTTTCTTTACTCTTCTCATTCTCCTCCTTTCCCCATGTCATCCTTCCTCAAAGGTGGCTTCTTGAACTTATGACTTTCCTCTAAAAATGTTACCTTGGAAAATGTTAATTTATTCATGAGTTTAATTATGATCTCTGGATGAGTGACTTTCAGAAATAGGTCTTAAGTCTTAAAATACAAGGGCTTTGTATGTGTTTGTGTGATGTTTTTTATTAATATACTGAAATATTAAAAAAAATATTTTGCCTTTGTTGCCAATATCTGTGTTAAATTAACTTATTAAGTTTAATATTTTATCTGTGGATCCTTTTTGATTTTCTGTGCATACTCTTATGACAACTTTAAATAAGAAAATTCCTATTGCTTCTTTCAATCCTCCTGCTATCTTTTATTGAATTTTCTTGCCCAGTTGTATTTGTTATGAATGTCAGTACACTGATGAATAGAACTGACAGCTGGCATTCTCCTCATTTTACTTAGATAAGAATTACTCAAGAGTTAATATTAGTTATGATAATTTCTATAATATTTCATGTATACTTTTTTATCAGATTAAGAATGCTTTCTTTCAAAGTTGCTAAATGTTTTTTGTTTTTATATTATGAATGGCTAGGGGCTTATTCTTCATTTCTTGAGATAACAAATTGTTTATATCTTTCTTTTACTTTTTTTAAATTTTATATATATTTCTTTTACTTTTAACACCATGAATCACACTATTGATTCTCAAATGGCAAAACAAAAGCATGTTTTTGTTTGTAATATATTAAGTGGATTCAGTTTGCTAATATTTTATTCACAATATTTAGTTTTTAAAAATTCTTATAATTTTCTCAATAATTATTTCATTGAGGGTTTTTTGCCTTATAAATTGAGACATCTTTCCTCTGTTTCCTCCAGGAAAGTTTCTGTTTTTTATTTCTTTTCATATTTTAAAAAAATTTTTGGAGGAAGAGTTTTAAGTTTCACAGCTAATTTTATTTTATTTTTCATTTATTTTTATTAGTTGAAGGCTAATGACTTTACAATATTATAGTGGTTTATAATATACAATATTACAATGTTACAATATACAATATTGTAGTGGTTTTTGCCATGCATTGATGTGAATCAGCCATGGATTTACATGTGTTCCCCATCCTGATCCCCCCTCCTGCCTCCCTCTCCATCCCATCCCTCTGGGTCTTCCCAGTGCACCAGCCCTGAGCACTTGTCTCATGCATCCAACCAGGGCTGGTGGTCTGTTTCACCCTTGATAGTATACTTGTTTCAATGCTGTTCTCTCAGAACATCCCACCCTCGACTTCTCCCACAGAATCCCAAAGTCTGTTCTGTACATCTGTGTCTCTTTTTCTGTTTTGCATATTGGGTTATTGTTACCATCTTTTTAAATTCCATATATATGCATTAGTATACTGTATTGGTCTTTATCTTTCTGGCTTACTTCACTCTGTATAATGGGCTCCAGTTTCATCCATCTCATTAGAACTGATTCAAATGAATTCTTTTTATTGGCTAAGTAATATTCCATGGTGTATATGTACCATAGCTTCCTTATCCATTCATCTGCTGATGGGCATCTAGGTTGCTTCCATGTCCTGGCAATTATAAACAGTGCTGCGATGAACATTGGGGTGCATGTGTCTCTTTCAGATCTAGTTTCCTCAATGTGTATGCCCAGGAGTGGGATTGCTGGGTCATATGGCAGTTCTATTTCCAGTTTTTTAAGGAATCTCCACACTGTTCTCCATAGTGTCTGTACTAGTTTGTATTCCCACCAACAGTGTAAGAGGGTTCCCTTTTCTCCACACCCTCTCCAGCATTTATTGCTTGTAGACTTTTGGATAGCAGCCATCCTGACTGGCGTGTGATGGTACCTCGTTGTAGTTTCGATTTGCATTTCTCTGATAATGAGTGATGTTGAGCATCTCTTCATGTGTTTGTTAGCCATCTGTATGTCTTCTTTGGAGAAATGTCTGTTTAGTTCTTTGGCCCATTTTTTGATTGGGTCATTTATTTTTCTGGAATTAAGCTGCAGGAGTTACTTGTGTATTTTTGAGATTAATCCTTTGTCTGTTGCTTTGTTTGCTATTATTTTCTCCCATTCTGAGGGCTGTCTTTTCACCTCGCTTATAGTTTCCTTTGTAGTGCAAAAGCTTTTAAGTTTCATTAGGTCCCATTTGTTTAGTTTTGCTTTTATTTCCAATATTCTGGGAGGTGGGTCATAGAGGATCTTGCTGTGATTTATGTCGGAGAGTGTTTTGCCTATGTTCTCCTCTGGGAGTTTTATAGTTTCTGGTCTTACATTTAGATCTTTAATCCATTTTGAGTTTATTTTTGTGTATGGTGTTAGAAGGTGTTCTAGTTTCATTCTTTTACAAGTGGTTGACCAGTTTTCCCAGCACCACTTGTTAAAGAGGTTGTCTTTTTTCCATTGTATATCCTTGCCTCCTTTGTCAAAGATAAGGTGTCCATAGGTTCGTGGATTTATCTCTGGGCTTTCTGTTCTGTTCCACTGATCTATATTTCTGTCTTTGTGCCAGTACCATACTGTCTTGATGACTATGGCTTTGTAGTAGAGCCTGAAGTCAGGCAGGTTAATTCCTCCAGTTCCATTCTTCTTTCTCAAGATTACTTTGGCTATTCGAGGTTTTTTGTATTTCCATACAAATTGAGTTTCACAGCTAATTTTAAAAAAATAAAACTATTTTTTCAAATTGTCTATTTCTTTTTTGTGTCAACTTTGGCAAGGTATGTTTTAAAAGGATTTGTACCTACAGATGGCCTACAAGCATATGGAAAGATGCTGAAAATTGTTAATAATTAGAGAAATGCAAATCACAACTGTGATGAGGTACCATTTCACACTCATTGGAACTGCTATCATTAAAAAAAAAAAAAAAAACACAGCAAAAACACAAATAACAAATGCTGGAGAAGAAGAGTGTAGAGAAAATTGAACCTTCATACATTTTTGATGGGCATATAAATTGGTACAGTCACTATTTAGAACGGTATGGAGGTTCCTCAAAACAACTAAAATAGAGTTGCCATGGACTTCCCTCGGCAGAATCCAGGGGATACCCTCAGGATGAACGGTATCGGCGAGAGAGAGAGACGTGAGACCAGCCTTCATAGGGCCAAGTCTGCGAGGGGGGGAGAGAGAGAGAGAGATATATAGAGAGAGACAGACCAGACCGGGGGGGGGGGGGGGGGGTGGGGGGGGTGGGTTCAGCAGGATCTGGCAGAGTCTGGCAATGCTTTATTTTTTACCATGGCTTTTATACCCTAAATTAGTACATTTCTAAGGGGAAGATAGTTTAACATTATATCAGCTTGTTCTTCACGAAACCAGGGTGTTTTCTGCATGCTTCTTTGTTTATGAGGGTCTTGAACATTATCTTCTGGCCTTGGGGCCTATTGACTTTTTATGACCTAGGTGAATGCAAAGCTGTTTTCCCTAATCTATTCTTTAATGAACACAAAGGTCAGTCCTTTTGCAGAAGCTATCAGTTAAATTTATCTAAAAGGTTTACCACACAAAGACTCTGCAGCTCCGGGGAGGCAGCCCCTGTTTAGCATTCCTGGTTAAAATTAACAATTCTAAACCCTTACTTTTCTAAATCTTTAACTATAACCACTTTTAGAATAATATTTTATTTTCTCTAATAGGGCTTCCTCACACCCAAAGGGCTCTGTACCTATTAGGGCCTTTATGTGATCAGGTTCTTTATGCTGTTTATGACTAAGGTGTGGTGAGCAGTCACGTGCATTAGTACGCATTTGCCAAGCAGGCTAGAATGTCAGCAAAGGGGTCTAAATTGAAACACTCCTTTCATCCTGGATAATCTTATAGGATACCACCGTCCGGCGGATGAAGGAGTCTTTTGGGCCTAGAAAAGAGAACAACAGTCTCAAAGGCCCCTTGCTGAATCATCTGACTTTGGAGAAAACAAAGCATAACTTTAGTTCCATCCTGATGCTCCAGGCCAGTTGCATCTATCTGGGACTTATCACTCCCTGTCCGGAAACCTACCACCCCCTACACCCGCCCAGAAGACTTATCACCCCCTGCCCAACTACAAGTGTCATCTCCACAAAAGAATACTCAAAATATCCCGCCTGATTGACATTTCCCTTATCGCTTCCATAAACCTCCCTATAAGTATGACGCCTCCCTGATCCCTTTCCGTGCTCAGCCTGGTCGTTAGGCTGACTGTCGCCCCTCCTTGCCTGAATAAAGGTAACCTACTTCTGTTGAGGTCGTCTTTCCTTTTCTGCCTCGCCGGAACTATGCCTTACAGCGGACATATTAATTAAAGTTCTAAGTTGATTCTGTTTGGAGAGAGATCGGGGAAGGCCTTCTACCTGTGTCACAGAAATTAGGGAGTAGTCTAATATAGCAAGCATCAGAAAGACAGAGATCATCTTTAAGGTGAGCGACGGGGCAGCTTTTCGAAATCCCTGAAGTCCTGATCTGTCTTGCTTGTCAGGTCTCCTCCTCACGACCTTGTCATGGGTGGGATCTCATGTGCTGGCTCCCGGCACCAGGTAAAGAATCTGCCTACAATGAAGGAGACACAGGAGACGTGGATTCAATCCCTGGACTGGGAATAACTTCTGAAAGAAAGCATGGCAACTCATTCCAGTATTCTTGCTGGAGAATTGCATGGACAGAGGAGATAGGCATGCTCCAGTTCATGGGGTTGCAAAGGGTTATACACACCTGAAATGACTGAGCATGCACACATATGGTACATATATACAGTGGAATACTATTCAGTTGTAAAAAATAATGAAATTATGCCATTTGCAGCAACATGGATGAACCTAGGGAATTATCCTATTAAGTGAAGTAATTCAGAAAGAGAGGCAAATATATGATATTACTTTTATATATGGAATCTCAAATATTGCCGGGCCAGCCGGAAGATTTCAGCGAGCAGCGCAATGCGTTCCTTTAGGCTAAGAAACAAAGACACAGAACAGATGGGGTCGAGAGGATCACTGCAGTCAGCGATGATTCTTTATTCTTCTAAGCTTCATTTATACTAAACCAAGAAGGAGGCATCCCAAAGAAAATTCTTCCCCATGTACATCCTCTTCAAGATAACAATCACCAGAGCTCTCTCATGGCGCCAAGAGATAAGAAAGGCATCCTATTTATCTTAAGGGCAGTCGTGCAAAGCTATCTATCTGCGCCATGTGTGCATTCAAGGCTTACTAATGTTCTGTTAAGATTTAACTTGGATAATAAATTCCAGAGAGGTGGTGGGACAGAGAGCTATGTCCGTGAACAGACCCTTGAGAATCAATCAAGGCAGCTCCCAGAGTCAGCTCTTTCAAGCCGCTCCCCACAAAATATGACACAAATGAACCTATCTATGAAACAGAAACACATTCAGAGACATAGAGGACAAACTTGTATTTTCCAAGCCTGGGTGGGGGGTGGGGGTGTGTGGGATGGAGGAGGAATGGATTGGGACTTTGGGATTATTGGATGCACACTAAAATATAGAATGAATAAACAACAATGCCCATAGCACAAGGAACTGTATTCAGTATACTATGATAAACCATGATGTAAAAAAATATAAAAAAGAATGTATATATAAATGTATAACTGAATCACTTTGCTATACAGCATATTTTAACATTGTAAGTCAACTATACTGCAATAAAATAAATAAAAAAAACTTTGTCCAAGTTGTTCAAATTTTTAATTTACCATTGGCTTGTGCATGATATCTTTTTGTCATATTAATGTCTATTAACATGTTTCCATGACATAATTCTTAGATTTCTTAGATTTGATTAATTTCCTAGAGCGGCCCACAGAATTCAGACATTTACTTATTAAATTACATATTACAAAAGAACAGTAACAGCAAAATGGAAGATACATAGGGAAAGATATAGGTTGAGGTTGTGGAGCTTCCCTGCTCTTTCAAGCATGCTAATCTCCGGTATTTCAACATTTTTACCAAACTGAAAGCCCTCCAAACACCATGTGCTGTGCTTAGTCATTCAGTCATGTCAGACCCTACTGCAACCCTGTGAATGTAGCCTGCCAGGGGATTCTCCAGGCAAGAATACTGGAGTGGGTTGCCATGGTTTCCTCCAGGGGATCTTCCCAACCCAGGGAGGGAACCCAGGTCTCCAGCGTTTCAGGCGGGTAATTTACCAGCTGAGTCACCAGGGAAATCCCAAACATCATTCTTTTGGGTTTTTATGGAAGCTACATAGGCAAAATTGATCAAATCATTTGCTATCAGGATTAATTCAATCTCTAGTCCCTCTTCTCTCTCCAGATGTCAAGGTGTGAGACTGAAAGTTCCAACCCTCTAATCACATGGTTTTTTCCACCGATAACTCCCTTCATCTTTAGGTTTTCTAGGGGCTTTCTGAAATTACCTCATTAACTAACAAAATATGACATGATTATTGTCAACATTTAGGAAATTCCAAGGTTCCTAGGAATTCTGTGTCAGAAATGAGGACCAGTTCCAAATATATGCTTTTTATTATGAATCAAAACATTGCATTATATTACTAATTTCTTGATGTAGATGTTAATTTACATTCAGCCATTATTTTCTTATATATGCTTTTAAGGCTAAAAATTTGCTTTGAGCATGGCTTTTGCTACTTATTAGAAAGTGTGATGTGCCATATTGTCTTTATCATTTCAATACATTTTCTAATGACCACTTGGACACACTAGTTATTTAAAATTTGTATTTCTGAATTTCCAGACATGGAAGGATTTTTGGTTACATTTTTTATCATTGATTTTTTAGTTTAATTCCACTTGTCAGAAAACATTTTGGATGATTTTAAACATTTGAAATTTATTCCCATTGCTTCATGGAAAAAAGAAAACATGTCATACATTTAGCTTTATTAAGGTATAGCTGATATATTAAAAATTAAAAGTAGATGTCTTGATGAGTTTGGACATATGCCTGCATCCATGATATCATCACCACAACCAGGGTACTAAATATATCCTTCACTTTCAAATATTTCCTGTGTTCCTCTGTGTATGTTTTTGTTTGGTAAGAACAGTTAACATGAGATCTATGCTCTTAGCATATTTTAAAATTCACAATAGTATACTGTTAACAATGGGCATTATATTATACAGTGGATCTCTAGAAATCAACCATCTTGCATAATAGAAATTTTATATACCATTAGAAGTCAATTTCCCTTTTCTCTCTTCTGTCCCTGGCAACTGCGATCTGATTCCCTGCTTCTTTGGATTTGACTATTTTAGATACTTCATGTAAGTGGAATCATACAGTAATTGTCCTTTTGTGACTAGTTTCTTTTACTAAACATAATGCCTTCTAGGTTTATTCATGCTGTTGCAAATTTCCTTCTTCATAAAGACTGAATAATGTTTCACTGTATAGATATACCTCATTTTTTATCCATTCATCTGAATAAATGTTTCATATGTACATAAAAAGTATACATATTTTTCTGTTGGTAAATTAAAAAATAAATATATCAATTGTCTTATTAATTAATTGTGTTGTTCAAAACTTATACATACTTGTAGATTTGGCATTTATATTTTACTTACAAGAATATTAAAAGAACTCACCATCATTCTTAAACTTAAAAAAAAAATTTAAAAATCAGGTTTTGCTTTATAATTTTGAAAATATATTTCTTAGATGTGTAAATGTTTGAAATGTTATTTTTGTGATGCATTTCCTTCTTTATACCTTATAATGCTTCCTTGTCTCTATGGCTACTTTGTCATAACTTAGTATAACCAGTATAACCATAACTAAGTATAACTTAGTAAGCCAGTTTCCTTTTGGCTAGTGTTTTCATAATATATCTTTGTCAATGGACATTTAGGTTGGTTCTGTGTCTTGGCTATTGTAAACAGTGCTACAATAAGCACTGGGGGGCATGTGTCCTTTCTGATCATGTTTTAAGTGGCCTCAACTTGGAGAGCTGATTTACAAGAAAAAGTTAGCAAGTGATCAATGATGTAGTTACCTTTCCCCAGGGCAAAAGGTAAGTCTTCCTTACAGAAAAATCTCAGACTATATGTGTAGGAACTCCCCTTCTAGGATGTGAAGTTTGATTCTCTGCCCTTGTGGGCTGAACTTAGTTAGTTTCTCATTTCCAGTTCATAGAGTGTGAGAGGTAAAGTAGTAATCTGGGTGGCAAAACCTGGCAGACACAGCATTAGTCGAGTGATCTGGATTATCATTGCCAGTCATAAATCATGCTACTATCATGTGCCCCAATATGATGTGATGAGAAGGGATTGTCACAACTGTTGTATTCTTCCCTTAAATTTGCAACCCCAAACTAATTATGAGAAAATATCAGACAATCCAAAGTGGGAAAATTCTACAAAATATATGCCCAGTGCTCTTCAAAATAGTTCAGGTCTTGAAAACAAGGGAAGTTGGAGAAGCTGTCACAGATTGGAGAAGCCTAAAGAGACCCGATAATTAAATGCAGTGTGATATCCTAGATAAGAAGTCCAAAAAAAAAAAAATAATAATAATAATAAAACTAAAATAAGTATCCAAAGTTCATAAAGTATATGAACTGGTAAGAAGGTCTACACAAGCACTTGCCACAAGAAATAGCACTTGCTCTCAGGGTCTACACTCTATGATATAAACTAAGAACAACTGAAAAAACCATTTCCTGGAGTATGAACAGTGAAATAAAAATTTAAATTAGAAATACATGGACAAGATGTTGATTTAACAGGAATGAAAAATGTAAAAGGTGAAGTCTATTATTAAATCTTCTCTTCAAATATTTTTCATCAAAAGCCTTCATGAGAGAGGGAACTAAGATGGCAGAGGAATAGGATGAGGAGACCACTTTCTCCCAGACAAATTCATCGAAAGAACATTTCAACGCTGAGCAAACTCCACAAAACAACTTCTGATTGCTAGCAGAGGACATCAGACACCCAGAAAAGCAGCCCATTGTCTTCGAAGGGAGGTAGGGCAAAATATAAAAGAAAAAAGAGAGACAATAGAGTTAAGGACAGAGATCCATCCTGGGAAGGGAGTCTTAATAGAGGAAGTTCCCAAACACCAGGAAACCCTCTCACTGGCGGGTCTGGGGGAAGTTTTTGAATCTCGGAGGGCAACCTTACTGGGAGGAAAAATAAATAAAACCCACAGATTACATGTCTAAAAGCAACTCCCAGCAGAAAAGTATCCCAGACGCTCGCATCTGCTACCAGCAAGTGGGGGCGGAATGGAGAAGAGCTGGTGGCAGTGCTTAGGATAAGGACTGGGCCCGAATGCCCTGAGAGCAATCGGAGGGAGCTAACATGAGACAGCAACTTAAACTGTGGGATAGCAAGAGAGAAAGAGTTAAGTTGGGAAAAGCCCTAAACTTAGGCACTACCCACTGGTTCCCAGAACGAAGGACTGAGCAAATACCAGAGAAGAGCTAGCCGGTGGCGGACCAGCCCACCCCCCGCCGGAGGCAGGAGGCAGGGGGGAGGGGAAAGGGGCAAATGTGGCCCCAGAGACAGCACCCCCTACCAAACTGCAAACAGGTTTACAGCTTCTAACCAAAGACTTCCTGAGATTCTGGATGGTCGACATCCGCCGGGAGGGTCGCAGCTAGAGACCAGCTCCCCAGAACTGACACAAGGCGCACAGGACCTGTGCGCACAGAAACTGAGGCTGGGACCACGGAGGGAATAAGGCACACTGCACCCAGGGAGAGTGCGCCCGTCAAGCTCCTGGCTGTCTGAGCTGCTCCGAACAGGGAAGGCACAAAACGCAGGCCCAACTGAGTCTGTGCTTTTGTGGAATATCCTAAAACCTGAATCTGAGAGGCTTAGGGCTGGGAAGTCCACGCAATGCAGGGCCCACTCCCTGGAGAGCAGCCTGGAGCCTGAGCAGTGTAGAGGAGGAAAGCAAGCACACCCGCCCCAAGCGGGGGCAAGCCCAGTGTGGCCGGAAAACCGCAAGTGCTCCCCACACAGGCCAGTGACACTTGTCTGCAGCGCCCCTCCCTGCCCACAGCACGACTGAACAAGCAAAACTAAACAAGAGACCACCTCCGCCCATGTGGTTCAGGGCGGAAATTAGACACTGAAGAGACCTGCAAACAGAAGCCAAATAAACAAAGGGAACCGCTTCAGAAGTGACCGGTGCAACAGATTAAAATCCCTGTAGTTAACACCGACTACACCGGAAGGGGCCTATATATCGAGAAGTGTAAGCTGGAAGAAGGAGCTATCTGAAACTGAACCAAACCCACACTGACCGCAACAGCTCCAGAGAAATTCCTAGATATATTTTTACTATTTTTTTTAATTAAAAACAATTTTTTTCTTTCTTTTTTTAAATTTTTTCTCTTTTATTTTCTTTTAAAATTCCCTATTACTCCTCTATTACTCCTTAATTTTCATTTTCATTTCACTATAACCTTGCAAAAAAAAAAAAACCTATTTTTAAAGTGAACTTCATATATACTTCTTAAATATTTTGTGTTTTTGTTTTTCATATTGTATTTTTAAGAGTCTAACCTCTACTCTAGATTTTTAATCTTTGTTTTTCAGTATTTGATATCAATTTTGGACATTTAAGAATCCAATATTCAGTACGCATTTTTACTCAGGAATGTGACAATTACTCTCTCCCCCTTTTGACTCACCATTTTCTTCCCCAGACCACCTCTATTTCCTCCCTCCCCCTTCTCTTCTCAATCCAATTCTGTGAATCTCTGTAGGTGTTCTGGGCTACGGAGAACACTTAGGGAACAGAGTGCTGCATAGATCTGTCTCTCTCCTCTTGAGACCCCCTTTTTCTCCTCCTGCTCATCTCTATCTCCTTCCTCCCTCTCCTCTTCTTCATGATATTCTGCGAACCTCTCTGGGGGCCCCTCACTGTGGAGAATCTTTTCACCATTAACCTAGAAGTTTTATTATCAGTGCTGTATAGTTGGAGAAGCCTTGAGGCTACTGGAAGAATAAGACTGAAATCCAGAGGCAGGAGACTTAAGCCCAAAACCTGAGAACACCAGAGAACTTCTGACTACAGGGAACATTAAGTAATAACAGATCATCCAAAAGCCTCCATACCTACACTGAAACCAACCACCACCCAATAGCCAATAAGTTCCAGAGCAAGACATACTATGCAAATTCTCCAGCAACACATGAACATAGCCCTGAGCGTCAATATACAGGCTGCCCAAAGTCACACCAAACCCATAGACCCATCTCAAAACTCACTACTGGACACTCCATTGCACTCCAGAGAGAAGAAATCCAGCTCCACCCACCAGAACACCGACACAAGCTTCTCTAACCAGCAAACCTCGACAAGCCAAACACCCAGCCCCACCCACTGGGAGAAACCTCCACAATAAACAGGAACCACAGACTACCAGAATACAAAAAGGCCACCCCAAACCCAGCAATCTAAATAAGATGAAAAGGCAGAGAAATACCCAGCAGGTAAAGGAACATGAAAAATGCCCACCAACCCAAACAAAAGAGGAGGAGATAGGGAATCTACCTGAAAAAGAATTTAGAATAATGATAATAAAAATGATCCAAAATCTTGAAAACAAAATAGAGTTACAGATAAATAACCTGGAGACAAGGATTGAGAAGATGCAAGAAATGTTTAACAAGGACCTAGAAGAAATAAAAAAGAGTCAATTAAAAATGAATAATGCAATAAATGAGATCAAAAACACTCTGGAGGGAACCAACAGTAGAATAACGGAGGCAGAAGATAGGATAAGTGAGGTAGAAGATAAAATGGTGGAAATAAATGAAGCAGAGAGGACAAAAGAAAAAAGAATTAAAAGAAATGAGGACAACCTCAGGGACCTCTGGGACAATGTGAAATGCCCCAACATTCGACTCATAGGAGTCCCAGAAGGAGAAGACAAAAAGAAAGGCCATGAGAAGATATTCGAGGAGAAAATAGCTGAAAACTTCCCCAAAATGGGGAAGGAAATAGCCACCCAAGTCCAAGAAACCCAGAGAGTCCCAAACAGGATAAACCCAAGGCAAAACACCCCAAGACACATATTAGTCAAATTAACAAAGATCAAACACAAAGAACACATATTAAAAGCAGAAAGGGAGAAACAACAAATAACTCACAAGGGGATTCCCATAAGGATAACAGCTGATCTTTCAATAGAAACTCTTCAGGCCAGAAGGGAATGACAGGACATACTTAAAGTTATGAAAGAGAATAACTTACAACCCAGATTACTGTACCCAGCAAGGATTTCATTCAGATATGAAGGAGAATTTAAAAGCTTTACAGACAAGCAAAAGCTGAGAGAATTCAGCACCACCAAACCAGCTCTTCAACAAATGCTAAAGGATCTTCTCTAGACAGGAAACACAGAAATGTTGTATGAACGTGAACCCAAAACAACAAAGCAAATGGCAACGGGACCATTCTTATCAATAATTACCTTAAGTGTAAATGGGTTGAATGCCCCAACCAAAAGACAAAAACTGGCTGAATGGATACAAAAGCAAGACCCCTATATATGCTGTCTACAAGAGACCCACCTCAAAACAAGGGACACATACAGACTGAAAGTGAAGGGCTGGAAAAAAATATTCCACGCAAATGAAGACCAAAAGAAAGCAGGAGTCGCAATACTTATATCAGATAAAATAGACTTCAAAATAAAGGCTGTGAAAAGAGACAAAGGACACTACATAATGATCAAAGGATCAATCCAAGAAGAAGATATAACAATTATAAATATATATGCACCCAACATAGGAGCACTGAAATATGTAAGGCAAATGCTAACAAGAATGAAGGGGGAAATTAACAATAACACAATAATAGTGGGAGACTTTAATACCCCATTCAAACCTATGGAAGGATCAACTAAACAGAAAATTAACAAGGAAACACAAACTTTAAATGACACAATGGTCCAGCTAGACCTAATTGATATCTATAGGACATTTCACCCCAAAACAATCAATTTCACCTTTTTCTCAAGTGCACATGGAACCTTCTCCAGAATAGATCACATCCTGGGCCATAAATCTAGCCTTGGTAAATTCAAAAAATTGAAATCATTCCAGTCATTGTTTCTGACCACAATGCAGTAAGATTAGATCTCAATTACAGGAAAAAAACTATTAAACATTCCAACATATGGAGGCTAAATAACACACTTCTGAATAACCAACAAATCATAGAAGAAGTCAAAAAAGAAATCAAACTATGCATAGAAACAAATGAAAATGAAAACACAACAACCCAAAACCTATGGGACACAGTGCTAAGGGGAAGGTTCATAGCAATACAGGCTTACCTCAAGAAACAAGAAAAAAGTCAAATAAATAACCTAACTCTACACTTAAAGCAACTAGAGAAGGAAGAAATGAAGAACCCCAGGGTTAGTAGAAGGAAAGAAATCTTAAAAATTAGGGCAGAAATAAATGCAAAAGAAACTAAAGAGACCATAACAAAAATCAACAAAGCTAAAAGTTGGTTTTTTGAAAAGGTAAGTAAAATTGACAAGCCGTTAGCCAGACTCATCAAGAAACAAAGGGAGAAGAACCAAATCAACAAAATTAGAAATGAAAATGGAGAGATCACAACAGACAACTCTGAAATACAAAGGATCATAAGAGACTACTACCAGTAGCTCTATGCCAGTAAAATGGACAACTTGGAAGAAATGGACAAATTCTTAGAAAAGTATAACTTTCCAAAACTGAACCAGGAAGAAATAGAAGATCTTAACAGACACATCACAAGCACGGAAATTGAAACTGTAATCAGAAATCTTCCAGCGAACAAAAGCCCAGGACCAGATGGCTTCACAGCTGAATTCTATCAAAAATTTAGAGAAGCACTAACACCTATCTTACTCAAACTCTTCCAGAAAATTGCAGAAGAAGGCAAACTTCCAAACTCATTTTATGAGGCCACCAACACCCTAATACCAAAACCAGACAAGGATGCCACAAAAAAAGAAAACTACGGGCCAATATCATTGATGAACATAGATGCAAAAATCCTTAACAAAATTCTAGCAAACAGAATCCAACAACATATTAAAAAACTCATACACCATGAGCAAGTGGGCTTTATCCCAGGAACGCAAGGATTCTTTAATATCCACAAATCAATCAATGTAATACACCACATTAACAAACTGAAAGATAAAAACCATATGATTATCTCAATAGATGCAGAAAAAGCCTTTGGCAAAATTCAACATCCAATTATGATAAAAACTCTCCTGAAAGCAGGCGTAGAAGGAACATATCTCAACAAAATAAAAGCTATATATGACAAACCCACAGCACGCATTATCCTCAATGGTGAAAAATTGAAAGCATTTCCCCTGAAATCAGGAACAAGACAAGGATGCCCACTCTCACCACTACGATTCAACATAGTGTTGGAAGTGTTGGCCACAGCAATCAGAGCAGAAAAAGAAATAAAAGGAATCCAGATAGGAAAAGAAGAAGTGAAACTCTCACTGTTTGCGGATGACATGATCCTCTACATAGAAAACCCTAAAGACTCTACCAGAAAATTACTACAGCTAATCAATGAATACAGTAAAGTTGCAGGATATAAAATTAACACACAGAAATCCCTTGCATTCCTATATACTAACAATGAGAAAACAGAAAGAGAAATTAAGGCAACAATACCATTCACCATTGCAACAAAAAGAATAAAATACTTAGGAGTATATCTACCTAAAGAAACAAAAGACCTATATATAGAAAACTATAAAACACTGATGAAAGAAATCAAAGAGGACACAAACAGATGGAGAAACATACCGTGTTCATGGATTGGAAGAATCAATATTGTCAAAATGGCTATTCTACCCAAAGCAATCTATAGATTCAATGCAATCCCTGTTAAGCTATCAACGGTATTTTTCACAGAACTAGAACAAATAATTTCACAATTTGTATGGAAATACAAAAAACCTTGAACAGCCAAAGTAATCTTGAGAAAGAAGAATGGAACTGGAGGAATTAACCTTCCTGACTTCAGGCTCTACTACAAAGCCATAGTCATCAAGACAGTATGGTACTGGCACAAAGACAGAAATATAAATCAATGGAACAGAATAGAAAGCCCAGAGATAAATCCATGAACCTATGGACACCTTATCTTCGACAAAGGAGGCAAGGATATACAATGGGAAAAAGACAACCTCTTTAACAAATGGTGCTGGGAAAACTGGTCAACCACTTGTAAAAGAATGAAACTAGAATACCTTCTAACACCATACACAAAAATAAACTCAAAATGGATTAAAGATCTAAATGTAAGACCAGAAACTATAAAACTCCCAGAGGAGAACATAGGCAAAACACTCTCCGACATAAATCACAGCAAGATCCTCTATGATCCACCTCCCAGAATATTGGAAATAAAAGCAAAAATAAACAAATGGGACCTAATGAAACTTAAAAGCTTTTGCACAACAAAAGAAACTATAAGCAAGGTGAAAAGACAGCCCTCAGAATGTGAGAAAATAATAGCAAACAAAGCAACAGACAAAGGATTAATCTCAAAAATATACAAGCAACTCCTGCAGCTCAATTGCAGAAAAATAAATGACCCAATCAAAAAATGGGCCAAAGAACTAAACAAACATTTCTCCAAAGAAGACATACAGATGGCTAACAAACACATGAAAAGATGCTCAACATCACTCATTATCAGAGAAATGCCAATCAAAACTACAACGAGGTATCATCACACGCCAGTTAGGATGGCTGCTATCCAAAAGTCTACAAGCAATAAGTGCTGGAGAGGGTGTGGAGAAAAGGGAACACTCTTACACTGTTGGTGGGAATGCAAACTAGTACAGCCACTATGGAGAACAGTGTGCAGATTCCTTAAAAAACTGGAAATAGAACTGCCATATGACCCAGCAATCCCACTCCTGGGCATACACACCAAGGAAACTAGATCTGAAAGAGACACATGCACCCCAATGTTCATCGCAGCACTGTTTATAATAGCCAGGACATGGAAACAACCTAGATGCCCATCAGCAGATGAATGGATAAGGAAGCTATGGTACATAATACACCATGGAATATTACTCAGCCATTAAAAAGAATTCATTTGAACCAGTCCTAATGAGATGGATGAAGCTGGAGCCCATTATACAGAGTGAAGTAAGCCAGAAAGATAAAGACCAATACAGTATACTAATGCATATATATGGAATTTAAAAAGATGGTAACAATAACCCAATATGCAAAACAGAAAAAGAGACACAGATGCACAGAACAGACTTTTGGACTCTGTGGGAGAAGGCGAGGGTGGGATGTTCTGAGAGAACAGCATTGAAACAAGTATACTATCAAGGGTGAAACAGACCATCAGCCCTGGTTGGATGCATGAGACAAGTGCTCAGGGCTGGTGCACTGGGAAGACCCAGAGGGATGGGATGGGCAGGGAGGCAGGAGGGGGGATCAGGATGGGGAACACATGTAAATCCATGGCTGATTCATGTCAATATATGGCAAAAACCACTACAATATTGTAAAGTCATTAGCCTTCAACTAATAAAAATAAATGGAAAAAAAAAAAAAAAGCCTCCATGAACCAAAGAAGTATCAACTACTCTGGCAGGAGATGCTCAGAGAAAATGTACTCAGGCTAGTGAGAAACCAGCCTACACAGTGGCCAATTCACCTTCTGCTGTATTTCAAAATAGTGCAAAGAATTAAGAAACAGTCATCTTAGCCATAGAATATGAGCTGTCATGACCTGAGTAGTATGGATGGAGGAGGGTAGTGTGTTGTGGACATGGATCCTCCAGACTCCCTAAATGAAGCACTGCAGTCAGTAATCAAATGTGTCAGGGGTTCCAGCCTGGGCTGAACCAAGAATCAGACATGAAGAGAAGGTCTGAGTGGTTTGTGGGTTAGACACATTTGAACCACAGAAAACCATAGAGATATAAATAAAAATAAAAAGTTATTGTTTTCAGTTTAAACTGCTCAGTTTAGACTGTTGTTTCTTAAATTAAATTGCTATACTAGACATTGAGAACAGAAAATTTCCACCATACAGCTAGTTTTGTTAGACAGCACTACTCTAAGATGTGGTTGTTTTTGTTCAGTCGCTCACCTGTGTCCAATTCTTTGCGAGTCCATGGGCTGCAGCAGCCAGGCTTCCCTATTCTTCACCATCTTTGGGAGTTTGCACAAACTTATGTCCATTGAGTCAGTGATGCCATCCAACCATCTCACCCTCTGCCTTCAATCTTCCCCAGCATCAGGGTCTTTCCCAAAGAGCTGGCTCTTCGAATTAGGTGGCCAAAGTACTGCAGCTTCAGTTTCAGTATCAGTCCTTCCGATGAATATTCAGGACTGATTTCTTTTAGAATTGACTGGTTTGATCTCCTTGCAGTCCAAGAAACTCTCAAGAGTCTTCTCCAGTACCACAGTTCAAAAGGCATCAATTCTTTGGCATTTAGCCTTTTTTATTGTCCAACTCTCATATCCATAGATCAGTTCAGTTTGGTCACTCAGTTGTGTCCGACTCTTTGTGACTCCATGGGCTGCAGCAGCCAGGCTTCCATGTCCATCACCAATGCCTGGAGCTTGCTCAAGCTCATATCCATCGAGTTGGTGATGGCATCCAACAATCTCACCCTTGTTGTCCCCTTCTCCTCTTGCCTTTAATCCTTCCCAGCATCAGGGTCTTTTCCAATGAGTCAGTTCTTCACATCAGGTGGCCAAAGTATTGGAGTTTCAGCTTCAGCATCAGTCCTTCCAATGAATATTCAGGACTGATTTCCTTTAGGATTGACTGGTTGGATCTCCTTGCAGTCGAAAGAACTCTCAAGAGTCTTCTCCAACACCACAGTTCAAAAGCATCAATGCTTTGGTGCTCAGCTTTCTTTATAGTCCAACACTCACATCCATACATGACTACTGGAAAAACTAGCTTTGACTAGATGGATGTTTGTTGGCAAAGTAATGGCTCTGTTTTTTAATATGCTGTCTAGGTTGGTCATAGCTTTTCTATGAGGCATGCCATATAGGGCCACCCAAGACTGACGGGTCATAGTGGAGAGTTCTGACAAAACATGGTCTACTGGAGAAGGGAATGGAAAATCATTTCAGTATTCTTGCCTTCAGAACCCCATGAACACTATGAAAAGAAAAAAAGATATGACATTGAAAGATAAATTCCCCAGGTTGGTTAGGTGCCTAATATGCTACTGGAGATCAGTGGAGAAATAACTCCAGAAAGAATGAAGAGATGGAGCCAAAGCAAAAACAACACCCAGTTGTGGATGTGATTGATGATGGAAATAAAATCTGATGCTGTAAACAGCAATATTGTATAGGAACCTGGAATGTTGGGTCCATGAATCAAAGTAAATTGGAAGTGGTCAAACAGGAGATGTTTTAGGAATCCGTGAACCAAAATAGACTGGAATGGGCAAATTTAATTTAGATAATCATTATATTTACTACTATGGGCAAGAATCCCTTAGAAGAAATGGAGCAGCCCTCATAGTCAACAAAAGAGTTTGAAATGCAGTACTTAAATGCAGTCTCAAAAGTGACAGAATGATTTATGTTCGTTTCCAAGGCAAACCATTCAATATCACATCCATAAATGACTATTGAAAAACCGTAGCTTTGACTATATGGACCTTTACAGGCAAAGTAATGTCTCTTCTTTTAAATACACTGTCTAGGTTTGTCATTACTTTTCTTCCGAAGAATCAAGTGTCTTAATTTCATGGCTGCAGTCACCATCCACAGTCATTTTGGAGCCCAAGAAAATAAAGTCTGTCACTGTTTCCATTGTTTCCCCATCTCTTTGCCGTGAAGTGGTTAGACCAGATGCCACGATCTTCGTTTTCTGAATCGAGTTTTTAGCCAGCTTTTGCACTCTCCTCTCTCACCGTCATCAAGAGGCTCTTTGGTTCCTCTTTACTATCTGCCATAACAGTGGTGTCATCTGCACATGTGAGGTGACTGATGTTTCTCCTGACAATCTCGATTTCAGTTTGTGAGTTATCCAGCTGGCATTTTGCATGGTGTACTCTGCATATAAGTTAAATAAGCAGGGTGACAATATACAGCCTTGATGTACTCCTTTCCCAATTTGGAACCAGTCCATTGTTTCATGTAAGGTCCTAACTGTTGCTTCCTGACCTGCATACAAGTTTCTCAGGAGGCAGGTAAGGTGGTCTGGTATTCCTATCTTTTTAAGAATTTTCCATAGTTTATTATGATCTACACAGTCAAAGGCTTTAGTGTGGTCAATGAAGGAGAGGTAGATGTTTTTCTGGAATTTTCAAGCTTTTTCCATGATCCAACAGATGTTGGCAATTTTATTTCTGATTCCTCTGCCTTTTCTAAAGCCAGCTTGTACATCTGAAAGTTCTCATTTCACATACAGTTGAAGCCTAACTTGAAGCATTTTGAGTATTGCTTTGCTAACATGTGAAATGAGTGCAACTGATGGTAGTTTGAGCATTCTTTGACATTGCCCTTCTTTGGGACTGGGATGAAAACTGGACTTTCCTAGTCCTATGGTCTAGATTTTCCAATCCAGATTTTTTTATTTATAATAAAAATAATAATCCAGATTATTATTTCCAATAATACAGATTTAGTCCTGTGGTGCTGGATTTTTCAAATTTGCTGGTATATTGAATCACACTTTAGCAGATGTGGTTAGCGTAGCTGAAAACTCAATACTCCTTAAGATACATAAGAAAAATGAAAGCAAAAGTGAGGAGAAAGGCATGGATTTCCATTTGTAATTAGCACTTTGAGGGCTTCAGAGCATACTGTACGTTTTGGGGCATGTGGAACCAGTTCATATCAATAGTCATGACTGTAATGGCCAATGTCACTCTGTGCCCTAGGACATGGAAGACAGGGCTGAGAAGTTGCACAGGTTTTCAAAAGGTGAAAGCTGGATGAACACATTGATAACTTCATGGAAGAATCACAAAGGTGTTGTTAGAAAAAAAAATCCTTAAGATTGTGGGGAATCTGAAGGTAATCCAATAAGAGGTAAGGGCAATGATAAGAACAAGGTGAATTAGAATGGCCAAGAGACCATTTTGCACCCTGTTACTGAAACTATCTAGGATAGCATTGGCTTCTTAAATTCACATGAATGGGATCATTATCTAAATAGAAATCTCCTTGAAAAATAATTAGACCTCAGAGAGAAAACACCACTGAACTTTAGAATTAGATTTGAAAGGAAAAGAGCTGGGATGTATAAACATCTTGAAAATCAACCATAAGAAGGAGCTGACTATGTGGGCAGATTTGGAAGATTAGATAACTGGTTAGTAGAAGAATGAAGTTTAGAAATGGCTCAAACTGTGTGATCATATTGGACAGTCTGAGCACTTTCTCTCCTGTTTCCTGTACCTTTGAAGAAAGAGCAACACCATCAGACTGAAAGATATTTTATTATACAGTGGTTGGTTGGCTATTGAATGCTTGTAGCTATAATGGGAGTTGATGTTACTTTATACATTTTGTTAACATTTTCTTAAACTGGCAATGTTTATTCTAATACTGTTAAAGTTGTAAATCAGACTTCTTCAGAGGAAATATAGGAAGGTCACCTGATGATTACAGAGTCTTCAATAGCAGCAGATTGAATACCTCCTTACGGTCATATAAATGTGTTAAAAAATACCATTTAAAATTCATTCTAGGTGGTTTCTCCCCATCATTGTCTTACGCAGGAAGATTCCTTTGTCTATGGTGACAATTTGTCATTTATTTTCAGTGAATTTTTAGGCTTGGCAAGAAGGTTAACAAAAGGGGATCTGTGACTGTGATTGTGGGACAGCCCCAGGGGAATATTCCCCCTCTTCTGTGAAGCAGAGGAGGGGGAATTTCTTCTGAAAAGAGGCCTGACTGCAAACAGTAAGCAGCCAAGGAGGAAATAATCATACCATTTGTTGTTGTTCACCCGCCTAGTCATGTGCAACTCTTTGCTTCCCCATGGATGGCAGCTTGCCAGTCCTCCCTGTCCCTCACCATCTCCCAAAATTTGCCCGAGTTCATGTTCACTGCATCAATGATACCAGTATTGGTGGTACCATATTATGTGCCAAAAATTTAAAGTTAGCTAAATATCTGTTTTTTGGAATTTATCTTCTGCATGATTTTATTTTAGAAGAAATCTTGTGGTTTTGTTCATTGCCGTGGGATTGTTATCAGAAATTTCTTCCTGCTTTGCTCAGTTCATTATTGGGACTTGTGGCTTCAGTAACCTCAAAATTGAAACTAGTATGTGGTTATCTCACCCATGTAACAGCATGATTTCTTGTGGAATAGTAAAATGATTTTCTTCTCCTACATTTTTGCTTTATTTCATTTTGTAAATGATTCTAAAGTTCTAAAGTTCAAATTAGTACAATTACTTGCAGTATGTTTGGTATATATCATTTGAATTTTTTGGCTATATATTGTTTTTTGTAGGGTAGTATGTATTCTCTTTAGTACCTTTGTATGTCTATGGACCATAATGGTACATTTACAGAGCAACATATTGCTTTAAGAGTATCTGTAGAGAAGAAGAAATATTCAAAATAAATGATCTAGACATTCATTCAGGAAACAAGTAAAAGAACCATAAAATAAATTGAAAAGTGAAGAAGAAAGGAAGTCAGTATAAAGGTTGTATCATTAAAATAGAAATTAAAACATAATAGAAACTACCAAATGAGACTCAGACACCTTTTTTTTGTTGTTGTTAAATAATAATATGCAAATAAACTCAGGAAGGAATGATAAGCAAGATAATATACAAATGAAGAGCACTGGGATTTAATAATTGGGTATTACTGTATACAACTAAGAGCGAAAATAAGAGAAAGCTATGTTTAACTTCATTTCAGGTCATTTGAAGTCAGAATGAGATGGAAATTTTTGTTGAAAATTATAAATGATTTCAAATAAGACTCAAGAGAAAGAGACCCCTTAAGTGTACTAGTTACCATAAGCATTGACATTGATGGCAAAACTGGCTAATCTATAAAGCTTCAGGCTCTTAATAATGATCAGTTTTAAGATATATAAAATAATGGAAAACAAAACTTGAAGTCATTTCATGAGGCTAGAATATTACAACACAAAAAACTGGCAAATTGACAAGAAGACTTGAAGATAAACAAAGAAAACAAAAAACCAAAGCAAACCAATAAACCAAACATCCCATAGCTATTATCCAATTTCACTCAGGAGTTTAAGTAAATTTAGATACTACATGTAGAGTTTTTACTAGAATGTAAGAATAACACGAGAAAATCCATTAATGTGATTGCCTATATCATCTCACTATATGTCTGATGAAACCCTCAATAAAATTAAACATATATTGACAAAAAAAATCTTACCAGTTTTGGAATAAAAAAGGGCTTCCTTTACATGGTTTAGTTTCACTATAACCAACATGTAGCAAATATATTTGGAAACAAAAATTTATGAGATTTAAACATTCATTTTACTTATTACTTATTATTTTTTGATGCTACTGAGAATGCATGAAATGTTTCTCCTTTAGAGTATTAATTTTTCCTTTTCAATTTTCAGTGTACATAACTTGTATTTCTTTTATTAAAATTTGTTCCTCTGTATTTTATTCTGTTGAGCCTTTTGTAAGTGAAATTGCTTCCTTAATTTCATTTTTGGATTCTTTATTGTTAGCATATAGAAATATAATTGATTTGGTATATTTACATTTTGTCCTGCTAGGAATTTATTATATAGCTTCAAATTTTTGATTTACTTTAAAAAAGATTCTTTTTAAGGATATTCTCTATTTGTTGCATCATTTTTGTCATACTCTCCTTAATTCTTAAACATGGTCTTTAAACTTATTTATTTAAACGTAAACTTATCTAATGTTCATTGTTTTACAGCTTTGAAGTTTTTCTGCTATGTCTAACACTAGAGCAGCATGAAAGACAATTTCTATTGATTTCTTTCTTTCCCCTGTGTATAGTCACTCTTCCCTCTTTTTTTCATGCTTCCTTTTTTTGTCGTTGAAAAATGGAAATTATATTAATAGATGGTATGTGGCTTCTGATCGCCCCATGTTACTGTTTGTTCCTGTGGCTCTTTGTTTCTTCATGTGTTTGTTTAATGACTTGCCTGGGTGGGCTAATCCGTACAGTCTAACTCTCCCACAGTATTCAGTCACAGGTGTCTGCTAACTTTTTTTCTTTCTTCCCTCCTTCCTTCCTGTCTTTTTTGTTTCTTCTCACAGCACCCGTACAAGCCTCATCTTCATCTAGGGACCTGCAGAATGTTAAAGTTGGTTGTTTCTGGTCTTTTTAACCATAATTCAGTGTTGCAGACATGTGCGTCCTTCCAGACTGCCAGGGATATGTGGCAGATTAGTCATATCATACTCATAGGTTTCTTTTTACATTTTCTGGCTGGCCTGCAGATTTGTTGCTCCATCCTGTGTTATACTTTCAGGCCAACTGGGAAGTTAAACTTTCACATCTCTTTTCTTTCGAGTTTGCTAGTTTAGTGATGCCCCTGGTTTTGGGTGATCTCCCTACTTCTCTCTAAATCAAGTTAGCCACCTTCAACAGGGAAGCTTCTCATTTTCATGGACTTCCCTGCCCTAGTAGAACTGCACTGTGCTTACTCCAAGTTCAAGAGTTTTTCTCAACACTTTTCAATTTGTTGTATACCTTTGATCCATTTCCAGAGACTCAATGTAAAATATTGACCAGTTTTATCATTTTTTTGGAGGGGGAAGAGAGTTAGCCAAGATCATCACTCCACCATTCTGGAAGTTCCCCATGCTAGAGAAATTAGGGTGTCAAAACTGTTGCAGCACCTCTTAGTCTTCATGGTATTAGAGGATGCTTTCTGGATATTCCCACTTATTTAAGGGTTTAGTGTCATGTACAGAAGCAAAAAACTTCAGCAGAAGCCTGGCTGAATGTTTAAAAGAGCGTCAACTCTACTGCAGAAATGAGCAAAGCATTGTAAATCAACTACACTTCAATTAAAGAAAAAGAGCTTTGGCGGTCTCCTGAGTGGTGGTGGGTGTAGCATAAGTGTGCTTTAGTTCACAGCTGCTTAAGATGGTGAGGGTGAGGGAGGAAGTCCCTATGTTACCCAGATGTAACACAACAGCTCACCATTCTGAAAGTGTTGGCTGTCCAGCACATCTGGTACTTCATAAATGAATAGAACAATGTGCTCTGACACCTTCATTACTATTTGAGACTTGCAGATGCTGTAGGCTACTATGAGTGATTACCAGATGAAGAACCCTTTGACTATGTTACCTAGATGTAAATCTGGTACAAATTTTACTAGTGTACACTATGGGATTCAGTGCATAATCATGTCCAAGTGTTTTTTTTTTTTTTTTTTTCCATTGACGGTAAAGCATCTGCCTACAATACGGGAAACCCAGGTTCAATCCCTGGGTTGGGAAGATCTCCTGGAGAAGGAAATGGCAACGCACTCCAGTATTCTTGCCTGGAAAATCCCATGGATGGAGGAACATGGTAGGCTACAGTCCATGGGGTCGCGAAGAGTTGGACACGACTGAGCGATGTCACTTTCTTTCAGGAAAAGTTATACTTGAAATATAGAAGAGAATTCTAATGATATTTGAGAAACCATGTATTGTGAAATACATGTGAATTGTGGCTGTTTTAGTTTCTCAGATGGGATATAGTCCCTGGTACATATACCAGGTCTTTGCATGGACTGTGGTCTCTTTTCCAGGCTAATGCCTCTGTTCCCCCAGAACTCAGGTGTGTTGTTATTTTCTGAGAATCTTTCCTTGATCTCTCTTTGTCCGTTTTTCTTGTCATTTCTCATCATAGCATTGTGTACTTCTAATTCAGTGTTTATGACTACTGTGTTTATATATTCACTTGTATTCACAGTAAACCTCACCAAGACAAGAATTATATTCCTTCTTCCTTTCCCTTCCCCTTCTTAGCTCTTTGTGAAATGCTTGATATATAGTTAAGTTCTCAATAAATATTTAATGAGTCAAGAAAAGAATGAATAAATGAACATGTTCAAGAGACCTGAACATTTTCTATGACACAGATATTTATTAATTTAACCTAAAAATATAATTTGAAAGCGAGGGACAAATTTACATGCCATCTACACTTCTTTCTATGGTACCATTGTTGCAGTGTTGTAGGTCAGGAAGCAACAGTTAGAGCTGGACATGGAACAACAGACTGGATCCAAATAGGGAAAGGAGTAAGTCAAGGCTGTATATTGTCACTCTGCTTGTTTAACATATGCAGAGTACATCATGAGAAACACTGGGCTGGAGGAAGCACAAGCTGGAATCAAGATTGCTGGGAGAAATATCAATAACCTCAGATATGCAGATGACACCACCCTTATGGCAGAGAGTGAAGAAGAACTAAAGAGCCCCTTGATGAAAGTGAAAGAGGAGAGTGAAAAAGTTGGCTTAAAACTCAACATTCAGAAAATTAAGATCATGGCATCTGGTCCCATCACTTCATGGCAAATAGATGAGGAAACAGTGGAAACAGTGGCAGACTTTATTTCTTTGGGTTCCAAAATCACTGCAGATGGTGACTGCAGCCATGAAATTAAAAGACACTTACTCCTTGGAAGGAAAGTTATGACCCACCTAGACAGCATATTAGAAAGCAGAGACATTACTTTGCCAACAAAAGTCAGTCTAGTCAAAGCTATGGTTTTTCCAGTGGTCATGTACGGATGTGAGAGTTGGACTATAAAGAAAGCTGAGTGCCGAGGAATTGATGCTTTTGAACTGTGGCATTGGAGAAGACTCTTGAGAGTTCCTTGGACAGCAAGGAGATCCAAGCAGTCCATCCTAAAGGAAATCAGTCCTGAATATTCATTGGAAGGACTGATGTTGAAGCTAAAACTCCAATACTTTGGCCTCTTGATGCAAAGAGCTGACTCATTTGAAAAGACCCTGATGCTGGGAAAGATTGAAGGTGGGAGGAGAAGGGGACAACAGAGGATGAGATAGTTGGATGATATCACTGGCCCAAAGTACACGAGTTTGGGTAAACTCCAGGAGCTGGTGATGGACAGGGAGGCCTGGCATGCTGCAGTCCATGGGTGGCAAAGAGTCAGACACAACTGAGCAACTGAACTGAATTGATTGTTACAGTGAAAAGGAAAAAAAAAGAAGAATGAGTTTTTCTTTCGCTTTCCTGAGAACAAAGAAGATGTAGAGAATAGTAAGCAAACCTGAACATTCCTAGTTTTTTATGTTAACTGCTCCTGACACTGCACATTTGTAACTAAGTTTGCTTTTCTCCCTCCTGACTCTGAATGTCTGTCACTAAGTTTGCTTTTCTGCCCCCTAACTCTGCAGGAGCTACAACTCACATTTTTTCTTTTGACTCTATGCTAAATACATCCTGTCTCTGGTGTTTATCCTTACTACCCTTCCCCTTTGTAGTTACATATCAGAAAGTCGGCCTCAGAGCCATTGAACAGCCACACTCAATTACTGGGTTACTGATGTCAGTCTTTGAAACAAGGCAAGAGGAAGAAATCAAGATCCTAGCACCTTTGTTCCTCATCGCCTACTCCTGACTGAGAGCCTTTGAAAGAGGAGAGTGAAAAAGTTGGCTTAAAACTCAACATTCAGAAAATTAAGATCATGGCATCTGGTCCCATCACTTCATGGCAAATAGATGAGGAAACAGTGGCAGACTTTATTTCTTTGGGTTCCAAAATCACTGCAGATGGTGACTGCAGCCATGAAATTAAAAGACACTTACTCCTTGGAAGGAAAGTTATGACCAACCTAAACAGCATATTAAAAAGCAGAGACATTACTTTGCCAACAAAGATCCATCTAGTCAAGGCTATGGTTTTTTCAGTAGTCAGTATGGATGTGAGAGTTGGACTGTGAAGAAAGCTGAGTGCTGAAGAATTGATGATTTTGAACTGTGGGGAAGACACAGTTCTTGAGGTGTGAATCTACTGTGTACCCCTTTCCATTGGCTGAAAATAAAACTCACCTTTCGATTTTCTCCAAAAATAGAGAAAATCTGTCTCCGTATTTTTCATTTGTTTCGATAGGCAGATAAGGCCTATCGAATTTTGGTAGATTTTGGCCCTCAACATCACATTCTTGGCAGGTTCTGTGTCATCCATAGTACCCCCTTGCAACAGTCCATGTATCATGAAACCCCCGAGTACCTCCATCTGGAGACTTAATCTAACAGGAACCAGTCTGAACTGTGCACCTCCATGTCATCCTTCCCAGACTTGTGCTGCCTGCCTTCATGAATGGCCCTGTTTCTCTCCTCCTGGCCACACTTTGTTTGACTATTCATGATGACCTGCAAGATATCTTTGCTATTTCCATTTTTCTCCATTCTCACTGTACTACCTTTGTCCAGGTCACTAAAGTCATCGGCCATCACAGTCTCATCATTCTCTAGTACAATCTCCAGTGAATCTCTTTGCGATTTAGAGAATTTTCCTAAAAGGCATTTTAACCACAAAACTCCCATGTTTAAAATCTGTAGTTGGTGCACAGGCTTCTCACTGCAGTGGCTCCTCTTATTGGAGAGCACTGACTCTAGGGCAGCCTACGTTCCGTATTTGTGGCACATGGGCTCAGAAGTTGTGGCTTCTGGGCTCTGGAGCACATGCTCAATAGTTTTGGCACACAGTCTTGATTCCTCCATGGCAGGAGGGGATCTTCCCTGACCAAGAATCCAATCTGTGTCTCTTGCGTTGGCAGGTGGATTCTTTACCCCTGAGCCACTAAGGAAGCTCTTAAAAATAATTTCATATCAATATTCTTGCATTGTTTATTGGGTTCTTTGTTGTTGTTGCTGTCCAGTCTCTAAGTTGTGTCTGACTCTGTAATCTTATAGACTGCGGCATGTCAGTTTTCCCTGTCCTTCACTATCTCCTGGAATTTGCTCGAACTCATGGCCATTGTGTTGATGATGCCATCCAACCATCTCATCCTCTGTTGCCCTCTTTTCCTCTTGCCCTCAATCTTTCCCATGATCAGAGTCTTTTCCAATGAGTTGCCTTTTTTGCATCAGGTGGCCAAAGTATTGAAGATTCAGCTTCAACATCAGTCCTTCCAATCAATATTCAGGGTTGATTTCCTTTAGGATTGACTGGTTTGATCTTCTTGCTTTCCAAGTAACTCTCTAGAGAGTCTTCTCCAACACCATAGTTTGAAAGCATCAGCTCTTCGGTGCTCAGCTTTCTTTATGGTCCAACTTTGAGGCAAACTTTTGGTTTTACTCAGTTTCATAAAGGGAGTTGTGTGGTATATTGTTTGACTTCCTGAGGGCTGAAATATGGTTTAACTTTGCCTTCATGGGGGAATGATAATTTGCCTGAATAAAGTAATTTAGAATTATCTCATTACCTCAGAGTTCTGAAATATTTCCCCATAGCATCGCACATGAGGAGTCTGAAGCCTGTGACATTCTCTTCTTTTTAAATAGCCAGTATATGTCTGAAACTGTGAATTTTTTTTTTTTTTTTTGTCTTTGGAATTCAGGAACAATACTAGGATGAGACTGAGTGTGGATCTTTTTTCCACAATTATGATCACTATTCAGTAAACTTTATAGTAAAAGTAGACATTTTAGTTGGGTTTTGTTTTCTCTTCTCCAAAGAAATTTCTTCTCTGAACCTAAGTGTCTGGCAAATTTGTTTGGCATCAAGTGGGCACTAATTAAATGTCAGATGAGTGGCCAAACAGAGAAAAGATGTTTCAACTGCTCTCAGGCTGCTGTAGCAAATGTCAATGCAAGGAACTAAAATAGAGACCCAACTCAATAATTGATTCTCCCATGCATACTACAGTCCCTTAGAGTCACTTCCCTGCCTCCAATAAAGCTCTTCTCTTGACAACAACCACCAAAGGGGACACCAGTGCTCCCAGGCCATGCCCACCCTTCATACCCAGAGCCAAGCTTGCCAACCATCTGTAGATACACTCAACTCATTTGGGGTAAGGATGGGTTCCAAGGCCCCTGGATGCTTCCCACAGACCCACTCACGCAATGTGACTGGAAATCCACCTGCTTCCCAGCTCACCATTTCCAGATTAAACTCAGTCATAGACCCTTCAACAGTGACAACTAGTCTGACTGGGAAAACTGAGCAAAAGGGCCTTTTCTATAGATTATCTGACAACCTGTATTGTCACTGCTTCTTTTTCATTGTGGATTATGAATGAGGTTTGCCTGTAGACTAACAGCTACACTCAAAATGTCTAGTGTTTCTGGCAATAATTTTGAGCAGAGCAGAATGAAGGGACAGAAGGGGACTGAGATGACAGGTAGAACAGGCAGGACAAGTGAGAGGAGTGAGTGTTGATTCCAGAGGGAAAGCGGTTGGTTAGGAGAGAAAAACAGGGGAGACCAAGACGGAGGGGAAAGGTAGCCAAGTGGCATACAGGAGGAGGATACCACAGAAGGATGAGGGGCGAGGAGACTGCTGAAAAGGTCACTGGGCATCACTGATCACCTTCCAGCACTTCTTCTCATAGAGGAAGACATTGAGAAGCCGAGTATGGACTTGATTTCTCCAAGGCTAAAAGATGCTAAGTATTCCAGCCAAATCACAGACAGTAGACTTCAGAAGCCAGGAATGGATGCAGTAGAGGGGGTCAGGAGGGCATAGGCACAAGCAGAAGAAAATCAGGAAGCCAGCTAGTGGGAGAAGTGGAGGGGAAGTGATACTGTGTGGGAGGCCCGTGACTGCCAGAGGCTGTAGGGTTTCTCTAGCAGGGAAGTCGGCAGAGGCAGAGGTTTGCGTGTTGGTGCGCCAAGGGAAGTCAGATGAGAGAGCGAGAAGGTAGAGAGGGGAACCGTGTCTGAGTTCTGAGGGCAGCTTGGCTGTGCAGGCATCCTTCAACTAACAAAACTTCAATGCTGCTTCTGCTGCTTCTGCTGTTCAAAGGACTTCTTGGCCATGGCACAAGCACAGTGGGTAAGATGATCCCAAGTGGAAAGATACCCTTGGCTGGGCACTGCAGGGTGGAGAGGTTCTGGGGAGGACCCAGGGGAAGGGAGTAATGCACCTACAGGATACCCTTGGAGTCTGCGCACAAGGTTAGTTCCAAGCAAAGTATTCTTTGTCATAGTCTCAGTTAATCTGCCTGATTTTGGGGAGAGGATGCTGGCCCAGGGGCAGAGGCTATGGGAATACGTGCAACCTGTGTAACCATCTCCATGCATCCTCTCCTCTATGGGGCCAGCTTTCCCCATGCTTTCACTCCCTCTCTCAGGTCCTCAGGTTCCAGGACCCCATCATCTGGCTGCAGAAGAATCCCCCTCCTTCCGCGTGATCCAGATCTCCTCCTTTGCCAATCACAGCTGGACACACACCCAGGGCTCTGGCTGGCTGGGCGACCTGCAGACTCATGGCTGGGATAGTGTCTTGGCCACCATCCGCTTTCTGAGGCCCTGGTCCCAGGGTAACTTCAGCAAGGAGGAGCTGAAGAACATCCAGGCACTCTTGCAGCTGTACTTCCACAGTTTCCCACGGGAAGTGCAGGCCTATGCCAGTCAGTTTCAGTTTGAATGTGAGTTCCTTATTCCAAGATAATATTTGCCAGAAGGCTCTGACCATCTTTCAAAGGATAGATGGACGCTGACGTTGTTCCTTGTCTCTTCTTCCGCACTGTCCCTCTGCTGCACCCTTCACCACCACTCCCACTCTACTTCTCCCACCTCAGTACACATAGCTCTCACACCTCTGAAAATACCATCATGTTCTAGACCTCGAATAACTGTCTGTTCTTGATCTTCTGCCCAGCACCCTGGCCTCAGAGTCAGCCCTTCCCAACCAAGACTCTGCCCTCTTTTCTTCCGTGTTTACAAGGTTCTGCCTGTACCTCACCACTCTCCAGTCTGCTCTTCCAGGCTATGTCCTCTATTTCTCTAACAGCCTTCCGCCTAGCCCTTCCCCGCAATTATTTCAAAATACTTTTGTTATCTCAAAATTTTCTTTCCACAAACTTCCTCCCCTTTTCCTGTCCCAACTCTGGCCTTCCATGTGATCCCCCAGCAAGTTTTCTTTCCTTTAAATCTCTAGGTTCTTTACTTTCCTTCCCTGTAATTCTTTCCATATTGATTCTCTCTTCCTTATCTACCCACAGACCCCTTTGAGCTCCAGGTATCATTTGGATGTTTAATTCATACTGGGAAGGCTTTGGAAACCTTCTTAAATGGAGCATATCAAGGATTAGATTTCCTGAGTTTCCAAGAAAATTCCTGGAAGCCATCTCCAGGAGCAGGAAGTCGAGCTGAGAATGTCTGTAAGGTGCTCAACCACTACCGAGTTATTAAAGAAGTTGTGCAAAGGCTTCTCAGTGACACCTGCCCTCGGTTTCTGGCAGGAATCCTTAAAGCAGGGAAGTCAGAACTGGAAAGACAAGGTGAGCCCAACTCTTTCTCCCCTCCGATTCCTGGTGCTTCCACATCTGTATTTGAGTTTTCTACTCTTTATCAACCTTTTGAAACACATAATAAGAAGCTAGAGGGTGAGATGTTTGGATTTAGAATTATTTCCTAGAAAAGAGAAAGGAGTGATTACTCAAACTACTTAAGGAACCTTAAGTCACTAAGCTGTAGCCTAGGGTGCCCTCCTAAATTCTATTTCTCCTCCTCTTTCCTCTGTAGTGAAGCCACAGGCTTGGGTGTCCAAAGGCCCCAGTCCCGGGCCTGGCCGTCTTTTGTTGGTGTGCCATGTCTCTGGCTTTCATCCAAAGCCCGTATGGGTGATGTGGATGAGGGGCAAACAGAAGCACCCAGGGTCTCGGCGAGGTGATGACCTGCCCAATGCTGATGGGACCTGGTATCTCCGAGTAACCCTGGATGTGGCGGCTGGGGAGGCGGCTGGCCTGAGTTGCCGAGTGAAGCACAGTAGCCTAGGAGGCCAGGACATCGTCATCCACTGGGGTGAGTGAGAACTGGGGCTTGATGGGAGGTGATAGTCTTCTCATAGTAAAAACAGCTAATGAGTGAGGGACTTAGAAAAATGGCCAGAAATGCTATGCACAAGAGGATACAGGTGGGGGAATCCATGGAAAGAAGGGTGCAGCATGACAGCAGTTAGATTTTAAGAAAATGCAAGAAGAGGATTAGAAGTACTAGAGAGAAAAAAAAGAAGGACCCAGAGATTTGATGAAAGAGAGAAAAAGTGGACAGACCAGAGACACAGACTCAGGAGGAATTGAAATGAGGACTCTAGAAAAGGCAGAGTAAAACTCTGGGGAGGTCCTGTCACTGTGAAATGAGAAGCATTAACTGTGGTAGAAGAAAGAACATTTTATAGATTGATTTGCTTATTTTATCCTCACCTAGGTGGATACTCCTTCTTCTCAATATTGATCTGCTTAATTGTAATAGTTACCCTGGTCATGTTGGTTATAGTTGATTCATCATTTAAAAAGCAGAGGTGAGTCTTGTCTTGTTTTGTCTCTTCAGCTTCTTATCAGCTTATTCTTCTTTCCTCTGTGTTCTTTTTTCCTCCCTTTCTCCTTTCTCTGATTTCCCTTATCTGACCGAGATCTTCTTTTCCTCCCACAGCTCAAATCAGGATGTCTTCTCTATCTCCCACCCTGCCTTTCCCACAGGAGCCAAAACCAAAGACCCCAGGAATTTAGGACATCAGCTCTGCTTGGCACATGAATCATGGATCAAAAACAGACTCTTAAAGAAATGGAAAGCCAGACTAAATCAACTCTAGTGTCATTAGTTTTACCTTCCACATAAAATCCCTTTCTGGTTTTGTTTAAACATAATTCATAGCTCTAAACTAAGCATGATTTTGCTAAAGCGGTTTGTTCTGTCAGAGACCCGCACCCTTTTGGAAATCTGTTTTTTTCCCTCCCATCTTCCAAAATATCTTTTCTACTTCAGCCACATGTACACCAATTTAAATTTTAATTCAGATGCCTCTTTCTTAAGAACTTCCCTGGATCGTCCAGGGGAAAGCTCTTCTTTATACCCCAAATTGGACTGTTCTTCCTAAACACACTCATCTCTTCCTACTCCAAACAGTAATTTTAAAATTTTTGTGTTTTTCTCTCATTTGCTTGAAAGCAAGATTTATGTGTTTTTATTTGTGTCCATGATCAAAAGCCTCACCTAGTTCATGGCAGATTGTGGGCAGGTAACCTGTGCAGTTGTTGCCATCTCAAAATCATGTTCATTTTGAAGGAGGTCCTGCAGTTTCATTTTATACTGGCCTCACAAATTATGTAGCTGGTTTGTCCTGAAAGAGATCTTTCTCAATAAATACTGACTGAAATAAATGTATTGTCAAATAAATTGTCTTAATCCCTTTCCTCTTTGGCATCTCTGCATCATTTGGCTATGTTCTTATTAAAATTCTTTCTCTGTCTCCCATCAAAGGTGAAAGGGGCAGCTAAGTGTTTCAGACTTCGTAGCTGTCATGGTGTTCATGCATCTTCAGAGATATTTAAAGAAAATAATAACACATGAGATTTTCTCTTGTCAAAGAGATAGTGGGGTTGGGCTGACATTCCTACTTCTCTGAGATTGTGTATTACTATATGTGTCTTTGTGGATACACATATTCAGGGGATACATTCATATTTGGGGAAGTTAGGAAGAGAACAGGGAGACTAAGGATTATTTTTATGGACAAAGCCAAGCAAGGAAGGGATACATTGATCAGATGCCTTCCTAGTGACGTTTATTTTCTTCAGCATTTTGACTTATTGTTATTATTATTACATATACTTTATTGCCCCCTTAATTTTTAATGTGGATTTTAAAATTATCCAGCTGCTTTAATTGAGATTCATTTGATGAGCCTGTTGGAGGGCAGAAAGCTATTAAGGTGTAGTGTTCATACTGATGTCCAGTTGACATCGTCCCTCGGATGGAGTAATCGAGCAGATTGTATAGGTATTTTAGTGGGAACTTAATACTCGATATAGGGCATTCCCAAGTGTCCCTTGGGATCATTCACTTATCCAATCTGTACTCTTACACATGAACAGCATGTTGAGGTCCGTCCTTTCCGTATTGAGAGTTCGTCACCTTCTGAATGCAGAAGGTATACAGACAGCCTATCTAGAGGCAGCCACCAGATTTCAGAGAGGAAGGCAGAATTTTAACAGACTTTTGGAGCAATAAATAATGAGGTTCCATCCTCTGGTAGCAGGTCCTTCTCCATCAAAATGAAGATGCTCAGGTAGGAAACTTTCAGTATCTAACTATCTCAGGTGTGCAGTTTAAGTATAGTTCTGATATCTCCTATTTGAATAGAATTTTTCCCCAGTACCCTAGTTTTTTGTCACCATAGTTCTTGAACTTCTTATATGCATCAGGCTAACTTCTCTGGTCCTATATCTAATCTTTCCCCTACTGGATATTATGCTTCTTTGACACTAGACTTCTTTCTGTCTTTTATTAACACCAAAATTCTTTTGGCTTACGGCACAATTATGCATATTTTCCCCTCCACCTGGACCATTCTTCAGTCAGATCTTACATGGATTATTTTGGGACACTTTTCAGCTCTAAACTCAAGTGTTATAGAGAGGTCTTTCCTTAAAAGTTTAGGTAAAGTAGCACATACCACCTCAGTCACATCCTGCTCCAATACTGAATTAGTAAAAATTATCTCATTTATTTTTATGCATTAAGTGTCATTTTCATCGGAAATTTAAGCACTGTGACATCATAAATTTTATCTGTGTTAATGAAATTTGTATGCTAGTGCCTAGATTGGGTATAAGTAGCCTGATATAAAGGGGATGATTAAAAAATATTTTTGTTGAATCAACAAGTGATATAAGCTTTGACTAGCTAGAAGAGATCTTAAAGTCTGCAGTCTCTATCTGATTAGCCATAGATTTTCAGGTACTAATATGTTTCTGAAGTGCAGTTCTAGTGTCACTGAAAGATGTAAGTGAATCTTTGTTTGTTCTTTTTTTTTTTTTTTGGTGAATCATTGACATTGTAGAAAGATGGTAAAATAGCGGTTGTCATCTCTCTCTTTTCTTCAAGTTATTGTCTTTATAATGTGTCAAGATCTCAAGCCACAGATAAGATCTTAGGAATGAGGGAGGAGATCTTGGAAAACCTTGTCAGAGTCCTTCGTACTGTGAATGACAAGTCCAGTTCACCATAATGTGCTACTCTGGATTTCTCTGCTGTTGCTAAGTTTTAATGATCCCCAGTAAATCTCTTAGGGAAGGATGAAAGTTGTATTTAGTGACTTTCAGGAAACTCTGGGTTCTTGAACACAAGATTGCATTCTAATTCTACTTTCAACAAAGTACTATAGTTGAGAAGTGGGCATAAATTTGGGTGAGGCACAAGATATACCTCCAGAAGAAGATGGATCTAGGATGCCTGCACATATGCACCCATCAATAAAACTGGCATAGATAGGTTCAAAAAGAGCCCTGAGAGGTGAACATATGCTCACATTGCCAGAAATACCAGCTCAACAGGATTTGGGAAAGTTTAAAATATTGGTTCATGAGATTGCCAGAAAAGTTCTGTGTCATCACTGTAGTATAAACTTTTGGGCTGGGTAATTTAATCTGAGCTCCTGGGTGAGGATCTAGTATTTAAAAGCAAAATGTATCACTTGATCACTTGGAGATGTCATCTAGTTCTTTCTGTTACCATATCATTCTGGATGGAACCCTGGAAGATTGGACTTAATGTTCTAGACCCTGGGGTGGGTTTTTCCACAATTAAGGATAATACTTTCCATTCCTGCAAGCTATAAGACCAAGGAGGTAACCTGTTTTGCTGACAGTGAAAACCAGGACCTTACTGTATTCTATTGTGTATACAAATGTGGTAGAAGCAATAGGAGATGGGTTTGGAAAAAGAGATGCAGGTGTTGTTCTTGGTAATTGGTAAATTTCTCTAGGAATAACATTAATTGTTGGAGGCATGCTACAGTAGGACTGAATGAATCAGAATATGCTGGGGTCCAAAGTCAGAAAAACACTGTGACCATATGCTCTTGACAAATCATGGGCTTGGAGAATGTTTATCTGAAATCTTCCGCCTAACGAATGAAGTAAGCTGAGGATGTTAAAGATGTGAGTAAGTGGAGCAACATAAACTGAAACAGGGATCCAGGCCTTCAGTTTTATCACTTGCAGATGAAAAAAGATATTCACACAGCACCTGCTTGGGAGCCTGTGCTCAAGGGTAGAGGTATTGTTAAAAGTCTCTTCACGTAACCCACAGACAGCATCTACTGTAGATCTTAGGGACTTGGGATTTACCTTTAGAGATTTAAAACTAGCTTACAAATTTTCTTCACCAATCATTTTTCTTTTCTTATTTTCTTCTGTAATCTCATCATTTTACTAGTTTCTCAAGATCACAAATTTCTTCTCTTTGCTTCATCATTCTTCCTGAATAGCCAGTCTCCAAAGCCTACTTTATAAGTTCCCTATGTTCTATTCCCTATTCCATAATCCTGAGCCAAATGTGAACACCACTGCCAAAAATGTAATTCAAGTCAATGACCCCATTATTTTTTTTTTTTTAAGTTACACAGGTGTATTTATTTGCCAAACTCATCAAACTATACATGTAAAATAGGCACATTGTATTATATTTTATTATATGTAGATGATGTTTCAGAAAGTTGATTAAAAACTTTTAAAACATAAAAATGAGAGATATAATAATTGCAATTAAAACTTAATGTACAGGGTGATTCCTGGAAGGTGATAAGATGGCAGTTTTGCATTTTTTTTTTTTTTATGATAGTTTAGATTTTTTTTTTTATTAGTTGGAGGCTAATTACTTCACAACATTTCAGTGGGTTTTGTCATACATTGATATGAATCAGCCATAGATTTACACGTATTCCCCATCCCGATCCCCCCTCCCACCTCCCTCTCCACCCGATTCCTCTGGGTCTTCCCAGTGCACCAGGCCAGAGCACTTGTCTCATGCATCCCACCTGGGCTGGTGATCTGTTTCACCATAGATAGTATACATGCTGTTCTTTTGAAATATCCCACCCTCACATTCCCCCACAGAGTTCAAAAGTCTGTTCTGTATTTCTGTGTCTCTTTTTCTGTTTTGCATATAGGGTTATCGTTACCATCTTTCTAAATTCCATATATATGTGTTAGTATGCTGTAATGTTCTTTATCTTTCTGGCTTACTTCACTCTGTATAAGGGGCTCCAGCTTCATCCATCTCATTAGGACTGATTCAAATGAATTCTTTTTAACAGCTGAGTAATATTCCATGGTGTATATGTACCACAGCTTCCTTATCCATCATCTGCTGATGGGCATCTAGGTTGCTTCCATGTCCTGGCTATTATAAACAGTGCTGCGATGAACATTGGGGTGCACGTGTCTCTTTCAGATCTGGTTTCCTCAGTGTGTATGCCCAGAAGTGGGATTGCTGGGTCATATGGCAGTTCTATTTCCAGTTTTTTAAGAAATCTCCACACTGTTTTCCATAGTGGCTGTACTAGTTTGCATTCCCACCAACAGTGTAAGAGGGTTCCCTTTTCTCCACACCCTCTCCAGCATTTATTGCTTGTAGACTTTTGGATAGCAGCCTTCCTGACTGGCGTGTAATGGTACCTCATTGTGGTTTTGATTTGCATTTCTCTAATAATGAGTGATGTTGAGCATCTTTTCATGTGTTTGTTAGCCATCTGTATGTCTTCTTTGGAGAAATGTCTGTTTAGTTCTTTGGCCCATTTTTTGATTGGGTCATTTATTTTTCTGGAATTGAGCTGCAGGAGTTGCTTGTATATTTTTGAGATTAATCCTTTGTCTGTTTCTTCATTTGCTATTATTTTCTCCCAATCTGAGGCTGTCTTTTCACCTTACTTATAGTTTCCTTTGTAGTGCAAAAGCTTTTAAGTTTCATTAGGTCCCATTTGTTTAGTTTTGCTTTTATTTCCAATATTCTGGGAGGTGGGTCATAGAGGATCTTGCTGTGATTTATGTCGGAGAGTGTTTTGCCTATGTTCTCCTCTAGGAGTTTTATAGTTTCTGGTCTTACATTTAGATCTTTAATCCATTTTGAGTTTATTTTTGTGTATGGTGTTAGAAAGTGTTCTAGTTTCATTCTTTTACAAGTGGTTGACCAGTTTTCCCAGCACCACTTGTTAAAGAGGTTGTCTTTTTCCCATTGTATATCCTTGCCTCCTTTGTCAAAGATAAGGTGTCCATAGGTTCGTGGATTTATCTCTGGGCTTTCTATTCTGTTCCATTGATCTATATTTCTGTCTTTGTGCCAGTACCATACTGTCTTGATGACTGTGGCTTTGTAGTAGAGTCTGAAGTCAGGCAGGTTGATTCCTCCAGTTCCATTCTTCTTTCTCAAGATTACTTTGGCTATTCGAGGTTTTTTGTATTTCCATACAAATTGTGAAATTCTTTGGTCTAGTTCTGTGAAAAATACCGTTGGTAGCTTGATAGGGATTGCATTGAATCTATAGATTGCTTTGGGTAGAATAGCCATTTTGACAATATTGATTCTTCCAATCCATGAACACGGTATGTTTCTCCATCTGTTTGTGTCCTCTTTGATTTCTTTCATCAGTGTTTTATAGTTTTCTATGTATAGGTCTTTTGTTTCTTTAGGTAGATATACTCCTAAGTATTTTATTCTTTTTGTTGCAATGGTGAATGGTATTGTTTCCTTAATTTCTCTTTCTGTTTTTTCATTGTTAGTATATAGGAATGCAAGGGATTTCTGTGTGTTAATTTTATATCCTGCAACTTTACTATATTCATTGATTAGCTCTAGTAATTTTCTGGTAGAGTCTTTAGGGTTTTCTATGTAGAGGATCATGTCATCTGCAAACAGTGAGAGTTTCACTTCTTCTTTTCCTATCTGGATTCCTTTTATTTCTTTTTCTGCTCTGATTGCTGTGGCCAAAACTTCCAACACTATGTTGAATCGTAGTGGTGAGAGTGGCATCCTTGTCTTGTTCCTGATTTCAGGGGAAATGCTTTCAATTTTTCACCATTGAGGGTGATGCTTGCTGTGGGTTTGTCATATATAGCTTTTATTATGTTGAGGTATGTTCCTTCTATTCCTGTGAAAAGATGTGAAAAGAGACAAAGAAGGACACTACATAATGATCAAAGGATCAATCCAAGAAGAAGATATAACAATTATAAATATATATGCACCCAACATAGGAGCACCGCAATATGTACGGCAAACACTAACGAGTATGAAAGAGGAAATTAATAGTAACACAATAATAGTGGGAGACTTTAATACCCCACTCACAACTATGGATAGATCAACTAAACAGAAAATTAACAAGGAAACACAAACCTTAAATGACACAATGGACCAGCTAGACCTAATTGATATCTATAGGACATTTCACCCCAAAACAATCAACTTCACCTTTTTCTCAAGTGCACACGGAACCTTCTCCAGAATAGATCACATCCTGGGCCATAAATCTGGTCTTGGAAAATTCAAAAAAAATGAAATCATTCCAGTCATCTTTTCTGACCACAGTGCAGTAAGATTACATCTCAATTACAGGAAAAAAATTGTTAAAAATTCAAACATATGGAGGCTAAATAACACGCTTCTGAATAACCAACAAATCATAGAAGAAATCAAAAAAGAAATCAAAATATGTATAGAAATGAATGAAAATGAAAACACAACAACCCAAAACCTATGGGACACTGTAAAAGCAGTGCTAAGGGGAAGGTTCATAGCATTACAGGCTTACATCAAGAAACAAGAAAAAAGCCAAATAAATAACCTAACTCTACACCTAAAGCAATTAGAGAAGGAAGAAATGAAGAACCCCAGGGTTAGCAGAAGGAAAGAAATCTTAAAAATCAGGGCAGAAATAAATGCAAAAGAAACTAAAGAGACCATAGCAAAAATCAACAAAGCTAAAAGCTGGTTTTTTGAAAAAATAAACAAAATTGACAAACCATTAGCAAGACTCATTAAGAAACAAAGAGAGAAGAACCAAATTAACAAAATTAGAAATGAAAATGGAGAGATCACAACAGACAACACTGAAATACAAAGGATCATAAGAGACTACTACCAGCAGCTCTATGCCAATAAAATGGACAACTTGGATGAAATGGACAAATTCTTAGAAAAGTATAACTTTCCAAAACTGAACCAGGAAGAAATAGAAGATCTTAACAGACCCATCACAAGCAAGGAAATCGAAACTGTAATCAAAAATCTTCCAGCAAACAAAAGCCCAGGACCAGATGGCTTCACAGCTGAGTTCTACCAAAAATTTAGAGAAGAGCTAACACCTATCTTACTCAAACTCTTCCAGAAAATTGCAGATGAAGGTAAACTTCCAAACTCATTCTATGAGGCCACCATCACCCTAATTCCAAAACCAGACAAAGATGCCACAAAAAAAGAAAACTACAGGCCAATATCACTGATGAACATAGATGCAAAAATCCTTAACAAAATTCTAGCAAACAGAATCCAACAACATATTAAAAAAATCATACACCATGACCAAGTGGGCTTTATCCCAGGAATGCAAGGATTCTTTAATATCCACAAATCAATCAATGTAATACACCACATTAACAAACTGAAAGATAAAAACCATATGATTATCTCAATAGATGCAGAGAAAGCCTTTGACAAAATTCAACACTCATTTATGATTAAGACCCCATTATTTATAATGCTGCTGCCGCTGCTGCTAAATCGCTCCAGTCGTGGCTGACTCTGTGTGACTCCATAGAGGGCAGCCCACCAGGCTTCCCTGTCCCTGGGATTCTCCAGGCAAGAACACTGGAGTGGGTTGCCATTTCCTTCTCCAATGCATGAAAGTGAAAAGTGAAAATGAAGTCGCTCAGTCATGTCTGAACCTTAGCGACCTCTTGGACTGCAGCCTACCAGGCTCCTCTGTCCATGGGATTTTCCAGGCAAGAGTACTGGAGTGGGTTGCCATTGCCTTCTTCATTATCTGTAATGGGATGACCATAACTTGAGCATTAGCTCAACTACTACAGTCTATGAGAAAAGTACCCATTTTATGGTTAAAGCTGACTGGATGATAGAATACACTTAAGTGGAGCCTGTAGTAGGTTAAACACTCTTCTACGAACTTTATACATATTAACTCATGGAGTTCTCAGAACAATCCTGAGCTAGGTACTATTATTGCCATTTTATAGATGAGAACACACAAGTGACTCAAGTTGCTTGGTCGTGTCTGACTCTTTGGGACCCCATGGACTATACAGTCCCTGGAATTCTCCAGGCCAGAATACTGGAGGGGGTAGCCTTTCCCTTCTCCAGGGGAATCATCCCAACCAAGGGATCAAACCCAGGTCTCCCTCATTGCAGGCAGATTCTTTTCCAGTTGAGCCATAAGGGAAACCTCATAGGGATACATAGGCCCATAGGATACATAGGCCACATAACTAATAAGTATTACAGGTAGTTTTGCTTCAAAATCTATGATTTAAGAACTACACTGCAGACTCAACAAATAATTAGGGGCATCTACCATGTGATAGATACTATGATATGTAGTGATATACAGCAGAGATCCAAGAGTAAAATACCCTTACACATAGAACTTACATGGTAGAGGGCAGGGGAGACAGACAACAAATAAATAAAAGAATTATATGTGAAGTCATGACATATGCTATATTTAAGAAATGAATTGAGGGAAGGGGATCAAAGGGAAAAATGTTTATTATTTTAAAGATGATGGACAGAATGTGGCACTCAAGAAGATGGCTTTTGAGGAGAGACCCAAATCAAGAACAAGAAACAAGCCATGTAGTATTTATGGGAAGAACATCCCAAGGAAAGGGAATACAAATAAGAACAGCATTGCACATGGGAACTGTTCTAAATCCAGCACAACTGTACTGGAGTAAGTGATGAGGAACATGGTAGAAGATGAGGCCACTGAATTGGCCTATGAATCATAACACTGCCATTGAAAGTCATTGGAGAGTTTTGAATTAATGTGTAGCACTTGTTAGGCAAAAGGACATGGGTCCTTAAACACAAATACTGTCTGGTCTCACCATTGTTGTCGTTTAGTTCCTGTCATGTCCGACTCTTTTGTGACCCCATGGACTGTAGCCCGCTAGGCTCCTCAGTCCTTGAGGTTTGCTAGGCAAGAATACTGGAGCGAGTTGCCATTTGCTTCTCCAGGGACTCTTCCTGACCCAAGGATGAACTCATGTTTCCTGCATTACATGCAGATTCTTTACCGCTGAGCCACCAGGGAAGCCTACTCTCATCATTAGCCGGCTATAAAATGGAGCACAATTTTATCTATAGCCAAATTGCAGTGATCCTCATCTGCTTACTGGGTGCAGACTTAGTCTTACTAAAAGTGCACCTCACCTATGCACACAGAGCAGTCTTTCAGCATCAATTACAAAGTAGCATCTTGTTTTTCCTCTCTAGTTTATGCTTCCACTTGTCAACAGTCTGCTACCCACAAGGTTGCTTGCAGGAGCATCATAGCTTCCATAAGCATTTGCACAATCTTAGGTACCTTTTGCAGGGATGCTCCATTCAGAGACATGACTTACTTACTACTCTTTTATTCATTTTTCTTTCTCCAGAGGGAGTGCAGGGCTGATGATGCCTTAATTTGATTTCTTTATATAATTTTTAAAGGTTATTTTCCATTTATAGTTATCACAAAATATTGGCTATATTCCTCTTGTACAACACATCCTTGAATCTATCTTACACTCAGTGGTTTGTACCTCCCACTTCCCCACCCTCATGTTGCCCACCTTCCCGCCCTCCCCCTACAGATATCCAGCCACCAGCTGGTAGTTCTCACTATCTGTGAACCTGCTTCTTTCTTGTTATATTCACTAGTTTGTTGTGTTTTTTAGATTCTACATAGTGGTGTCTCACAGTGTTTGTCTTTCTCTGTCCAATATTTCACTTAGCATAATACCCTTTAAGTCCATGTTCCTGCACATGGCAAAATTTCATTCTTTTTTATGATTGAGTAGTATTCCATTGTGTTTATGTACCACATCTTTCTCCATTCATCTGTTGTTTGACAGTTAGGTTGCTTCCATACCTTGACAATTGTAAATGATGCTGCTATGAACATTGGGGTACATGTATCTTTTAAATTAGTGGGTTTTTTTTTTTAATATATATATACCGAGGAGTGGAATTGCTGGGTCATATGATAGTTATACTGCAGAGTGAAAAAGCTGGCTTAAAACTCAACATTCAAAATACTAAGATCATGGCCTCTGGCCCCATCACTTCATGGCAAATTGATGGGGAGACAATGGAATCAGTGACAGACTATTTTCTTGGGCTCCAAAATCACTGCAGATGGTGACAGCAGCCATGAAACTAAAGGATGCTTGCTCCTTGGAAGAAAAGCTGTGGCAAACCTCAGTTCAGTTCAGTTGCTCAGTCGTGTCTGACCCTTAGCGACTCCATGGACTGCAGCACGTCAGCCCTCCCTGTCCATCACCAACCCCGGAAGCCTACTCAAACTAATGTCCATCACATCGGTGATGCCATCCAACCATTTCATCCTCTGTCTTCCTCTTCTCCTCCCTCCTTTAATCTTTCCCAGCATCAGGGTCTTTCCCAATGAGTCAGTTCTTCTCATCAGGTGGCCAAAGTATTGGAGTTTCAGCTTCAGTATCAGTCCTTCCAGTGAATATTCATGACTGATTTCCTTTAGGATGGACTGGTTACATCTCCTTGCTGTCCAAGGGACTCTCAAGAGTATTCTCCAACACCACAGTTCAAAAGCATCAGTTCTTCAGTGCTCAGCTTTCTTTATAGTCCAACTCTCACAATCATACATGACTACTGGAAAAACCATAGCTTTGACAAATGTGTCTTTGTCAGCAAAGTAATGTTTCTGCTTTTTAATACACCACCTAGACAGTGGCATACTAAATGCATTAGCCAAGTATTTTAGAAAGAAGAATTAACTATGCAAATTAAATATTCTGAGAAATATATTCTGATATCTCTACTAATTATATTAAATACTAAGAATTTTTGTATAATAACTGTAGTGAATGCCATAATATAAACTTTTTTTACTAATAGTAACAAAATAAATACATCATAGTGATAGTATAATTGCTCAAGCAATGTCAGATTCTCAAAAGTTAAAAAGTGATGGTTTCTAGAAAGACATGGTGCTTAAAAAATTTAGAAAAAGATACAAAAGTTTAAAAATTCCATGGTACAATAATTAGAATTTTTTTCTTGTCACTTGAAACACTGGATTTGCCTCTTGGTGGGTGTTGAGCCAAAAGACACAAACAAAATGAAGATTGGGAGGAGGAAGTTTTCATTACTTTCAGGAAGTAAGAAGAACACCAGGGATCTTTCCCAAAGCAACATCTCCCTGAACAACAAAATCAGGGGAAGTTTTAAGCTTAGGGTAGATGTACGTTCATAAATGGATTTGGGTGGTAGACGGAGCTCATACTTTAGTTGATTGAAGTCAGAAGAATCAGAACAGGTCAGTATTATCATCTCTTAGGTTTGATTTGGTGGTTGAGTGTTCAATGGGGTTTAAATTCTGCAAAACAGAAACAAACTGGGAATCTTTACAACTGATGTGTTATCCTTGCTATTGTTATTCTCTTGCCCATTTACACTTTGTTCTTTAGTTCCCTTAAGATCATTATTATGGAGACCTGTTCAAGGGCCAGAATTGTGGCCAGGCTTAGATCATAAAATAGCTTAGGTCAAAATGTCTTCTCTAATATCAAGGAAGCCTTGCCTGGTTCTCTTTTTCTGAGTCCTCCTACCTTATCTGTTTACATTCTCAGATATACTCAGCTGAATCTTTGTTACTTTAATCCGTATCCTTATTCATATAAATTCCCATTAAGTTTTCATCTAGGATTTGCCTTCCTAGTATTTGATTTTTTACATTTTACATATTCAAGGCTTTATAATTAGTTGTCTATTTAATGCCTAACATATAGAAGGGTTGTGAGGGCTGAATGTTTGAATATATTCATGCCATTATTGAAATGACTTTAAGCCAGTAAAAATTCTAAAGAGTTTCCCACTGATACACAGTAGCCTCATTGGACCATAAAAATATATATCAACAGGTTCATATTTAAACTCTATGATGCCAGGTGCAGACATTAAGTCAAAAGAAAAAAAAATGAAACAAATGAGGTACAACTTTGTCTAAAGTTGAAATAACATTTTCACTCCTCAACAATTAACATTGTTGACACCAGCTCTAATTTTCAACATTGCCAGGGAATTTCCCCTTGTCAATCTGTAAACAAAGCTGATGGCCCAGTTCACTCATTTCGTACTTTAGGGATGTCTTATTTTTTGACACCGAGAGGAGTTTTTGGTAGGAATGAGCTACAATATTGTCATATTAGACAGGCATAACTGGGTTTAATGTAGACAGTGAATTTAAGAGGTCAATAAAGAGACATTTTCAGTGATTACTATGTAAATTGAGAAAGGACTGAATTATAACAAGGACAGAAGATTCATCCTGGCTGCACAATTTAACCTAAGTGAGAAGTTAAATGACACATAATTGGGGGAAAAAAATCTGTCTGTATCTAGACAAAGAAGAGTTATTTCTATGACTTCTTAGTGTTTGAATTAATCTTTCAGTTATATGGAGCATTCTTCCAAGTGAATTTTTAGTTTATGTGATGTTTCCTAACAACTTAAGCTGAAAACATAATAGCTACCTCTCTTAATCTGCCTGAAATTATTGTGTTGGAAATGACCAATGGGAGAAATGGAACTCATAGGAACATAAAGTAGGAAAGCAGTCAGGGGTTGGAGCTTCTGACTTAAAGTGGAAAGTTTCTGTTCAATGGGCACAAAGCTTCAGTTATACAAGATAAAAAATTTCTAGGGATCTGTTGTTCCCTTAACTCTTAATACACTTAAAAATCTGTCACAGAGCTAGACTTCATAGTATGTATTTCTTATCAAAATTTTTAAAAAGGACACATGCATAAAAGATGTCTCTCAAAGGACATATTGCTTGCTGCTTCAGAGTAGTGTTACTGCAGTGAATGCATGTGTTCACCCCACTGCGGTGCATATAATACACTGTGTAGAGACACAAGAGTAAAAGATGCTTCTAAGAGTCGTACCTGTGCATATGAATCAGGACTGTGCTATTTCAGTGACGGATGTATTCATTATATTGTGATATATGTAATAAACCAAGTGAAGACATATTTTTTTTTTAAAAAAAGAATACCAATGGCTGTGGATCAAGAGTTGATATATTTTCCTTTTCTTTTTTGAGTAAATTTGATCCTAAATGGTTTTTGAGTATAAAGATTTATTTGATACCAATGTGTGAAACTTGACTACAGAGTAATTTTTAGTGAGAACCAATGGAATTTGCAAAATATTTTATTATTATTCACAAATATGCTTAATATTTTATCTTATTTTTTTTCTGCTATTAATCATAAAATGACCAGATGAGTAGATTAGTTCATGAGGGGAGCACGTACATAAAGGAGAAAACATTATTTTTATTTTTTTGTGGCAACTGATTTATAATGCTGCTGCTGCCGCTGCTGGGTCACTTCAGTTGTGCCCGACTCTTTGCAACCTACATCCTGCCAGGCTCCTCTGCTCTTGGGATTCTCCAGGCAAGAACACTGGAGTGAGTTGCCATGCCCTCCTTCAGGGGCTCTTCCTGACCCAGGTCTCCTGTGTCTCTGAATTGCAGGTGGATTTTTTTACCCACTGAGCCACATGGGAAGCCCAACTGATCTATAACACTTGTTTAATATTTTAACACAACAGTCCACAACCTTTTTCGTACCAGACTGGTTTTGTGGAAGACAATTTTTCTACAGACCTGGGGAAGGGAGGTTGGGATGGTTTTGGGATGACTCAAAAGCACATTGCATTTATTGTGCACAATAGTTCTATTATTATTATTTTGTAGTATGTAATGAAATAATTACACAACTCACCATGATGTGGAATCAGTGGGAACCCTGAGCTTGTTTTCCTGAACCTAGATCGCTCACATGTACACTTCACAGTAGGGTTTAAGCTCCTATGAGAATCTAACATCACCACTGACCTAACAGGGAGTTGAGCTCAGGTGGTGATCATAGCTTCAGGGAGCAGCTATAAATATAGATGAAGCTTTGCTTGCTTGCCTGCTACTCACCTCCTGCTGTGTGGCCTGGTTCTTAAGAGGCTATGGACCTGTATGGCATTCATAGCCTGGATGTTAGAGACACCTGTTTTAACACTAAGTAAGATGACTCTGTGTGTGTGTGTGTGTGTGTGTGTGTGTGTATACATACATACATACACATATACATGTATATATATTTAAAAGTAGGAGAGGCTGACTATCCAAGAGGACAACTAATAGGACTCAGCTAGGGATTTTTTGAGTGCTGAAAATAAGTTTTAGAAAAGGAACCTGTGATTGAGAGGATGGAAGGGTCATTTCTTTCTAAAATCTATTTGGTCACAAAGACAAAACCAAATAAACTCTGGCACTCTTAGGCCATTGGGCCTTACTCATAGCATTAGGGAATTAAACCTGTACTCCATGGTGCATGGGCTTCTCTGGTGGCTCAGACCGTAAAGAGTCCTCCTGCAATGTGGGAGACCTGGGTTTGATACCTGGGTTCGGAAGATCCTCTGGAAAAAGAAATGGCAACCCACTCCAGTATTCTTGCCTGAAGAATCCCCGTGGACAGAAGAGCCTGGTGGGCTACTGTCCATAGGGTCGCAAAGAGCTGGACACGACTGAGTGACTAAGCACAGCAATAGCAGCATACTGTGTAGCCGGAGTCTGAACTAGACAGTTTATTTGCTGGGATATTTTCATTTGAGGTGAGAGTAATTATTATTAATGAAATAGAATTTTATGTTGAGTTCTCATAAATTATTTATTTGTACTCTCTTTAATTATCTAATACAATATAATGGATACAATCATATCAGAATTTAGTATTGGAACCACAGTCTTGTAGTGTTTAATTGATTCCTTAATTGACTCATGCACTCACATCATAATGGAAATGAATAGCAGCATCCTCACTGGTGGTAGAATGCACTGACTATTTGAATGTTTGACTATCTGAGGTTAGATGGGAACTAATTATAGAAAGGGCTTCCCTGGTGGCTCAGCAGTAAAGAATTTGCCTGCCCTTGTAGGAGACCTGGGTTTGATTCCTGAGTGGGAAAGGTCTCCTGGAGAAGGAAATGACAACTCACTCCAGTATTCTTGTCTGGGAAATCTCTGGACAGAGGAGCCTGGCAGGTTACAGTCCATGGGGTCACAAAGAGTAGGACACAACTTAGCGATTGGACAGCAATAATTATAGGAAAGCCAGCTTCCCAAAAATGAGCTCATGGAAACTTGAATTTCCAGCCCTTTTATGCTCAGGGAGTAAACCAAGAGGTATTTCCTTGGTAGCTCAGATGGTAAAGAATCTGCCTGCAATGAGGGAGATCTGGGTTTGATCCCTGGGTTGGGAAAATCTCCTGGAGGAGGGCATGGCAACCCGCTTCAGTATTCTTGCCTGGAGAATCCCCTTGGACTGAGGAGCCTGGTGGGCTACAGCCCATGGGATCGCAAAGAGTTGGACATGACTGAGCAACTAAACACGGCAGTAAACCAAGAGTTTTGGTTGAGAATTAGAAGATTCAGCAGGCATGAAAGCACCATTCATGTCTGGATTCACGATTATATTTGAATTCCCAATAAAGAACAAATAAATTTTTTGGAATATCCCACATCATATTTTGGGAACTCTTAAAGTCATTATTTATGTTTATTCAAATTTAAAATTTACTGGGGCATCTTGTTGTTTATCTGGCAACTGCAGACTAATTCCACAAGAATTAGGATACAAAAGTAGTCATTTTTGCTAGAAGAAAGAATAACTATGGCTCCTAACAAGTTCATTGTCTGGGCTTCACAAACTGAATTCTAAGTTCATTTGAAACAGGATTATAATGATACCATAAGAGCTGCTTACTTATGACTTATCCTGTTTTCAGTTCAGCTCAGTTCAGTTGCTCAGACGTATCCGACTCTTTGTGACCCCATGAACTGCAGCGGGCCAGGCCTCCCTGTCCATCACCAACCTCTGGAGTCCACCCAAACTCATGTCAATTGAGTCGATGATGCCATCCAACCATCTCATCCTCTGTCATCCCCTTCTCCTCCTGCCCCCAATCTCTCCCAGCATCAGGGTCTTTTCCAATGAGTCAGCCCTTCGTATGAGGTGGCCAAAGTATTGGAGTTTCAGCCTCAACATCGGTCCTTCCATTGAACACCCAGGACTGATCTGCTTTAGGATGGACTGGTTGGATCTCCTTGCAGTCCAAGGGACTCTCAAAGACTTCTCCAACACCACAGTTCAAAAGCATCAATTCTTCGGCGCTCAGCTTTCTTTATTGTTTTATGCTACACAAGCTATGACATTACTGCTGCTGTATTTTTTTTCTTAGTAGATATATTTATTGTATTTTACTAATTACTTCAGTAATTTAATAATTGCAAATTTTATAAAAATACCATATTAATAAAATTACAATTATCTAAATATTAGAATAAAACATGAAAATAATTGTTTGCCTCTTTTCCAGTCTTCTCAATGTTCAGTGTATACAGCTCTAGAGGTTTCAGGAAAATACACATAAGGAAATAATAATTTTTAGTGCTTCTTTAAGAACTATCAGGTTTTACTTGGAGTTTTTAGAACACAGTCTTGAATCTTTGTGCTCTCAAAATTTAAACAATCTCATTTTATCTGGAAATAAATCTATGTTTCCATAAAATTAAAGAAAAAAAATATCTTTGTGTACAGCGAGTGGCAGGAAAACTTGGTCTTACGTTCAAATTGCCTAGAACTTTATAGCTATCCTATAAAGCTATGACATTAAAAAAAAAACAAAACAAAAACCTAGAGTTTTGCATAGTTTGTGTAAGATGCAGATCAAAGTAAAACTTTTTAGTTTTGAAAAAGGGTAGGGAAGACCCTGGGGATGCTAAATCATATTTTTGTTCTTAATATCAATGGATAAAAAAGATCAAAATAGCTTTGTTGATCTAGTCTACTGAGATTATAGGTGGATCACATAATTAACTGAATAGTAGATAAAAATCCTAAGACTCAGATGTGGAGAGTAGTGGTTAGTAGCTACTGCCCACATGAGAGAAGATGGAGGGGAAGCCAGGGCTATGCTGGAGGCAAGGTTGCCTTTGTGTAAGAGAATGGAGTAATCTAGAGAAGAAAATATTACATATAACCTATATTCTTGTTTCCAATATCAGATTTTTCAACATCAAAGATAGAGCTCTAATACCGGCAAATGATTTTGAGGAGTTTATTTCTGAAACTCTCTTGAGTCTCTGGACTAGTCCCTTTATACTGATCTTTCTTCCGCACAAGTTTTCATTGAGAAATCAATGCCTACCAAAAATTTCAGCATTGTTAATCACCAGTCATTGTATCTGTACCTTTATTTCTTTCTCTGTTTGCATCTACTTTCAAGTTCAGAGTTTCCATTTCTGTAGAACTTCCCATTGTATCTGACTACTGCATCTCTATTTGCCACAAATGTACTTGAGAAGGAAACACAGCTGACTTTTTTGTTACCTACAGTCACGTCCTTGCTTTGCTGTTCACTGAATGCAAAGATGGATCTTGTGTTGTTTCCTTGTTTTCAGTTCAGTTCGGTTGCTCAGTCATGTCCGACTCTTTGCAACCCCATGGACTGCAGCACGCCAGGCCTCCCTGTCCATCACCAACCCCCGGAGTCCACCCAAACCCATGTCCATTGAGTCAGTGATGCCATCCAACCATCTCACCCTCTGTCATCCCCTTCTCCTCCTGCCTTCAATCTTTCCCAGCATCAGGGTCTTTTCCAATGTCAGCTCTTTGCATCAGGTGGCCAAAGTATTGGAGTTTCAGCCACAACATCAGTCCTTCCAATGAACACCCAGGACTCATCTCATTTAGGATGGACTGGTTGGATTTCCTTGCAGTCCAAGGGACTCTCAAGAGTCTTCTCCAACTCCACAGTTCAAAAGCATCAATTCTTCGGCGCTCAGCTTTCTTCACAGTCCAACGCTCACATCCATACAAGACTACTGAAAAAACTATCGCCTTGACTAGACGGACCTTTGTTGGCAAAGTAATGTCTCTGCTTTTTAATATGCTATCTAGGTTGGTCATAACTTTCCTTCCAAGGAGTAAGCGTCTTTTAATTTCATGGCTACAATCAACATCTGCAGTGATTTTGGAGCCCAAAAAATAAAGTCTGCCACTGTTTCCACTGTTTCACCATCTATTTCCCATGAAGTGATGGGACTGGATGCCATGATCTTAGTTTTCTGAATGATGAGCTTTAAGCCAACTTTTTCACTCTCCTCTTTCACTTTCATCAAGAGGCTCTTTAGTTCCTCTTCACTTTCTGCCATAAGGGTGGTGTCATCTGCATATCTGAGGTTATTGATATTTCTCCCGGCAATCTTGATCACAGCTTGTGCTTCCTCCAGCCCAGCGTTTCTCATGATGTACTCTGTATATAAGTTAAATAAGTAGGGTGACAACACACAGCCTTGACGTATGCCTTTTCCTATTTGGAACCAATCTGTTGTTCCATGTCCAGTTCTAACTGTTGCTTCCTGACCTGCATACAGATTTCTCGAGAGGCAGATCAGGTGGTCTGGTATGCCCATTTCTTTCAGAATTTTCCACAGTTTGTTGTGATCCACACAGTCAAAGGCTTTGGCATAGTCAATAAAGCAGAAACAGGTGTTTTTTTGGTGGAACTCTCTTGCTTTTTCTACGATTCAACAGATGTTGGCAATTTGATCTCTGGTTTCTCTGCTTTTTCTAAAACCAGCTTGAACATCTGGAAGTTCATGGTTCACGTATTGCTGAAGCCTGGCTTGGAGAATTTTGAGCATTACTTTACTAGCATGTGAGATCAGTGCAATTGTGTGGTAGTTTGAGCATTCTTTGGGATTGCCTTTCTTAGGGATTGGAATGCAAACCGACCTTTTCCAGTCCTGTGGCCACTTCTGAGTTTTCCATATTTGCTGGCTTATTGAGTGCAGCACTTTCACAGCATCATCTTTCAGGATTTGAAATAGCTCAACTGGAATTCCATCACATCCACTAGCTTTGTTTATAGTGATGCTTCCTAAGGCCCAGTTGACTTCACATTCCAGGATGTCTGGCTCTACGTGAGTGATCACACCATCGTGATTATTTGGGTCGTGAAGATCTTTTTTGTACAGTTCTTCTGTGTCTTCTTGCCACCTCTTCTTAATATCTTCTGCTTTTGTTAGGTCCCTACCATTTCTGTCCTTTATTGAGCACATCTTTGCATGGATAGTTCCCTTGGTATCTCTAATTTTCTTGAAGAGATCTCTAGTCTTTCCCATTCTATTGTTTTCCTCTATATCTTTGCATTGATCATTGAGGAAGGCTTTCTTATCTCTCCTTGCTATTCTTTGGAACTCTGCATTCAAATGGGTATATCTTTCTTTTTCTCCTTTGCTTTTCAGTTCCAGTCTTTTCATAGCTATTTGTAAGGCCTCTTCAGACAGCCATTTTGCTTTTTTGCATTTCTTTTTCTTGGGGATGGTCTTGATTCCTGTCCTCTGTAGAATATCATGAACCTCCATCCATAGTTCATCAGGCACTCTATCAGATCTAGTTCCTTGTTTTAAGTCTTTTCAATTTATTCCCATAGTTACTGCTTTGTTCTCTAGAGAATTTCTTCTGATGTAGAATTTATGGTAGAAACACACTGAACATAGCTTTCATGTCTTTATCTGAATGAATTGATTGATAGTCAGTTTAAGCCTCTTCTTGACAAAGCTGTTTTTACATTATTCTGATATCTAGAGAAAGTTTTTCAAGTGTCCTAGTATAGAAAGTGCTGTACATATACCAATCCATTGCTCTGTCATTTCTCAAAACATACTCCTCTTCAGTGAAGCCAAAGCTAGCATGCAGGATGGATAAGCACAGGTCATTCTTGTCTCCAACCAAAGGACAACAAGTGAAGAACTACAAGGGAGGCCCATGGGAGGGGGTTACTTTGCTGTCAATTAACTCTCATAATAGCCCCAATTTCAGAAAAGAAAATTAAGATATAAGAAGATTTAATTATTACTTAAATAAATAAGTATGAGATAATCTCAAAGTATGAGATACAGAAATAACCTGAGATAAGAATGTGGATTTGTGCTGTTTTTACTCCATATCTAGTGTTTTCTTCACAATATAAATCTTTCCCTTGCTTCTTTGCTCATTTAATAACTTTACCACCTACCTTGTGCTTTCCAGAGGGTACTAGTGGTCAAAGAACCAGCCTGACAATGCAGGAGACATAAGAGATGTGGGTTTGATCCCTGGGTCAGGAAGATGCCCTGGAGGAGGAAATGGCAATCCACTCCAGTATTCTTGCCTGGAGAATCCCATGGACAGAGGAGCCTGTCGGGTTACAGTCCATAGGATCACAAAGATTTGGACATGACTGAAGCAACTTAACACACTCACATATAAATCAGTTGCAATGATTAATTCATGTATTAATTTGTATAATCATTGATTTTCTCACATAGATTTGGAGTATTTGTCATTTACTTGGAATTCTGAGGGTGACAGGGTTAGAGGGGTGCATGTGAATATATGATACCTGGTACAGAAAATTTTGTCAGCTGAACAATAACATAGCTCTGCCTTCTAAGAGCTTGAATTGTTCTGGGCAAGGGAGATTATTTTGTAGAATTATCTAAAATTTGACAAATTCTAGAGTGGGCTTTATGAGGACACAAATCTTTGTTTTATTCATTGATATATCCCAAACACCTAACATGGTGGTTGTGACACAGTATGTACCCAATAAATATTTGTTGAATTGAAAATAGTGTTATGGGAATGAGACTTGAGAGCAAATGGTTTCTTTTTTTTTCTAGGAGATCAAAGGATCTACTCCAAAAAGTGGTGTTTACTGCTTGCTCAATAAATTACAGAACACTTCATATAATTAAAATATTGAGATAAAATCTGGGAGATTATAGAGATGAATTTGGAGTGTAGTGAGAAACCAAAGTATCCTTAGCTCCCTTATTTAATTTTTGATAACTAGTTTGGGATTTTATAAAATTTGCATGGATCATTATAATGTTTTAGGTGAAAAGGTACTTGCTTTAATGAAAAGTATGATGTCTCCGTGTTCATTAATCCCCCAGGAACTGATTCAGTACTCACTTTACTATTTATTCTATTTCTTGTCACTTTGTCTAAGTTGTTCTTTGTATCTACAATGTCATGCTTTCCATTCTCAGGATCTTATATCCTTTACTGCCCAAATAACTCTTGAAAATCATTGCTTCCAATTGACTTTCTCAGGTCAAGGCAGTGGAAGCAAAAGTATACATATTCCAGCCTTGAATGAACTTGACTCTTCTAATTTCCCCTTTCAGGCCAAACTATGAGACAGGAAAGGCAAGAAATAATGAAAATAAAAGTGTGCCATGGATATATATATCCAACAAAACTGTTAGCTTATTGTGTTGTATATCTAACATTCACAGATATACTTGCAAAATAGAGTAAGAAATAGAATTTAATTCCCATCTAACATGCAGGTGCACATGTACACAATCAAACTGAAACAGAAGGTTCACTTTAAAGAAGGGTCACTCACACACTGTGTACTTTTTCCAAGGTCTTCTCCATTTCTCTCATCTCTAATCTACTCTGTCTGGATTTTAATACTGCTGATGTTGAACACTAACTTGAATCTATAACCTCAGTGATGAATAAGCATAAAATATTTTATCAATATTTTGAAAATATTTTGCTTTACAATATTTATGACATTTTGTTAAAACTTTTATTTTCAAAATTTAGTTTAGACAGGTGTGGATTTTTCTCTAACCAGTGCTTTAAATTTATAACATATAGAATATAGTTGATATTACTTTATAAAACTTATTTTATTTTGTATTTCTCCTTTGATCCAACAATTATTTAATAGTATTATAAAATTGTCAGATGGGGGAGGCATTTTGCTATCATCAATTTTTGTTGTTTAATTGCTTAGTCGTGTCTGACTCTTTGTCATCCATTAGTAGTTTATATTCATGTTAGGAAGTAAGTTTGTACTATGACATTGTTTGGCCTTTTTTTTTTACTTAATAAATAGCCAATTTTTATAAGTATGTTGTGTGACTTGAAAAAAGAACATATTCTTTTATTATAATACAAAGTTCAGTAAGTAACTATAAGATATACTTTAATAAATTTTCTGTTTATATTTCCTAAATAGTTTATATATTTCTTGTTGATCTGTTTTCATCATAATGGTTTATTAAAGTTACCCATTATTAGTGTATCTGTTTCTCCTTGTAAATCTTTTCTCATTTGCACCTGTGTTTGGGGGCACCTAAATTCATATCTATCATGATTTCATTGTGAATTGCAACTTTTAGCATTGGAAATGTCTTTTGTCATTGTTTTTGTTGTTGTTAACCTGATGTTCTTGGCCCTAATTTTAAGTTGTCAAATATCAAGAACATAATCCTTGCTTTTTTTATTTGCTTGTACTGGGTGTAATTTCCCTTCTCTTCACTTTTTTGACTTTTTGCATCATTTTGTTATAGATGTATCATATAATGCATAGAATTAAATTCTGCTTTGAGAGTGATATATATATATATATAGTTTTTTAAATCTTAGTCTCTTTTTCTTAGCCTTTCACTATTTGTTTGATCAGTTTTAAGTGATAATTATTGAACATCACATCATTTATGCAGAAATAAGTAAACTTTACCTTCTTCACCATTTCTCTCTTCATTCTCTTATTTATTAATGTGTTTCTTTTTCAGGTACGTATCATTTGCACACTGCTTGGATCTATTGTTAGATGTATGTATTCTATGTCCACCACTAGTCTTTTGGCCAAAAGACCTACCAGACACATCATGGTGAATGGATCTCTTCAACTAATGGCTTCATCAAAAAAATCTACTGGTTTTCAGATTCCTGCAGTGTTTGTTAGTTTACCATGTTTACAACTATTTTCCCAAATCTCTAGAATAAGAATTTAGAATGGCTGTATAAGAAATTCCTCCTTGAAACATTCCTTCCTTCAATTTGTTCACAATCTCCACGTTTTCATCATCATTTTGTGTTGCTGCCAAGAAATATGATTTCCACATAATTTTCTTTTTATTGTTAATGATCAGTATTTTTTTCATGACTATGAATACAGTCAAAGTATGACAGATTATTTCAATGTATAGATGCAGATGTTTTATTTCAGGGAAAATTTCTTAGCAGTTTTAAATAATTGAATTTGTTTTATAGAGACTCCCTACTATGCATACTGGATCTGCATTATCATTCTTCTATGTATATCACTTTCTGTATAATTCTTTTAAAGTATTTCTCCATTTTGCTTTATTACACTTAATTAATGTTGGTTAGTTTTGCTATAATTTTATTCTGTTTGAGGCTGTTTTTGTTATTTTCTTTTGTCATATTTTGTTTTAGAGATGTCATTTACTGAAATTTATGAAATACATTCATGATTTGATTTTTTTCAAGTCTTTAAGTTTACTCTGTTACATTCCAATGTGTTTTATACCACTTTTTTTCCTTTTTCCTAATCCTTGATCAAAAATAGATTTCCCCCAGATGAATGTTAGCATATTGAATTAAAAAAAAAGACTCAATGATTTTTGTTTCTATATTTTAGAACTTGGGAGGAGGTTGGTATAGATTAAGTAAAATAATTGTAATTTAAGATAATTTTACTTAATGGGACTCTGTATGACTAAAAATATTCTTGTTTTAGAAAAATGTTGAATAAGCATAATAATTTTACACCCCCTCAAACCCCCCCCAAAAAAAATAAGCATAATAATTTTACACCCCTCCCCCCAAAAACCCAAAAAACAAAACTGGATAAAGAACAAAAAAAATCCCCAAACTTAACAGAAAGAAATAAACTATAATGATCAGAGCAGAAATAAATGAAAAGTAAATGAAAGAAACAATAGTAAAGATTAATAAAACAAAAAGCTGGTTCTTTGAGAAGACAAACAAAATGGAGAAACCTTTAGCCAGACTCATCAAGAAAAAAAAGAGAAGAATCAAATCAACAAAATTAAAAATAAAAAAGGAGATGTTGCAATAGACAATGCAGAAATACAAAGGATTATAAGAGACTATTATGAGCAACTATGTGGCAATAAAATGGATAATCTGGAAGAAATGGACAGATTTTCAGAAAAGTTCAATCTTCCAAGACTGAACCAGGAAGAAATAGAACTTATGAACAACGCAATTACAAGCACTAACATCGAAATTGTGATAAAAAATCTCCCAAAAAACAAAAGCCTAGGACCAGATAGCTTCACCTGGGAAAACCCTAAAGATACTATCAGAAAATTACTAGAGCTAATCAGTGAATTTAGCAAAGTTGCAGGATACAAAATCAATACAAAGAAATCACTTGCTTTCTATATACTAATAACAATGAAAAGTCAGAAAGAGAAATTAAGGAGTCAATTCCATTGACAATTGCAATGAAAAGAATAAAATATCTAGGAATAAACCTACCCAAGAAGACAAAAGAACTATATACAGAAAATTATAAGACACTGATGAAAGAAATCAAAGATGACACAAACAGATGGAGAGAGATTCCATGTTCCTGGGTAGGAAGAATCAATATTGTGAAAATGATATACTACCAAGTGCAATCTACAGATTCAATGTGATCCCTATCAAATTACCAATGGCATTTTTCACAGAACGAGAACAAAAAAATTCACAATACGTATGGAAACACAAAAGACCCTGAATAGTCAAAGCAGTCTTGAGAAAGAAGAATGGAGCTGGTGGAATCAACCTTCCTGACTTCAGATTACACTACAAAGTTACAGTTATCAAGACAATATGGTACTGGCATAAAAATAGAAAGATAGACCAATTGAACAAGATAGAAAGCCAAGAAATAAACTCACACACCTATGGGTATCTTATTTTTGACAAAGGAAGCAAGAATATGCAATGGGGCAAAGATAGGCTCTTCAATAATTGGAACTGGGAAAACTGGACAGCTATATGTAAAATAATAAAATTAGAACACCATACACAAAGATAAACTCAAAATGGATTATAGACCTAATGTAAGACCAGAAACTATAAAACTCTTAGAGGAAAACATAGGCAAAACACCCAGTGACATTAAATCAAAGCAAGATCCTCTATGACCCACCTCCTAGAGTTATGGAAATAAAAGCAAAAGTAAATAACCGGGACCTGATTAAACTTTAAAGCTTTTTCCCTGCAAAGAAAATTATGAAAAAGGTGAAAAGAGAACCCTCAGAATGGGAGAAAATAATGGCAAATCAAACAATTGACAAAGGATTAATTTCCAAAATATACAAGCAGCCCAAACAACTCAATAACAGAAAAACAAACAACCCAATCAAAAAGTGGGAAAAAGGCCTAAACAGACATTTCTCCAGAGAAGACATACAGGCAGATAACAAACGCATGAAAAGATGCTCAACATTGCTCATTATTAGAGAAATGCAAATAAAAACTACAATGAGATATCACCTCACACTGGTCAGAGTGGCCACCCTGAAAAAGTCTACAAACAATAAATGCTGGAAAGGGTGTGGAGAAAAGGGAACCCTTTTGCAATGTTGTTGGGAAAGTAAATTGATAAAGTTACTATGGAAGACAGTATGGAGATTCTTTAAAAAACTAGGAATAAAACCACCATATGACCCAGAAATTCCACTCCTGGGCATATACCCTGAGGAAACCAAATTTGAAAAAGACACATGTACCCCAGTGTTCATTGCAGCACTATCTGCAATAGGTAGAACATGGAAACAATCTAGATGTTCATCAACAGATGAATGGATAAAGAAGTAGTGGTAAATATACACAATGGAATATTACTAAGTCACATAAAGGGATGCATTTGGGTCTAAAGAGGTGGGTGAACCCACAGCCTATTATACAGAGTGAAATAAGTAAGAGAAATAAAGATAAATATCATATACTAATGCATATATATTATATATATATACATACATATATATATTATATATATATATATATATATATATATATATATATATATAATCTAGAAAGATGGTACTGATGAATTTATTTGCAAGGCAGCAATAGAGAAACAGATATATAGAACAGACTTATGGACACAGGGAGATGGGAGGAGAGGATGAGCTGTATGGAGAGAGTAACATGGAAACTTACATTACCATATGTAAAGTAGATAGCCAATGGAAATTTTCTCTATGTCTCAGGGAACTCAAACAGGGGCTCTGTATCAGCCTAGAGGAGTAGGATGGAGAGGGAAATGGGAGGGAGGGGACACATATACACATGTGGCTGACTCATGTTGGTGTCTGACAGACAACAACAAAATTCTGTAAAACAATTATCCTTCAATTAAAAAATAAATAAATTAAAAAAAAATTCTTGTTTTCCCCAATTATCAAGTATTTATGTTTATTTACTCTTGCTAGACTATAAAATCAAAGATACCTTATATATGTATTTTTCTTTCTTTCTTACAACAGAAAATACTATTGCAACCCCTCTCCAATTTGTCTTGATTTTCATATCTCATAATTCATATGCAATGTTTTTTCTAAAGGCAGTTTATGTGTAAGAATTCAACTACTCTTTCAACAGATCATGTTTTAAATTAAGCACAGGAACTGTACAAGTATCTATAAATACAGATGAAGATGAGTAAATGAAGAGAAAAAAAATGGTAGAAGGGATGATTCTGGTCACTGAAGAAAATAGTTTTTCTGTATATTTGTTGTTGTTGTTCAGTTTTCATTTGTGTGTGACTCTTGACTTGTTGTGACCCCATGGACTTCAGCACTCCAGGCTTCTCTATCCTTCACCATCTCCTGGAGGTTGCTCAAACTCCTGTCCATTGAGTCGGTGATGATGCCATCCAACAATCTCATCCTCTGTCATCCCCTTCTCCTCCTGCCTTCAATTTTTCCCAGCATCAAGGTCTTTTCTAATGAGTTGACTCAAGTCTTCACATCAGGTGGCCAAATTATTGGAGCTTACTGAAAAAACCACAGCTTTGACTACATGAACCTTTGTCAGCAAAGTGATGTCTCTGTTTTTAAATATGCTGTATAGGTTTGCCATAGCTTGGAAGAAATTCCAAGGAGCAAGCCTCTTTTAATTTTGTGGCTACGTTCTCCATCCACAGTAACTTTGGAGCCCAAGAAAATAAAACCTGTCACTGTTACCACTTTTCCCCAATCTATTGCCATGAAAGGGACTTCCTTATAGCTTAGATGGTAAAGAATCTGCCTGCAATGAAGGAGAACTGGGTTTGATCCCTGGGTCAGGAAGATCCCTTGGAGAAGGAAATGGCAAACCAATCCACTATTCTTGCCTGGAGAATACCATGGAGAGAGGAGCCTGCTGGGCTACAGTCCATGGGGTCACAAAGGATCGGACACAACTTAGTAGCTAACAGATACACATTTGCCATGAAGTGATGAGACCAAATGTGAATGTTGAGTTTTAAGCAAGGTTTTTCCCCTCTCCTCTTTCACCTTCAAGAGGCTCTTTAGTTGCTTTTTGCTTTCTGCCGTAAGGATGGTGTCATCTGCATATCTGTGAAGTTGTGAAGTTGCTCAGTCATGTCTGACTCTTTGAGACCCCATGGACTGTAGTCCACCAGGCTCCTCAATCCATGGAATTTTCTAGGCAAGAGTACTGGAGTGGGTTGCCATTTCCTCCTCCAGGAGATCTATCTGAGGTTGTTGATATTTCCCTTGGCAATCTTGATTCCAGCTTGTGCTTCATTCAGCCCTGCATTTTGCATGATGTACTCTGTATATAAGTTAAATAAGCAAGGTGACAATATACAGCCTTGATGTACTCCTTTCCAAATTTTGAACCAGTCCATTGTTCCAGGTCCAGTTCTAACTGTTATTTCTTGACCAGCATAGGGGTTTCTCAGGAGGCGGGTAAGGTGGTCTGGTATTTCCATCTCTTTAAGAATTTTCCAGTTTGTTGTGATCCACAGAGTCAAAGGCTTTAGCATAGTCAATGTAGCATGAAGCAGAAGTAGATGTCTTTTTGGAATTTTCTGTGATCCAGTGGATGTTGGCAACTTGATCTCTGGTACCTTTACCTTTTCTAAAGGCAGTTTGTACATCTGGAAGTTCACAGTTCACATACTCCTGAACCCTAGCTTGAAGGATTTGAGCATAATGTTTTGAGCATGTGAAATGAGTACGATTGCATGGTAATTTGAACATTCTTTGGCATTTCCTTTCTTTGGGATTGGAATGAAAACTGACCTTTCCCAGCCCTGTGGCCACTGCTGAGTTTTCCAAATTTGCTGGCGTATTGAGTGCAGCACTTTAACAGCATCTTCCTTTATGTTCTTAAATAGCTCCATCACCTCCACCAGCTTTGTCCATAGTAATACTTCCTAGGGCCCACTTTACACTCCAGGATGTCTGGCTCTAATCTAGGTGAATGACCACACCATTGTGGTTATCTGATTATTAGCATATTTGCAGTCAAATCCCCTCTTATTCCCATCCCACCCCACTAATCCACTTTCTGTTGATACAGAGTTCTCTTTCCTGGGCATTTTTTACAGATATGGTAGTCCTTTGTACTTGCCTACTTTTACTTTAGTTCAGTTCAGTTCAGTGGCTCAGTCATGTCCAACTCTTTGTGACCCCATGAATTGCAGCACGCCAGGCCTCCCTGTCATCACCAACTCCCAGAGTTTACTCACACTCATGTCCATCAAGTTGGTGATGCCATCCAGCCATCTCATCCTCTGTCGTCCCCTTCTCCTCTTGCCCCCAACCCCTCCCAGCATCAGGGTCTTTTCCAATGAGTCAACTTTTCTTATGAGGTGGCCAAAGTATTGGAGTTTCAACTTCAGCATCAGTCCTTCCAATGAACATTTAGCATAATGTTTTTGGAGGCAATTTCTTTTGTAGTAGGCACCATATTTCATTTCTTTTTATTGCTGAATAGTATACAGTTTTATGGCCATACCTGATTTTGTTTATCCATAAATTTATTTATAAATTGATAGACCATTTCCTTATCTTAGCCATTATGAGTAATGCTATTATGAACCTTTATATAAAAGTGTTTGTGTAGATAGTATTCACTCATCTTTGGTGTATTCCTAGAAATGTCATTTGGTAAGTTTATTCTTACCAGTAGACAAAGCTGTCAAACTGTTTACAAAAATATGCATAATTTTACACTCCCACACCAATATGTGAGGGTTTCAGTCTCTCTACATCCCTACCAGCATCTTTTAGTGTCTGTCTGGTGGCTCAGTAGTAAAGAATACACCTGCCGATACAGGAGACTAAGGTTTGATCCCTGTGTCAGGAAGATCCCTTAGAGAAGGAAATGGCAACACATTCCAGTGTCCTTGCTGGGAAATTCTGTGGACAGAGCCTGGCAGGCTACAGTCCATGGGGTCACAAAGAGTTGGACACAACTGAGTGACTAATGATCTTAAATGCATTTTCATATATCTATTATCTACTAATATTGTTTGATGAAACATCTACCAAAAGTTGGGCTTCCCAGGTGGCGCTAGTGGTAAAGAATCTGCCTGCCAATGTAAGAGACATAAGGGAATGTGTTCGATCCCTGGGTTGGGAAGATCCCTTGGAGTAGGGCTTGGCAAACCACTCCAGTGTTCTTGCCTAGAGAATCCCACGGAGAGGAGCCTGGAGGGCTGCAGCCCATAGAGTTGCAAAGAGTCAGACACGATTGAAGTACTCAGGTGCGCTACTGAAAGTCTTCACCCACTTTTTAAACGCCATGTTTCTCTTATTACTTAATTGTAAGCATTATTTGTTTATTTTGGATACAAAGCCCATCTGATATGTTTTGCAAATATATTTTCCTCTATGTGTGATGTTCTTTTATGTTTTCATAATGGTGCCTTTTGAAGTGTATATTTTTTGACTCTCAATTCTACCCGTTGTCTATATGTCTAACTATAGACAAGTATGATACCTTCTAGATTACTGAATATTTAGATTAAGCTTTGAAGTCAGAAAGCATATATTATACATTTTATTTTATTCCCCACAATTATTTTGGCTATCTTTATTCCTTTCTATATACATTTTACGGTTAGTCTGTCAAATTTTATAGAAAAATCTTCTGGGAGTTGATAGGAATTATCCCAAATCTATAGATCTATTTGCTCAGAGTTAGCTCTGAGTTAATGGTATTGAGTGTTCCAACCCATAACATAGATACCTCTTCATTTATTAAAATCTTATTTAAATTTTCAACCATGTTTGGTAGTTTTTATGTACATGTCTCCCATCTCAACTGTTGAATTTAATCTTAAATATTTTAAAATTTCAATTCAAAATTCTTAAATATACAAATATTTTTAAATATTTTCATTTAGGGTTAAGGTATTTAATTAGTAGACTACATGGTTGGAGTTCTTCAGAGCACTTCTAGTATAAGATGGCCCATAGTTTATTACAAAAATTCTGATGAATTTAAAGATGAACAGAACTTAGAGACACTTGCAAAATAATCTAAAATCTAAATAACGATTCTAGATTTTTATGATTTTGTTTTAGTCTGTGATTTTTTTCCTCATATGTAATCTTTCCAAAACATTCAACCTTGTATTAGAAATAGATAATCCTTTTTTGCATCATTTTTCCCCAGACTACATGGTACAAAATTATATTTCTCAAGTCGAGTAAGTACTATAATGAATACAACCATCATAGATGGTCTTGAGAACAAACATATGTGATTTAACTTGTAAGAGCTGAAATATGCAGCAGGTGCACTAGAAACTAATCTATTAGGCGTGAGTGTTTACTGTGCCATGGGAATCAGTCAGCATGTCTTATAGAGGGATAGAGGATGCTGGTTAACTTGCATTATAAGAACATTTTCCTTATTTGTTTATAATTTTCACAATCACATAATTAGCATTGGCATAGCTTTTCCTCTGTGTGATGCACAATAATTTTAACAAATTAGGATATTTTTATTCTACTATCGGCTAGATAAAGGGTCTAATTCATAGCAATTGATTCTCCCAACCAGAAACAGTGTTCTCATTAGATAATTCACATATTCACTCAAAAAAATCTCAGTTGTCCAGATGAAAAAATTTAGGGCACATCAGTTTCCATAGTTTTAAATGTCTTATTTTAAATCACATGGCTTGAAAATAACAGAGTTGAAATTTAAAATCAATTGTTTAGTATTTGCTGTTCAAATGTTACAATAAAATATTAGATACATGTAAGTTTTGCATTATGACCATTGTAGAGTTGGTTAACTGAAATATTAGGGCCATTTCTGCCTCTTCATAGCATTATGTTCCTCTGTACTAGCAAATATAAAGATGTTATTTTTGCTTAAGTTCAATTAAAAAAAAATTAATCCACTGAAAAAAGGAATCACTATGAAAACAAAGGAAAACTACAAACAAAAGTGGAATATATTTAATTTCTAACTAATAGAATAAAATTCTAGTATTAAATTTTGAAGAAAATCTACAACTCTGATAACATCAACCAATGTTTTTCTCACTGAAAAATCCATTTTCTTTGGATTGAAATCTTGTTCCTCATTTAAAATCTAGTTCAAGTTTCCTTTCCTTTCTTCTCAAGTTGTTTACTCCATTTTTTTTTCAAAAGAAATAAATATTTGTCCTTTTGGTATACATGATTCTTTATTCAAATTCTTTTAATAGATCTGACTCATCATTTTATTTTCATTTTTATCTTTCTACCTACTCACTTTTACACCTCCATAAATTATCAGTTTATTAATCTTGATTTTTCTACTTTTCATAGAACCTGGTACATGGTGCTATATGGTAAGTGCTGGGGTCCTAGATAGGATGCTTCTAATAACTTCACATCCCATTCTCTCTATCCAACTAGACAAACTATCCTTAGCCAACTTTCATTTTGAGTTTTGTGTTTTCCCTTGAAAAAAATATTATGCTTTTCTCTTTTTGCCACATGCATCTTTACAAAAAGGAACAGGCATCAGATAATTTAGCATGTAGATTGATTTGTAGATCTTCTGAAATAGGAGAAAAGAAAGAGCCAACAGTGGTCTTAGTCGTTGGAAATACTATCCAAATCATGATTGAACTGATGAAAGGACTATGAAAATGTCATGCCTTTGACTTCTTCTATGACTTGCCTAGTTAACGTTGCAATTTTTTGTTGGATCGCTTGGTTGCCACAGGCATCCCCAGAACCCTTTTCAGGGCAGTCTTCACCTCCTGGTTCCTGAGACTGTAGACAAGAGGGTTAAGCAGGGGAGTAACAACAGTGTAGGTCACCGCCACCAACTGGTCTTTGTCTGAAGCAGACTTGGATTTGGGCCGAAGGTATACGATGGAGGCACAGCCATAGTGGACAAAGACCACAGTGAGGTGCGAGGCACAGGTGGCAAATGCTTTCCTCTTGCCCTCAGCCGAGGGGATCTTCAGGATGGTATTAACAATGAAGCCATAGGATATGAGAATTAGCAGAAAAGGCACCATGATTACCAGGATGCTGAGGCTGAACAGAGCTAGTTCTTTCACATGGGTGTCTGTGCAGGCTAACTTAATAACTGGTGCCATGTCACAGAAATAGTGGTTGACCCTGTTTGGGCCACAAAAATGCATGCCACATATGAGGTTGGTGGCCACCAAAGCAATAAAGAAACCTGTGACTGTTGACAGAGATACCAACCCCAAACCTAGCCTTTTGTTCATGATGAGTGTGTACCTCAGAGGGTGGCAAATTGCCACATAGCGATCATATCCCATCACAGCAATGAGAAAGCAGTTGGTACATGCAAAGCCAAGGAAGAAGAAGAGCTGGGTGGCACAGGCTATGAAAGAGATAGTCTTGGTGGCCGAAAGCAGGTGGACCAGCAGCTGAGGGATGATGACGAAAGTGTAGCAGGACTCAGAAAAGGAAAGAATGAATAGGAAACCATACATGGGAGTGTGTAAAGTCCTGCTGAAGCAGATAATAGTCATGATGGTTCCATTGGCCATTAGGATTGTCAAGTACAAGAGAAGGAAGATGACAAAAAGTAGCAGTTGGAGCTTCTCCAGGCTAGAAAACCCCACCAGGATGAACTGGGTAATCACAGTGGTTCTATTGAAACCTTGCATCTGAATAACTTCCTTTGGTGAATGATTTTGGAGAGAGAAAATGATAAGTGTCTCTGTACAAAGAATATTCCCCCAATGCCTTCCCTTTAAGAATTACATTTTCAGACCCAGAGTATTGAAAGATCTTTCTCTCAACCTGTCTAAATGTAGATATTCCTTTTGATAATTTAAAAATATTAACTCTCCAAAATAGGAGAATGATTAGCTATATTATAGAAATATACGAAGATTGAAAGAAGCAACCATGTGATATTACCAAAGAGTATATAAGAACATTAGAAAATTCTCCTAGTATAATAAAAGAAAAAGCAAGACACAAAGTCATATTTATAATAAGATTAGAGCTGATTGTGTTTGCTTTCTGATATATTTTCTAAATATTTAACAATAAGTTTCTTAAATTTGATGATCCTAAATTTACTTCATTTTTATGTAGGCTAGAATATTTCCATCTTTTTTAGCTACTATCCAAACACAAGAAAAACTTGCTACTTCCAAAAATAATGCTATTATTTTAAAACAATTGCTTTAGAAGCTTTCACATCTCTGAACTCAGCATGCCATTTATAACATCTGTTTGCCCAGAAGATTCTTGGTAGCTTGATATGCCTGTCCTCTGGTAATTGGCAGTCACAGTAGATGGCCTGCTGGGGTGGGGGCAGGTAGGAAAGCACAAGTCAGTGACCAAATACAACCAGTGAGCAGCTACAATAATAAATGCAAGCTTAAGGATTAATATTTTTTTAAAGTTCAGCAACAATTCTTATTTGAGAACAGTCAGACAATCCAAGTCATCATTCGATATGTCAGAAGGCATGTTAGAGGAGTTGGGATAGGAGTGGTGATTGAAGAAAACGGGGGATTTCTCATTCTGTGATTAGTAAACTCATTAGTAATATTATCTTATGAATGAGGCTATTTATGGCACTTTTGTTTTTAGAGACTGATCAGCCACTTCCTGGTGGCAGATTTGCCTCTGGAAATGCACCACCTCTCCAACTCTCTCTCCATATCACACCCTTGAAAATTTTCTACCGGTTCATAGTTCAGTTAAAACATCAAAGGAAGCAGTTGTAATTGCCTGTTGAAAGAAAAAAAAAATCAGGAACTTACTAAACATTTCCTTCACTTAATTGTATACAGTATAATTTAATAATAAGTGATTTCATTTAGGGAGAGGTTGTTATCACGTGTAAACAATTTTATTGCAAAATATGATCAACATCTATTTTGTGATAAAATAACAAAAATCCATTTTAATTTCATCTTTATTTCTAACTTGCTAGGCACTATGGTACTCTGGGCTTTTGAGATGACAAAAAGAAAATTCTTAGGCAACTTTGGTGGATACCCTCATCCATGGGCTTATGTCATTTGCATTGTTTACATGTATCCTTTGGTTTCCATATCTCCTATTCTTGATACTGCACTATCTCTGTTACAATTTTGAAAATATTTCTGTTCTTAAGTTTTCATATTCAAAACTCTTAATCTATTTTTTATTCTCTATCAATTTTTTTTTTCATTTTTCTACCAGTGCAGCTACCTTGATGCTCAGTATCCATCATAATCAAACTAGCATAGACAACATATAGAGTCAGTAGGAAGACTGAGGCTAGGATAATGGAAGGGAGCAACAAGAATGCACCTTGAATCTTCAATAGCCAAAAAGTGTTAGGGTGAAGGAAAAGAGAAGAGACCATCTTCACATTATCTTGTGGCCGAAGTCATTCAGACCCTGAGTCATTTTCAATTTAGAGAGTCAGGTTCAAAATTTCAGGAGAAATCAGATTTGCTACCTGCAGCACTCAACATCATCAAACTTGTTAGCTACTTTAATGGCTATAAAATACAAGGAGTTGTTTGAAGTGACACTCGGTACATTCACTATTCATCCTGCCATGGTTCCTTCAGTTACATAGCTCCACATTCCTGCTGATGAAACCCTTTTCCTTTTCATCAGACATGGCAGAAAACAAGATGTTTTATGTAAGCTACATCAGTTTGATCTTCGCAACCCAGTAGACAGCACAGGTGTTTTGTCTCTCATCTGCAGCTAATGCAGGGGCACTAAATACCCTCTCCTGAGCAGACTGACCTGTGAACATTTTCATCTCTGCATTATGTGTAGGGAGTTGAGCTCATCTCCTTATATGTTTCGCTCTCTCTAGGTTATAATAGGCAGGGGCAATATTTTTATTAATAGCTGAATTCCTAGTATGTAGTACTGTTTCTAGTTTATCATGGGCTAAATTTTTTTTAACCTCAATAGAATAATAAATAATATGCTGAAGTAGCAGAGTCAGTACCAGAATCCAAGTCTTCTAACTTGTATTTTAAAGTAGAATCACATTTTATTTCTATACCATCTCTCATATATAAAAACACACATAGGTATACTGAGATGAATGTTGGAAGGAATTAAAATATTGCCTGTTATTTCCAGAAGTAGGGCAATCATGGGTAGTTTTATTTCCTTGCATTTACTTTTTATGTATTTTCAAAATTCTTTTTCCCAGTTTTATTAAGATATAATTGACATATATCACTGTATGTCTTCTAACATTTAAACTACTTCCTTCCTATCACATTTTATGCCATCTACTCTTTACCTTGCCAGAATAGTATATGCCCCACACTTTTTCCAAGAGACTAAAGCATGATCTCACGCTGTTTGTTCAAGAAAAACTCATTTTACCATTTCTGAATTTTCTTGAATAGTTCAATTTTAATTCCCTAATGTTCTTAAATTATCAAATTTTATACTCGAAATCTATTATTTCTATGCCTTAGATTAGGAGCATGAACAAAAAGGGGAATAAGAAGATTGGTAAGTCAAAGATATGGTAAATACACTCAAAGATTCAAAGATGGGAAAAAACAAGAAGATGTTGCTTAATTTTATCACAGTTTTGCAAATCAAACTGCTTTCAATTTCCTGCTAAATCACCAGCTTCTCTTTCAGTGATTCAAATAAGAATTTAGTTATATTTAAGGAAGCCTTCACTCTTGGCCCCAATCATGGTACTGCTTTTATATTTCTCTCATGCTGTTTCATATACTTATATAGACTGTTGTTTTCTATATCCAAATCCCTGTCATGTCCCATGTTCAACATACCTTCTCTGGCTACCAGAATCCACATAGATGCTCTTTCTCTTCATAACACTTAGAGATCTTAAAATCATACTAGTATGGAGTATGGGTTAGATACTGTCTTTTACATTTTTAGAATTAATCTGTACCTCTTATTTTCTATCTATCTATCTATCTATCATCCATTCATCTATATCCTATTCCTCTGTAGATTGTTTCTTTGGGGGAAAGGGACCCATAACAATATATCCCAAATGATTTGCTGCCTCCATCACAGTTTGGGACATATAATAGACTCTAAACAAAACATAATAACAAATAATGGCATTCTTAAATTCTCCCTTAGTTTCCCCTTTAATTCTCCATTAGTTTTCTCATCTACTATGATTTTTACCTAGAATATGTTCTTTGCTATTTGACTATAATCCATACCATTCATAATATTTTTATTATTCCCTAAATTATTTTTTAAAAATAAACCTATGCTGATGAGCTTTCCTGCCCCCTAGTTACTTTTGTTGCTTGATCTCTCAGTTTTCAAATTTCATATAGGGCATGGTATATGTGTACATGTGTTTCACTTATGTGTATATGCAGACTCAATAGGAGTAAAAAGCTTGTTTTATTTTAAGAAAAATAGCATATACAAATTGACTCTGGTATAGAATCTTTTTCATAATACTAAAAACTATGATGCAAATGCATTCAAATCTGAAATCCTTGGTGGAAAATGGTCTCTTCTTCAGGTAGTAACTGATAGAATACACTTACCCACTTATATTCAAATGATCAAGGAAGTTGACATATGAGTTTGATTTTGAGGACTCACAGTCTTGTAGGTCTTTTGAACGTGGAAAGAGGCAGCAGCAGAAGTTTACTTGTAAAAGTAATGTCATCTGTCCTAAAGGAGTAAATGATTGGGAAAAAATGTGCTGAAACATTTCATAATGGGTTTATTTGGACACTTAGATGTCTTAACCTTTTAAAGTTTTAAATAAGAAGCTGAAATTAGTCCAGTCTCTATTCATATGTCAATTCAGAGTCTGTAATTAGGTTGGAGAGTATTTATAGCCTTCTGGGATTCTAAGAACTGGAGCCCTTTGAGACAAGGAGAGCTAAGGCAAAAGATAAATGACTAAACTTGGACAAGAACATCTTATCTAATATCAGAAGAGAACAATATAGATTGAAAAAAAATTCTATCTAGGCAAAGGATGAAAAATGTAAATAAGAATTCTTTTGGCATAAGGGAGTTGCTTTCAGATAGAAAGATTACAAAACACTGATTATGCCAAGAGAAACCAAGTTCACCAACCTGCAGGTTTACTTGAGATTGATTTGATAAAGCATAAGACATGAAGGCAGGGGCTGGTGATGTAGGTGTGTTTGGCACTTTGGGGGATTACACTGGTAGGCTCTGCCTTGCTTCTATGCCCAGTTTGTTGTTCAGTCACTAAATCATGTCTGATGTTTTGCAACCCCATGGAGTGCAGGAGGGCATGCTTCCCTGTCCTTCACTATCTTCTGGAGTTTGCTCAAATGCATGTCTGTTGAGTCAGTTATGCCATCCAACCATCTCATCCTCTGTCATCCCCTTCTCCTCCTGCCCTCAATCTTTCCCAACATCAAGGACTTTTCCAATGAGTTGGCTCTTTGCATCAGGTGACCAAAGTATTGGAGCTTCAGCTTCAGCATCATTCTTTAGAGTGAATATTCAGGATTGATTTATTTAGGATTGACTGGTTTGATCTCCTTGCTGTCTAAGGGACTCTCAAGAGTCTTCTCCAGCACTACAATTCAAAAGCATCAATTCTATAGTGCTCAGCCTTCTCTAAGGTCCAACTCTCAGATCTGTACATGACTACTGGAAAAGGCATATACTGAATAAAAAGTCAAACAACTGGATTTATAATAATTCCTTAGGAATTATTATAAGGGAATGACTTTTATTCAGTGACCATTCATTGAGTTCTGTGCTTTGGAAAGCACTGTTAGATATTACAATGATACAAAGATAAATAAATTACACCAATCCATCTGATGTAGCAGGGTTGCATAACTGTGTGTAATAAGGGGCATTATGAAGCATGTACCAGTGAAGAGACAGCAAAACTAGGAAGATGAGCACCTCACAGTGAAGATCTTCTTGAATATAACCAGGGCTAAGATTTGACTGATGAGTTATGAATAAAAACACTGAGAATAAGAAAGCTAAGTAGAAACTACTGAATGACTAAACCTAGGATATTCAAAGAAAAAAGATTGAAGAGGATTGCTGAGAATTTCTATTTCTTCTATTGACTACTCTGGTTATTTAAACAAATGCTCTTCCTGAAAACAATTGAAATTTCTGGGGAATATTTTAAAAATTTCCTTAATGCATATTTATCAGCTGAAAGCATTGTAGGAACTTCCAGGTCATAATCTGAGAGAAAGCAAGAATCCTGAGAGAAATGAAGTACTAAAAATGTCTTTTACACCGAAGACATTTATTTATCTGGACGGAATTACAAATCCAGCTAGTGATGTGAGGGAATCACAGGATGAGGCAGAGAGAAATTAAGGTCCAAGACCCACCAAAATAGGGAGTCAAACAGTAGATCTACTTTAAGCTGGTACTCTGAGAGAGGACACTTTAAGATAAACATAAAAGAGAATTAAGCCCATCTTTTAGCTCACTGTGGGAGGTTTTGATGGGAGTTGTCTCATGGCTGACAGGAGATATAGTTGCGGTGGTGAAAATAGATTCACTTATGCTAGACCGTAATTGGTAGGCCCTCATTCTGATTTGCATCTCAAAATTGCATCATCACTTAACTCAAGAAACCTCAAACTCTGGATTTAATGTATAGAGCATCTAAATTGGTAGTGCCTCTAAGAATCTGTCAGATACAAACCCAGATTCAGCTTCTGGAAAATAGCAATATAGAAATTATAAAAATAAAAACAGTAGGAAAACATCAAAAGAAAGAAGAAATAAAATTGTCTCTCTTCCTAGATGACATGATGGCCTACAAAGAAACTCTCAAGAATAAGCAAAAAACAGTCAAAAAACCCCACAACTAACCAAAAACAAAAACATAAAACCCTCCTGAAACTAAAAAGTGATTATAGCAAGGTTGTAAGACATATCATTGGTATACAAAAGTTCACTTTCCTCTGTATACCAGCAATAGACAATTGGAATTTGAAATTAAAAATACATACCATTTATATTAGCAGCAAAAAAAGAGAAATGCTTAAGGATAAATTACAAAATATGTACAAGACCTTTATGAGGAAAATTATAAAATACTAGTGAAAGATATTAAAGATCTTGTCAACTAAAAAAAAAAGATGCACAACTTGAGAGTTATGAGTTAAGTTTTATTTGGTGCAAAATGAGGATTGCAGCCCTGGAGACAGCACCTCAGCTAGATCTGAGAGATTGCTCCAAAAATGCAGTGGAGAAAGATCAGTATACGATTTTGGGGAAGGGGTAGTTCAGGGTAGTTCATTGCAGTTAAGCACTCATTTTACAAAAGATTTTCTGCTAGTCATGAGGAGCTGATGAAGGGATTTAGTGCTTTTCTAGATATCAAAAGATTCAAAGATTGGGATCATGGAATCAGTTCCTGAAAATATCTAAAGACCTGTTCCACAAGATTCCCTGAAGAACAGAGTGCCTCACTTCACTCTGAACTCTCTCAGGGGTGTTAAGGTCAACAGCTATAGCAACACAGGATTCAGTCTCCGCGGAGGCAGATGGCAAATGCCCTTGTGGTTCGGGTGCTGGCAATGCTCTTGGCAAGTGCCAGTTTGTAGTTGACAATCTCAATACATGAAGAAATAGTCTATGTGGATAGGAAGGCTGAATTTTGTTAAGATGTCAGTTCTTCTCAAAGTGATCTGTAGATTTAATGCAATCCCAGTCCAAATTCCAGCAAGTTATTCTGTGGGATATCAAGACTGATTGTAAAGTTAATATGCAAAGGCAAAAGACCTAGAATACTAACATAATACTGCATATTAACTATATTTTCTAGGTTCTGTGTCAGATGTTTTGACTCCTTTGATCAGCCTTGATGGCCTTTTGGAGCCTCAATTATCAAGGAGGGACTGCTCTTCCTAACTAGGGTTAGAATTTTCCAGTTCCTGGAGATAACAAGGGACATTGCTTAGAGCAAGTCTTTCATATGCAAACTAATCAATCCAGAGCCCATAGCCCCTAATGAGTTAATGTGTTCTTTGTGAATCCCATGGACTGTAGTCTTTCAGGCTCCTCTGTCCATGGGATTTTCCAGGCAAGAATACTAGAGTTGGTTGCCATTTCCTTCTCTAAGGCATCTACCTGATCCAGGGACAGAATCTGTGTCTCCTGCATTGCAACTGGATTCTCTACCTGCTGAGCCATCTGGGAAGCCTACTTGTCTGCTTTTTCAGGCTCTTACACTGTTCTCTTGTCCTAAGCATGGCATGTCCCATCTTCTCTTGGGAACTGTGTGCAATTAACTGTCTTTCCAATGGCAATTGCTTCCTGATATGTTGTCCTCACCACATTTGAAGAAAAGTTAAATCTTCATTTAAAAACATATTGAGATAGGAAAAAAGTTAGAAAACTGATACTACCCAACCCCAGCAAATTTGGCAGCATATGGCTCTTTTTAATCTAGTATACACAGCAGTGGACTTGCTGGGTCATAGATCATTGTTGTAGATTAAATTTTAAGCAAGAGCTCTTTTTCCCTTTCTAAGTCTTCTGCTATGTGACTTTGCAGTTGCACCTTTTAGATGCAGAGTGTAATTCTCAACCACAGAACTTTGGGCTTGGTATTGGGATTTAATGCCAAGAAAAAGAAGAGCAAAAAGGCAAAATGGTCTTCCAAGGAGACAATACCTGAAAAAAGAAGAGAAGCTAGAGGCAAAGGAGAAAAGGAAAGATATACCCACCTGAGTGCAGAGTTCCAAAGAATAGCAAGGAGAGATAAAGAAGACTTCCTCAGTGATCAATGCAAAGAAATGAGGAAAACAATAGAATGGGAAAGACTAGAGATCTCTTCAAGAAAATTAGAGATATCAAGGGAACATTTCATGCAAAGATGGAACTACCTAAAGGACAGAAATGGTATGGACCTAAAAGAAGTAGAGAGATTAAGAAGAGGTGGCAAGAATACACAGAAAAACTACATAAAAATGATCTTAATGACCCAGATAACCACGGTGGTGTGATCATTCACCTAGAGCCAAGCATCCTGGAATGTGAAGTCAAGTGGGCCTTAGGAAGCATCATTATGAGCAAAGCTAGTGGAGATGATGAAATTCCAGTTGAGTTATTTCAAATCCTAAAAGATGATGCTGTGAGTGTTGCACTCAATATGCCAGCAAATTTGGAAAACTTCAGTGGCCACAGGATTGGAAAAGGTAAGTTTTCATTCCAATCCCAAAGAAAGGTAGTTCCAAAGAATGTTCAAACTACAACACAATTGCACTCATCTCACATGCTAGCAAAGTAATGCTCAAAATCCTTCAAGTGAGGCTCCAACAGTATGTGAAACAAGAACTTCCATATGTTCAAGCTGAATTTAGAAAAGGCAGAGGAACCAGAGATCAAATTGCCAACATCCATTGGATCTAGAAAAATCAAGAGAGTTCCAAAGAAACAGCTACTGTTTTATTGACTACACCAAAGCCTGTGGCTGCGTGGATCACAACAAACTGTGGAAAATTCTTAAAGAGATGGGAATACCAGACACCTTATCTGCCTCCTGAGAAATCTGTATGCAGGTCAAGAAGCAACAGTTAGAACCGGACATGGAAAAATGGATTGGGTACAAATTTTGAGAGTAGTACATCAAAGTTGTATATTGTCACCCTGCTTATTTAACTTATATGCAGAGTGCATCATGCAAAATGCAAGGCTGGATGAAGCATAGCTGGAATCAAGAATGCCTGGAGAAATATTAATAACCTCAGATATGCAGATGCCACCATGCTTATGGTAGAAAGTGAAGAGGAACTAAAAAGCTTCTTGATGAAAGTGAAAGAGTAGAGTGAAAAGCTGGCTTAAAACTCAACATTCAAAAAACAAAGATCATGGCATCTGGTCCCATCACTTCATGGCAAATAAATAGGAAAACAATGGAAACAATGACAGACTTTCTTTTCCTGGGCTCCAAAATCGTTGCAGATGGTGACTGAAGCCATGAAATTAAAAGACACTTGCTTCTTGGCAGAAAATCTATGACCAACCTAGATAGCATATCAAAAAGCAGAGGCATTACTTTGCCATCAAAGGTCCATCTAGTCAAAGCTATGGTTTTATCAGTAGTCATGTATGGATGTGAGATTTGGATCATAAAAATAACTGAGGACTGAAAAATGGATGCTTTTGAACTGTGATGTTGGAGAAGACTCTTGAGATTCCCTTGGACTGCAAGGAGATCCAACCAGTCCATCCTAAAGGAAATCAGTCCTGAATGTTCATTGGAAGGACTGATGTTGAAGCTAAGCTCCAATACTGTGACCACCTGATGTGAAGAGCTGACTCATTAGAAAAGACCCTGATGCTGGGAAAGATTGAAGGCGGGAGGAGAAGGGGATGACAGAGGATGAGATGATTGGACGGCATCACCGACTCAATGGACATGGGTTTGGGTATACTCCGGCAGTTGGTAATGGACAGGGAGACCTGGTGTGCTGCAGTCCATGGGGTCGCAAAGAGTCAGACATGACTGAGCAACTGAACTGAACTGACTGGGATTTATGTTAGCCAATGAAATACAGGCAGAGGGATAGTTTGCCAATTTCAAAATATTGTTAGTCATTCAGTTGTGTCTGACTCTTTGAGACCCCATGGACTGTAGCCTACCAGGCTCCTCTGTCCATGGAATTATCCAGGCAAGAATACTGAAGTGGAAGCCTTTCCCTTTTCCAGGGGACCTTCCAGACCCAAGGATTGAACCCAGGTCTCCTGCACTACAGACAGATTCTTTACCATCTGAGCCACCTGGTCAAAAAATGCATTGCAGGTTTTTTCAATAAATGCTGGAGAGGATGCAGAGAAAAGGGAACCCTCTTACACTGTAGGTGGGAATGCAAAATAGTACAGCCACTATGGAGAATAGTGTGGAGAGTCCTTAAAAAATTGAAAATAGAACTGCTATATGACCCAGCAATCTCGCTGCTGGGCATACACACTGAGGAAACCAGAATTGAAAGACAAACATGTACCCCAATGTCCATCGCAGCACTGTTTACAATAGCCAGGACATGTAAGCAACCTAGATGTCCATCAGCAGATGAATGGATAAGAAAGCTGTGGTACATATACACCATGGAATATTACTCAGCTATTAAAAAGAATGCATTTGAGTCAGTTTTATTGAGGTGGATGAAAACTGGAATCTATCATACAGAGTGAAATAAGTCAGAAAGAAAAACACCAATACAGTATATTAATGCATATATATGGAATTTAGAAAGATGGTAACAATGTCCCTACATGCGAGACAGTAATAGAGACTAGATGTAAAGAACAGACTTTTGGACTCTGTGGGAGAAGGTGAGGGTGGGATGATTTGAGACAATAGCATTGAAACATGTATATTACAATATGTGAAATAGATCGCCAGTCCAGGTTTGATGCATGAGACAGCGTGCTCAGGGCTGGTGCACTGGGATGACCCTGAGGGATGGGGTGGGGAGGGAGATGGGGGGAGATCAGGATGGGGAACACCATGTACACCATGTACATGGCTGATTCATGTCAATGTATGGTAAAAACCACTACAATATTGTAAGGTAATTGGCCTCCAATTAAAATAGATAAATTAATTTTAAAAATGCATTGAAGGTTTTCTACTACCACCATGAGATGATCTCTCCCAGTCTTTTAGACCTGGTAACTAGAATGAAAATAGCTGATGCAAATCTAATTCTGACCAATTCAAAATGGTCAAATCCAATGAATGTGAAACTTGAAGCAGAGTTACCATGTTGAGCTCAGCTCGGAACAGCAAACCATAACATAACCTGCTGACACATAACAAGACCTATTTTTATTGTAAGAAAAACATAACATAAAATTTGCTATCGTATCCACTTTTATGTGTGTAGTTCAGTAGTATGAACTGTACTCACATTGTTATAAAACAGATCTCCAGAATGCTTCCATTTTTCAAATCTGAGATGGTAACCATTAAGTAATAACTCTCCCTTCCCTAAGTGAAGTAAGCCAGTCATAAAAAGACAAGCTGTATATACCATAAGGCATTTACTGATTTAATCCTTATGTAAACAATGTTTTATTTATTTCCATTTTATAGAACTTAAGTTATAGGTATATGCTCACCCAGGAAACTTATTTTTAGATCTATGTTATGTGACACTTCAACTTTTACCCACCTCCACATACCCAAGTAAGAACTCCTACTATATGTTGCTCAATTGGAAGGCTGAGAAATGAACACTTAAGAAATTAGGTTCATATAAAATTATGTTGCTTTATTGAGACACATCTTTAAAAAACCCCACAAAAAATAGTCATGCAAATATAGGTCTTCCTGTATAGGTGATTACCATTTGGTTATTTCTTATAGCAAAGCATGAAAGAGAGAGGGAACAATAGTTTGTTACTCTTTTCCTATAATACCCAATTTAATGCTTTGCTCATATTGGCAGATTCATAAAAGAACTCTTGGATGGTCAACTCAATTTCACACTCCAACTGACATTATTGCAATCCTAGTTTAGGGAATAAAGAAAGGAAAATGAAAGGAAGTGGGAAAAAGCTAGCAATTTTTAATGCTTTCTGTCAGAAGAGCACCAAATTGCTTTGCATCTATTAACTCCTTTAGTTCTCACCATGCCCAAATGAGAAGGTGTCATGTTACATAGGGAATAACTGACGGTGAGAGAGGTTAAGTCTGACCCATGGCATTTGGCTGGACAATGATTCAGATCAATATTCAAACCTAGGTCTTTATGATTCCAAAATCCGTGTGTTCTGCTTTACTATCAGCCTCATGGAACTTTGATCTCTCATCTATCCATAAATGAATTTCTTTTTGTCTATAATTTTTTATTGTAAATATTTCTTTACCTCAAAAAATATATGGAAGCATTCAGACATTTAAACAACAATCTCTATTGTTTCCTTCAGTGTAGGAAGAATATTAACAGACTGGACATTCTCAGAAAAATAATGCAGTATTTGTAGCATTGATCTGAGAAAACTGACATTTTAAATGTCCAATAATAACATGGATTGAGTCTTTGAAAGTTGCCACATTCATATAACTTTCTGGATACCAAATGGTACAACCTCTACAGTGAATAGAGGGCAAACAGAAAGGTCTTTCCAATAAAAACAACACGAAATGCTTTTTTGTTTTCTTTTTTAAACAAAACTATGTTTATTGGCATCCTATCCTGGATACTTTCATGAATATAATTTTCCTGATTTATTAACTCATACAGTTTTGGAAAGCAAGTACCTATTGAGAACCTTTTTCAGAGCTGTCTTTACTTCTTTATTTCTCAGTGTATAGACAAGAGGATTAAGTAGTGGGGTAATCACGGTATAGGTCACTGCCACAAGCCGATCCTTATCCGAGGAGTACAGGGATGTGGGCCTTAAGTAGATAAAGGAAGCACAACCATAGTGGACAATGACCACTGTGAGGTGGGAGGCACAGGTGGCGAAGGCCTTACGCTGTCCCTCTACTGAGGAGATCTTGAGGATGGTGGAAACAATGAAGACGTAGGAGATGAAGATCAGTACTAAGGGAACCAGCAATACCAGAATGCTGAGGAAGAAGATAACCATCTCCTTCAGATTGGTGTCTGTGCAGCCCAGTTTTATGACAGGGGAAATGTCACAGAAGAAGTGGTTGATCCGATTGGAGGCACAGAAGGGTACACTAAACACCAGGACGTTGACAACCACAGAGATCAGGAAACCACAGAAACTTGAGGCTAAAACCAGCTGTGTGCAGGTGGCTCTGCTGACAATGAGTGTGTAGTTGAGAGGGTTGCAGATGGCAACATAGCGATCATAGCCCATTACAGCAATTAGGAAACAGTTGGTACAAGCCAAGCCCACAAAGAAATAGAGCTGGGCCACACACCCAGAAAATGAAATAGTTGGAGCTGTGGAAAGCAGGTTGGCCAACATTTTTGGTACAATGACCAAGGTGTAGCAGGTTTCAGAACAGGAGAGGACAAAGAGAAAGAAGTACATAGGGGTGTGCAAAGTCCGATCCAGATGAATGACTGTCATGATGGTGGCATTGGCCATCAGAGTCGTCAGGTAGACCAGAAGGAAGATAAAGAAGAGAAGGATCTGCAGATCCCCTAGGTTTGAGAAGCCTATAAGGATGAACTCGGTGATCATGCTCTGGTTCTGCCTTTTCATTGGTCACTGCAAATCAGACTCAGACATTCTGCAACCGGCAATAGAAAGAATTTGACAAAAGTGAATGCCCCGAAATAGATCATGTCTGTGTTTCTGTACAAAATTGACAATACTAATCTGAAAAAATGAGTAACAAACAAGTTAAGCACATTGATCAAGGGGTGAGGGGAAAGCAGTAGGCTTGAGGAGTAGTGGCATAAGAAAATTCCCAATTCAATGATATCTGAAGACATCATTTTCATTTTTGAAAGTTGTTTCCATTTCTCTGTCTTCTTATTGGCATAGAATGTGCCAATGTATGTGCATACATAATGTGCTAAATCAAGAGGTGATCTTAAAGTCATCTCATCTAAGCCTGTGAGTTTATGGAAACTGAATTTCAAAAAGATTAAACCATTTGCTTAACCCACATAAGAGTGAGTCCTGGAAATCACCTATCTTCAAGGTAATTTTGTGAAAGTATGAACTAGAAAAAACAATTGAAAAGTCATCTCTCTAGTCCCTCATATACTTGAGACAAATACTGCTTGCTTACATACACCAAAGTGTTGAGATTTATTTGCTCATGATTAGTTGTGAAACCTTTGAGATGGGCTTAGAATGACCTCATATATTGGGGTTTCTCTTGTCATGTGTGCATGGTAATTTGGGATTAAGAATCTAGCTAAAGCTCAAGTCATGCTCAGAGCATGTCAATTCTTGGGCTGACAACTTGACTTTCTTGACCACTGCTTCAATCTCTGAAAACGCCTCCTTAATGTTCTCAGAAAAAAAAGGTCACCATTTTCTGTGGGAGACCTGTGATTTGATTCAGAAATAGCATAATTCTAAAACCTTTACACTAGTGACTCATTTGAAAAGAGCCTGATGCTGGGAAAGATTGAGGGCAGGAGGAGAAAGGGACGACAGAGGATGAGATGGTTGGATGGCATCACCAACTCAATGGACATGGGTTTGGGTAGACTCTGGCAGTTGGTGATGGACAGGGAGGCCTGGTGTGCTGCGGTTCATGGGGTCGCAAAGAGGCAGACACGACTGAGCAACTGAACTGAACTGAACAGAAGTCTTCTTTCCTAATCTGCACCTAAGTCTATAAACTTTTTAATATAAATATGTGTTGTCCAATCACAGTAGTCAAGTTCCAGTTATAAGAAGTCTATTACCTCACAAAGCAGACTGTTTTCTTGACAGATGGCTTAATTGGCCAGAGTCTCCTTACCCTGAGATGAACTATGGCTCCTTAAAATCTCCACTCTTTGGTCTTGATTTGTTCTTTGAAGATACAAGAAAATTCATCAGTCTTAAAAAAAAAAATGACAGCCTTCTTGTTATTGGAATAAAATTATCATATCCCTTTATGGGTCTTGTTTTCTTCTTAAGTTCTTAATTTTCTTATTTCCCCATGATTATCTCAAATTCTCTGTTCTAATCACTATCTCAGGTCATTTTATCAGATTTTATAATTTTACCACTCTTTAGCTAGTCTACAGTCATCACACATCATAAATTTCTATCTTTGCTGACAAAAAATTGCTTTTCTTTTCTCACAATTCTTTAGCCAACACAATTAACGTTCATCAACCCTTCAAAACCCCATGTTAATATTTCTCTCCTAAAAGGCTTTGTTGAGTAGTTCTGAGATTTGATTACTGTGTGCAGTTACTTCTCTGTCAGCTTGCTCTGAGATCATTTGCTGGAACGTAAGCATAGTGAGGCTAGAAGTCTGTAGGCTTTGGAGCTCGACTGCCTAGGCTGGGAACATGGCTCTGCCACCTACTACATTTGTGACCTTGTAGAAATTGCTTTCAAGTGCCTCAGGTTTTCATCTGAAATGGCAGTAATAATAATACCAGAAACAAAACATTTTTGTGAGTACCAAATGTTCACAGCTATGTTTCTAAATGACATTAGTATTTGATGTGTTAGCTCTTAGTATCTAGTTCAACCCCTTCATGTTATAAAGAAATGGAGTCCCAAAAGAGTAAAATGTGAAGATCTAGGTTGCACAGCCACTTAACAGCAGAGGTGAGATTGTATCCCAAATATCCTAAACTACCCACTGTAAGACTGTATCTTCTAATTAACCAGAATCCTGTTTATAATATTTTCAATATTTCCTTTGTACTGTGTGCTTATGCACCACTGGAGAAGGAAATTGATCAGTATCTTCTTTATTCCCTGTGATCTTCACACAAGCAGCATTTTTCACACTTCCATTTACTCCTAACTTTTATTCTTCCACTTTCAATACAGCAGATACATTTTTTCCCTTTTTGGTAAAGTATATATCTGTCCTGCTCTTCAGGCATTTCCTTATTATTTTTCCTACCTTAAGTCATTTTAGGAATATTTTTGTTTTGTGTGCATATGTGCTTAGTTGCTCAGTCATGTCCAACTCTTTGCAACCCCATGGTTGCAACCTGCCAGGCTCTTCTATGGGGATTCTCCAGGCAAGAATACAAGAATGGGTTGCCATGCTCTCCTCCAGGGGATCTTCCCAACCCAGGGATCGAACCCAGGTCTCCCATACTGCAGGCAGATTCTTTACCATCTGAGCCACCAGGAAAGCCCAAGAATATTGGAATGGGTAGCCTATCCCTTCTCCAGGGGATCTTCCTGTCCTAGGAATTAAACTGGGGTCTCCTGCATTGCAGGAGGATTATTTGCCAGCTGAATTACCAGGGAAACCCATTTTTGTTTTATATTTTAAAATATTTTTCTAACTTTGGTCTTTCTCCATATCCAGATTGTACTTTCTTCAGCTGGATCTCTGCCTTCCACATATGGTCTCTGTCCCTGTGTTTCTCTCTGGATCCTGATCCTATGACCCACTGCATTTGTGCATGGTTCTCACCAGTCCTTCTGCCTTTGAATCTTTCTTTGATTCCCAATATATTTGTACAGTTTGATGGAAAGATGATATTGCTAAAAGAAAAGAGTTGTCCTACAACTATAATAAAAATGAAGCACTTACAGAGTTCTGGCACAATCTCAGTTTTCTTTATTCTGTATATCCCATCAAAGTATAAAGGAAGAGAGAAATGGAGAAATTTGTGAGAACATCATGCAGTATATTTTTCCAGAACTGATTGGGGAAAAATCTAGGTGCTAAGATTAGCCTTTAAAGATGAAAGAAAGCTCTGCTTGCTAGCTGAGCTAGAGCTAACTGGACAGATGCAGTCTTAGCTTCTCTGTGTTCCTGATTGTAGAAGCTCCAGCAAATCCTTGGGTCTTATAGAGTTAGGGTACTCCAGGGGATAAATGCCTTCAAGGGAGTTACTCCTTTGGATTCTAGGCATTAATATAACTTTTAAAAATAAATCAAATAAATTATTTACTTTACTTGATTCATATAGGAGATATATAGTTTGAATACTATGTTTTTTTTCATATATAACTTATTTTGACTCAAGTTTTCCCTTGCTAATAAGCTGTCACTCCCTTAATCATGGATATAGATGGACTCTTTTGAAGAATTAAGTAAATGCCATTTTTTAAAAATTTCATGTAGTCTCCTCTTTCTCCTTCAAGATTTCTAATAGAATAGGCCAGACATTTTCTCTATCTCTCCTGCTTTATGTATCTTAGTTATGTCTGCATTCTAAGAGAGCACAAATGATTTTTCTACAGGTCACTATCTGCTAGATTCATCTCTTAAATACATTTTTCAATGTGACATTCATCTATACATCCACTAATTCATTTATTAAATCAGTATGTTTTAAATATTGATGATATTCCAGGCACTTGATAATTGTTTTGACAAGGAAGATTTCACAAAGATAAGGATGGCATAGAACATGATAACAGTAGTTTTTGGACCACATAGACCGGAGCCTTCTGAAATGCATGTGAAGATGCCTATTGCTGGGTTCTGTTCAGGATACTCTGAATTAGAAATATTTGACATGGAGCCTGTGGATATTTTGTAATTATTTCAGGTGATTTCCTTATTCTTAGAAAGTTTAAAACAGTATACTGTCTTCTGTCTGAAAATAACTTACTGTTTAGAGAGGAAGATGGAGAGAAAAAAAAACATTCGAGAAGACAAAGAGGGCTAAGACAGGGTAATTACAAGGTGCTGTAACATTAATAAGGGGTAGCATGATTTTCACATCCAGTAGCAAAAACAGTGTGTCTCAGACTTGTCAAACTGCCCTTAGATATCTATTCCTTCCAGGAATATTCTTCTTCCTGAAGAATTCAAGAGTTTTGTTCTATGTAAAGAGAGAAGAAATCATGGATTTCTTGTTTTAATTTCTAATTATGAGAACTATAAGGTTCTCAATTGATGTATGTGTGATATGGGCTAATAAAAAGATGAAATCTTGTTGTTCCACTGTTTATCTGACTTTTGTGGAGAAAGAGATAGATATTAAGGAGCAAGAATTATTTAAATTGAGCTCTACAGGGCTGCAGGGCTATAACACTAAGCCTTTCTTTCTACTCATTTTTCATACTGCAAATCTAATACTAGTAGTTTTTTGAACATTCATTAAGTAGCCATCATTATCCATTCATTAGCTTGTCTATAATAACCTCATCAGGTAAGATAATGTGTGCTCAGTCACTCACGTCCAACTCTTTGCGACCCCACGGACTGTAGCCCACCAGCCTCCTCTACCCATGAAATTTTTCAGGCAAGAACACTGGAGTGGGTTGCCATTTCCTATTCCAGGGAATCTTCCCGACGCAGAGATTGAACCCATGTCTTTTGTGTCTCGTGCATTCGCAGGCAGATCTCTGACCACTGCACCACCTGGGAAACCCAAGGTAATACTATTTCCATTTTACAGAAAGAATCCAAGAAATGCACAGCAGTACTGCTGAGCTAAGGAGAGTGAAATGAGTTTTGGGAGGCTAAAGCAGCTGTACTTTGTGGAGCAAAATACCTAGGTGTTGGGTCAATTTAGAGGAAGACTTTCAGAAATACCCATATGGGTACCTTTTCATAATGAGCTGCATACTGAAATGCTTAGGCATAATATGAAACTCTACAAGACTAAACAATGACCTATGAGGAGTCTAAGTTACACAGTTCCTATAACTCACTTGCATTTGGGAGATGTTTAAGATCCAACTAGCTAGATTCAAAAAACATCATAGAAAACTTGGGATGGTCAACAAAGAAGCAAAAAACATGCCTTAGTCATAAGGATAAGCTAGATATCAGTAAACGCCACTATCTGTTTTAATAAAACTTAAAAGTAAGTCTCAATCTACATATATGTGCTCAATTGATTTTCAACAAAGGTGTGAGACAATTCAATGAAGAAAGAAAAATCTTTTCATTGAATAATGCCAGAGAATAGATATACTCATGTAAAGAAATAAACGTAGAACTTTTCATATAGGAAATTAACTCAGAAGGGATTATATACCTAAGTATAAACATTAAAATGATGAAACTTCTAAAAGAAATTGTTTGTGACGCTAATGTAGCCAAGTTTTCTTAGAAAGAACACAGAAGTGCAAACCAAAACAGAAAAATAAAAATAGATTAGATTTTATCAAAATATTGACAGTAACATATTTTACTTTTTGAAGGACACCATTAAGAATATGAAATGGCCAATTACAGATTGGGAGAGAATATTAGGAACACATATCAGACAGAGGATTTCTTGTATCCAGAATATATAAAGAACAATATAAAGTCTTATCACTTCATGGTAAATAAATGGGGAAAATTCGGAAACAGTGTCAGATTTCATTTTTGTGGGCTCCAAAGTGAATGTGGATGGTGACTGCATCCACAAAATTAAAATTAAAAGATTCTCCTTGGGAGAATAGCTATGTCAAACCTAGAAAGTGTTTTTTTTTTTTTTTTTTAAACAATTTATTTTTTGATTGAAGGAAAATTGCTTTACAAAATTTTGCTGTTTTCTGCAAAATATCAACATGAATCTGTCATAGGTATACATATGTCCCCTCCTTCTTGAACCTCCCTCCCACCTCCCTCCCCATCCCACCCCTCTATGTTGTTATTGAGCCCCTGTTTGAGTTCCCTGAGTCATATAGCAAATTCCCAATGGCTATCTATTTTACATATGGTAATGTAAGTTTCCATGTTACTCTCTCCCTACATCTCACCCTCTCCTTCCTCCCCTCCACCTCCATGTCCATAAGTCTATTCTCTATGTCTGTTTCTCCATTGCTTCCCTGCAAAAGAATTCATCAGTACCATCTTTCTAGATTTCATATGTATGCATTAGTGTATGATGTTTCTCTTTCTGATTTACTTCACTCTGTATAATAGGCTGTAGGTTCATCCACCTTATTAGACCTGACTCAAATGCATTCCTTTTTATGACTAATATTCCATTGTCTATATGTACCACAACTTCTTTTTCCATTCATCTGTCGATGGACATCTAGGTTGCTTCCATGTTCTAGCTATTGTAAATAGTGTTGTAATGAGCATTGGGGTACATGTGTTTTTTTTTTTCAATTTTGGTTTCCTCAGGGTATGTGTCTAGTCATAGGATTGCTGGGTCATTCAGTTCAGTTCAGTCGCTTGGTTGTGTCTGACTCTTTGCGACCCCATGAATCGTAGCACGCCAGGTCTCCCTGTCCATCAGCAACTTCTTAGAGTTTACCCAAACTCATGTCCATTGAGTTGGTGATGCCATCCAACCATCTCATCCTCGGTCGTCCCCTTCTCCTCCTGCCCTCAATCTTTACCAGCATTAGGGTCTTTTCAAATGAGTCAGCTCTTCACATCAGGTAGCCAAAGTATTGGAGTTTCAGCTTCAACATCAGTCCTTCCAATGAACACCCAGGACTGATCTCCTTTAGGATGGATTGGTTGGATCTCCTTGCAGTCCAAGGGACTCTCAAGAGTCTTCTACAACACCACAGTTCAAAAGCATCAATTCTTCAGCACTCAGCTTTATAGTCCAACTCTCACATTCATACATGACTACTGGAAAAACCATAGCCTTGACTAGACAGACATTTGTTGGCAAAGTAATGTCTCTGCTTTTTAATATGCTGTCTAGGTTGGTCATAACTTTCCTTCCAAGAAGTAAGCATCTTTTCATTTCACTGAAATCACCATCTTCAGTGATTTTGGAGCCCCCCAAAATAAAGTCTGCCACTGTTTCCACTGTTTTCCCATCTATTTGCCATGAAGTGACGGGACCGGATACCATGATCTTGGTTTTCTGAATGTTGAGCTTTAAGTCAACTTTTTTACTCTCATCTTTCACTTTCATCAAGAGGCTCTTTAGTTCTTCTTCACTTTCTGCCATAAGGGTGGGGTCTTCTGCACATCTGAGTTTATTGATATTTCTCCCTGGCAATCTTGATTCCAGCTTGTGCTTCTTCCAGCCCAGCATTTCTCATGATGCACCATATGGTGGCTTTATTCCAAGTTTTATTTAAGGAATCTCCATATCATCTGCCATAGTGGCTGTACCAATTTATATCCCCACCAATAGTGGGAGAGGTTTCCCTTTTTTCCACATCCTTTCCAGCATTTATTGTTTGTAGACTTTTTGATGGTGTGAGGTGATATCTCATTTTAGTTTTGATGTGTATTTCTCTAATAGTGAGCGATGTTGAGCATCTTTTCATGTGCTTGTTAGCCATCTGTATGTCTTTGGAGAAATGTCTGTTTAGGTCTTTTTCCCACTTTTTGATTGGGTTGTTTGCTTCCTGGTATTGAGTTGTATGAGCTGCTTGTTTATTTTGGAAATTAATCCTTTGTCAGTTGTTTCATTTGCTATTATTTTCTCCCATTCTTAAGGTTGTCTTTTCACCTTGTTTATAGTTTCCTTTGCTATGCAAAAGTGTTTAAGTTTAATTAGGTCCCAGTTGTTTATTTTTGTTTTTATTTCCACTGCTTTAGGAGATGGGACAAAGAGGATCTTACTTTGATTTATGTCACTGAGTATTCTGCCTATGTTTTCCTGACACTTAGGTCTTTAATCCATTTTGAATTTATATTTGTGTATGGTGTTAGAAAGTGAACATTTCATTCTTTTACATGTAGCTGTCTAGTTTTCCCAGCACCAATTATTGAAAAGGCTATCTTTGCCCCATTGTATATTCTTGCTTCCTAAGTCAAAAATAAGGTACCCATAGGTGTGTGGATCTCTGGGCTCTCTATTTTAAGACAGAGTTTTGAAAAGCAGAGACATCACTTTGGTGACAAAGGTCTGTCTGTACCATCAAAGTTTTCATTTTTCCAGTAGTCATGTTATGGATGTGAGAGTTGGACTGTTAAGAAGGCTGAACACCAAAGAATTGACTCTTTCAAACTGTGATGCTAGAGAAGACTCTTGAGAATCTCTTGGATAGCAAGGAGATCAAATCAGTCAACCCTAAAGGAAATCAATCCTGAATATTCATTGGAAAGGCTGATGCTGAAGCTGAAGCTCCAGTACTTTGGCCACCTGATGCAAAGAACTGTCTCATTGGAAAAGACCATGATGCTGGGGAAAAGTTGAGGACAAGAGGAGAAGGGGGTGACAGAGGGTGAGATGGTTGGATGGCATCACTGACTCAATGCACACGAGTTTGTGCAAACTCAGGGAGATAGTGATGGACAGAGGAAACTGGTGTGCTACAGTTCATGGGATCACAAAGAGTCAGACATGACTTAGCAACTGAACAACAACAACAGCAGGTCAGTAAGAAGGACAAGGACCAAATAAAACTGGTCAATGTCACAAAAACAGATATGGATCAATGGAACATAATGGAGAGTCCAGGAATAAGCATATACATCTAAGGTCAATTAATCTTTTATAAAGAAGGCAAGAATATACAATGGAAAGAAGACAGTCTCTTCAATAAGTGGTGTTGGGAAAACTGGATAACTACACTTAAAGAAATAAAATTAGAACATTATCTAATATACAAAATAAACTTGAAATGGATTAAAGATTTAACTATAAACTGAATACTGTAAAACTCCTATAGGAAAAGATGAACAGAACACTCTTTGATATAAACTGCAGCAAGAGCTTTTTTGATTGACCTCCTTACAATAATGAAAATAATAAAAAGAAAATTAAACAAATGGAGCCTAATTAAGCTTAAAAGCTCCACAGAGCAAAGAACCATAAGCAAGTGAAAAGACAAACTACAAACTGCGAGAGAATATTTGCAAATGATGCAACTAACAAGGGCTTAATTTCTAAATATACAAACAGTTCACATAGCTCAATATCAAATACAAAACAAACAAACAAATAAAAAGCAACCCAATCAAAAAATAAACAGAAGACCTAAACAGACATTTCTCCAAAGGAGACCTACAAATGGCCAATAGGCACATGAAAAAATGCTCAACATTTCTATTTATTAGAGACATGCAAATTAAAACTATGATAAGGTATCAACTCATAGCAGTCAGAATGACCATTATCAAAAAGTCTACAAATAATAAATGTCAGAGAGAGTGTGGAGAAAAGGGAACTCTCCTACACTGGTGGGAATGTAAATAGGTGCAGGCATTATGGAGAACAGTATGGAGATTCCTTAAAAAAAAAGAAAAAACAGTGTGGAGATTCCTTAAAAAAAAAGAAAAAAAAACTAAATAAAGAGGTACCATATGATCTAGCAATCCCACTCCTGGGCATATATTTAGAAAAGACAAAAACTAATTCAAAAAGATGCATGCACCCCAAAGTTCATAGCAATATGAACTATTTACAATAGCCAAAACATGGAAGTAACCTAAATGTCCATCAACAGATGAGTGCATATCGAAGATGTGGTATGCATATATGCAGTGGAATACTGTCGTTGTTGTTTAGTTGCTAATTTGTACCTGACTCTTTGCCATCCCATGGACTACAGCCCATCAGGTTCCTCTGTGCATGGGATTTCCTAGGCAAGCATACCGGCATGGGTTGCCATTTGCTTCTTCAGGCGATCTTCCCGACCCAGGGATCGAACTTATGTCTCCTGCTTGGTAGGTGGATTCTTTACCCCTGAGCCACTTGGAAAGCCCTACAGTGGAATACATCTGGGCCATAAAAAAATAATGAAATAATGACATTTGCAGCAACATGGATGGGCCTAGAGATTATCATACTAAGTAAAGTAAATCAGAGAAAGAAAGACACTTATCATATGATATCACTCATATGGGGAATCTAACTGAAAAAAATGATATAAATGAACTTATTTACAAAACAGAAACAGACTCACAGATTTCAAAAACAAACTAATGGTTACCAAAGGGAAATGCAGGGGGTGGGTGGGGCAGGTGGAGGAGCTTGGCATTAATATACATACACTGCTGTTTGTAAAATAGATGATCAATAAGGACCTACTTACTATATGGCACAGGGAGCTCTACTAAATATTCCGTAATAAACTATATGGAAAAAGAGTCTGAACAAGAATAAATATATATATTTGCTTGGATCAATTTTCTGTACACCTGAAACTAACATAACTTTGTAAATCAATTATATGTCAATAAAAAAGAGTATATTAAAAAAAGAAAGCAAAAGATAAGATAATTTTTAGTCATCAGAATTTATCAATGAGGATTCTATAGGGCTTTCTTAAAATTGAAATAAAATGATTGGCAACCAAAAACCTGGGTTCTACTTGAAGTAATGCCAAGTTCTGGAAATGGCAAACATTTCAGTAAATATAAAAGCTATTTTTTAATGTAATGTTTTTTAAAGCCAGCCAAATATGTAAAAAATAAAATGAAATACAAAATGGCAATATAATATGAGAGTTATAATGTTTAGAAATACAATATATGAAAAATAGCATACAACTCAAAAGGAGAAATGAATGTACAGTGTTGTAAAAGGAATCTTATATATGTAAAGTGTACTGACTTTACATTATGTTTGGAAGACTTGCTGAGATAAAATACATATTTTAGGGAAAAAAAAACAAAAATTAAACAAAGATATTGCTAAAAAAAATTTAAAAGATGAAACAGAATACTAAAAACATTCTGTTAGCCAAATGAAAGTCAAGAAAAAGAGAAAACATGGATCAAAGATCTAGTAGAACAAATAGATATCAGAAAGCAGAGTGATACACTTAAACCCAAAAATAAAATAAAACATATCAATTTTTAATTATCTAAACACATCAATTAAAAGACAGAGACGAACAGACTTTGATAAAAAAAGTAAGATTTCAATTATAAAGAAAATCATTTGAAATATAAATGTTCATATAACTGTAATAGTTCAGAGAAAAAGCATAAAAATTCTAATTAGAAATCCAAGGGACTATTTTAACATCAGACAAAGTGTATTTCAGATTTAAGAATATTAACAGAAGTAAAGGTTGACTACTTTTTAATGATTAAAAAAATGAGTAAAAATTCTAATGGTTAAACTGAATATGCATATTTATAAGAGAGATTCAAATTCCAGGAAGAAAAAAGTGATGACAAAAAAAAAGCAAATTCCAAAATTGCAGATAAAGATTTCAAACGTATTTTTTCTGTAATTGATTTAAAAAAAAGTAGAAAAGAAGCTAATAAAAGTTATATGGCCTAAACAATAACACCAAACATCATATAATTCATATTTATAAAACATCATATACAACAAAACACTATTTTTCTTTCAAAGCCTATTTGCATAGGCAGAACACTTCCTGGGCCATTAAACACATAATTTAAGTGATTTCTCCACTCAAAATAAATCAAGGATGTCTACTTTTGTACCTTCAGTTCAGTGTTGTACTGAGAAAATTAGCCAATGCAATACAGTAAGGAAAACAAATAAAAGGCAATCATGTTAGAAAATTAGTAAAACTATTCACCAAAAAATGTGGTTATTTAAATAGAAAAATCCAAAACAATCAAAGTAAAAAGCTAGTAAAATCTTTTAGTTAAAAAAACCTGGTAAATGAATTTAGCGAGGTTGTAAGATATGCAAGGAGTACAAGGTCATAAGCTGATATGTGAAACAGAGCTGTATTTCTTCACAATATCAGCAAAAAAGTGGAAACTGATATTTCTTACAATAGCAATATATCAATAAAATGTCATCAAAATCATGAAATACGTAAGTATGGTAAATACTAAAAAAAAAAAAAGTTACTGAAGAAAAGCAAAGGAGACAGAAATAAATGTGAAATTATAATATGACCGTAAATTGAGAAACTCAAAGTTGTTAACAGAGCAATTAACATCAGTTAGATTTATTGTTAAACACAGTGCAATACAAACCCCAGCATGCTTTTCCCTAGAAATTGACAAGTTGATTCTAAAATTTACATGGCAATTCAAACCACATAGAATAAGCAAAATAATTTAGAATAGATAAAACATTTACTCTATATAAGCACAGTTTAGAAATAGATGACTCAGATTTCAATGCATACTGTATCACAATGTTGACCAACTGGTACTGGCACAAGAATTGAGAATTGGCATAAGTGACAGAGATCAAGAAGTGCAAACTTCCAGTAACAAAAGAAACGAGTCATGGGATGAAATATACAGCATAGGGAATATAGTTATTTATACTGTAATATCTTTGTATGGTGACAGTAACTAGACATACCATAGCGACTATTTTGTATTGTATAGAAATACCGACTATGTTGTACATCTGGAACGAATGTAGTAGTTCAATTATACTTCAATTAAAGAGATATGCAGACACTGGGAGAAAATCATCAAAATGGTAACAATGGTTACCTCTAGGGCAGTAAAGAATATGGGTGACTGTTAATCTTCAATTTATGCTTTTATATTAAAAATGAAATAGTATAGACACATGAGTCAATGCAACAGAATGTAAACAATGAAAATACTACTATAAATATAAGGTCAATACATTTTCAATGAAGTTGTCAAGGAATTTAAATGAGAACTGAAAAGTTGCTTCAACATACCATACAAGGAAATATTGAGTGTGCATAAAAATCTCAAACATACATTTCATAATAAAGCATAGGAGATAGTTTGCAGCTTGAAGTAGACATATATTATACAGGATAAAGTAAAAAAGAATAATAAGAAAAATAATGATAATTTAGACTATATCAATATTAAAACATCTGCAAACCTGCAATTACATAAAGTTGATGGTTGAACATATATGTCCATATTTATATGGACATATATATTCATATGGACATATATGTCTATATTCATGTCTGTGAATATGTTAAAAACCACTGAACTGTACACTTCAAAAGTGTATATTTTATGGTATGAAAATTATATTTTATTAAAACTGTTAAAAAAAGGCATGATTTTATTTGCAAAGCAGAAACAGAGATTCGGAAGTAGAGACAAGCATACGGATGCCAAAGGGGGATAGGTGATGGGATGAATTGGGAGAATGGGATTGGCATGTAACACTCTAGATACCACATATGAAATAGTCCCGCTGTATAGCACAGGGGACTCTAATCCATGCCCTGTGGTGACCTAAATGGGGAGGAGACCCTCAAAACGGGACATACGCGGGCTTCTCTGGTGGTGAGATGGTAAAGAATCCACCGGCAGTACAGGAGACCTGGATTTGATCCCTGGGCTGGGACAGTCCTCTGGAGAAGGGCATGGATACCCACTCCAGTAATTTTGCCTGGAGAATTACATGGACAGAGGGGTATGGCAGGTTACAGTCCATGGGGTCACAAAGAGTCGGACACAACTGAGCGACTAACGCACGTATACGAATAGCTGATTTACTTTGCTGTACGGCAGAAATGGTCACAGAAGTGTAAAGCTGTGTACGATAAAAGAAAAAAAAGCATGATTAATAAAATAGAAAAATAAACCATATAGTAGGAATAAATATTTGCAAAATATATATCTAATTAAGGACTTTCATTCCGATCACAATGTCTGAATACAAAGAAAAAAACGAAAAACAAAAATTAACACATAGTAAAATATTTGAATACATGCTCACAAAACAAGATGTACAAATAGCCAAAAACACATGAAAAATGATCAACATAATTAATATTCAAGAAAAACACACGATAAAAGTGAAGTAAAATATCACATTTAAGAAATTTAAAAGACTGATTACACCAAGAGTTGGCTGGGATGTGAAAACACTGATATAGGCATACATTGCTGACGGGAATTAATTATGATACCTCTCTGAAAATGGTTTGGCAGTTTATAAACAACTAAAAAGCCTCTCTACTCATGGGTACTCACCAAACATAAATGAACATATACGTCTACATGAGGACATAGAAACTAATATTCATAGGCATTTTCCTCCTATTAGCCTCAAACTGGAAATAATCTAAATGTCTTTCAACAGGTCAACAGGTGAATAAATTGTGATGATTAATAAATGGGATACTTTAACCAACAACCATATTAATTAACAAAAAATGGAATACTCATGGAACAGTGTGTCTCCAAAACATAGTAGGTGAAAAAAAATGAGACAGAACTGAGTAATCTGCTTGTTTCCATTTATATTAAATTTTAGAAAAGAGCAAACTGTATCAACAGAAAGCAAGGTTACTATTTCTCTTGTGCCAGGACTCAGTGAAACTGAGGAAACTCTTTTGGGTTGAAGAAATGTTCTGTAACCTTATGGGGTGGTTGTTGCTTGGATATATGCATTTGTCAAAACTCATTCTACTATACATTTAAGTTGGGAAAATTTATTTTATGATATTATTAAGTTAAACCTACAGAAGGTTAATATAATTATTTTTTTATCCACACATTTCATTTATTTTAAACTTTAAGCTTTATTTGTAAGATAGCAAGCATTAATGATAATGCTCAACTAAATACAAAACTACTTGTTAAAAATTTAGATTTTTGTGGATCATCCCAATATTCCTGACTAGAATATTTATGAACAAGAATATGAAAAGATGAATTTGTAATTAAGCCCTCCTTTGATTCTTATAAACACTAGATTTGAGAATCACTGGATAAATATGCTAATATTCTGATTTAAAATTCTATGAAAAATGTCCACTTGGTCTTCAGCACTATAGATCAGATTGCAGTGATTTTCTCTCTCTTTTTTTTTTTTTTTTCAGAATCCATCACAGATAGACTGAACATCTAATTCTGATGTGGGCTAATTATGTTCATGGCTGCTGCTCCCAGTTTCTTCACTGAGGGTATCTTTGAGAAACTGGCAACATTGTTTTTTTTAGCATAAGTTTGACTTCTAATTAACCTTAAGGAAAAGTCCTCAGGGCAGTAGATGAGGCCTCAGGAGTCCAGTGATCACAGCACATGCTTCTAATAACCACATCCTGTGTGGTTCTAAGAATTGTATGAACCAGAACTTCTCAAGATTGTGACTCTGGCTGGACAAACAGCTTCCTGTTAGATACAGGAGATTACTTCTCTTGACATAGAGGAGAGTTTCTGTCTCAAGGCAGATTCACTCTCTTTTGCTATTCTTTTCGCAGGTTCTGGTCTCTGGCTTAAGAATCTCCTTTCCTAAGGACTCCAGATACTGACTAGCTGCTTCTGTCTGAATTGAAAGCAGGAGAGCAGTGTAGGTACTTGCTCAAGAGTGGGAATACTGATCTAGTTAGTCTGGGGCTTTGTGGGGTTTAGACCTTGGAGAGGGGTAGTGCTTATGAGCACCTCCCCCACTGCAGTTCTGGCAAGTGGCAGGGTTAAGAAGGAGAACCAGGGTCTGCTCTTAACTGAGGTCCTAAGAGTGATGGAGCATGGTCTGTATAGTTTTCTAAATTTTTCTTGATGATTATTCTGGATCATTTTTGTTCCCACTAGATTTTCCTTCTTTCTTTCCCACTTCCTTCTTTGTTTCCTTCCTTCCTTTCTCTGTCTCTCTTTTCTCTCTCTTCCTCTTTCTTTCTTTCATTTCTTCCTCTCTCTTTTCCTTTCTTTTGTGTTTTAGTATGATTGACATGGATCAAATGAAATAACACTTATCAAATCTGAAGTTCTCTTTCTTCTGTCTACTCATGGATGTATGACTTTAGCTATAATTGAAAACTGAAACTTAAATTTCATTTTAGTAAGGCAAATTCAGGATGTTCATGTGTACTTAAGAATATAAAAATTCACTTCTTTGCTATCTGAGACTGTCTATAATTTCTCTCAGTTAATTGACTGATACTTTCCCTAAAGATAAATATTTGAATACCTCAAAAGTATTGCATCTAAAAAATATATAGATTTTCTCTCTTTCGAGGTACACACTATCCTCAAATATTGAATCACTATTTAAATCTAAACTACATAAAATCCCTGTGGAGTATCTAAGGGCTTAGAAAAGTAAAGGTGGGGAAGTGTCATCTACAAGGATCATAACCTGAATTCCATCTATAGCCTCTAGAATATTATAAGGGGACTTGCAGAGTCATCTACTGGAGGATCTTGGAATCTATGAGTTGAAAAGACTGTTAAGGGTCAGTACTCAACTGCTAGGCTAAATAAAATCTCCTTCTGTGTAATATCATGCAAGGAGCCTCTGCTTAAGTACATTCTATGCACCCTAATTGTTTATTAGTTATTGCCCTGTTCTCTTTAATTTTAAAATGAAGAGACTGAATATCCAAGAACTTTGTCCAAAGTCACACAAAACTAGACTGGAAATGTAGATCTTAATCCAAATTAAGGGATCTTTTACCTTAATCTTATAGCCAGCAGGTATTTGGCTGGATGATCTTTTTATTCTTCTGCTTGTATATCTTTCTATCCCTAGTACTGATATAACACACGGTGGTGGTCTTTGATGTGTTCTTGAGCAGAGGGGCCTGCCTTCTCAGATACACTGTGCCAGTGGGTCTCCATACACCACGAAAAGGCAAATATATCAATCACATAACTCGTTTAGATTATGGGATTATATTAACAGTATATAAAATCCACTTAACTGAAATCAGTTGCCTTCATGAATCTGAGGGACAAGTAGTCCAGGTTTTTCTCATGGCAGGGTGGAGGGGGGATATGGGGTTGATAACAGGCATTATTTCAGAATCAGGTCATTCTAACTTCTGGGGTCTACTTATGATTAATAATGGGGATTAGACATAGATTGGTTGAAAGGAGGGAGAAGCCTATGGCACCCCACTCCAGTACTCTTGCCTGGAAAACCCCATGGACGGAGGAGCCTGGTAGGCTGCAGTCCATGGGGTTGCTAGGAGTCGGACACGACTGAGCGACTTCACTTTCACACATTGGAGAAGGAAATGGCAACCCACTCCAATGTTCTTGCCTGGAGAATCCCAGGGACGGCGGAGCCTGGTGGGCTGCGGTCTATGGGGTCGCACAGAGTCGGACACGACTGAAGCGACTTAGCAGCAGCAGCAGCAACAGCAGTTGAAAGGAGATCCAGAAAGATCTTGGCAACGTGATATGACAAGGATAAACAATGATCACCACTGAGATTCCCTCAGTGTCTTGGAATATATGGAAATTCATTTGTAAAGATAGAAGCATTCTGTAGGGAAACTGTCTCATTAGTTTGTGTTTCTTGATAATACAATTAGTATACATGGATATATGTATATAATGGGGATGAAAATAGTATACACATTCTTTATACTTATATATAACAGAAATATTTTTTTTTGGTTACAGGATGAAAAAATTTCTATTATCTGTGTTAAAGAGCTTTAAAACAAGTGTACGTGAGTATTCTAATACTAACTTCAGATAAATGAATACCTACTAAGCTTAGGACCAGTTTCTAGTAATTAAGAAAGTACAAAACTTATTACCTTCAGATTCTAACAATACATACAATGAACTTCAGAAATTTCCAATCATTTAACTTAGGGTCTTTGGCATTGACTAGGAAAATGCAAAAAAAAAAAAAAAAATATCGTGGTAGCAGATGCAAATGATTCTTCAATTAAAAAGTGATGTAAAAGCATACAAATACACTGAAAAGTTTATAAATAAACACTAGACACAACCAATACATGCTAGGTTATTTTGCATCCAGAGAATACTTTCTTACTTCTTAGGCTTGGTCAGTGGGAAATACACCTGGGAAAAACTTTCTGATATAAGACCTAAAAATGAATTTACAAATAGCCCTTTCTAGCAGTTTGCAAACTGTGTTTAGTAGCAGAATATTCAAAAGGAATCTTATTGACATATCAATATATAAAAGATATAACCTATGATATATATCAGGGGTTGAAATTTGGAAAACTGATCAATTTTCCCATTCTCTCTCACACTCTGTAACAAGTCCTTGGCCATTTTTGCAAAATTCTATTTTTCTGTGTTTCTTCGAGGCACCTATAATGGGCTTCCCAGGTGGCACTAGTGGTAAAGGAACCCGCCTGCCAGTGCAGGAGATATAAGAGATATGGGTTCGATCCCTGGGTTGAGAGGATTCCCTGGAGAAGGGCATGGCAACCCACTCAAGTATTCTTGCCTGAAGAACCCCATGGACAGAGAAGCCTGGGGTCTACAGTCCATAGGGTCTCAAAGAGTTGGACATGATTGAAGTGAATTAGCACAATCATGTGCATAATAGGAAAAGTGAAGAGAGTTGCAAAATGCCACAGTTAACTAGTCTCTCTGTTTTTTTAACAAACTTAGTGACACTCCTTTTCCTGAAAAATAATATTTGCTTAAACTAATGTTACCTGATCCATCCTTGGCTCATGATGTTTGAACACTACTCATTCTTTATCCATAGTCTGATCAAATTCAGATAACTGAAGTTAACCATCCATATTTTTCACTTTTGGAGAGTTGGCTTCCTTGGGCTTGTAGTGAGCAAAAAACAACAACAACAAAACAATAATTTGTAATTAAGACACAAGGGAAAAAAAATCAGGTAATTCCAATTTCTTTCTTTTAGAGATAACATGTTAATAGCCTTGGGAAAAGTCTGCTCCTAGATTGTCAATTATTCTGTTCCATATTTAGCCTTAATTCTTACTTTGGCAGGCTATTTTGGAGGGAATGAATGAGTTCCATCAAACATCTGGAGATGCCTGCCACCTGCAGACTTGGTGCTGAGTTCCCCATGCCTTTCTCCATCCCTGGATCCTGGCCTGTGGCTCTGGCTCTAGCTCTCCTGTATAGCAGTGAGCATGGAGTGGGCCAATGAGACCTTAGTGACGGAGTTTGTCTTCCTCGGCTTCTCCTCTCTGGCTGGGCTGCAGCGGCTGCTCTTTGCTGTCTTCCTGCTTGTGTACTTGTTCATGCTGGGCACCAATGCCATCATCGTTTCCACCATTGTGCTGGACAGAGCCCTCCACACCCCCATGTACTTCTTCCTTGGTGTCCTCTCCTGCTCTGAGACTTGCTACACCTTCGTCATTGTACCCAAGATGCTGGTGGACCTGCTAGCCCAGAAGAAGACCATTTCCTTCCTGGGCTGTGCCATCCAGATGTTTTCCTTCCTCTTCCTCATTTGCTCTCACTCCTTTCTGCTGGCAGCCATGGGTTATGATCGCTATGTGGCCATCTGTAACCCTCTGCGCTACACAGTGCTCATGGGTTTTGGGATGTGTGTGGGACTTGTGGCTGCTGCCTGTGCCTGTGGCTTCTCTGTGTCACTGGTCACCACTTCTCTGGTATTTCAGCTGCCATTCCACTCCTCCAATCAGCTCCATCACTTCTTCTGTGACATCTCTCCAGTCCTCAAGCTGGCATCTCACCACTCTTATCTAAGTCAATTGGTCATATTTGTGCTTGGTGTGTTTGTCTTGGTTATCCCCCTGTTACTTATCCTGATCTCCTACATCCGCATCATCTCTGCTATTCTAAAAATCCCATCCTCTGTTGGAAGATATAAGGCCTTCTCTACCTGTGCCTCCCATCTCATTGTGATAACTGTTCATTATGGTTGTGCTTCTTTCATCTACTTAAGGCCCAAATCCAATTACTCTTCAAGTCAAGACACCCTAATATCTGTGTCTTATACCATCCTCACACCATTGTTCAACCCAATGATTTACAGCCTGAGAAATAAGGAATTCAAATCAGCTCTTCAAAGAACAATGGCCCAAACTTCATGTCTCGTTAATCAACGAGCCAAGTTATCACTATTCAGTTAATTGTATGCCTTTCATGTGACAGGTAATATGTGCACTTTCACACAGTTTCTTAATTGAGTGTAGAACACACTACTATAAGAATATTTTGCATATTAGGAGAATGAGGCTCAGAGAAGTTAAGATATTTTGGCTTTCTACCATCAGTGATACTCTAAGAGGTCTATGCAGATGAGGGAAAGAATCACTCAGTTAAAGAACAAATTTCATTATATTTCACTGCTATAAAGTTTGATTACTCAAAAACATATACATCAAAAAAGAGGTGAGTAAATATACATTCAAATTGTGAAATAAAATAAAGGAAACCTCACTTTAAAAGATATGTTTTTTGACTTCACTATACAGGTTGGAGGATTTTAATTCCCCAACTAGGGATTGAACAAAGGCCCTCGGCAGTGAGAGAATGGAGTCCTACCCACTGGACTGCTGGGGAATTCTGAAGAAACCTCATTTTTAAATTGAAGTATAGTTGATTTACAAGTAGTGTTAATTTCAAGTGCATACCAAATTGATTCATATATATGTATTTATATATGCACTGTGTTGTGCTTAGTCACTCAGTTGTGTCTGACTCTTTGCTGCCTCATGGACTGAAGCCCTCATTCCCTTCTCCAGGAGGAAGATCCCTGGAGAAGGGAATGGCTACCCACTCCAGTATTCTTTCCTGGAGAATCCCATGAACAAGGAGTCTGGCAGGCTATATATAGTTTATGGGGTCTCAAAGATTCAGACACAATTGAGTGACTAAGTATACACACACACACACACACTCTCTCTCTCTCTCTCTCTCTCTCTTTTTCATATTCAGTTCATTTTTCCTACATCAGTTCATTTCAGTTTAGTCGCTTAGTCACATCCGACTCTTTGCCACCCCATGAATCACAGCACGTCAGGCCTTCCTGTCCATAACCAACTCCTGGAATTTACTCAGACTCATGTCCATTGAGTCTGTGATGCCATACAGCCATCTCATCCTCTTCTCCTCCTCTGTCCCCTTCTCCTCCTGCTCCCAAACCCTCAGAGCATCAGGGTCTTTTCCAATGAGTCAACTCTTTGCATGAGATGGCCAAAGTATTGGAGCTTCAGCTTCAACATCAGTCCTTCCAATGAACACCCAGGACTGATCTCCTTTAGGATGGACTGGTTGGATCTCCTTGCAGTCCAAGGGACTCTCAAGAGTCTTCTCCAACACCACAGTTCAAAAGCATCAATTCTTTAGTGCTCTACTTTCTTCACAGTCCAATTCTCACATCCATACATGACCACTGGGAAAACCATAGCCTTGACTAGACGGACCTTCGTTGGCAAAGTAATGTCTCTACTTTTTAATATGCTGTCTAGGTTGGTCATAACTTTCCTTCAAGGAGTAAGCATCTTTTAATTTCATGGCTGCAATCACCATCTGCAGTGATTTTGGGGCCTAGAAAAATAAAGTCAGCCACTGTTTCCACTGTTTCCCCATCTATTTGCCATGAAGTGATGGCACTGGATGCCATGATCTTAGTTTTCTGAATGTTGAGTTTTAAGCCAAATTTTTCACTCTCCTCTTTCACTTTCATCAAGAGGGTTTTTAGTTCTTCTTCACTTTCTGCCATAAGGGTAGTGTCATCTGCATATCTGAGGTTATTGATATTTCTCCCAGCAATCTTGATTCCACCTTGTGCTTCTTCCAGCCCGGCATTTATCATGATGTACTCTGCATATAAGGTAAATAAGTAGGGTGATGATATACAGCCTTGACGTACTTCTTTTCCTATTTGGAACCAGTCTGTTGTTCCATGTCCGGTTCTAACTATTGCTTTCTGATCTGCATACAGGTTTCTCAAGAGGCAGGTCAGGTGGTCTGGTATTCCCATCTCTTTCAGAATTTTCCACAGTTTATTGTGATCCAAACAGTGAAAGGCTTTGGCATAATCAATAAAGCAGAAATAGATGTTTTTTTTTCTGGAACTCTCTTGCTTTTTTGACCATCTCGCCGATGTTGGCAATTTGATCTCTGGTTCCTCTGCCTTTTCTAAAACCAGCTTGAACATCTAGACGTTCACAGTTCACGTATTGCTGAAGCCTGGCTTGGGAAATTTTGAGCATCACTTTACTAGCATGTGAGATGAGTGAAATTGTACAGTAGTTTGAGCATTTTTTGGCATTGTATTTCTTTGGGATTAGAATGAAAACTGACCTTTTCCAGCCCTGTGGCTACTGCTGAGTTTTCCAAATTTGCTGGCATATTGAGTGCAGCACTTTCACAGCATTATCTTTTAGGATTTGAAATAGCTCAGTTCAACTGGAATTTCATCACCTCCACTAGCTTTATTCATAGTGATGCTTCCTAAGGCCCAGTTGACTTCACATTCCAGGATGTCTGGCTCTAGGTGAGTGATCACACCATCGTGATTATCTGGGTCGTGAAGATCTTTTTTGTACAGTTCTATGTATTCTTGCCACCTCGTCTCAATATCTTCTGTTTCTTTTGGGTCCATACCATTTCCATCCTTTATTGAGCCCATCTTTGCATGAAATATTCCCTTGGCATCTCTAATTTTCTAGAAGAGATCTCTAGTCTTTCCCATTCTATTGTTTTCTTCTATATCTTTGCATTGATCGCTGAGGAAGGCTTTCTTATTTCTCCTTGTTATTCTTTGGAACTCTGCATTCAAATGGGCATATCTTTCCTTTTCTCCTTTGCTTTTCACTTCTCTTCTTTCCACAGCTATTTGTAAGGCCTCCTCAGACAGCCATTTTGCTTTTTTGCATTTCTTTTTCTTGGGGATGGTCTTGATCCCTGTCTCCTGTATAATGTCATGAACCTCCATCCATAGTTCATCAGGCACTCTGTTTATCAGATCTAGTCCCTTAAATCTATTTCTCACTTCTACTGTATAATCATAAGGGATTTGATTTCGGTCATACCTGAATGGTCTAGTGATTTTCCTCACTTTCTTCAGTTTAAGTCTGAATTTGGCAATAAGGAGTTCATGATCTGAGCCACAGTCAGCTGGTCTTGTTTTTGCTGCCTGTATAGAGCTTCTCCATCTTTGGCTGCAAAGAATATAATCAATCTGATTTCAGTATTGACCATCTGGTGATGTCCATGTGTAGAGTCTTCTCTTGGGTTGTTGGAAGAGGGTGTTTGCTATGACCAGTGCGTTCTTTTGGTAAAACTCTATTAGCCTTTGCCCTGCTTCATTCTATACTCCAAGGCCAAATTTGCCTGTTACTCCAGGTGTTTCTTGACTTTCTACTTTTGCATTCCAGTCCCCTATAATAAAAAGAACATCTTTTTTGGGTCTTAGTTCTAAAAGGTCTTGTAGGTCTTCATAAAACCGTTCAACTTCAGCTTCTTTAGCATTACTGTTCAGGGCATAGACTTGGATTACCATGATATTGAATGGTTTGCCTTGGAAATGAACAGAGTTCATTCTGTCGTTTTTGAGATTGCATCCAAGTACTGCATTTTGGACTCTTTTGTTGACTATGATGGCTACTCCATTTCTTCTAAGGGATTCCTGCCCACAGTAGTAGATATAATGCTCATCTGAGTTACATTCACCCATTCCAGTCCATAATTGGCTGATTCCTAGAATGTCGACTTTCACTCTTGCCGTCTCCTGTTTGAGTACTTCCAAACTGCCTTGATTTGTGGACCTAACATTCCAGGTTCCTAAGCAATATTGCTCTTTACAGCATTGGACCTTGCTTCTACCACCAGTCACATCCACAACTGGGTGTTGTTTTTGCTTTGGCTCCATCTCTTCATTCTTTCTGGAGTTATTTCTCCACTGATCTCCAGTAGCATATTGGGCACCTACTGACCTGGGGAGTTTCTCTTTCAGTATCCTATCCTTTTGCCTTCTCATACTGTTCATGGGGTTCTCAAGGCAAGAATACTGAAGTGGTTTGCCATTCCCTTCTCCAGTGGACCACATTCTGTCAGACCTCTCCACCATGACCCATCCATCTTGGGTGGCCCCACACGGCATGGCTTAGTTTCATTCACTGATTAGCTCTAACAATTTTCTGGTGCCATCTTTAAGGTTTTCTATGTATAGTATTGTGCCCTCTGAAACAATGAGAATTTTACTTCTTCCTTTCCAATCTGGATTCCTTTATTTATTTTCTTCTCTGATTTCTGTGGCTGGGACTTCCAAAACTTTGTTGAATAATAATAATGGCAAGAGTGAGTACCCTTGTCTTGTTCCAGTCTTATAGGATATGCTTTCAGTTTTTTGCTGTTGAGAATAATTGCTGTGGGTTTGTCTTATATGACCTTAATTAAGCTGAGGTATGATCAACTATACATATGCATATATAATATCAAAGATATATTTCTCAGAGACAAATGCTTGTTATCACATTGAATAAAAGAAAAGGAATTTAAAAGGTTCTTTTTTTTTTTTTTCTGCCTATTAAAACTTTAGGGGAGGTTTAGTTATGCAGTAAATATAATAAATGTGATCTAAGATAATTTTACATAATGGACTTTTACATGGCTAAAATATATTCTTATTTCCCTCTTTGTTAAGTTTTTATTTATTTTTGCTAGAAAATGGAAAGTATTTTTTTTTTTTTTTTGGTTCTTTACTACAGGACAAAAAAAAAAAAAAACAACCCCACAAACACACTATTGCAAGTTTCTGACCCCAATTTATACTGATTTTCATTCTCCCATGATGTGTATGCAATGTTTTTTCTATATGCAGTTTAGTTATCAGAATTTAATTATTCTACCATAGAATTTAATTACTCTACCATGTTTTGTTCTAGGTATGGGGAATCCCACATGAATTTATAAACAGAGATTATAATAGGTAGTGGGTGTGAAAAAGAAAAGTGCTAAGGACAATTTTGGTCACTTCAGAAAGTAGTTATTCTGTATGTACAGATAAGATAATGAGCCATGGTCTCATCAGTTTGAAGCCATTGATAAGTCAGTCTTCTTATCTTTCTTGCATGTCTATATTGTAGCTGTCCAAAGAGGGAAACAAGTGAAATAAATAGGTATAATTTGCCATCTAACACAATCCATCTGTACTGAATTTGGTAGAACCCATCTTCCACTTCTACACTTTGGTAAATAATCTTCTTTTTTTGATATATATTTATGGTTGGATGGCATCACACACTCAATGGACATGAGCTTGAGCAGACTCTGGGAAACAGTGAAGGCAAGGAAGCCTGGAGCACTACAGTCCATGAGGTTGCAAAGAATTGGCCACAACATTGGCTGAACAACATGGCTGTATCAAAAGTGAGAGCTGAATATAGAATAAGGCATTACTAGTATGGCCAGCTCTAAGTCATCAGATTGAAAATGGAAATAGTTAATAATTATTTTTATCAAAATAAAACAGATCTAGTGTGTTTCAGAAACACTGAAAGATCCTAAAGAAGGACTAAAATAATGAATATTAAATGGATCCTCTTGACCCCAAGTCCTCTAGTTAGTTATTAAAATAGACACATATAGAAAAAAAAAATCAGCATGATTTCTATGAATTTTCTCTATAATAATTAAAAAATAGCTTAATATATCAAATATTCATGCATTTTGATTGTTAAAGTTGAAGAATTGTCTAATTACCACCACAGTCCAGTTTTAGGGCATTTTTAATCATTGCCAGAAGACATTTCTTATCCGTTTCCAATCAAATTATGTTCTGTCCCTAGCCTATGGTCTAATCTGCTTTCTGCCTGTATAGAGTTTCCTATTCTGGAAAATTCATATAAATGAAGTTTACAGTGTAGCCTTATGCACTTGGCTACTTTAACTTAGCATAATGACTTTGAAGACAATGATATCTATACTTTTGTTGATATCTACTATATGCTATCCTTTACTTTTAACCTTCTTGATGAATGCTTTTATTTTTATATCTCTGCTACTGTTTTGGTGATAGGATATATATGGAATCCCAAAAGATTTATTTAGAATACAAAAACAGATTCCATAAGAAAATTGAGTCAATATTTCTAGAAATATAATGAAATGCTTATTTGTAATATATACAGTGAAGTATTTGGATTCAGCACTACTGAATCATTACAGGTCACAAATATAAAACAAATAATGATACTGCTCACTAAAATAGCTACATTAGTAGAATTAAAATGATATGCATACTAAAATACATAAATGCAAATACTTCACCAGGAGTAATTTGGAAGACACCAATAATAAAAGTTAAATAAATTCTAATAATAGAACTTACATCAATCACATTCTCTCACTAACACGAAAGCTATATAAATTAAAGAAGTTATTTAAATATCAACAAGGAAGTGTCTATAATAAATAAATATTCCATTCCTAAAAAATAATAAATGACATTTGCAAGCTCATTAGGAAAAAATGGAAAAAAAAACAAAAAAAAAACAAGAGAACAAAAAATGGAGATAGCCAATATTGTACTTAGAAATGTAGTCAGTAAAATGACAATTATGCTACTAGTAATAATAAAATAACATGAAAAGACTTAATCCAAAAGCTAAAAAATAGAAGACAGAAATAAGAATAGAGATAGTAATTAAAAAATGTGAGAGCCTTATTGAAGATTTTATATACTTTGATTTGAAAATCTAAATAAAATTAACAAGAAAGAATATGGTTACCTTTTACCCTGAAAGTTGAGGTCATACATGAAATATGGGCTCCAGTATTATTAAGTTTTAAAAAGAATACTGATAAGTAGAACACTGCACACAAAAAGCTGAAATGTCCGAAATTCAAGTTAGAGGAGTAAAGGGAAAGGATCAGATTATTAATCATAATTGTCTCAAACACCTGTGAGCCAAGATCAGAACTACTGCATGACACAGGAACAGAAAATCAGAGGCGAGTATCAACTAAAATGAGGAGTGATATTGGGTTGGCCAAAAAGTTCATTCGTAAATGAGTATGTTGTTCAATACAGTTTTTGGTGAAAATGAAGAATGCGTTTTTAATTTTTACTTAAAACTGAATAAACTTTTTGACTAATTCAATACTAATGATAGTAAAAAACAGCAGGAATGTGCTTTTTGTGATACCTGCCAGGGAAAGCTGTTTTATCTTGGAGATACTGATGAAGCAATTTCTGTATAGGTGAGAAGCTGGACGAGATGAACACCCAAGTCCTTTATACACTCAGACGACAGATTTGAAACTGGGAGTTCTTCTTAATAAATTTAGTGTGGAAAGCTGTCTAGACATCTTCCTCATCCTGAGGCAAGACAGGGTGGTTATTATTTCCTCTATATTTATGTAGCATGTCTTCTGTAATATATAAGGAGTGGTTCAAAGGAGTGGCTCAAAGGAGTGGTGAAAAAGGCATTGAGAAACAACATATTTGGTGGATTAAAGAAATAAAAGGTCCTTGCAGAGATGCGCAAAGTCTTGATTAATATGAGTCTTAGATTCTGTGCAGCTTCTTGCCTGGAAAATCCCATGGATGGAGAAGTCTGGTAGGCTACAGCCCGTGGAGTCGCAAAGAGTTGGACAGGACTTCACTTTCACTTTCACTTACATTCACACATGCTTTCTTTTATGTTATCCATTAAATGCAAACAAAACCCCTGCAAAATAAAAAAGCAAAATAAAAAATTATATTATCCAGGTTTTCTATATTTTAAAGTTTAGATTTAGAGAAAAGCTATAACTTTTTAAAAGTTGTGACTTAATCACCTAAAATCTTGCAATTGCTAGTAAAATATTTTTTCCCTCATTATGTCTTACTCCTATATCAAAATCATCTTCAGGCCTGAGCACTTCATTTTATTTATTGTTATTAATTTTTATTGGAGTATAGTTACTTTATAATGTTGTGTTAGTTTCTTCTGTACAACAAAGTGAATCAGCTATACATATGCGTATATCCCCCGGTTTTTGGATTTCCTTCCCATTTAAGTCACCACAGAGGATTGAATAGAGTTCCCTGTGCTATACAGTAGGTTCTCACTAGTTATCTATTTTACACATATTAATATATTGACCTGCCTCTTGAGAAACCTGTATGCAGACCAGGAAGCAACAGTTAGAACTGGGCATGGAACAACAGACTGGTTCCCAATAGGAAAAGCAGTACATCAAGGCTGTATACTGTCACCCTGCTTATTTAACTTATATGCAGAGTACATCATGAGAAACGCTGGGCTGGAAGAAGCACAAGTTGGAATCAAGATTGCTGGGAGAAATATCAATAACCTCAGATATGCAGATGACACCAGCCTTATGGTAGAAAGTGAAGAAGAACTAAAGAGCCTCTTGATGAAAGTGAAAGAGGAGAGTGAAAATGTTGGCTTAAAGCTCAACATTCAGAAAACTAAGATCATGGCATCTGGTCCTATCACTTCATGGCAAATAGATGGGGAAACAGTGAAAACAGTGTCAGACTTTATTTTGGGGGGCTCCCAAATCACTGCAGATGGTGATTTCAGCCATGAAATTAAGACACTTACGGCTTGGAAGGAAAGTTGTGACCAACCTAGAAAGCATATTAAAAAGCAGAGACATTACTTTGCCAACAAAGGTCCGTCTAGTCAAGGCTATGGTTTTTCCAGTAGTCAGGTATGGATGTCAGAGTTGGACTATAAAGAAAGCTGAGTGCTGAAGAATTGATGCTTTTGAACTATGGTGCTTGAGAAGACTCTTGAGAGTCCCTTGGACTGCAAGGAGTTCCAATCGGTCCATCCTAAAGGAGATCAGTCCTGGGTGTTCATTGGAAGGACTGATGTTGAAGCTGACACTCCAATACTTTGGCCACCTCACGCGAAGAGTTGACTCACTGGAAAAGACCCTGATGCTGGGAGGGATTGAAGGCAGGAGGAGAAGGGGATGACAGAGGATGAGATGGTTGGATGGCATCACCGACTCGATGGACATGAGTTTGAGTAAAGTCCGGGAGGTGGTGGTGGACAAGGAGGCCTGGCGTGCTGCGATTCATGGGGTCGCAGAGTCGGACATGACTGAGCTACTGAACTGAACTGGATATATATATGTCAATCCCAATTTCCCAATTAATCTCACCCCCACTTTAGTATCCATACTTTCGTTCTCTACATCTGTGTCTCTATTTCTGCTTGGCAAATTAATTCATTTGGACCATTTATCTGGGTTCCACATATAAGCAATATTATACTATTAATATATTGCTTTTCTCTTTATGGCACTCTGTATGGCACTCTGTATGGCAGTCTCTAGGTCCATCCATGTCTTTGCAAGTGGCACAATTTTGTTCCCTTTTATGGCTTAGCAATTTTCCACTGTAGGCTTTCCAAGGGGCTCAGTGGTAAAAACAAAAAAACAAACAAAAAAAAAACCTGCCTGTCAATGCAGGAGACACAGCTTTGAGCTCTAGGTTGGGAAGATCCTCTGGAGAAGGAAATGGCAACCCACTCCAGTATACTTGCCTGGGAAATCCTATGGACAGAGGTGCCTGGTGGTCTACAGAATTGTACACAATTTAGGGACTGAAACAAAAACAACAGTGTTCCATTGTATATATGTACCATGTCTTCTTTACCTCTTCCTTTTATGATAGACATTTAGGCTGCCTTCATGTCCTGACGATTGGAAACAGTGCTGCAATGAACACTGGGGTGCATGTATCTTTTTAAACTATGATTTTCTCCAAGTATATGCCCAGGGGTGTGATTACTGGGTCATATGGTAATTCCATTTTTAGTTTCTTAAAGAACGTCTATATTGTTCTCCATAGTGGCTACACACATTTACATTCCCACTAAAAGTGTAGGAGGTTGCCTTTTCTCCACACTCTCTCCATATTTATTGTTTTATAGATTTTTTGATGATGGCCATTCTGACTGGTGTGAGGCTTTGATTTGCATTCCTCTAATCTTTGCAGCTTTGATTTGTATTCCTCTAGTAATCAGTGATGATGAAAACCTTTTCATGTGTTTGTTGGTCATCTGTAGGTCTTATTTGGAGAAATGTCTATTTAGGTTTTCTGCTCATTTTTGACTGGTTTGCTTTTTTTTTTTTTTTACATTGAGCTGCATGGGCTGTTGTTATATTTTGGAGATTAATTCCTTGCCAGTTGCTTCATTTACAAATATTATCTCCCATTCTGAAGGTTATCTTTTGATTTTTGCTGTGAAAAAGCTATTTAGTTTCATGAGGTCTCATTTGTTGAATTTGTTTTTATTTTCATTATTCTAGAAGTAGGGTCAAACAAGATCTTGCTACAGTTTATGTCAGAGTGTTCTGCCTATGTTTTCCTCTAGGAGTTTTATAGTGTTTGGCTTCACATTTAGGTCTTTAATCCATTTTGAATTTATTTATTTATTTTTAAAATTTTTCTAAATTTATTTTTTATTGAAGAATAATTGCTTTACAGAATTTTGCTGTTTTCTGTCAAAGCTCAACATGAATCAGCCATAGGTATACATATATCCCCTCCCTTTTGAACCTCCCTCCCATCTCCTTCCGCATCTAACCATCTAGATTGATTTGCATTCCTCTAATAATCAGTGATGTTGAAAATCTTTTCACGTGGTTGTTGGTCATCTGTAGGTCTTACTTGGAGAAATGTCTATTTAGGTCTTCTGCTCATTTGTGACTGGTTTGCTTGATTTTTTTTTTTTTTTTTTTACATTGAGCTGCATGGGCAGTTGGTATATTTTGGAGATTAATTCCTTGCCAGTTACTTCATTTACAAATATTCATTTGCAAATATTTCTCTTCATTTACAAATATTTTCTCACGATGTCAAGCAGAGCCCCTGTTTAAGTTTCCTGAGCAATACAGCAAATTCCCGTGGGCTGTTTTACATATGGTAATGTAAGTTTCCATGTTACTCTTTCCATGTATGCAAAGATATACATCTGACCCTCTCCTCCCCTCTCCTCATGTCCATAAGTCTATTCTCTATGTCTGTTTCTTCACTGTTGCCCTGTAAATAAATTCTTCAGTACCATTTTTCTAGATCCTGTATGTATGCACATTTTTAGTTTATTTTTATATGTGGTGTTAGGGAGTGTTTTAATTTCATGCTTTTGCATGTTGCTGTCCAGTTCCAACACTACTTATTGAAGAGACTGGCTTTTCTATGTTGTAGATTCTTACTTTCTTTGTCATGATAAGGTAATCATAGGTGCATGACTGAGCACCTCTTTTTAAACTGGACATAATATGAAACAAAGAATGTTCAAACTACTGCACAATTGTACTCATATCTCATGCTAGCAAAGTAATGCTCAAAATTCTCCAAGATAGGCTTCAAGAGTACGTGAACTGTGAACTTCCAGATGTTCAAGCTGGGTTTAGAAAAGGCAGAGGAACCAAAGATCAAATTGCCAACATCTCCTGGATCATTGAAAAAGCAATCATTCCAGAAAAACATCTACTTCTGCTTTCAGTTCAGTTCAGTCACACAGTCATGTCCAACTCTTTGTGACCCCATGAATCGCAGCACCCCAGGCTTCCCTGTCCATCACCAACTCCCAGAGTTTACTTAAACTCATGTCCATGGAGTTGGTGATGACATCCAACCATCTCATCCTCTGTTGTCCCCTCCTCCTCCTGCCCTCAATCTTTCCCAGCGTCAGGGTCTTTTCAAGTGAGTCAGCTCTTCGCATCAGGTGGCCAAAGTATTGGAGTTTCAGCTTCAACATCAGTCCTTCCAATGAACACCCAGGACTGATCTCCTTTAGGATGGACTGGTTGGATCTTCTTGCAATCCAAGGGACTCTCAAGAGTCTTCTACAACACCACGGTTCAAAAGCATCAATTCTTTGGCACTCAGCTTTCTTCACAGTCCAACTCTCACATCCATACATGACTACTGAAAAAACCCTAGCCTTGACTAGATGGACCTTTGTTGGCAAAGTAATGTCTCTGCTTTTTAATATGCTGTCTAGGTTGGTCATAAATTTTCTTCCAAGGAGTAAGCAAACTCCAGAGAAAATGAAGGACAGAGGAGTTTGACAAGCTACAGTTCACGAAGTTGCTAAGAATTGGAGAGGACAGTGACTGAATAGCAACAACAACAACAAACTCCTTTTTGGAAATAACACCTCTAAACTACAAAGCTCAAGTTTGCTAAATTCATGGTCATTGAGTCGGTGTTGCTGTCTAACCATCTCATCCTCTTGCTGTTCCCTTCTCTTTTTGTCTTCAGTCTTTCCCAGAATCAAGGTCTTTTCCAAAGAGTCTGCTCTTCCTATCAGGTTGCCAAAGTATTGGAGCTTCAGATTCATCATCAGTTGTTTCAATGAATACTCAGGGTTGACTTCCCTTAGAATTGACTGATTTGACTTCCTGTGATCCAATAATGGAAGGAATTATGTCTTTCCTCTCACACTGATGCTCAGACATATATCATAATTGGTGGCTGGGCACAGTTTTTCTTTGCTAGTTAAGAATACATGCTGCTTTAATTAAATATATGGGGTTCCATCACATATTGTCACATATTTGGTGCTATAACTAAATCTTCAGTGAGGTATTACATTGTTCCATCAGGACACTTCCTTCTAAGATATCGTACACAGAGATAGTAAGGTTCCCCATGTGTGCTAGCTAAGTTGCTTCAGTTATGTCCAAATCTGTGTGACCCTATGGACTGTAGCCCTCCAGCCTCATCTGTCCATGGGGAGATGTCCACAGCCTCATCTGTCCAGCCTCCAGCCTCATCTGTCCACAGGCAAGGATACTGGAGTGGGTTGCCATGCCCGCCTCAAGGTTCCTAGTATCATTTATAAATAACCATAGTTTTCTTTTTCACTGACTTATTAGTTCACTTTTGTCAATGACAAGGTTCCCAAATACATTAGATTGATTTCTGAGCCCTCCTTTCCATCTATTTATGCTATTCATCTCTTTCTGTTCCAGTAGTGTACTCTTTTTATTGCTAAGGCATCTTACTACTGGGAAGAATAAGCCCTTATTTACTTTTCCTTTTAAAAATTATGTTATTTTTTTCATGTAAACTTTAGAAATTTGACTTTTAGTTTGCCTTCTCAATTTATATAGTGATTTATATTGTTCCCATAAATAATGGAAGTAAAACCAGTGAAACACTGAAGCAGTAATTAGTAAAAGTTTATTGTGCACACAACACAAAGACAGTTAACCAGAAACACTCAAACCACCAAAAAAAAAAAAAAAAGGCTCAGGGTAATATTGTCATAAAGCAGCTTATTAAGTGAGAAGGCAGTATTTTTTATTATTCAAAGTGGTCTGTTAAAATATTAAATTTTTCTTAAATGATAGGAAATTAATCAGTGGTCATATCAACCTCGGGGAAACAGTTTAGGTTTTGATTATGAATTCAAGAGACATAAACAAGAAATGACCCAGGTCAAGTTAGTCTTGCAAAAATATGCTAAATTAAGCTTTGCATAAATTAACTGGTTTTGATCAAGGAATATTCAAAGTTGTTCTCCATTTGGTTTTGATTTTATAGAATATATGGACTTTATGGGGCTTCCCAGGTGGCACTAGCTGTAAAGAACCTAATGCAGGAGATATAAGAGACGTGGGTTCAATCCCTGGGTCAGGAAGACCTCCTGGAGAAAAGACTGGCTACCCGCTCTAGTATTCTTACCTGGGAAATCCCTGAACAGAGGACCCTCGTGGACTATAGTCCATGGGGTCCCAAAGAGTCCAATAGGACTGAGTGACTCAACATGCACACATGGACTTTATGGATTAGCTCTAATAAAACTGACAGCTTTATTCATTCTAGTAAAAACAATAGGTAAGATAACAATTTTTAAGGTATTTGCTAAAACTCAGGCTTCTGAAAAACACTCCAATGCTCCTGATTAGAATTTCTATGGACATGAACCTGATAAGATAAACTTGTAAATAAGGCCTCCTTTGATTCATATACACACTAAAGGTCAAAGTCCATGGATAAATAAGCCAATATACTAACTTAAAATTCAATGAAAAGATGTCCATGGTATGCTGCATTACAGACTAAGTTGCAGTGATTTCTTTTTCATAATCTTTCACAGATGTACTGAATATTCAATGCAGATGTGAACTCATTACATTCAAGGCTCCTGCTCCCCAGGTTTCTCAACTAAGGGTTCCTTTGAGAAATTGGCAACATTATTTTTCCAAAATAAAGTTGGCTTCTAATTAACCCCAAGACAAGGTCTTCAGGGCAGTAGATCAAGCCTCAGGAGGCCAATAATCAGAGTATATGCTTCTAATAATCACATCCCATGTGATTCTAAACATTGTAAGAACCAGAACTTCTCAAGATTGTGACTTTGGCTGGACAAATATATTCCTGATAGATAGCTGATGCTACTTTTGATGCAGAGAACTTCTGTCTCAAGGCAGAGTCACTCTCTTCTGCTATTTCCTCAGGTTCTAGTCTTTGACTTAGATTCTACTTTCCTGGGATTCCAGATACTGAACAGCTGTTTCTAACTGAGTTGAAAGGAGATGTATTAATAAGTACTTGCTGAGCAGTGAGAATATTGATCTGGTTAGTCTAAGGACTTTGTGGGGTCTAGACCTTGGCCAAGAGTAGTGTTATGGACACTGGACCTCACTGCAATTCTGATAAGTGGCAGGGTTAAGAAGGAGAACCAGGAGCTGCTTTTAATTCCAGGTACTAAGAATGATTGGGCATAGTTCTCTGAGTTTTTCTTCATGACTATTATACTGGATCATTTATGCTCCCAGTAGATTTTCCATTCTTATTTTTTTAAAAGGTTGGTTGACTCATGGATTAAATGAAACAAATACTTAATTGATATTCTTTCTGCTGTCTACTCATTGTTGTATATTTTAAGCTATAATTGAAAACTCTACTTAAACTCCATTTTAAAATGTCAAATTCAGGATATTCATGTGTACTTAAGAATATGAAAATTCAACTTCTTTATTATCTGAGGCTGACTAAATTTATCTCAGTTAATTAATGCCTTCCATAAGATATATATTTGAAAGTCTCAAAATATTTTACACCTGAAAAATTTGTGAATTTGCTCTTTTTTTTTTTTTAATGTACACAGTAACCTCAAGTATTGAGTCACTTTTAAATCTAAATTACATAAATCCCTGAGGAGTATCTAAGGAGTCAGAAAGTAAGGTGGGAAAGTGTCAGCTCTAAGGATCATAACCTGAATTCTATCTGTAAGCTCTAGAATATTATAAGGGGACTTTCAAGGTCATCTAACTAAAGAATCTTGGAGTCCATGAGTTGAAAAAGCTATTAAAGGCCAATACTCATCTGCTACCCTAAGTCAGATTTCTTTCTGTAGGATATTCTGTAGAACCCTCTGTTTAAATACTTTCCATGCATCCTGGCAGTTTATTATAGTTATTCCCCTGTCTCTTTCAAGGGCTTCCTAGATAGCTCAGTTGGTAAAGAATCTGCCTGCAATGCAGGAGACTGCGGTTCAATTCCTGAGTCAGGAAGATCCACTGGAGAAGGGATAGGCTACCCACTTCAGTATTCTTGGGCTTCCCTTCTGGCTCAGCTGGTAAAGAATCTGATTGCAGTGTGGGAGTCCCGGGTTGGGAAGACCCCTTGGAGAAAGGAAAAGGCTACCCACTCCAGAATTCTGGCCTGAAGAATTCCATGGACTAGTCCATGAGGTTGCAAAGAGTTGGACACAACTGAAAGACTCCCACTTTCACTTTTAATTTTAAAATAAGGAGATTGATATCCAAGTTAAGAATTTTGCCCAAAGTCACACAATGCTAGACCTAAAATATAGATCTTCTCACTCCAAACTGAGGGATCTTTTAACTTAATTTTATAGCCTATAAGTATTTGGCTGGAAGATCTTTTTATTCTTCTGCTCTTTATAATTTTCTATCCCTAATACAGATATAACACACTGTAGTGGTCTTTGATGCCTTCTCATATATACCATGCCATTGGGTCTGCATGCACCATGCCATGAAAAGGACAAATACATCAATCACACAACTCATTTAGACTGTGGGGTTATATTACTAATAATAGTATGGAAAATTCACCTAACTGAAATCAGCTACCTTCACGGGTCTGAGGGACAAATAATCCTAACAGCTGTGTTTTATGGTATTGGGTAAATATAGATCGACTGAGGGACTGAACGGAACTGAAATATAGACACTCTTTAAGAATCAGGTAATTCTAACTTCTATAGTCTGCAATTCATACTCAGTGAAGTGAGGCTACAGTGGGTTTACATGTGAATTAGTTGAAAGAAGATTCAGAAAATTTTGGGAAATTGATAAAACAAGGATAAGCAATGACTGTAAATTTATATTTCCATCAATGTTTTGAAATGAATGGAAGTCCATTTGTCCAGGTGGAGGTATTATATAGAGAAACTATTTCATCAGTTTACTTTTCTCTATATAGAAAACAGATGCTCATTATGTATATATATGTGTACATATTGAGGATATAATCTTCCCAGGTGGCACTAGTGGTATTTGGTATATACACCCTTTGCATTTATATGTAATAGAAATATCTTTACAGTTAGCTTTAAAGTGGCAGTCACTGAAAATTCCAATTGTTTGTGTTAAAGAGCTTTAAAACTAGTGTATGTGAATATCCTAATACTAATTTCATGAAAACAATAGTTATACCTACTAATTTTAGGACCAGTTTCTAGTGACTTAAGAAAGAGCAAAATTATATTCTGCAAATTCTAGTAATAGGTGTTTCAGAAATTTTTAATCATTTTACTTAGTGTTTAGAAAGCTAACATTTACTATTGACTAGAAATATTGAAAAAAACTTCTGAGAGCAGATGCAAATAATTCTTCAGCACAAAATGATGCATAAGTATATAAATATACTAAAAGTACATACACAAAGACTGGGTATAGTCAATAAATGCTAGATGATTTTGCATCCAGGGAATACTTTCTTACTTCTTAGGCTTGGACAGTGGTAAACACATCCATGAAGAAATTATCTGATATAAGAATGACTTTAGAAATAATCTTTTCTAGCAGTTTGCAAACTAGTAGTCAGATTATTCAAAAGGAACATTATTGACATAGCAAGATACAAATTAAATAAAGCCTATGATTTATGTCAGGGGTTGGAACTCAGAAAACTGCCCAATTATACCTCTCTGTGACAACTTCATGGCCATTTTGCAAAACTCTATTTCTCTTTCTCTGAGGCACCTATTACTAGAATGGAGAAACGAAGTGTAGTACAAAATGCCACAAAGTCAATGTATTGATTTTTCTTTTTTTTTTAACCACCCTGATGACTATTCTTTCTCTGGAAAAAAAAAAGAATATTTGTTTAAACTAATGTTATTTTCTGTTCCATCCTTGCCCACTGTTCTAGTTTCAGAATTTCCGGAAGTGTTTCTAATTCGTCTCTTCTTGTTGTTAGAAACAACATTAAAGGCCTTTCTTCTATTTTCTTATTGCTTTGGATGCTGACATAAAATTGTAATTAATAGTTAACAAAATGTATATGCTATTTTTACCATTATATTTTAGCATGTAATAAGTTGTCAGTAAGTACAGATCCCTCCACACTTTTGCTCAGAGATCATCTAATTCTTCTTCCTTCCCATTTTATGGTTGATAAACTGAAGTTCACATACTGTTTCTGAACACTGCTCATTCTTTTATTCCATATTCTGATCAAGTTCAGATAGCTGAAGTTAACCATATTTTTCACTTTTGAAGGGTTGACTTTCTTGGGCTTGTGGTGAGCAAGAAAACCACAATAATCCATAAGTAAGATACAAGAGAAAACTGTTAGGCAAATCTTTAATCCTTCCCTGGAGAGAATGCATTCATAGCCTTGAGAAAAGTCTACTCATTTGTTATTAGTTAGTCTGTTCCATATTTAGCCTTAATTCTTATTTTGGCAGGCTATTTTGGAGGGAATGAATGAGTTCCATCAAACATCTGGAGATGCCTGCCACCTACAGACTTCGTGCTGAGTTCCCCATGCCTTTCTCCATCCCTGGATCCTGGCCTGTGGCTCTGGCTCTAGCTCTCCTGTATAGCAGTGAGCATGGAGTGGGCCAATGAGACCTTAGTGACGGAGTTTGTCTTCCTCGGCTTCTCCTCTCTGGCTGGGCTGCAGCGGCTGCTCTTTGCTGTCTTCCTGCTTGTGTACTTGTTCATGCTGGGCACCAATGCCATCATCGTTTCCACCATTGTGCTGGACAGAGCCCTCCACACCCCCATGTACTTCTTCCTTGGTGTCCTCTCCTGCTCTGAGACTTGCTACACCTTCGTCATTGTACCCAAGATGCTGGTGGACCTGCTAGCCCAGAAGAAGACCATTTCCTTCCTGGGCTGTGCCATCCAGATGTTTTCCTTCCTCTTCCTCATTTGCTCTCACTCCTTTCTGCTGGCAGCCATGGGTTATGATCGCTATGTGGCCATCTGTAACCCTCTGCGCTACACAGTGCTCATGGGTTTTGGGATGTGTGTGGGACTTGTGGCTGCTGCCTGTGCCTGTGGCTTCATAATCTCACTGGTCACCACCTCCATGATATTTCAGCTGCCATTCCACTCCTCCAATCAGCTCCATCACTTCTTCTGTGACGTCTCTCCAGTCCTCAAGCTGGCATCTCACCACTCTTATCTCAATCAGTTGGTGATATTTGTGCTTGGTGTGTTTGTCTTGGTTATTCCACTGTTACTTATCCTGGTCTCCTATGTCCTCATCATTTCTGCCATTCTAAAAATCCCATCCTCTGTTGGAAGATACAAGGCCTTCTCTACCTGTGCCTCCCATCTCATTGTGGTAACTGTTCATTATGGTTGTGCCTCTTTCATCTACTTAAGGCCCAAATCCAATTACTCTTCAAGTCAAGACACCCTGATATCTGTATCTTATACCATCCTCACACCCTTGTTCAACCCAATGATTTACAGCCTGAGAAATAAGGAATTCAAATCAGCCCTTCAAAGAGCAATGATCCATACTTCATATTCTATTAATTAAGGAGCCAAATTTTAGCTATTCAGTTAACTGTACACCTTTTATGTGTCAAGTAAGATGTGTACTTTCACATTTTTCTCAAGTGTAGAGCACACTGTAACATGCAAATCTTTTCTTATTCAGAGAATGAGGCTCAAAGATGTTAAAATATTTTGACTTTCTGCCATCAGTGATACTTTAAGAAGGTTATACTGATGTGGGAAACAATTACTCATTTCTAGAACAAATTTCATTGTATTTCACAGCTGTGAAATAAATTGACTGTTCAAAAACAATTATATCAACTGATAAGAGCAAATATACACCCAAGCTGTTGTGAAACAAAATAAAGGATACCTCACTTAAAAGGGAGTCAGAAGGCCAGAGAGAGACCTTGCACACTGCAACTTGACTTCATTACAACCCTCACCAGGAAGACATCAATAACAGACCTCAACAGGAAGAATTCTCCTCTCCCAGAAACAATACAGGCAAAGGGAAATTCTGCACTGTCCTAAACTCTCACTTTGCTTCAACTGACTTTCATTCAAAACAACTCTTCTCAATCCCCTCACTTTTCTCTATAAAGTAACCTTTAACTTTTATTTTTTACCTGTTGAACTTGCCTATGGCTTTTGCTAAAGCAGGCTTGTCTCAAATGGCAATTCTCCATTATTCCCAAATAATTTTGCTGATAAAATAATTAAAAATTGGCTGTTTTATTTTATTTTTTAAAACAACACTGTCCAGTTCCTTGGAGCAGTAGAAGATAATCTTACTACTCTCTCGCCCCCCTACTCTCGGTTCTGCCTTTCATGAAGAAACTAAGGCAATTTTGGTACTGTCCATGCTTGAGAAAACCCTAGTAATCCTTTTCAGTTCCTGATCCACCCACCTCAACCTACATATTGAAATGTCTTTGCTTTTCCATGAGATTGTTTTGGTCTTCCTTTGTTTGAGTTTGGAACCTCACTATGGAGTCTCCTTCCTATGTGTATGCATATCCTTCCTGTCTTTCTGCCACATTCATTCCCTGCACATCATATCTATTGCTTCTCTTCCAGGAACCTACTAAGATCGCATAATTGCATATCTCAGGTAATCTAAGAAAAAAGGGTTGAGCCAATGTTAATACTATAAAGATCTAGAAGGCCCTAATGACCAGAAAAATCCATGAAAATATCCTCAATGACTTCCCTTGCCCTACAAGATAAAGCCAAGAATCCTTTGTTAGCAAGAATTTATCACCTAGTCTCTGCCGATCTCTCTGACATTTTTGCTTCTAACATGATTACTATCCATTTCTCATATGTGTCTAGTTGGGCCCTATCTGATTGTCCTCCAAGTGTCATTCTGTATTCTGCTCTGTTTCCTCATGGGCTCCTTCCGTTCTGTGGAATAGCTCCTCTACTCTATGTAAATTGCTTATTTCAAGATAGTCTGAGCTGATCTCTCACTTTCTCTCTAAAGCCTTCCTTGCTTCCTTATTTCAGTCTTCCCTGGATAGTAGACTCTGCCTTGTGTTCTTACAGTCATCAAGATCTATTTTTATTATACCTTTTATTATTTCAACAAATGTTTATTCATTGCTTAATATTACCAGATACTATTTTAGCTTCTAGAAATGAACAATAAATAAATATGTGCGGTCTTTGCCCTCTAGAACTATATTCTGGTTTGAAACAGTCTCATTAAAGAGGTAAATTCAGGGGAAAATAATTTACCACAGGTTGAACTGTCCTTTTTAAAGCAACACTGTACATGTTGGGGGGCAGGGTAGATAATAAAATAAATCTAATTCAGATTGAATGGTGTGGAGATGATTTCTCTGAGAAATTGATGGGCAACTTATAATTTGAAGGATAAGTAGGAGTCACCAGGTAAAATGGAATATTTGGGTAGATTCTTTCAGATTTAAGGGACAACATGTACAAAAACTCTGAAGCAAGAAAGAGCTAGGAGAGTTGGAGGCAGACAAAGAGGTCAACATAGTACATTTTCTTTATCTCTCTGTACAATGAATTTGGATTTCCTGAAGGCCCAGATTTTACATCAAACACAACCTTGTCAACACTGTTCTTCGTATAATGCCTGGAACCAAAGAGATGTTTATATTATGAATTTCCTTGTCCATCCTTCCATCTTTTGCTGTCAAGATTGCTCAGCCATCTTCATGTCCTGTCTTGGTGAATGTCAGCTCATCTCATCCACTCAGGCAGCCAAGCACTTGAAACTGACTTCATGACTCTTTTTGTTTTTTTCTTTCTACACCACACTTTGGCTCAGCTGCTAAATCCTACCAATTTTGTGGGTTATGAGTTTTTCAGTCATATTCCTTCTTCATTTCCACAGTCTCATCCTGTCTCCTTTGAATCACTTCAAGAACTTCAAAACAGTGGTAAGCAGAACAGCTAAAATTAACACAGATCTTTAATTATTCTTAGTCTGGTTCTCCTCGCATCTTATAAGGCTTTGACTCACTTGTTCTTGATCTCCCTTGAACATAGTTCTTTAAATGTGGTAGAGAGGCAGGATTACAAGAGGCTTCCATACCCTCCAGACAACACTTTACAGAATGAATCTAGTGCCAATAGTAGGGGCCAATGCTCACTTGGAGGCTTCATTGCAATGACCAGAATGTCAGTCTAGGACTCTTCATCTGTGTATTGGACTTTGGCTTTCTCCTCTATTTTTTCATTGACACTACTCTGAGCTGAAGAAAACTTTTCCTTCAGGAGCAAGATAAGAGTCAAACACAGAAATACTCCTAATTCCTATTTTATTTCCATGGCAATAATTTAGCTTACTTCTGTTAGAAACTATGTTCTTAACCAAATCTGTCCAGTCATTTAATCAAATGATGCTTTTGTTCATAAAAGGATGGAGTGAGGTATCATGAAGGAATCTATATAACTTCAATCTGAATATTAAAAAATATCACTCAATAAACTATGCACTGAGATTCCTGTAAAGGAAGAGACTCACAGATTTCTATTTCAAACAATATAGAACTGAATGTTTGAAAATATAATTTGTTGTCTTGCCCTGAAAGCTGTGTCTGTGGGCAAGTACTGTACCCTATCTGAACCCCATTCTTCATATCTGTAAATAATAACTTATATATCTTGTCATCTTATATTTTATAAGTATTTTAATTTAATTTAATAATATTTTTACTCATCCAGCATTTTTGTTCAAATTGACTTTCTTTTAAATGTACATGCCAACTTTAGCTAAATCTTTGCATTAATATTTAATCACAAGGTTTGATATACTCAAATTTCCTAATGCAATTAAAATAAATATAAAAGCTGAAATAAAATAGGCTCATTTGTATACCTCTCAAATGTAATGCTGGCCATTACATTTGGGAAAATCCTCCTGTATATTACTTTGGCAATAGTTTGTCTGGCAAGGTGTCTGGCAATAGTTTCTCAATTCCTCTTTGTTATTGTTGTTGTTATAATTAACATACAAAATTATATTCACTTCAGGTGTACAACACAGTGATTCAATATACTTTAGGAAATAACCACCAAAATCAGTCCAGTTATCATCTATCACTGCACAAACATGTTACAGTATTGACTATATTTTTATGTGTACATGACATTCCTGTGACATTTATTTTATTAATATACAAGAGTCTGAGCAAGCTCCAGGAGTTGGTGGTAAACAGAGAAGCCTGGTGTGCTGCAGTCCATGGGGTCGCAAAGAGTTGGATATGACTGAGCAACTGAACAGAACTGAATCCCCTTTACCTATTTTGTATGTCTATTCTCCTGCCTCACCTTTGGAGACCACCAGTTTGTTCAGTATATGTGATTCTGTTTTCTGTTTTGTTTGTTTATTTTACTTTTTAGTTTCCTCATGTAAGTGAAATCAAGTATTTGTTTTTCTCTGTCCTTATGTTATTTAACAAAATAGGTCCATGTTGCTGCAAATGATAATATTTGTTTTTTATGGCTGAGTAATATTCCATTGCATATATCTCAATGTTCATCTATAAATTAACATTTAAGTTGCTTTTATATTTTGGCTATTGTAAATAGTTATGCAGTGAGCATTGGGGTCCCTGTGTCTTATTGAGTTAGTGGTTTTGTATCTTTAGGGTGTACACCCAAGAGTGGAATTGCTGGGTCATATGGTAGTTCTGGTTTTAACTTTTTGAAAAACCTCTATACTGTTTTCCACAGTGGTTATACCAATTTAGATTCCCACCAACAGTGTATGAGGGATCCCTTTTCTCTGCATCCTCACCAGCATTTGTTAGTTGTTTTGATAACAGACATTCTGACAGGTGTGATGTAATATTTCATTGTGTTTTTCATTTACATTTCCCTTGTGATTAGTGGTGTTGAGCATTTTTCATGCACCTCTTGTCTATCTTCATGGCTTCCTTGGAAAAAAAAAAGAGTCTATTCAATTCTTATGCCCATATTTTAATATATGCATATTTTGTTTGTTTTTTGATGTTGAGTTGTATGGGCTATTTATATATACTATTAACCCCTTATAATATAATATGATAATATAATTAGGGGCATAATTTTTCTTTCATAAAAATACTTTGCAATGGTGGAAGAAGGGCCACCTTGGTCACTCTTGCACACTAGTTATGTATTAATTACATTCATATTGTACTTTTTAATTACATAAAACTACAATAAAAGGTAAACCTGTGGACATCTGACCCCTCCATTTAGTATTTCTAAAGTGGAATCTTCATGGAGACGGGGTCTGTGATAACCTAGAAAATAAAGAATTTCTTAGTCAAAAGGGCTATTACCTCCTTTTACCCATATATAGTCCTATCCTTAACAAAGTACCATTTTATTTTTACCTATTTCATAAGATATTTATTTCCTTTCTTCAAAATGCCATAGTAATTTAGGCCTCTCTTATGACTCTTACTGTGTTATGAATTGTTTAGGTAGTTATGTTTATATCTTATCTCCTCTACCAGATTGTCAGAATATGGGAGGAAGTACTTTGTCATACCCATGTATTAAATTTTCTCATCATTATCTATTTCCTTGATACAGTATGCAGCATGTAGATTACTGATAAATGTCTCTCAATTATGTTTCAATAATTGTCTGCTTTATCTAGCTAAATGGAACACTTAAAACTACACATGAAAGTGTACTAATATGAATCCCCCCTCCCAAACTTAGTGATTAAAAACAACAATAATCATTTATTTTGCTCATAAATCTCTATTTTGGGGAGAGTTTGAGGATGCCTTGTTTCTGTTCCATACAATCAATTAAGCGGCTTGACTACATGGAAGGGCCCACTTCTAAGATGTGGTTCATTCATGGCTGACAAGATGCTGCTGATAGATGATCAGGAGGTGATCTAAGACTGTAGATTGGGAGCCTCATTTTTCTCATTTTGGCCCTCTTCATGGAGTTCCTCGCAATTTCTCACAGCCTGGTAACTGGATTCAAAGAGTAAATATCCTAAAATTCAAGAAGTGGGAACTGGCAGTCTTTTAAGACATAGCACCATTATGGCATATTTCATTGGTCAAGCTGTCGTTATAGGGACCATGTGTGCTGTGGTAAGTCACTTCAGTCATGTCTGACTCTTTGCGATCCTATGGATCATAACTCTCCAGTTTCCTCTGTCCATGGGATTCTCCAAGCAAGAATACTGGAGTGGATTTCTGTGCCCTCCTCCAGGGGATCTCCCTGACCCAGGGATTGATCCTGTGTTTCTTACTTCTCCTGCATTGGCGGGTGGGTTCTTTACCACAACACCACCTGGGAAGCCATAAGCAGACATAATTGTGATATTCAAGGGAAAGAGACATAGACCACACTTCTCATTGGAGAAAGGCTCAACATATTTGTGGCTATCTTTAATTTTACAGTCTTCCCTTTTACCACACCATGTTTACATCCTTACCATTGCAAAATATGTTTACCTGCTTCCCAAGGCCAGTCAAGCTCTTAACCAACTACAGCATCTGGTTAGTTCTCTCAAGGTCCAGGGTCTTGTGATCTAAATCAAATCCATCCACGTACGAGCTGCTTTAATTGAAGTTTTTTCTGATTTAAAGTTTTAAGGGAATTAAAGATGCAGGTTATCTGCTCCTGATACACCTAAAATACTATGGTAAGATAAGCATAGGATAATTGCAACAGACACTCCCTTTTGAAAAAGAAAGGAATGAAGCACATAGTGGTCACTGGTCAGTAAGAATCCTGAAATCCAACTGTGCACATGTTGACCTTGATTAGGACCTAGTCTGTGTCCTGAGAATGATTCTCTACATCTCTTTGTTCTAACCTGAGGTGTCTTTTTCCCATTCTCTGATCATTCTTCCTTATCATAAGACAACCAATATTTTCAGGTGGGTAGTTTTCTCAGTCTCACTACTCTGTATAAAAGGTTGGGGGTCCTAATATCTGTTTCCATTTTTATTGTCTCTCTCCCTCAATCTTAGCAAAAAGTAATACAATTCCTTAAAAAAAAAAGGGGTGGGGTATTTTTTGTTTCTGTTCATAAAATTAATTTCATTAAAGTCAAACTCACATTTCTTTCTTCATTTTGGACTATGTATGAAGATGATGTTTCTATTAAGATTGTTAAAACAAATCCATTAATTTAGAGGATTTATGTCCTTCAGATAGTTGGAAACCTTAATTGGCATAGACTTTAATGTTTCTAAATTATAACAAAGAGTCTTACAGAGATATTCTTCAGATCTTTACCCTGGGATGATAGTATCCTGAAGCACTTTGAATTTGATCTTTTTTCTGAGGCCGTTTATTACTGTGAGAAACTTTGCTGGAAGATTTTGGGGATGGGATGAGAAACAACTTTATTTTTCAATCCCAGTGAGTTCTGGATTCTCTAGAGTTTCTCTAAATTCTTCTCAGAAACTTAACGGCACCTTCTTTTTTTAATTTCTTCCTTCTTATGTTTTATCATAGATTTTCACTTTCTATAATCTTCCTACCAATTTACCAAAGGAGGTTCCATGAGTTCACAAAGTATTTTTTATGTTTACTGAGCTGTGAGTCATCCAACTTTTCAACAAAGCATATTCATATCCCCTTTTTACCAGAGTATGGGAGCAATTCTCTGTCCTTCAAATACTTACCAAGAGTTGCCTCAAGTCTCTTCCACCTTTCAGTGACAGATTTCTTAAGCCTTTACAGAATCTCCTGTTTCAAACTCAATGCCACATTTTTAAAGTTTTTATTACATCAGCACCCTGCCTTTCGATATCAAATTCTGATCTTTTTTTTTTTTTTTCCTGCATAGTAAATTACTGAGAACTTTTGCTGTTAAAACAGCAACACTTACTTATTTTGCATATAAATCTAGTTTTGGCAAGGCTCCCTGGGGACAGCTGGTATCTACTCTTTGTGAGGTCACCTTGGGTGGCTTAACTAGGGTTGAAAGATCCATTCACACAATTGTTCATGTATGTGGCTGGTTAGTTTATGCTAACTGTTGACTGTGTGCTTATCTGAGGTTGTTGACTGAAAGCCTTGGTTTGTTATCATGTGGATTCTCCAAGTGCTGCTTGGACTTCCTCAGAACAAGGTGGCTAGGGTACAAAAATGGATGTTTCATAAGACAGTAGGAAGTTGTTTTGTAGGAAATAGGAAGCTGAAGTAGGAAGCTCCAGAGTCTAGAGCTCAGAGTTTATAAACCATTGTAACTTCACTTTTGCTGCAATATGCATATCAAAGTAATCATTCAGCCTATGTAGATTCAGGAGAAATAGGCAATGCAGCATCTCTCCAGGTGAGAACTGTAAAATAAATAGATAAATATGTGGCTATATTTAATCTTTTGTATGTCTAGAGAAAGATAAAGTCTATTGATCAATCTTCTTAGCAAAGCATTTCCTAAAGATCTAGCCATGGTCACAATCTCTGACATAACTGAAGTAGAGTGAGCCATCAAGTTCTATTCATTAAGTTCTTACTGAATACCTGAAGGTATTTCCTACTGTTCCATCTCTGTGGCTTCTCTGCTATAACTTATACCAGAGCAGTTTACATGAACCTCTCAGAGAGACTTCCACGGATGTCTGGTGCTTGCCTCATTTGTAGTTCATGAGTCTGGGTTCACTGGCAGAGGGAATAAATATGCATTCTGAAGTTAAAAGGAAGTTTTTCTAAAGGATAAGTCTCAGCTAAAATCTATAACATGCACTATCACATTTTACTCCACAACCCACACATTGTTTTTCAATTTATTTATTTTAATTGGAGACTAATTGCTTTACAATATTGTGGTGGTTTTTGCCATACATTGACATGAGTCAGCTATGTGTGTACATGTGTCCCCCCCCACCTCCATCTCCACCCCATCCCTCTGGGTTTTTCCAGAGCACCGGCTTTGAGTACCCTGCTTCATGCATCAAACTTGCACTGGTCATCTATTTTACACATGGTAATATGCATGCTTCAATGTTATTATCTTAAATAGCCCCACCCCCACCTTCTCTCGCATAGTCCAAAAGTCTGTTCTTTATGTCTGTGTCTTTTTTGCTGTCTTGCATATAGGGTCGTCATTGCCATCTTTCTAAATTCCATATATATGTGTTAATATACTGTATTGGTGTTTCTCTTTCTGACTTACTTCACTCTGTATAATAGGCTCCAGTTTCATCCACCTCATTAGAACTGACTCAAATGCATTCTTTTTTACAGATGAATAATATTCCATTGTGTATATGTACCACAACTTCCTTATCCATTTGTCTGCTGATGGACATTTAGGTTGCTCTATTTTCTTTTCATTAAAGAAATATTTATCATGCTCACATTATATTCCAGGAAAAAAGGAGTTTCTCATGTGTCCAAAAAACTTATGCTGCCTCTGCCACTCTAATATCTTGTCCTGTATTCTTTGTACCTTTCTTCCTCTCTTCTAAATTTCAGAAATAAGAATATGAAAAGGATATTTTTTTCCAAACTGAGAAAAAATTAGTCATTAGGTAGGGGAACTCAAAGAAGGTAGTTCTGTCTGTTTTAACAATTATGACCAAGAAGACCTTCACCTCTCTAAGTCCCCAGAGAATTTCCAGGAGGAAACCAACTAATCTCCATGGTATATTAGAGAAGGTCTTTTCTATGACCAACTAATTTTCCTAGTGTATTACCATAGTTCTACTTACTAATTGGGGAAATTATGACAAGAACTGGGCACAGTGTGGTAATTAGATCCCTAGGAGGATGGAGATCTCAATAAGAACCAAAGTTTTGAGGTCATGGTTAATGTAAAAAGGAAAGACCATTGGTCATACATATTGAGGAAATAGCTAAACTTCCCATGAATAAGGTAACATGACATTTTTTCTGTGTCAGGTATACTTTATACTGGTTCAAAGAGTTTATACAAAGTGGAAGGAAAACTTCGGGGCATTATGACAGGGAAGGTAATTTTGGCAAATTTTACCCAGAAATCATTGATGTTTTGGAGATATGTCTGAGAATGAAGACACCTGCATGTCACTGGGCAATAAACTCTGATTTGAAGGAATGTGAATTTTTTTTTTGAATTTTTATTGAGAATAACAGTGACAATCTAGTCATTTACATGTACAACCAATACAAAAATTGTTGGTGTTTCTTTGGAGTCAGTGATATTTTCCCCCAGTTATTAATAGTGGAAAATAGAAAGGTGATCAAATGATAGAAAGGGTAGCTGAATGAAAGAAAATATAGGGATGCAGTATTAGAAAGAAAGAAAACAAAAATTTAAGCAGACTATGAACTATATGAAAAACACAGAAAGTATTTTCACTTAGGAGGCAATGGCTTTGCAAAGGGGACCAAGGTGATGTCAAGAGTACTAACTGAAATCACTACTAATTCATTTATGGACTGTTTCATTTCTTTGCTCATCAAGCCCTTATATTCCATATATTTAATTTATTTGAACATTGAACTCTGATATTTTTGTTTTGTTTTTACTTTTAATTTTACATTGTAGTATCATTGATTAACAATGTTGTGTTAGTTTCAGGTGTATAGCAAAGTGATTCAATTATCCATAGACATATATCTCTTTTTTTTCAAATTCTTTTCCCATTTAGGTTATTACAGAGTGGTAAACATAGCTCCCTGTGCTATACAGTAGGTCCTTTTTCGTTGGGCTCTGTTTTGAGGATACATAGGGAAAAGTTGTAGTCTTTATTCTTGAGTCTGTCAAATCTATTGGAGAAAAAATAATTTGGATATAACATGTTGAGTATTTGGTGAAGACACATGAAACAATCTTTAAATATACAAGGTACAATAAACCCTCCCTAGACAGGTTAGAGAAAGTTCAATAACTACTGGCTTTTAAAAAGTGTAAAGAATGAGTGGGTCACAGATGAAGGCAAAAGGAAACTGGAGTCTGAGATCTCTCTCTCTCTCAGCATGACATCTTGAAATGTGATGGCATACATGGAAAACTGTAAGTATGTCAGTGCAATTCCAGTGTGATGTATATTTAAAGGATAAGGTTATAAATGTAGATGTGGAGGAGAATTACTTATCTTTTCAACCAAAGTAAGAGTATTAACTTTATCTTGCAGGTGTCAAAGAGTGATTGAGCAAGATAATAAGAGATCAATTTACTTTTTTCACTTGTGAAAACTGCTTAATTACCCTATTTTCCTTTTCTTTTCCCCTCTTTTCATCTTTTCAAAAGCTTTTTTTTGTGGGGGTGGGGAATCTATAATATCTTCCTTTCCAAGATTAAAACACTATCTTCTATTAGCCAAGTCTTTAAGGCAGAATCTTAGAGCAGGTTAAGTATATCCAAAATTTTCCATAATAAATTTATTCTCAAACTTCAATTTCCACATAGGTCCCCAGGATGAGTTTGAAAAAGTAGATGACATATTGCAGAGGTTGGCAGGAGAGTGTCATGAAATAGCCATTGAGTAATGTCGTGTGGCTTTCTTCTCAGAAACTCCATCTTGCTTTCAGTAACTAGTCACTGTTCTTTCTGAGGATGATCCTATGAAAGAGAAAATACTCAAAGCAAAGAAACCAGGAAATTGAAAATGTAGAGAACTGACTCATGTAGGAACAGATTTAAGGTATCTTAGGCAGAATAATAGAAGAGTCTTTGTTCTGGTCAAAAGCACAGTATGTATTTCTTATAAAGTTTACAGATAAGGCAATTCAAAGATATCAAAAGAAGACCTTAAGCTTTTGATTTTGGTCCTATTTCAAAATTTTGCTAAATATTTGTCTATGCAGAAGATCAAATAATAATGGAAATAGTGTTATTCTTAAAAGACTTTGAAGTGGAAGTCGCTCAGTCATGTCCAACTCTTTGTGACCCTTTGGACTATACAGTCCATGGAATTCTCCTGGCCAGAATACTGGAGTGGGTAGACTTTCCCTTCTCCAGGGGATCTTCCCAAGCCAGGGATCAAACCCAGGTCTCCCGCATTGCAGGTGGATTCTTTACGAGCTGAGCCACAAGGGAAGCCCTTAAAATACTTTAAAGCCATCAATAAAGTGCTTTTAAAATTAAAATGGAGAAGTTTGGTTAAGCAGATAATGAAGAAAATCACTTGGTAATTAGAAAAGAAAATGAGACGACAACAATTTTTAATGTATGTTTTGTGTCTGCATTTAGATAACTATGTTAGATTTTTTATCCAAAATTTTTGAAGCAAAAAGTTAATATTGTACGGTAAATTAATATCAGTGGAACAAGTATAGAAAATCTATGAAATCAAATGCTATCTACCTTTTGAGTTTTGAAATAATTTAGAAAAGAAACTGGAATCATTGGTCATGTGTTGTTTCAACAAATTTTCAAGTAACTGGTATATACTAGACACCATGGTAAGTGTTGAGATGCATTTTCTGTCTCAGGCAAGTTATTATATTTGGAGATAAACATAAATACATAATACTAGTGGCAAAGGAAGTAAGATTCTAGTGATTGCTAAGGAAACATAGAGAAAGCTATAAAACATGATTAGGAAGTTGGAGGAAGGATCAATGAGCATGTGTTATTTTAAATGGGAATTTAAGGAAGTTCCTCAAAAGAAAAGAAGGGAAACAATAAATACAAAGCACAGACTGTTTCCAGATGTAGGGGATGATACGAAAAGTGACATAACTGTTCAAGTATTCTCAATGCCTAAATGCATTTTCTCAATGATAAGGTAAAAGAATATGTGTTGGAAGCTATGAGTGGAAAGGTAAATTTGAGAAAATATGAAAGACAAAATACAGTTGCTCTAACTTTATTGATAATTGTGAATTATTGAGCTTATTAATAAGATAGAATTTGTCCTATTGAAAGAAAACTGTATTGCTTTGTGGAAGCTGGCTTAGAGTGAGACCAGGTGGAATCCTGGGAGCCCATTCATAATGCTCTGGGTAATAGTTCAGATAAGAGCTGATTTCTGACAGAGGGAAAGAAATGGATCTTAGAGGTACTGCAGATCAAAACAAATCGGAGGATGAGAATTTTTAAGTGTTTAAATATTCCTCAGAAATTTACAACAGAAGATTTTGAAAAGTTTTGTTGAGATAGAGAATACAGATAAAGGAACAGATTTAAGTGTGAAGTAGGAGTGGATAAGAATGTTTTAATTCAAAATATATATAGTCTAGTACCAACAATAAGAACTGTATCAGAAGCCTTAGGGAATGTATCTGAGTCTCCCTGCTCAGGAATTCATAGACAGAACTGGGAACAATAGACTGTTGGGTTTTCAAGTCAGGTGTATCAAGGATAAGATATATTACCAAGTGGGCAACCAATGAATACTGAAGCAAAACTTAATTATTCTAGCCACTCATTTTCTGTAAGAGGGAATCAAGCTTAATGTCTTATAAGAGTAAGTAGCAAAATCATAAAACTAGTTTCAAGACAGCATCTGTAGTTCTAATCCAAATTAATTTTAGTGAAAACTGCATGAAAATGGGGTATGTGATTAGCAATGAAAGGAAACTCTAAGGACAAGCAACACAAAACAGTTCAATAGATATTGCCCTAGATGAGGAATGTATTAAAAGCAAATGGGAAGTAGATTTTCAGATATTGGTGCTATTGTTTATACAATACTTGTATCAGTAATATGAATGAAATGATGATCACTTGAAATAATAATTATTACAGAAAAAGAACATTTAAGAATTAAATTATCAAAAAAAATAAATAAATAAAAGACCTAAACAGAGACTATATGTGTTTGCAAGTTGGGACTATGTAAGTCTTCGAAGACTGAGGAATAGGCTTTATTTGAGCAAGCATCTATACATTATATGTAAACATGTGTCCCCAGGTTCACTGCTAAAATCATTAGCAGAAAGTTATCACTGTGGGTGCATATTAATTTAGGATATTTGGCTACTTTACAATCCTGTTGTTTCTCTTTCATATCCAGAATGGCTACTTTATGAAGGGTAAGTCTCCTTGATTTCTCACCTCCAATGGTCTATGGACTTGATCATATTGACTTTATTCTGTAGGAGCAACTCTCCATGGCTAATTCCTCCTGTGTTACTGAGTTCCTCCTGCTGGGTTTCTCCAGCCTTGGGGAATTGCAGCTTGTCCTCTTTGTGGTCTTTCTCTGCCTCTATTTGATCATCTTGAGTGGAAACATCACCATCATCTCAGTCATCTGCTTGGATCACAGCCTCCACACACCCATGTACTTCTTTTTATGTGTCCTTTCTACCTCTGAGATCTTCTACACAATTGCCATCCTGCCCAAGATGCTTATCAATCTGCTCTCTGTGCTCAGGACACTGTCCTTTGTGAGTTGTGCTTCACAGATGTACTTCTTTCTTGGTTTTGCTGTCACCAATTGCCTGCTTCTGGGAGTGATGGGCTATGATCGCTATGCTGCCATCTGTCAGCCTTTGCACTACCCCATTCTCATGAGCTGGAGGGTATGTGGGCAGCTAACATCAACTTGCATTGTTAGTGGTTTCCTAATATCTCTGTTGGGAACAACTTTGGTCTTTAGCCTCCCTTTCTGTGGCTCCAACAAGGTCAACCATTACTTTTGTGATATTTCACCAGTCATTCATCTTGCCTATGCTGGAAGTTACATTAATGAACTCGTCATCTTTATCTGTGGAGTCTTAGCGCTTATTGTGCCCTTGATCTTCATCTGCATCTCTTATGGATTTATTGTCTCTACTATCTTGAAGATACCATCAGTTGAAGGCAAGCGAAAAGCATTTTCCACCTGTGCCTCCCATCTCATTGTGGTCATCATCCACTATGGCTGTGCTTCTTTTGTCTACCTGAGACCCTCAGCCAAACATATTAATACATCAGGCAAAGACAGGCTGGTGACAGTGACCTACACCATCATCACCCCACTGTTGAACCCTGTGGTATACAGCCTCAGAAACAAAGATGTACAGCTAGCTATTCGGAAAATGATTGTGAAGAAGGGGTTTTCTATTAAGACTTTATAATTACAACATTTTTCAAACAGTACACACACATTTGGGACAAAGGTATCACTAAATGTTTAAGTCATAAAAGTTTCTAATCTATTTATCTGTGTAACTGTATAGCCTTGGATGAGTTGCTTGATATTGTGGGGCCTTAATGTTCTTTTATGTAAAGCAGTCTTGGTAATATGTTTATCTCAAGGTTGTTGCAAAGATTTAGGGAGATAGCAAAGTGTCTGTCACTTTAACATAACTTTCCTATTCTTCTTTTCCCAGATTGATGGTTCTCAAAACTGTCTTAATAGCCATTATCTCTTGCCCTATGTTTGGCTTGTATGCCAAAAATCTTGATGGCTTTTTTTTTTGTTAAAGATTGCGTCCAGATTATAACGAGGTGCTTGGGCCAGAAGGCACTTTGGATCTAGGAGTGTGACTTGATGTGGTAAAATGTTACTGTACTAATAATTAGAAGATTTTAGGTTGACACTGGTTAGGTCATGACTTTCATATAGCTACAGTTGTTCTTTGAATCTAAAAATACAAAAAATAGGGATAATATGATTTTCTTTTTTTACCTAAGTTTTTTTTTTCTGCATCTAGTGGATAAGATTTTTTTTAAAAGCATAAGTAATATGTAAAGCTGCATAGACTATAAGCCTCTATTAACATATTAAACAAGGCTTTATACATTTCTCCAATGACCCTTTATTTCCTCGACTCTCAAAAAATGGTGTTTCTCAATGCCTTTTTTGATCACTCCTTTGAACCACTACTTATGCAATTAAAAGATACGTCATATACATGAATAAGAAATACTAGCCAGCTAATCCTGCCTCAGGCTGAAAAGATGTCTCTGTGGTCTTTTACACTAAATTATTAAGAAGAGCTCCTAGTTTCAAATTTGCCATCTGAATGTATAAGACAGTGAACACCTTGGGTATTTATCTCATCTTACCTCTCACCTGTCTGGAAATTCCTGTCATCAATATCTCCAGGGAAACCAGCCTGCCCTGAATGGGTATCACAAAATGTACATTCCTGTTGTTTTCAGCTCTCATTGTCATTTCCCCACAATTAACCTGACATTTGTCTCTTTGTGATTTTTGTACTTTCTGTCTCTTGTGTCACCCAGTAGGGTTAATCTTGGTTAATATGTGTTTGAGACAGCTATGATGATAATCTGATCCTTTCCCATCACTCATGTGACCTGAATTTCAGACACATTCAGCTCCCTGTGTGCAGTCCTCTCCACATGCTGCTGCTGCTGCTGCTAAGTCTCTTCAGTCGTGTCCGACTCTGTGCGACCACATAGACGGCAGCCCACCAGGCTCCCCCGTCCCTGGGATTCTCCAGGCAAGAACACTGGAGGGGGTTGCCACTTCCTTCTCCAATGCATGAAAGTGAAAAGTGAAAGTGAAGACGCTCAGTTGTGTCCGACTCCTAGTGACCCCATGGACTGCAGGCTACCAGGCTCCTCTGTCCATGGGATTTTCCAGGCAAGAGTACTGGAGTGGGTTGCCATTGCCTTCTCCATTCTACCCCTAAACTTACCAAAATTATAGCAGGAATAATATATATATGTATATATATACACATATACTCATAAAGAAGTCAAACAGAAAAGGATAACACACAGAAGATATTAAAGAAATATATAGAAGCAAAAAAAAAAAAAAAAAAGAGTTCCAAGGAGAAGAGAGAGTGCTGAAAATAGACTGACAGAATGTACAAAATCAACTAAAAGCAACGAATTCACAGCACAGAACTGTATCTGACCATCATCCTCAGAACTGAGATTCTCAGAGGACACAGAATGAGTAAGATTGGTGTAAAGTCTCCTGCTGACCCAGACCGTAAAGAACCTGCCTACAGTGCTGGAGATGCGGGTTTGTTCCCTGGGTCAGGAAATTCCCGGAAGTGAATGGCTACCCACTCCAGTACTCTTGCCTGGAAAATCCCATGGGAGGGGCCTGGTAGGCTGCAGTCCATGGGGTTGCAAAGAGTCAGACACGACTGAGCCACTTCACTTCACTTCATACTGAACACAGAGGCTTGGATGTGAGTGCTCTTGTAACCTGGAGCATCCCCAGATTGTTTCCCACGCTCAAATCCCAGGAGATTGACAGCCAGTCTTAAACAGTTCCATTAAGAAACAGAAGAATATTTTTCTGCAGGAGGTGCCTGGAAGTTAGAGGCTACCTCAGCTAAATAGGTAACGTTTCTCTGCCTGAGTCTCCTATAATGGAGCCCATCAGTTCACAAGGAACACCCATATACAGAGAGCTTCTAATCGCACTTTTTATTGCCTTAATCTGGAATGCATGTGAACAACCAAGGGTTGCCAGACATTTGAAGAAGACTTTATCAAAACATAAAAACAAACAGTTCTCAGAAAGAAAGAAAAAAAAATAGGAAATGCATAGAAAAGAAATATTAACATTAATATCCTCATTTAAAATAGACCATATTCATGAAAGAACATTATAATTGCTTTTTTATGGAAACAAAACACCTTGGCAGAGAAGTGTACAAATAGTGATTTGTATGTCAATAAATTATAGCCAAGTGAACATAAGTGGGTCAAAAGTACAATACTAACACCTCATTACTCTTTCCTTATTCTCCAGCAGAAAAAAGCATGGTAGCTTTTAATATCGGCATTAGTATTTGCCTGGTCACAAACTTTGTAAAAATAGTATTCTAGAAAATATAGTCTCTAGAATTATTTTTATCTTTTTCTCTATTTTTTTCACTCTATTCACATCTACTATTTCCAGCATGTTTATTCAGTCTTGTTTTCCTCCAGGTTTAGATTCATTGATGAAATAAATGGTTTTTCTTCCATTTCTAGGTGCTTCATAATGTTCCTATTTCCACAAATGTCTGTTTTTCCAACCATGCATAACAAAATTATTTAGAATTTTGACCTTTGTTGTTATTTCACATCTTTTATCACTTTTTTTTTAGCTTATTTTGAAATAATTGGTTAGTTTTCACCTATTTTATGAGTACATCTTTCAGGCTTTTGCAGGTTGTGTTCCCTGGGAAGCATACTCTAAGAGCCCTTGGAATGTAGAATATGTATTTAAAAGTGCTTGGAATTAACACCTGTGCAATGAGGGGAATGTACTGGGCAGGGAGAGAAGCCAAGCTAAAGGCATTCCTAGTGTCAGTATCAACTGATCTGATGGTGAGCTCTGTAGAGGTGTCCTGGGTTGGGCCAATATGCCCGAGTAAAACTGTGATAATCAATGTTTGAGGGTGCCTGCTACAGAAAGGATGGTTATTTGGTTGAGGTGTCTATGTTGCTGTCAAAAAGCCTGGAGAGGCAGACAGCTGAAGCCTTGCCATCAGCTGGGGCAACAAACCCTTTATTTGAAATAGAATCTGCACAGTGCAGCTTGGTTTTCACTACAAAGGCACAGTTATTTCCTGTAGCAACGTTGTTTTGCTTGGCCTTTTTCCTGTAATAACTTTATATGGGATCTGAACATAGTCTTTCATGTTTCATGTTTCTGTGAAACTGATTTTCTTGTACTCTTAAAAGGGAAGGCTGGTATTCCTGGTTTTGTAACCATAGGGCTCCCTCTTGTGTTGTCATTAGGATGTATTTAACTATTTTTTTCAATTTATTTTTTAATTAGAGAAAATTACTTTACAAAGTTATGATGGTTTCTGCCACACAACAAAGCAAATCAGTCATATATCACCTCCCTGTTGAGGCTCCCTCCTTTCCCCCTGTCTCATCCCTCTAGACGAATGGAGAAAGTAGCATAGATCTATATACATTACCATGTGTAAAATAGATTGTGGATGAGAAGTTGCTCTATAATACAGGAAGACCAGCCAGGTGCTCTGTGATGATCTAGAGGGGTGTATTCAACTCTTAACTGGAAACTGCATGCTTTTCCTTTTTTAGCTGATTTTCTCGGATTGGTCAATTGATTTTTAAGCTGTTACCTTCGGTTGTTGTTTTTTTCTGTTTTGCTCTCCTGGTATTAGGACTGTCAAAAAAAGTTGTTCTTTTTCTTTCCTTTCTCTTGCACAATTTTTAATGACGTACTTTGAGCTCCTTGAATATATTTTGTTGATTTGCTTTTTATAACGTTGCCTTGGGGGGAAGGTCTCAATTTGCCTTTTTTGTTTACATTTTTCTTCATCTTACTTTTAAATTAAAAATAATTTACATAAATAAAATTAAGATATTCTAAGTGCAAGTTATTTGTGAGTTTCTACAAATGCATTCACCCATTTAACCATCACAGCACTCAAGAAATAAAGCAATTTTGTCACCCACAGATTGTTTTATGCCACTTTCTAGTTGATTCCCTACCTTGAGATAACACAGTGTTGACTTTTTTCCCACCTGTATTAAAGTATATTGACATACGAGATATGTAAGTTTATTATGTACAAAATGATAATTTGGAACACTTACATATTATGAAATGATTACCATACTAAAGTCAGTTAACACTTCCATTATCTCACGCAATAACCTTTGTGAGTGTGTGTGTGTGTGTGTGTTGAGAAAATTTAAAACACACTTTCTCAGCAATTTTCAAGTGTACAATACAGTTGTTAACTATAGTCACCATTTTGTGCATTATATCCCCAGAAGTTATTTATCTTCTCATAACTGAATAGTTGTACTCTTTGACTAGTATTTCCCATTCCACTCTCTATTTCTATGCATTCAGCTTTTTAGATTTCACATAAAGGTGAGATCATATAGTATTTTTCTTTCCCTGTCTGACCCATTTTACTCAATATAGTATATTCAAGGTCCATTCAGGTTGTTACAAAAAGTGGTTTATTTCTTTATTATCACTGAATAGTATTCCATTATGTATATAAATTATATATACATAGGATATATACATATATATATAGTCACAATACTTTGTTCTTTTTATTGCTTTGTAGGATTCTCTAACAAAGGAAAAATACGTTTACTCATTTACCTGTTGATATGCATTTAATTTGTTGCCAATTGTTTGTTATTATGAATAAACCTGCCATGAACATATTTTGTCAAAGACCTTTGCGGATATGAAATTACCACTCCTCTCTCTTACATGTCTAGGTAGACATATTTAACTCTAGACGATGTTGCCCAAATGCTTTCTAAAGTGAGTGTGCCAAATAAAACTTCATCAGTTGCTTCATATGGTTTCCAACTACTGGTACTACCAGTTTTTTTTGTTTTGTTTTTTTTTATGTTAGTCATCCTATTGAGGTAAGTAGTAGTATCTTACTTAGTCATATCTTGTATTAACCTGATATCAAATTATGTTGGACTATTATTATTTTTTATTGGCTATTCATGTATCTTTCAGGAGTTTCCCAGGTGGCATTAGTGGTAAAGATCTGCCTGTCAAAGCAGGAGACACAGGAAATGTGTGTTCCATCCCTTGATCAGGAAGATCCCCTGGAGTAGGAAATGGCAACCCATGTCAGTAGTCTTGCCTGGAAAATTCCGTGGACAGAGGAGCCTAGCAGGCTGAAGTCCATGGGGTTGCAAAGAGTTGGACACAACCGAGCAACTGACCAGATAACTGTCAACTGAATTGTTCTAGTCTTCTGCCCATTTTAACAAACCTGTTTTTAAATTGTTGAACTCCAGTAGCTTTTAGGATGTATTGAATAGCTTAAAATTGTTTTTAAGATATGTATTGTGAATATTGTTCCCAGGTTTGTAGTTTGCATGTCTATTTCTCAGTAGTGTCTTCTAATGAGAGTGAGCTTTTAATTTTGCTTAAATTTACATTTTCCCCCTCTTCTATGTTTAATGCTTTTTGTGTCTTGTCTAAGAAACAATTTCTTAAACCAAGATAAAAGAAAACTTCACTTACATTTGTGTTTAGAAGTTTTATGCCCTTAATTTTTATTTCTGAGATGATATTCATTTGTTTATGTTTCATCTCCTAACCAAATATATTGAAGTATAATTTAGCACAATAAGCATACCAAGTTGAAGTACATAGTTTGATGCTTTTGACAAAAATGTACACTCGTGACTGCCACCATAATAAAAATATAAACCACTTTCATCACACCCAAATTTTCCTTCATGTCCCTTCCCTATCAGTCTCCTACACCATCACCAGCCCTAGGAAATCAGTGATTGCTTTCTGTCACTAAAACCTTAACAATACTTGAATTTCATACGAATAGAATCATGGTATGTATTTGTTGCTCTTTGGCTTATTTTACTCAGCATATTTAAAAAATTTTTCCATGCCAGCTGTGACATAGTATTTCATCCTTTTCATTTCATTGCCATTGTGTAAATATACCATAATTTGTTTATCCTATCACCTAATGATGGACATTTATTTTTCTTCCCCAATTTTTGACTCTTAGGAATAGAGCTCTACAAACATTTGTGCACACATTTTTACATAATTGTAGGAGGATATTTTTCATCCTATTAAGCAAATATCTAAATATAGGATTCCTGAATTATATTCCAAATATACGTTAAGTGATTGCCACACAATTAGGCAAAGTAGCTTTACTGTATTACACTCTCAACAGCTATGTATGAGGTGTACCAGTTGCTTAGTACTCTCAACAAAACTTGTCAGTCTTAATTCCATTCATCAGGTAGCTTCCTAATGGTATCCAATTGTGGTTGTAATTTGAATATCCTTGACAAAAGTGCTGAATATTTGTCTGTATATTGGCCTTCTTTTTATTTTCTTTAGCTGAGTGCCTCATCGAATCTTTTATCCATTTCCTAATTGGAATGCCTTTCCAATTTTTAGATTGGATCATTTATCTTCTTATTGAATTATAGGAATGTTTAATATTTTTTAGATATAATTATTTGTCACATAGAAATTATGGAAATATTTTCACCATGTTGTGCTTTTCCTTTAATTCTCTACCAGTGTCTTTTGAAGAGTAGAGTATCTTTGCAATCAAAATATTTTTGTAATTACTACTGAATCATGATTCAGTTAGAAACTAATGCAGGGAGTTCAAAGTTAAGTAAGTGTTTTAAGAAGAATATATGAGTCAATAAGTTGTGTGTCTACAAAGTTTTGGAAAGCTTGAAAGAATTGAGACTCTGTCATGGAATAAATTATTTCAAGAATCCATGACAGTTGCTAAAACCCTTACGATAAGGAAACACTACTGTTATTGCTACTGCTGGTATCACCATTTTTTACAGATTTCTTTCAATACTTACTAAACATAGAAGCAGAGACAGAGTCTAACTATTATAACAAACTCTCAACATCCAGATTTCTGTTATTTTACTTCACTGTATAAATAAGATAAAAGAAAGGTGACCTCAGTGCTGCTTTCCATTTTACAACCATGAAGAAAAACAAACAGATGAGAAACAAGAGCTAAGAAAACAGATAAATTGAACCCCTGATGGTGTTATAGTCTGTGATTCACAATTTGCCTGCAGCTCATCATTTGATGCTCTGATGTATGTTCACGTAAGGGAGTGATGAATTCCTTTCCCTTTTTAGGCACTGAATCCAATTTAACTTTTTTTTTTTTCCCTCACTTTTTGCAGTACAGTGAAACATGATTTATCCTCAAACCATTTCAAATATTTCAGTCAAGGTACAAACACTACCTCCTCCACCCCTTGCCATAGGTTGAGCAAAAAGACCTGTGAAATCAATCACACACTGCTCCAACTTTTATTCTATCTGGAAAGAATCTTGATGAAATTCCAAATATAGGACTGTGAGACTGAGAATCTCTTAGCCTTTTGAATTGCATCATTAGAAGCAGAGATTTAATAATTTCATGTCCCTTTTTCCTGTTATTTGGATAGACAGCTTACAGAGAAATAAACTTAGCACAAAGGGTGAAACTAAGTCAAAAGAAAGAAAGAGAAAAAGATTTATTTACTCATCCAATAAATATTTATTGAATGTCTATTATTTATCAGGTAACAGCCTAGTGATGGTTCCAAAACATTTAGCAAAGCAGGAAAAAAATCCCAATGGAGACAAAAATAGAGATATGTAAAGGAAAAATGTAATCATAAATGCACATAAAATTGTGATATATGTCAAAGAGAAAAAAGTAAATTACAAATGAGGATGTCTTTCAGAGGTGACCTCTGAGTCAAGACTCAGCATAATGATATAATGCAAGTCTCTGATTTGAATCATATCTTATCAGATTTGTCTTGAACTTCCCAGTTATTTAAGATAATAGATTCTTTTTCTTATGCAAGACTATTATGCTGTTTTCACTTGAAACCCACACATCACAGTTTTTTTTTTTAATAATACAGTTTTTAAGAGTTTTTCTTTATTATTTCCATTTCTAGCTATCATTTATGTGCAGAGTATGTTTTGTGCATTGGTCCATGTTCTCCAGAGCAAAGGAAAAAATAGAATATATGGACCTCTTGCTCATCTGTACGTCTTCTTTGGAAAATTCTATCTAGAGAAGCCTAGCAGGCTATTCAGATTTTTCAGTCATTTTTTAAATTGGATTGTTCATTTATTTATTTATTTGATATTGAGCTTCATGAACTGCATATTTTGGAGATTAATCCCTTGTCAGTTGCTTAATTTGCAAATATTTTCTCCCATTCTTTGAGCTGTTTTTTGATTTTGTTTATAGTTTCCTTTGCTGTACAAAAGCTTTAAATTTAATTAGGTCCCATTTGTTTATTTTTATTACCCTAGGAGGTGGGTCAATAAAGATCTTGCTGAAGTTTGTCAGAGAGTGTTTTGCCTGTTTTTCTCTAAGAATTTTATATTGATAATATCCAGCCTGACATTTAAGTCTTTAACCTATCAACATCAGTAATTATTAGAGAAATGCAAATCAAAACTACAAAGAGGTATCAGCTTACACAGATTGGAATGGTCATCATCAAAAAAAATCTACAAGCAATAAATTCTAGAGGGATCATGGAGAAAAGGGAACCTCTTACACTATTGGTGGGATTGCAAATTAGTACAGCCACTATGGAGAACAGAATGGAGGTTCCTAAAGAGATTAAAAATAGAGTTGCCATAAGATCCAAAAATCCCAGTCCTGGGCACGTATCATGAGAAAACCATAATTTGAAAAGATCCCTGTATCCCAGTATTCATTGGAACACTATCTACAACAGTCAGGACATGGAAACAATCTAAATGTCCATCAACAGAGGAATGGATAATGAAGATGTGGCAAGTATATACAATGGAATACCACTCAGCCATGCTACCACTAAGTCACTTCAGTCGTGTCCAACTCTGTGCGACCCCATCCCTGGCATTCTCCAGGCAAGAACACTGGAGTGAGTTGCCATTTCCTTCTCCAATGCATAAAAGTGAAAAGTGAAAGTGAAGTCGATCAGTCATGTCTGATTCTTTGTGACCCCGTGGACTGCAGCCTACCAGGCTCCTCCATCCATGGGATTTTCCAGGCAAGAGTACTGGAGTGGGGTGCCATTGCCTTCTCCATCACTCAGCCATAAAAAGAAACAATTCTATTTGCAGCAACATGAGTGGATCTAGAGATTGTCATACTGAATGAAATAAGTCAGAGAAAGACAAATATCATATCACATGTTTTTATATGTGGAATCTAAAAAAATGGCAAAATGAACTTATTTACAAAATGGAAATAGTCACAGTTGTAAAAACAAACTTATGGCTACCAGGGCAGAAAGGAGGAGTGAGGATGAATTGGAAGGTTGAGGTTGACATATACACACTGCTATTTACAAAATAGATATCTGTTAAAGACCTACTATATAGCATAGGGAACTCTACTCAATACTCTGTATTGGGAATACTCTGTATTCCCATACTATATGGGAAAAGAACCTTAGAAAGAGTGGGTATATGTATATGTAGGGGCTTCCCTGGTAACTGAGGCAGTAAAGAATCTAACTGCAATGCTGGAGACCTAGGTTCAATCCCTGGGTCAGGGAAGATCCCCTGGAGAAGGGAATGGCCACAAAGAGTCAGCCATGACTGAGTGACTAACACTCATTCCTCATTCATATGTATATGTGTAATTGATTCACTTTTACAGTAGAAATTAAAGCAATACTGTAAATCATCTATGCTTCAGTAATAATATAAATATTATTCAGTATATTGGAGAGAGAGAGATTTATTGCAAGAACTTGACTCACACAGTTATGGAGGCTGAGAAGCCTCAAATTCTTCAGCTGGCAACCTGGAGAAACAAGAGAGTCAATGGTATATGTGTACTCAGTCGGTTATGCCTGACTCTTTGTGACCCCGTGGATTGCAGCCCACCAGGCTCCTCTGTTCATGATATTTTCCAGGCAAGAATACTAGGTAGGCTACAGTCCATGGGGTCGCAAAGAGTTGGACACAACTGAGAGACTTCACTTTCACTTTCACTCATTTCCTACTCCAGGGGAATCTTCTAGACTCAGGGATGGATCTCAAGTCTCCTGCATCTCCTGCATTTGGCAGGCAGATTCTTTACCACTGAGCCACCGGGACAGCCCCAGGAGAGCCAATGATACAATTTCAGTACAAATCCAAAGACCCGATAACCAGGAGAGCTGATGATGCGAGTTCCAGGCCATGTCCAAACCCCAAGGCAGGAGATGACTAATGTGCCAACTGAAAAATAGGCAGAGGGAGAGAATGCTGTCTCACCCAGGCTCTCTTCACCCCAAAGGATCAGATGAGGCTGACCTTCATTGGGAAGGGTAATCTACTTTTCTCAGTCTATCAACTCAAATGTTAATCTCATTCAGAAACACCCTCACAGACTCAAGCAGAATAATATATGATCAAATATCTGGGCACCCCAAGGCCCAGTGGTTTGCAGTAATATTTTGTTAATTTTTATATTACACAGTAACTTTGAAGTTTAAATATCTTCTAACATCTGCTTTCATTATATCAAATATACACATTTCTTTTTCAATTCAGAAGTGTTTCTTAAATTACATATCAGAAATATTTTTTGAGATCCTGTATTTTTAATGTATTATTAAAATTCACTAATAATTTTAGTGAATTAAGATTGGACTGCAGGGAGATCAAACCAATCAACCCTAAAGGAAATCAGCTCTGAATAATCATTGGAGCACCAATACTTTGGTTGCTTGACGTGACGAGTTGACTGGAAAAAACTCTGACGCTGGGAAACATTGAAAACAAAAGAAGTGGGCGGCAGAGGATGAGAGGGTCAGACAGCATTACTGACTCAGCTGACATGAATTTGAGCAAACTCCAGGAGATGGTGAAGGACAGGGAAGCCTGCTGTGCTTCTTTGGAGTTGCAGAGTTGGACATGACTTAGCACCTGAAAAACACTACCAGTTTTTTAAAGTGCTTTTAACTCTACCTATGATATACATTATCTTTTTTCACAAAATATCTTTTTTCTTTACTTTAATACAATGCAGTATTTTTTGTTCTCTTCCTCCCACTGTGAGGGTAGAGACGGGAGCAATGGGGATGAAGACACCTGAGAATTTTCTTCCCGTAGAATCTTAAAGAATGTAAATATCAAAATTGGCATTGACTCCCTATAGGAATTGCTGGAAAATATAACTGAAACCTATGCTTCATATTGGTCTTAAGGCATATTTGGGGTGGTGCCTGATTATACTGGAAAATCCAAGAAAGCCACTTCTAGAGTAGTGTGGACCTAGTGGTTTGGGAATGAAGTCAACATGGCATTTATGGAAACTTGCCTAGACACCAAGTGTCTCAATTTAAATTCAAACTGTATATTTTTCTCTAAATATGGAATTAAAGGATATCCAGGACTATTTACTTCCATGCATGAACCAAATTGGAGAAGGGAATGGCAATCCATTCCAGTATTCTTGCCTGAAGAATTACATGGACAGAGAAGCCTGGCGGGCTACAGTTCATGGGTTTGCAAAGAGTCGGGTACGACTGAGCTACTAACACACACATAAACCAAATATTTGAAATGGAATACTTTTCATACTAAGTTTACTGGAGGCATGAGTTAAACTCTAATAAAAAGGAATCACTCAGTTAAACATCATGGAAAAGTATCTTCAAATGGATGAAAATGAGATGAAAGGCAGCTCCTAAGTCTACAACAGTTATGTCAACAAATGTGATTGCAGTATTTTTCAGATTTATTCCTATTCCAAAATCTCAATGGTATTTAAGCCAGGTTTCTTTAAAGGGTTATGCAACAACAAGGCTGAGGACTTCGCCAGCACCCTGTGAAGAAATGTTTGTTTAGGAAGAAGCACTGAGTAGACTACATGTGCAAGAAACCCAGGGATTCAGCAGCTATTAGGAGGGACTGTTGTGCACATTTGAAAATTGCTAGAAGCAGCGGTAGCTGCTATCAAATCCTTGTTGGTAGCTTCTGAAAATGGTATAGCTGGAAATAAAGACTCTGAGTCAGTAATCATCTCATTTGGAAGTTTCTGCTACTCTGAGGACAACTGCTGGGGACTGCCAACAGGTACATCTCAGCCAGGATCCACTGACAAGATCTCCAAGAGTCAAGTGGGAGAAGAACTTATGCTAAGTGTCAGCATCCTCTCTGAACTCACTGTTTTGAGTCATTTATGACTCATGAGGGAGAGTAGAGAGGATGAATTTTTCCACATCTCACCAAAGAGGAAGAATTCCAAAAAGCTTGAAGATCTAAAAACTATATTAGCTGAGTTCAGCAATACAGAACTAAACTTTCAACCTCATTTCAAATACAGGATATGAAATCAGTGGTATGCACATGTAGAACAGGCATTTGATTGTTTTTCTCTTAACTCCACAAACTCTCTCATCTATCTTGAGTCAGTCCAACAGAGAATTGCAAGAAAGAATAACTGGGGGATTAGCTAAATCCTCAATTAAGTTATTTACAAGATTTTAATCCTATCCCCACCCTTGAGCTAGATACTTGACTGGAGATCTTTTCATCTCTATGAAGTTAGGAAGAAGCAGAGTAAAACCCTTGTGACCTGCATCTGAATACTCCACAACTTTCCTTCAGTCCTTAAATCTGCTCTTTGCTGTCATTCTTCAAGATCTCAGTTATACCAGCCTCCCTCTCTGTCATGTGACTTCCCTAGCAGCTCTCTGTCAACCATCTTTGAAAGATTGATCTTTTAAAGAAAATCTTGCCTAGATTATTGAAAAAGAAAGGGCAGATACCAGTAACTTTCTACAAAAAATGAGCTTCCAACATCTAGTTCATTTGATGTCTTTTTTCAAAATTCACATTAAACTATTAAACATAAACTATATTAATATACAATGGTATATTAGAAGAGTCTAATAAGCAATGAAATAACAGAAGTGAGTGTATAATTGAGATGTCTTTCCTTACAGAATTTCTGCTGTCTTTAGATCTCACAATCCTAGCATTCTGTGAACAAATAAACTATGAACTGCATAAACTTCAGAGATGCAAACTGAGGAAGTAAATAAATTGCATTTCTCAGAGGATATCCTAGTGTTTTTTTGTTTGTTTGTTTTGCTTTTGTTTGTTTCTTTCATTAACCTTTGAGCAATGCATAAAGGATTGTGAAAAGCCAGAGCAACAACAATAATAGTCTATGGTACAAGCATTCATGAGCATTCATGTTTTACAACTTTTTAGTTGTGTGATAGATTAATATGTGGGTAATAAAATTATAATTATGCAATGTGATCTGGTAGGTTGTGGTTTGAATCTCTCCAGATATCTCTTTTCAAAGCTTAAAATGCCACCTTTACTTCCATGAGCTTACCTAATGACTTTTACAGATACCATCTAAAAAATCAAATATTTATTCACCATTTTATAGATGGAGGAAAAGTGGAAGCAGTGACAGATTTTATTTTGGGGGGCTCCAAATCACTGCAGATGGTGACTGCACTCATGAAATTAAAAGATGCTTTTTCCTTGGAATAAAAGCTATGATGAACCTAGACAGCATATTAAAAAACAGAAACATTACTTTGTTGACAAAGGTCTGTATAGTCAAAGCTATGGTTTTTCCAGTAGTCATGTACGGATGGGAGAGTTGGACCATAAAGAGGCCTAAGTGTCAGAGAATTGATACTTTTGAACTGTGGTACTGGAGAAGATTCTTGAGAGTCCCTTGGACTACAAGGAGATCAAACTAGTCAGTCCTGAAGGAAATCAACCCAGAATATTCATTGGAAGAACTGATGCTGATGCTGAAGCTGAAGCTCTGATATTAGGCCACCTGATGCGAACAGCTCACCTGTTGGAAAAAACCCTGATGCTGGGAAAGACTGAGGGCAAGAGGAGAAGTGGGTGGTAGAGGGTGAGATGGTTAGATGGCCTCACTGACTCAATGGACTTGAGTTTGAGCAAACTCCAGTAGATAGTGAAGGACAGGGAAGCTTGGCATGCTACAGTTCATGGGGTTGCAAAGAGTTAGACATGGCTTAGCAACTGAACAACAATGTCAAATTAAACAAATGGCTCTTTTTTTTTTAAGAAAAGATATTTATTTATTTACTTGGTTGCAATGGCTCTTAATTGCAGCTCATGGGATATTCAATCTTTGTCATGGCATGAGGAATCTTTTTCTTGTGGTATGTGAGATCTAGTTGCTGAGCAGGGATCGAACCCAGGGCTACGTCATTGAGAGTGTGAAATCTTAGCCACTGTACCACCAAAGAAGTCACCCTTCTAGTGTTTTAAAATTTCAGTTATTATATTCTTCAGCTCTGTTTGTTTCTTTTTTATACATTCTAATTCTTTGATGACATTCTCACTGTGTTCTTTTACTAAGTTTAGTGAATATCTTTATGAACATTGCTTTGACACTTTTATCAGGTAAATTACTTATCTTCATTTCATTACAGTTTTTCTCCCTGAGTTTTCATTTTATTCTTTCATTTGAAACATATTGTCTTTTCATTTTGCTTGAATTTCATTGTCTCTATGAAATCAGATGAAGCAGTAACCTATCCTGGACATACCTATGCAGGTAGTCCTTGTGTGGGAATCTCATTATGCAGTTTGTGTGTGCCTAGTAGCTTTGGTGGGAAAGTTGGATCTGAAGCAAACAGAGGTTGTGGCTTCTGCCAGGCTATACTAATGGCCACCACCTTGATGGAAGGTAGAACTAGAGCTAGCAATGCTAATTTCAGAGCCTGATGTAGGCAATGCTTTCTTCCACAGCATGATGGTGATTACCTTGTTGAAGTGTGGGCTGCAGCCAGAGGAGTGGGGCTGCTTCTCCTGTGGAGTGATGGTAATTGCTGTCTTGGTGGGAGTCTGGGCCAGAGCTGAAGGGGCTAGATTCACAGTCCAGGCTGTTCCATGGCTTCCCTTGTAGTATGCTGGCCACCACTGCCTTGGTAGGGGATGTGGCAAGAGCCCCAGGGATGTTCTGTGATCATGATGGGGTGAGATGAAAATATTTTTTAAATATTTTAAGTACTAAATGTTAGAACTTTACTTATTAAAATTTTTGACAGAGAGGGAATATGAGGCAGTCTCACTGAGTTAGCAAGACAGAGACTGGAGCTGGAGTTCATGGAGGTTGAAGGGGATATTTTCGAGAAGTGAACTAGAAGGGAATTTGCATAATGAGTGAGCTCTACATATCAGCAAAGGGATTCCATGAAGTCTTTGGCAGAATACCAATCTGCACTTCCATTAGAAGAAATTAACCTCTTGCAAAAGTAATAAATACTTTCTAGAGTTCACACAGAAAGAGTGTGCTTCTAGCAGCCAGAGTGGAAAGACTTTCCCTTAGTAATCATAATAAAGCAGCACTAGCCTAAAGGCTGCTCTGGAGCATCTTAAAACATTTTTATAAATGCTTGAAAAGATTGAACCAGTAAAACAACAGCACACCAGAATAAAGTACAAAACACATGAAATCTACAATTTCTGACACCTAAATAAAAGTTGAAAGGCATTTAAAGGTGCAGGATAAATACAATCTAATGTAGGAGAAAATTATTCAGTAGAAATATATTTAAAAATGACAGTGATGAGAGAATTAGTAAAGAACATTGAAATACTCCTTACAAATACGTTCTGTATGATCAAGAAAGTAGAGAAAAATGTAAGCATGATGAAGTGATTAACAGATGATAGAAAAGAGACCCAAGTGTAACTTACAGAGATGAAACTATATATTATCTAAAATTTAAAAATACAATGAATGGGACTAGTTTGATTGCTTGTTGAGTAGACAGTAAAGAATGCTTGAGAAGTTAGATGCCCACTGCAAAGGAGCAAAAGAGGGTTTAGAATTCAAATTTATTAAGCTCTTTTAGGGCCTAGAAATGTATGAACTACTGTACCTGAGAACAGTCAGTCAGTTCAGTCACTCAGTCATGTCCAACATTTTGTGACCCCATGGACCGCAGCACGCCAGGATTCCTTGTCCATCACCACCTCCCTGAGCTTGCTCAAACTCATGTCCCTTGAGTCCATGATGCCATCCCACCATTCCATCCTCTGTTATCCCCTTATCTTCCTGCCTTCAATCTTTCCCAACATCAGGGTCTTTTCCAATGAGTCAGTTTATTGCATGAGGTGGCCAAAGTATTGGAGTCTCAGTTTCAGCATCAGTCCTTCCAATGAATATATATTTTTTTCTGATTCTTATTTTTATTTTTTTTCCATTTATTTTTATTATATATATGGAATTTAGAAAGATGGTAACGATAACCTTATATGCAAAACAGAAAAAGAGACACAGATGTACAGAACAGACGTTTGGACTCTGTGGGAGAAGGCGAGGGTGGGATGTTTTGAGAGAACAGCATCGAAACATATATATTATCTAGGGTGAAACAGATCACCAGCCCAGGTTGGATGCATGAGACAAGTGCTCGGGCCTGGTGCACTGGGAAGACCCAATGAATATTTAAGATTCATTTCCTTTAGGATTGACTGGCTTGATCTTGCAGTGCAAGGGACTTCTCAAGAGTCTTCTCCAACAGCACAGTTCAAAAGCATCAGTTCTTCGGTGCTCAGTTTTCTTTATAGTCCAACTCTCACATCCATACATGACCCCTGGAAAAACCATAGCTTTGACCAGATGGAACTTTGTCAGCAAAGTAATGTCTCTGCTTTTTATTATGCTGTCTAGGTTGGTCATAGCTTTTCTTCTAAGGAACAAGCATGTTATAATTTCATGACTATAGTCACCATCTTTAGGATTTTGGGGACCCCAAAAATAAAGTCTCTCACTGTTTCCATTGTTTCCCCATCTATTTGCCATGAAGTGATGGGACCAGATGCCATGATATTCATTTTTTGAATGTTGAGTTTTAAGCCAACTTTTTTGCACGTCTCTTTCACTTTCATCAAGAGGCTCTTTAGTTCTTCATTTTCTGACATAAGGGTGGTGTCATCTGTGTATCTCAGGTTGATATTTCTCCCAGCAATGTTGAGTCCAGCTTGTGCTTCATCCAGCCTGACATTTCCCATGATGCACTCTACATATAAGTTAAATAGGCAGGGTGACACTATACAGCCTTGCGTACTCCTTTCCCAATTTGTAACCAGTCTGTTGTTCCATGAACAGTTCTGTTGCTTCTTGACCTGCATACAGATTTCTCAGGAGGCAGGTGAGGTGATCTGGTATTCCCATCTTTTTAAGAATTTTCCACATCTTGCTGTGATCCCTACATCAAAGTCTTTGGCATAGTCAATAAAGCAGAAGTAGGTGTTTTTCTATAACTCTCTTGCTTTTTGATGATCCAATGGATGTTGCTAATTTGATCTCTGCTTCCTTTGCTTTTTCTAAATCCATCTTGAACATCTGGAAGTTCACGGTTCACATATTGTTGAAGTCTGACTTGGAGAATTTTGAACATTATTTTGCTAGCGTGTGAGATGAGTGTAATTGAATGGTAGTCTGAGCATTCTTTTGCTTTGCCTTCCTTTGGGATTGGAATGAAAATTGACCTTTTACAGGTCATGACCTGAGAACAATAAGCTGATTTTATTTATTTATTTTTCCTGCATCTATTGAGTTTATCTTGAAGTTTTATCTTTTATTAATATAGTGTATTACATTGATTGAATTTAATATGTAAGGCTATCTTACATTCCTGGGTTAAATTGCACTTGATCATGATGTATAATCCTTATACACTGCTGCATTTGTTTTGCTAATATTTGGGAAATTTTGTGCTTGTGTCCATATGCACAAGTATAAATGCTGTTTTATAGTTTACTTGTCATGTCTTTTCCTGGTTTTGACATTAACATAATACTGACCTCATACAATGAATTGAGAAGTATTTCCTTCATTTTCATTTTTTAAAAAAGTTTGTGAAAGTTTCATACTAATTCTTTGGGCATTTAGTAGAATTCACCATTAAACATTCTAAGCCCCCCCCCCCCCTTTTTTTTTTTTACTTTGTGGGTAGATTTTTGATTAGTAATTCACTTTTTTGTTATTGTTGTTTTAGGTCTATTCATATGTGCTATTTTTCTTAAATCTATTTTAGCAATTTGCATTTTTCTAGGAATTTGTCCACTTCATGTATAGGTCATATAATTTGTTGACATAAAAATTTTAAAGTATTTCCTTACAATTCTTTTTAATTTCTTAAGGTCAATAGTAAAGTTCCACTTTCCATTCCTGATTTTAGTAATTTGATATTTTCTCTTTTTTCTTTGCCAATCTAACTAAAAATTTGTCAATTTTGTTGACACTTTTAAAGGATTTACTTTTTTTTTTTTTCAAGTTTGTTGGGTTTCTGCTCTCTATTTCATTAATTTAATTAATTTTCTCTAATCTTTAGTATTTCTTGTAGTTCAGCCTTTCTAGGGACAATTTGTCTCAATCTTTATTCATCTATGAAAAAATTCCTTTGTTTGAAAAGTTACTTTGAAGTATAAATAAGGCAGAAATCCTTAGTTGGTGAAGTATAAGCAAGGTAGAATCGTTGGTTGGAAATCCTTTCCTGTCAACACTTTGTATATCATCCAACTGCTTTCTAATCCCCATGGTTTTTGATAGTAAATAAGCTTTTAATCTTATTGAGGATCCATTGTATGCAATGATTTGCTTCTTTCTTCCCGCTTTATAAGATTCTGTCTTTTGGCTCTTGATAGTTTGATTATCATATGTTTAGATATGAATCTCTTCGAGTTTATCTTACTTGGAATTTGTTTAGCTTCCTGAATATATTGATTAATGTATTTCTTCAAATTTGAAATGCTTTCTGCTTTATTTCTCCAAGTATCTTTTTCTCCCCCTTCTCTCTTTCCTCTCCTTCTGAGACTCTCATTGTTAATATTTAGTACTATTCTTGATAATGTCACAGGGATCTCTGGAGTGGTTTATTTATTATTTATTAAGTTTATTTATTATTATTTTATTTATTATATTTTTATCTCCATTCCTCATACTGGATACTCTCAATTGGCTTATCTTTGAATTTATTGATTCTTCTGCCAACTCAAATATACTGTTGTGAGTCCTTAGTGAATTTTTCATGTCAGTTATTGGATTATTTAACTTCAGAGTTTTGACTTAGTTTTAAAAAATAATTCTAATCTCATTTTTTGATATTTTATATCAAAGCCATTATCATGAATTCCTTTAATTCTTAAGCATATTTATAATATATAATTTAAAATATTTGTCTATGAAGCTCTACAGTCATGATTTTTAAGAAACAATTTCTAGTTACTACTTTTTTTCTGTGTAGGTCAAACTTTATGCTTCTTTGCATGTCTTGTATTTGATATTGTTGTTGCTGAAACTGGATATTTTAAATTTGGTAACTCTGTATTTCATACCTCTCTTTCAAACAAGAAGGTAGATTGATTATGTGACTGGCTGGCATAAGCATAGTTGAGAAGCTAGCCACCCAAGTGGTAGTCATATCTGTACCTTTCTGCTCATAAGTGCATGGTTGTAGATATGTCTTTTTACTGACATATCAGATTTTCAAGGAGGAGAGCATACTGATGAAGAAGTACATGGGCATGGCTAATCTAGAATCTGCCTGAACCAGGACAGTGATAAACAAGTTCCTTGCCAGGATGAGCAGACAGATGCACTGGGTGTCCCCAAGAATGAAAGAGCTCACAGGAGTCCCGTGGTAGTGAAATCAGCAAAGAAGAAAATCTAGAAGTCCACATGTGGATGACATAAACCATGATTCTTAGGAAGGATGGAAAAAGTGAGATGAACCACTTCAATATTCTTTTTCTTCAGAAATTTTGCCAAATTCAAAAGTATAGAATGTATGACCCTGAAACTTGCATATTATCAAACTAAGTCATCTTGCTTTTTAAAAGAGGAACTGCAGACCAGAAGGCAGAAGTGGTTTGCATAACATCACAGTCCATTGCTAACAGAGTTGGAGTGGAGTCCAAGTTTCCTGATTTACAGCCCAGCACCGCTTTGGTTGTGCAGAATGTGACACCAGCATCTTAGACCCCAGGTATTTTTCACATACACCACAAGGAATCAAAAGAGATAAGAAAGTTTTCATGCTCTTCTTATAGTCCAAATGAAATGTCCTGTGACTTTAAATCATCCACCTATACCGTATCCCCTGTATCCAATAATCAGTTGTTTTTAACTATGGGAAAAGGAGACATATATTTCTGAAATATCACAGGTAAGTTCCTTCATAGAGCCTCTCTGGAATTCAGGAATGCTGTAAAGGCTGAATGTTATATGGGCTGAAGGAGGAAGAGGTGAGAGAAGAAAGAAATGTGAACACTCTGGGAAGAATCCCTCAAAGTCCAGAATGATAGGGCACCACAGTAGGCACAGTGCATTCTGAGTAAATAGTCCCAGAAGGACTTATGTACTTGGAAGTCTCTAAAGTGTGTATGTGCCTGTTTGTGTGAATTGATGAAGTCAGGGCTCTCTGACGTTGGTATGGAAGGGCAATACTATAACAAAAAAACATTTTCTTTTTGGGAACTGGCTTTCTAAACTTGCTTTGCCACTAACTCAAAATGAAAATTGAGCCTGGCCATCGCTCCTGTCTTTACCTCAACTTGTTCTCATCTAAAATGAATTTTGAATAGATGTCCTGTATAGCCCCTTATAGTCCTAGTAGTCTGTGGTCTTCTAAAGTTACTGAAAAAATATTTTAGGGATGAGGATGGAGAAAGGAGATCTATGCTAATGTCCCAAGAGCTTTCTTCCTACATTTAACAGGTCTCACATAGGAAAGGTCAAAGTCCTCTCTTAGGCCTCTTCTTCAGCTCCTCTCATCTGTGCTACACCATACCTGACCATTACCTGACTTCAGGTGCCATTAAGTCTTATAGCTTCTTTTTTTCAGTGTCCTTTTATCTCTAGTGCACTCCCCTACAAATAACTTTTGTTCCTAGAAATGTTGGCTTCCCAGGGGCTCCTTGCTGGGTTCCCTGGGGTTGCTGGGTATGACTAGCACTCAGCAGAAGTCCTTCTGGGGTAGAATGTTGGGCACAGGAAAGCAAATCAGAGTAGCAGTATTTCTCAAACAACTTTTCTCAACTCTGTTACCCTGATCATAGGGCTCTAGAATTCAATCTCAGGAACATTGTGTCCTCTGGACAACTAGAATTTTTGCAAACTCCATACAGCTTTCTATGGTAAAAGATAACTCACTTTGCATAAATGCACATTTTAAGAGTCATACATTGAGCACTTAAGAAGTGAGCTTCATCTTTAAAAAAAAATTCCTGCAAGAATTCAGCTCTTTTTCTGATTAGCACTATATCCAAAGACAAAGAAGAAGCCACAGAGAGATGGTAGGAGGGGTGCAATCATGATAAAATCAAATCTTATCATACCGGGTGGATGACCCACAAACTGGAAAATAAGTATACCAAAGAAGTTATTCCATGGAAATGAAGGTTCTGAACCCCATGTTGAGCTTCATAGCCTGAGGGCCTGGCAACAGAAAGAGGCGTCCCCAGAGAATCTGGCCTTGAAGGACAGTGGGGATTGACTGCAGAAATTCTGCAGAACTGGAGGAAACAGAAACTATACTCTTGGAGGATGCACAGAGGGTCTTTTACCCACCAGGACCCAGGGAATAAAGCAGTAGCTTCATAAGAAACTAGGCCAAAATTCCCATTTAGTATTGGAGGGTGTCCTGTAGAGATGAGGGGCAGATGTGGCCCACTGTGAGAGCAGGAACACTGGCAGCAGATATTCTGTTGAGCGTTCATTGCCATGGGCTTTCCAGGAGGCTGCCATTTTTTCAATAAGACCTGACCCCAACCAACAGCTTGTAAGCTCCGGCGCTGGGATGCCTCAGACCAAACAACCAACAGGCAGGAACACACCCAGCAGTAGACAGGCGGCTTAAAGTATTCCTGAATAAACTGCTGCCTGATAACAAGCATAACCCCAGGCATGGCCCTGCCTACAATAAGGACAAGACCTATCTCCACCAACAATGAGTGGGTACATTCCTCCCACCAAGAAACCTGCATACACCTCATAGACAACCTCATTCACCAGAGAACAGGCAGCAGAATCTAGAAGAACTACAACCCTGCAGCCTGCTGAAAGAAACTAATCATAGAAAATTACACAAAATGAGACAGACAGCAGAGGAACATGTCCCAGATGAAGAATCAATATAAAACTGCAGAAAAACAACTAAGTGTAGTAGGAATATTAACACACTGGATTCATCAATGGACAAATCAACCAGACAGAAAAACAGTAAGGAAACACAGGCCTTAAATGACACTTTAAACCAAATGGACTTCATTGATATTTATAGAGCACTGCATCCAAGTTCAGTTCAGTTCAGTCGCTCAGTCGTGTCCGACTCTTTGCGACCCCATGAATCGCAGCACGCCAGCCCTCCCTGTCCAACACCAACTCCCGGAGTCCACCCAAACTCATGTCCATTGAGTCGGTGATGCCATCCAACCATCTCATCCTCTGTTGTCCCCTTCTCCTCCTGCCCACAATCTTTCCCAGCATCAGAGTCTTTTCAAATGAGTCAGCTCTTTGCATCAGGTGGCCAAAGTTCAGCTTCAACATCAATCCCTCCAATGAACACCCAGGACTGATCTCCTTTAGAATGGACTGGTTGGATCTCCTTGCAGTCCAAGGGACTCTCAAGAGTCGTCTCCAACACCACAGTTCAAAAGCATCAATTCTTCGGCATTCAGCTTTTTTTATAGTCCAACTCTCGCATCCATACATGACCACTGGAAAAACCATAGCCTTGACTAGATGGACCTTTGTTGGCAAAGTAATGTCTCTGCTTTTTAATATGCTGATAAGGTTGGTCATACTTTCCCTCCAAGGAGTAAGTACCTTTTAATTTCATGGCTGCAATCACCATCTGCAGTGATTTTGGATCCCACCCACCGCCCCCCTCCCCCTCAAAAAAATAAATAAAGTTTCTTACTGTTTCCACTGCTTCTCCATCTATTTGCCATGAAGTGATGGGATCAGATGCCATGATCTTAATTTTCTGAATGTTGAGCTTTCATCAAGAGGCTCTTTAGTTCTTTGCTTTCTGCCGTAAGGGTGATATTTCTCCCAGCAATCTTGATTCCAGCTTGTGCTTCATCCAGCCCAGCATTTCTCATGATGTACTCTGCTCCAAAAGCAGCTGAATATACATTTTTCTCAATTTCACATGGAACATTCTCCAGGATTGATCACATGATGGGCCAGAAAGCAAGCCTTCATAAATTTAAGAAAATTTAAATCATATCAAGCATTTTTTTCTGACCACAACACTCCGAGATGAGATTAGAAATCAGCTACAAAGAGAAATACTGTAAAACACACATGCACATGGAGGCTAAACAATTGGCCACTAAACATCCAATGGATCACTGAAGAAATCAAAGAGGAAATTAAAAGAGAAGTACCTAGAGACAGATAAAATCAAAATCATGACAATGCAAAACTTCCAGGATGCAGAAAAGACAGTTCTAAGAGGGAAGAGGTCAGTTTTCATTCCGATCTCAAAGGACAGCAATGACAAAGAATGCTCAAACTACCTCACAATTGAACTCATCTCACGCGCTAGTAAAGTAATGCTCAAAATTCTCCAAGCCAGGCTTCAGCAATACCTGAACCGTGAACTTTCAGATGTTCAAGCTGGCTTTAGAAAAGGCAGAGGAACCAGAGATCAAATTGCCAACATTCCCTGGATCATCGAAAAAGCAAGAGAGTTCCAGAAAAACATCTATTCCTGCTTTATTGACTAGGTCTAAGTCTTTGACTGTGTGGATCACAATAAACTGTGGAAAATTCTGAAAGAGATGGGAATACCAGACCACCTGACCTGCCTCTTGAGAAACCTGTATGCAGGTAAGGAAGCAACAGTTAAAATTGGACAAGGAACAGCAGACTGGTTCCAAATAGGAAAATGAATCTGTCAAGGCTGTATATTGTCACCCTGCTTATTTAACTTATATGCAGAGTACATCATGAGAAATGCTGGGCTGGAGGAAGCACAAGCTGGAATCAGGATTGCTGGGATAAATATCAATAACCTCAGATATGCAGATGACACTACCCTTATGATAAAAAGTGAAGAAGAACTAAAGAGCCTCTAGATCAAAGTGAAAAAAGAGAGTGAAAAAGTTGGCTTAAAGCTCAACATTCAGAAAACTAAGATCATGGCATCCAGTCCCATCACTTCATGGCAAATAGATGGGGAAACAGTGGCTGACATTATTTTTTTGGGCTCCAAAATCACTGCAGATGGTGATTGCAGCCATAAAATTAAAAGACACTTAATCCTTGGAAGGAAAGTTATGACCAACCTAGACAGCATATTAAAAGGCAGAGACATTGCTTTGTCAACAAAGGTCCATCTAGTCAAGGCTATGGTTTTTCCAGTGGTCATGTATGGATGTGAGAGTTGGACTATAAAGAAAGCTGAATGCCAAAGAATTGATGCGTTTGAACTGTGGTGTTGAAGAAGACTCTTGAGAGTCCCTTGGACTGCAGGGAGATCCAACTAGTCCATCCTAGAGGAAATCAGTCCTGGGTGTTCACTGGAAGGACTGATGTTGAAGCTGAAACTCCAATATTTTGGTCACCTGATGCAAAGAGCTGACTCATTTGAAAAGACCCTGATGTTGGGAAAGATTGAAGGCAGGAGGAGAAGGGGACGACAGAGAATGAGATGGTTAGATGGCATCACGGACTCAATGGACATGAGTTTGTGTAAACTCTGGGAGTTGGTGATGAACAGGGAGGCCTGGCGTGCTGCGGTTCATGGGGTTGCAAAGAGTCAGACACGACTGAGCGAATGAACTGATACTGATACTGAAGAGGGAAGGTTATAGCAATACAATCTTACCTTATCTCAGAAAAATCCCAAATAAACAAGTTAACCTTACTCCTAAGGTACCTGGAGAAAGAAGAACAAACCAAACCCTAAGTTAGCAGAAGGAAATAAATTATAAAGATTAGAGCAGAAATAAATGAAATATAGATGACGAAAACAATAGAAAAGATTAATGAAACTAAGTCAGTTCTTTGAAAAGATAAACAAAATTAATGAACTTTTACCTGGACTTATCAAGAAAATGGAGAGGACTCAAATCAATGTTAGTCATGAAAAGGATAAGTTACAGTGGATACCACAGAAATACAAAGGATTATACAATACAATACAAAGAGACTACTATATTATCACAAGCATCTATAGCCAACAAATTGTCCACCTGGAAGAAATGGACAAATTCTTAGGAAGATAAACCTTCCAAGACCCAAACAGGATGAAATAGAAAATATGAAAAGACAAATCACAAGTACTTAAATTGAAACAGTGATTTAAAAACATCCAATGGAAAAAAGTCCAGGATCAGATGGTTTCATAGGAAAATTCTGTAAGACATATAGAAAGGAGTTAACATCTATTCTTCTAAAGCTGTTTTGAAAAATCTAAGAGGAAGGAACACTCCTAAATTCATTCTGTGGCAACAATCACTCTGATATCAAAACCAGACACATATACCACAAAAAAAGGAAATCATAGGCCAATATCATTAATAATAACCCTGGAGAAGGAAATGGCAACCCACTCCAGTTCTTGCCTGGAAAATCCCCTGGACCGAGAAGCCTGGCAGGCTATGGTCCATGGGGTCATAAGAGTTTGACACAACTTAGTGACTAAACAACCACCACCATCATTAATAACCACAGATGCAAAAATTCTCCACAAAATGCTAGCAAGCCAAATTTGACAATATATTAAAAGAATCAGACACTATGATCAAATAGGAATCATCCAAGGGATGCATATATTCATCAATAACTCTAAATCAGTGTGATACACCACATTAACAAAAGTGAAGTGAAAGTCATTCAGTCGTGTCTGACTCTTTGTAACCCCATGGACTATACAGTCCATGAAATTCTCCAGGCCAGGATACCAGGGTGTGTAGCCTTTCCCTTCTCCTTGGGATCCCAACTCAGGGATCGAACCCAGATCTCCCGCACTGCAGGTGGATTCTTTACTAGCTGAGCCACAAGGGAAATCCCCACATTAACAAACTGAGGAATTAAAATTATGATTGTACTTCCCTGGTTTTCTAGTGGTTAAGAATCCTCCTGACAAAGCAGGTGACACGGGTTCAATTCCTGGTCCAGAAAGATTCCACATGCAACTAAACCCATGTGCCACAAATACTGAGCCCTTGCTCTAGAGCCCACTAGCTACAACTACTGAGCCCATGCACTACAACAATTGAGCCCACACATCTAGACCCCATGTTCTGCAACAAGAGAAGCCACTGCAGTAAGAAGCCCACACACTGCAACTAGAGAGTAGCCTTCACTCACCACAACTAAAGAAAGCTCTCATGCAGCAATGAAGACCCAGCACTGTGAAAAATAGATAACTAACATTTTTAAAAAATTTTAAAATATCATGGCATCTCAATAGATGCAGAAAGAGCTTTGACAAAACCCACCACCTATTTATGATTTAAAGAAAAAAAAGCTTTTTCAGGAACTGGGCACAGAGGCAACATACCTCAGCATAGTAAAGGCCAGATATGATAAGCCTATAGCTTGAGTACTATAACATCATACTCAACAGTGACAAGCTGAAAGCATTTCCTCTAAGATCAGGAACAAGGCAAGGAATTCCACTCTCACCACTTTTACTCAATGTAGTTGTTGAACTCCTAGTCTTGGCAATCAGTGAAGAAAAAGAAGTAAAGGGAATCCAAAGTGAAAAGAAGAAGCAAAACTGTCACTTTGCAGATGACATACTATAAATAGAAAATTCTAAAAACACTACCAGAAAAGTATTAAAACTCATCAAAAAATTTGATGAAATTGCAGGACACAAAATTAATGCATATAAATTTCTAGCGTTCCTGTATGCTGACAACAAGAGAAGAGAGAGAGAAATTTAGGAATCCCGTTTACCATCATATCAAAAAGAATAAAACGCTTAGGAATAAACCTACCTAAGGTGACAAAAGACCTGTACTTCAAGAACTGTATGACGCTGATGAAAGAAATCAAAGATGACACAAACAGATAGAAAGTTATACCGTGTTCTTAGATTTGAATAATAAATATTGTTGAAATAACTATACTATCCAAGGCAATCTACAGATTCAATGCAATCCCTATCAAATTACCAATGGATTATTCACAGAACTAGAACAAAAAATATTAAGTTTGTAGGGAAACACAAAAGACCTTGAATAGCCAAAACAATCTTAAGAAATAAAAAAGGAGCTGGAGGGATAAGCCGCCCTGACTTCAGACTATACTACAAGGTTACAGTCATCAAAACTGTATGGTACTGGCACAAAATCATATAGATCAATTAAACAAGGTGGAAAGTCCAGAAATAAACCTATGCACCCATGGTCAATTAACCTGCAACGAAGGAGGCAAGACATATAATGGAGAAAAGACAGTCTCTTTAATAAGTTTTGCTGAAAAAACTTGGCAGCTACATGTAAAAAAAAAATGAAATTAGAGCATTCTCTAGCCACAAAAAATAAACTCAAAATGTATTAAAGACCTGAACATAAGATTAGATAATATAAAACTCAAAGAGGACAACATAGGCAGAACACTCTGCTGTAAATTGCAGCGGTATCTTCTTAGATCTGTCACCTAGAGACATGTAAATAAAGACAAAAATAAACAAAAGGGACTTAATTAAGCTTAAAAGTTTTTGCACAGCAAAAAAGCTCCATAAAAATGAAAAGACAACCTACATAATGGGAGAAAATATTTGCAAGTGATGTGACCCACAGGGTTTAATCTCCAAACTATGCAAATAACTCATACAGCTTAATACCAAAGACACAAACAACCCATTTGAAGAATGGACAGAAGATCTGAATAGACTTTTCTCCAAAGAAGGCATACAGTGTATGGACTGGCCAAACAACACATGAAAAGACACTCAGCATTACTAATAATGGGAAATTATTTGAATTGCTACATAAATTCAAATAAAAACTACAGTGAGGTATGTATCACTTCACCAGTCAGAGTGACCATCATCCAATAGTCCACAAATAATAAATGCTGAGTAGGATGTGGAGAAAAAGAAGTTATCCTATGTGTTGGTGAGAATGTAAACTGGTACAGCTACTATGGAAAACAGCATGGAGGTTCTATAAAAACTAAAAATAGAGCTACCATACAGTTCTGCAATCCTACTTCTGGATATTTACTCAGAAGAAAAACATAATTTGAAAAGATACATGCACCCTATTGCTAATTCAGCACTATTTACAACAACTGAGGTGGAAGTTACTTAAATGTTCACTGACAGATGATTGGATAAAGATGATGTGGCTTATTTATGCAATGATGAAGTTTTCAGCCATTTAAAAAAGTGTGAAATAGTGCTATTTGTAGCAACATGGATGGGCTGAGAGATTTTCATATTAAGTGAAGTAAACCAGACAAAAACAATATAATGTGATGGTGCTCATATGTGGAATCTAAAAATAATGATGCAAGACACTTATTTACAAAACAGATGCAGACTCATGGTCTTAGAGAACGACAAGTGGCAAAGGGTGGGGAAAGAAACGTGTTGGAGTTTGGGACTGAAATGCACACACTGCTGCCGCTAAGTCCCTTCAGTTGTGTCCGACTCTGTGCGACCCCATAGACGGCAGCCCACCAGGCCGAATGCACGCACTACTCTATTTAAAGTAGATAACCACAAAGGACCTACTATGTAGCACAAGGAATTCTCTGTTCACTACTCCATAATAACCTAAATAGGAAAACAATTTGAAAAAGAAGAAATATATGTAAATACATAACTGACTCACCTTGCTGTACACTAAAAACTAACACAATACTGTTAATTAACAGCTCCAATATAAAATAATTTTTTAAAAACAGTAAAAAAAAAAGACACATCTAACTATTGTGGCTGCACCAGAGTGACATAAAATATTACTTATAAATATATAAGCAGACCTGAAGCTGACTGTGGCTCAGATCATGAGCTCCTTAATGAAAAATTCAGGCTTAAATTGAAGGAAGTAGGGAGAACCAATAGACCATTCAGTTCAGTTCAGTTCAGTTCATTCGCTCAGTCGTGTCTGACTCTTTGAGACCCCATGAACGCCAGACCCCCTTGTCCATCACCAACTCCCGGAGTTCACCCAAACCCATGTTCATCGAGTAGGTGATGCCATCCAACCATCTCATCTTCTGTCATCCCCTTCTCCTCCTGCCCTCAATCTTCCCCAGTATCAGCAGGTATGACCTAAATCAAATCCCTTATACTGTACAGTCTAGATGATGTATAGAGTCAAGGGATTAGATCTGATGGATTGCCTGAAGAATTGTGGACAGAGGTTTGTAACATTGTACAAGACACAGTGACCAAAACCATCTCAAATTAAAAGAAGTGCAAGAAGGCAAAGTGATTGTCTGGGAAGGTTTTACAAATAGCTGAGGAAAGAAAGACAAGATGCAAAAGACAAGGGAGAAAGGGAAAGAAATACCCAACTAAGTACAGAGTTCCAGAGAATAACAAGGAGAGATAAGAAGGCTTTCTTAAATGAACAAAGGAAAGAAATAGAGAAAAATAATAGAACAGGAAAGACTAGAGATTTCTTCAAGAAAATTGGAGATATCAAGGGAAACTTTCATGAAAGGATGGGAATGATAAAGGACAGAAATTGTTATGATTTAATAGAAGAGAAGGGATTTAAATCTATACAAGAAAATCTTGAAAGTGAAAGTCACTCAGTCATGTCTGACTCTTTGCAACCCCATGCACTATGCAGTCCATGGAATTCTCCAGGCCAGTACTGGAGTGGGTAGCCTTTCCCTTCTCCAGGGGATCTTCCCAACCCAGGGATTGAACCCAGGTCTCCTGCATTGCAGGTAGATTCTTTACAAGCTAAGCCACAAGGGAAACCCAAGAATCCTCGTGTGGGTAGCCTTTCCCTTCTCCAGTTGATCTTCCCAACCCAGGAATCGAACCAGGGTCTCCTGCAGTGCATGTGGATTCTATACCAAATGAACTATGAGGGAAGTCCCTTAATGACCTGGATAATCACAAAATTGTCACTCACCTAGAGCCAGACATCCTGAAGTGTGAAGTCAAGTGGTCCTCAGGAAGCATTACTATGAACATAACTAGTGGAGGTGATGGAATTCCATTGAAATTAAATAGAATTTTAGTTATTTAAAATTCTAAAAGTTGCTGCTGCTAAAATGCTACACTCAACACATCAGCAAAATTGGAAAACTCAGCAATGGACACAGGACTGGGAAATGTCAGTTTCCATCCCAATCCCAAAGAAGGGCAAGGCCAAAGAGTGTTCAAACTACTGTACAATTGTGCTCATTTCACTGCTTGCAAGGTTATGCTCAAAATCCTTCAAGCTAGGCTTCAGCAGTACATGAAACAAGAACTTGCAGATGTACAAGCTGGGTTTCAAAGAGACAGAGGAACCAGAGATCAAATTACTAACATCCATTCTATCATAGAAAAAGCAAGGGAATTCCAGAAAAATATCTACTTCTGCTTCATTGACTATACTAAAGCCTTTGACTGTGTGAATCACAACAAACTGTGGAAAATTCTTAAAGACCAGACCATCTCACTTGTATCCTGAGAAACAGGTATGCTGGTCAGTAAGTAACAATTAGAACTGGTCATGGAAGAAAGGACTGGTTCAAAATTGGAAAAGGAATACGTCAAGGCTGTATATTGTCACCCTGCTTATTTAACTTAAATGCAGAGTACATCATGCAGAATGCCAGGTTGGATGAATCACAAGCTGGAATCAAGATTGCCAGGAGGAATATCAACAACGTAAGATGTGCAGATGATACCACACTAATGGCAGAAAGTGAAGAGGGACTAGGTGGCCTCTTATTGAGAGTGAAAGAGGAGAGCGAAAAAGCTGGTGTATTGCTGATCCTGTTCACAGTGCTAGTTGTCTCGATGTGTCTACTGTGCACACAGTTCGCTGAACCCATGGTAGGCAAGGTGCAAGTTAAGAGGCTGGAAGAAAATGCGAGGAGCCATAGGAACTGCAACACGTTTATTCTCTCCTGGCTGGGACAGCAATCGTAGCTGCAGCTACATAACATAATACAGCACAGACCTTCAGTGTTTTTCCTTATTGTTCAGTCTCTCAGTCATGTACGACTCTTTGCAACCACATGGAATGTAGCATGCCAGCCTTCCCTGTCCTTAACCATCACCCAGAGCTTGCTCAAACTCATGTCCACTGAGTCATTGATGCCATCCAACCACCTCATCCTCTGTGGTGCCCTTCTCCTCCTGCCTTCAATCTTTCCCAGCATCAGTCTCTTTTTGAAAGAGTAGGCTCTTCTCATCAGGTGGCCAAAGTATTGGAGCTTCAGCTTTAGCATCAATACTTCCAATGAATATTCAGGATTGGTTTCCTTTAGGATTGACTGGTTCATTCTCCTTGCAATCCAAGAGACTCTCAAAAGTCTTCACCAACACCACATTTCAAGAGCATCAGTTCTTCGGGGCTCAGCCTTCTTTATGGTCCAACTCTCACATCCATACATGACTACTGGAAAAACCACAGTTTTGACTATACAGAGCTTTGTTGGCAAAGTAATGTCTCTGCTTTTTAATATGCTGTCTAGATTGGTCATAGCTTTTCTCCAAGGAGCAAGCATCATTTAATTTTATGGCTGCAGTCGCCATCTGCAGTGATTTTGGAGCCCAAGAAAATAAAGTCTGTCACTATTCCCAAGTCTGTCACTGTTTCCCCTTCTATTTGCCATGAAGTGATGGGACCAGATGCCATGATCTTAGTTTCTTGAATGTTGGATTTTAAGCCAGCCTTTTCACTCTCCTCTTTCACCTTCATCAAGAGGTTGTTTGGTTCCTCTTTGCTTTCTGCCATAAGGGTGTGTCATCTGCATATCTGAGGTTATTGATATTTTTCTTGGCAATCTTGATTCCAGCTTGTGCTTCATCCAGCCCGGCATTATTCATGATGTACTCTGCATAGAAGTAAATAAGCAGGATGACAACATACAGCCTTCATATACTCCTTTCCTGATTTGGAACCAGTCCGTTGTTTCATGTCCGGTTCTAACTGTTGCTTCTTAACCTCCATACAGATTTCTCAGGAGGGAGGTAAGGTGGTCTGGTATTCCCATCTCTTTAAGAATTTTCCACATCTTGTTGTGATCCACACAATCAAAGGCTTTAGCATGGTCAATGAAGTAGAAATAGATGTTTTTCTGAATTCTCTTGCTTCTTCTATGATCCAACGGATGTTGGCAATTTGATCTCTCTTTCCTCTGCCTTTTCTAAATCCAGTTTGAACATCCTGAAGTTCAAGAATATCTGGAAGAGCTTTTCTAGGTGAAGCTTATATATACTTACAGAACAAAAGTAGCCCATGGCCAAGTGAGTACCTCCTGACCTGCATGCACATTGCTATAAGTGATCTCAGCTGTTAGATAACCACGTGGAATCATTGGTTACAGAAAATGAGGTGAGATGCCATTGAGAGTGTGGTGCCAGAGAGACTGACTGGTGCCATCTTGTTAATTTCCCCACAGCTGACCTGAAACTCAGCATTCAAAAAACTAAGATCATGGCATCAGATCCCACCACTTCATGCAAATAGAAGGGGAAAAAGTGGAAGCAGGGACAGATTTTACTTTCTTGGGTTCCAAAATTACTGCAGACAGTGACTGCAGCCATGAAATTAAAGGTGCTTGCTCCTTGAAAGGAAAGCTACGGCAAACCTAGGCAGCATATTAAAAAACAGAGACATCACTTTACAAACAAAAGTCCGTATACTCAAAGCTGTGGTGTTGTCAGTAGTCATGTACAGATGTGACAGCTGGTCCATAAAGAAGGCTGAGTGTTGAAAATTGATGCTTTCAAACTGTGGTGCTGCAGAAGACTCTTGAGAGTCCTTTGGACTGCAAGGAGATCAAACCAGTCAATCCTAAAGGAAATCAACCCTGAATATTCATTGGAAGAACTGAAGCTGATGCTGAAGCTGAAGGACGTGAATTTGTGACTAAACAACAACATGAATACATTTTCTCATATACTAATGGGTGTAATTAGTCTTATTGTGGTGATCATTTCACTTAACACAAAAAGGTCAAATCATTATGGTATATACTGTGCTAGGCTTAGTTGCTTAATCATGTCTAATCTGTGCAACCCTGTGGACTGTAGCCCAGGCTCCTCTGCCCGTGGGGATTCTCCAGGCAAGAATATTGGAGTGGGTTGCCATGCCCTCTTCCAGAGGATCTTTCCAATCTAGGTAATGAACCCAGGTCTCCCGCATTACAGGTGGATTGTTTACCATCTGAGCCACCAGGGAAGCCCATTATGATGTATACCTGAAACTAATATAATATTTTATGTCAAATATACCTCAACAAAAGATATTTTCTCATCTTAAAAAAAGTAGTAGACTTAACAGGCCAGTGGAAGTGAGTACTGAATTTTTAATTTAGGGAAATAGTATAGACTTCATGAAAGCTGGGAGCACTCCTTACCTCATGCAAAGTTGATTTTGCACAATTAGGTCAAAAGGAGATGTTTCACTTGAATTGTTTGTGAGGCATGTTAAACTAAGCATTCTCAAGAAAAGAAATTCTCACTGCAGAAATGTATATGGGAAATGTTTGAAGTGACAGTGAGTTAACGTTTGGTGGTGGTGGTTTAGTGGCTCAGTCGTGTCCGACTCTTGCAACCCCATGGACTGTAGCCTTCCCAGGATCCTCTGTCCATGGAATTCTCCAGGCAAGATATTGCAGTGGGTTGCCATTTTCTTCTCCCGGCAATCTTCCTGACCCAGGGATCAAACCTGGGTCTTCTGCATTGCAGGCAGATTCTTTACCAATTGAGCTATGAGGGAAGCCCTGAGTTAACATTTATATAGTGCTTAAGATTCTATTATTCCCCTTATTGTACAGATTAGGAAACTGAGTCACTGGGAAGTTAAGTATGGTGGGTAATGTCCCACAGCAAGAGTTTTAGAATTAATATTCCCAGTCAGACAGGGAGCAATTCCATGTTTTAACCACTAAACTGCTCAGACTCTGCCTAAACTAAGTGTTGAACATTCAACATGTGTTATTTCATCTGACCTTTAGGACTCTTTGTTGCAGATTTTTTAAAAGACAAATTTGAGGTCAGAGAGAAGTTACTGTCTTTTCTTGTCCAGGATCATATAGTCAAAAAGTAGAAAAACTGAAATTTGGACCAAAACCTTTTCCTCTCTGTGCTGGATATTCAGATCTTTTCCATCTGAATCTAGTTCAGATTCTGCTTTATTTAAGAAGAGTTGCAATCAAGCAACAAAACTTGCTAAGCAGGAAGGAATGTGGTTAGTTACTCTCTCCCCACTCTCATTTGGCAGAAGGACAGAAGAAGGTTGAGGAAGTCTTGCCAAGGTCACCCAGCCCACTAGAGTGGATCTGCGGTTGAATTCATGTTCAGGAACTTTTCTAATTTCATTTTTACATAAGAACAATTAGAAACATTTTTATAAAAAAAAAAGTCCTGACCCAGAGAATGGCCTGTGTTTGCAAGCTCTGGTCTTGTCTTCATCCCTGATGAGCTGTTCACCTTTGGTAGCTCATGTCATCTCCGTTGCCCTTAGTTCCCTCATGTGAAAAAGTGAGAAAGCAGAACTGAGTCATCTCAGCAGAGGAACTTGTTGCGGAGACAGGGTAAAAAACACTGCACAGGGAGTGGCCAGGGCTTTGGGTGTCCCCATTTCCACTTTCTGTTTCAGCCTGTTTTCTACTTTGCTTTATATACAGCAGATTCTATATATCTACCATATGTTTACCACCAACAAATTAGTAGTAATAGCAATAATGCTATTTATTGAATGCCCACTATAGTGAGTATATAAATTTACATTTCTGAGGAGACTGAGGATCCCACTAGCCTGAGATCACAGCAAAAATGATGGATCTAGTGTTTGTACATAGGTGCGGGGGAGGGAAGGGGACATTTTACATAAAGGACTAATATAGGATAGGTAGGGACAATGGGTTCAACAATTAGTATCCATCTAGAAAACATATTCTAATGCTATATGTTTGTTTGAAAATATAGGATTAGAGATGATTTCTTGGTGTCTTCTTTGATATTTCAAGAATGCTGGGTCTGCTTCTTGCTAGGGCTATACAGAAATTGCTGGACTAATGTGAAGAAGGAAAGAGCATTCCTCATTCCAGGATACCAGCTTACCTGCATCAAACATAGACAAGGCTGTATTCTGAACAGGTAGTATAATTCAGTACCCTCATCAAAAGAGTCAACAAGACTAGTCAGCATACGGATTGAGGACCAGGAACCAAGGACTGAATAACAGTGAAACTTAACTAAAAACTTCTACCAATGGTGAGGGGCAGAGCAGATGGTGAAATTGGGATGGAGTCTGAGATTCCCTGATATAGTAATGAATCTTCTGTTTCTGCTCTGTTTCACGTAGAAACTGGGTACTTTAAGAGTCCAAGGCTGAATCTCTTAGTAGATCCAAAAGCCACACTCAATGAAGGTAAAATCAGAATAATGGTGAATTCTAACATTTTCTAAGCCTATGATCTCTAACTATGTCTCCCATTTATCTCTTCTTGTATGCCTTTCTCTCCAACTATTCTAGATGAATACTAATTATTGAACCCATTGTCCCTACCTATCCTATATTAGTCCTTTATATAAAATGTCCCCTTCCCTCCTCTGCACCTATGTGCAAACACTAGATCCATCATTTTTGCTGTGATCTCAGGCTAGTGGGACCCTCAGTCTCCTCAGAAATGTAAATTTACATACTCAGTATAGTGGACATTCAATAAATAGTATTATTGTTATTGCTACTAATTTGTTGGTGGTAAACATAAGCATATCAAATTGTTGTGTTGAACAAAATGTTCATTTGGGTCTTCCTGTAACATCTTATGGAAAAATATTAAATGAACTTTTTGGCCAACCCAATAAATCACTGATGTTTTGTCTCATTGGGCTGAAGCATAAAGCAGTATTGAATGTCATTTCACCCGCCACTGGTAAGGACTAGAAATCCCCCGACCAGTGAAGTCAGTCTCTGCTTCAGGCAGGCTCTTAGAACACCGGGCTCCTACTTGGAAAACAGAGAATAATAACATGTATCCTGTCTTATCTTGCCTCAGTGGGGAGGTGCTGCTGAAGGGTGATAGTGCTTAGTGAATATGAAAGAGCTGTACCATGATACGGGGTCTGTAGGAATTCTGTATATGGAGAGGAGTCCAGACTGCATGGACACCTCTGCTTAGAGGGCTGACAGTGCAAGATAAGCCTGGAAATCTTTGAGCAGTGTGTCTAAAACAAGTCAGATTTTTCTCCTCCTTCTCACTTAGATCTCAGGCAGTGATACTGAATTTCCATTTCCTTAGTTAGCCCAGGCTTATCTTTCCAGCTCCCTTTGCTCAAGTGGAGGAGCTTTAGTTCACCACTGAATTATTACTGTCCCAACCCCTTGTTTGAAGGACCTGGAATACCAAGATATTCCATAGGGAAGCATGAGAGTCAGATCTATGCAGCTAAGGAAATCCTTCCACAAAACTTTTCTTCTGAGCAACTCAGGGGAACAGAGCAATGCACTAACATGTTTGTTAACAAGAAGTCCAACAAGCTGTTTAGTTGAGCTGGGGAAACCAAAGGGTGAGTCTAGGGAACTGTTCCCAGGAGAGGCTGTGCCTACTTAATAAAGCAGAACCTCAGCTTTAGTGATTATCAAACTTCAGTGATTATCATTTTCTCTGCAGGGGTCTCTCTCTGCCTGAGTTGAGGAGCAGGGAGCTTCTGGGAGGCCCCAGTTTTCTCTTCATGCCTCCCTCAATTAATACTAATTGGGAACATGAGAATGCAGAACAGGATGCAAAAAAAGCACCTCTAGAAAACGGTTCTCCTGGGAATCCTTTCCCCAGGCCTGTGGGAGGTACCAGCCTCGCAGTTTTGCTTGAGCGATGCAGAAGGGCATCTATTCCCTATGTTCATAGGAGGCCCTGTGGATGTAGAGTGGGAGTCAGGAGGCCTGAGCTTTAATCGAGGTTCTGCCACTAACTAACTCTGACCCAAAGTGGGTTACGCACCTTTCCTGAGCTGTGTATATTTTTTAGATTCTAGGTATTCTTGCCAGAAGAATCTTTGCCACAGGCAGTTTTGCCATAAGAAAAGGACATAATGAAAAAGATAAAAAGAAGATAATTAAATATGAAAAATTAATAAAATTGTAAAAATATTTCATTGTGAAGAGTAAAAATACAAAAATATCTGAAAACAAACTGGTGTAGCTTCATACTTATAGTTGTATTAGGGTATATCTTAGAGGAAGCAGTGATGTTTCCTTTCTCAAAGTCAATATTAAGGACTCAGGATCTAATAGTGGATGCAAGTTGTTTATGATATAAAAAAAAAAGTCTGCCATAAGTCACTTTCAATTTCCCTGGAAGTATAACAAACAGGAGGGATGCAGCTGTTTCTTATCAATATATGTAGTATACATAGTTGGAAGCATATATCTAGATTTTATTTAAATTTTCCATCATATGTCCAGTCCTAATATTTCACCAAATTATCTCAGCTAGATTCTGTGCCAGACACCAAAATTCTGTCTACATTATGTTCTCCACTATAAAATAGCAAAAAATAATCACCATTTTCAAGAACCGTATTCATCAGGAATCATATGGTTATTTTTTTTGAGACAGGAGAAATCTTATTCTTATTTTGCTTCCAACTTCAAATGTTGCTTGATACATTTGGTAAACACAGCACTAAAGAACAAGCCATTGTATATAAATTAGCTAAAGAATTGATAATTAATGTTATTGAAGACTGCGGTGAATTATAATTTTTTATCTTTAATGCCCAAATTGGTGTATGAACAACTTGCTGTGTCGTGAAACTACTTGCAGAAAAAGTGTTTACAGTGAAAATACTAGCCAAAATGTTTAAAATATATTATATATATATAAAATATGGATATTTAATTTTATGATTAAAAATCCAATTTTATGATTGATTTCTTTGATCTGTAATTTTGTGAAGTATGATAAATGATTTGTTTTTTGTTCTGATATCCAGGATAACAGCATCAAGAAATAAGAATGTAGTTTCTTTACTTGTACTTAAGGGGAAAAAGTCTGTTGAGTATGAAAAAAGCAAAGGGAGAGTAAGATCATTATATGCCCCAAGAGACAGCTCACCTCCAAAAGAAGAGGGGTGTATTCTGTATTGTCACACTTATTTGCTCTTTCAGAACATTTAAAACATATCATTTCCTTTTTAGGAAGAACAACATTTCCTCTTAAGGAAAAAAAAAAAAAAAAAGATCAGTTCTGATCACCTGCCTATGCATTCATCTCTGCTTTTCTCATCCCCGTAGACATGTATACTACTTATGTCTCATGACTCTGAGTGTACTGAAAAGTTAGAACCTCAAGTGCAATTTTTAGTGTTGATAATACTATAGAAGAATATGCAGTCAGAAAACCTTGGGTTTAAATTCCAATTCCACAAATCAGAAGTTGTAAAATTCAGTTCAGTTTAGCAAACCCCTTTTCCCTTCATTTTTAAAACTGAAAAAGTTAATAATACCTACTTGAAGGTTATTGAGAGAATAGAGATACTTTCTGCTGGCAGATAAGAGGTGCTATAAGAGTAAAACCCAACTTTGCTGGTTTTTATTATTATCAGCATTATCTTTGCACATCTAGTACCTAATAGGATCAAAGAGATGACTCCTAAATCGATAAGAAAAATAGTTCGTTGAAGAAGTTCTGTGTCTCTTCAAAAGTCCTGCAATCACTCACAGACTGAACTGCTTAAAAGTGGTCAGAAACACTTCTGAAACTGACTCAACTCTTTAGTTATCTTTGAGAGTCTAAAGTTTTCTGACTAGGGGCAAGCAGATCGGAGCATTTCTTTTAGTCATAATCTAAGAGGAGATCATATCTAGAAACATATGGGACCTCAATTATTGCATACTAAACTTAATGAGTTATTTGGAAAAATCAGGGTGCGTAACAAAGTTCCCTGATCAAAGCCTGGTACAGTGAGGAGGTTCAGTTAATATTAAATGTCTATCTTCTCCTTTAGAAACGTGAGACTACAAGAATCCTTATCACAGTGTGATCGTTTTTCATCTCACAGTACTGCTTATAAGTTCTGGTCTTCCTGTATGTTCTATTGAAAATACATACTTAATTGACTTTAAATACCAGAAAACATTTTTTTTAAAAAACAATGTGTAAAGCAGTTTTAGGTTCACAGTAAAATTGAGTAGAAACCACAGGCTACCATATAGCTCCTGCCTTGACCCGTGCACTGCCTCCCCGACCATCAACATCCCCCATCAGACTGATACATTTGTTACAGTTGATGAACCTACACTGACATATCATTATCAGCCAAAATTCATAATTTACGTCATTATCACCAAAGTACAACAATGGTGTATGCTCAATGGGTTTCAACAAATATGTAATGACATGCATCCACCGTGACAGTATATTTTAGTTTAGTTTCACTGCCCTAAGAATACAACTGCTACACTTCTTTGTCTCCTACAACCTAGCCCCTAGCTAGCCCCAAATCATTGATTGTTTACTGTCTACATACTTGATTCTTCCCTAAGTATGATGGAGAATTGGTGTCAGTTTATACTGTTTTTCAAAGCAATCATAAGGAATTCTGAAAAAGCTAATAAAGCGACCAATAAGAAGTCAGAGATGTGAATGAGGTGGGGTGAGGGTAAGAAAGAGGAAGAGAACAGTTGAGAAGATATTCAAAAAGGCAAAAGAAGGACTGTATGTCAGAGAAGAGCAGGGGCATGAGAACATTAGATAGGTCACTAGGAAAACATTTAGTTTCTTGGTTTTATTATATGAAAGAGGGGGAAAGTGACTTATATTCATTGGCTTTTCAGTGCCATATAAAACTTGGTCCGTAGCAGTTAGGCTAGAGGAAGGTGAACAGGATAGAATCTGGTGACAGGAAGAGAAGCTGGAAGTCAGAGAGGACAATCAGAACTGGGAGGGAAATGAGTATCTGAGGAGGTGGCCCAGGGTTTAGGGAAGGAGCAGATTTTTCTTTTTTCAGATGTTGACTAAAGGGAAGTTTTGTCTGTTGGCAAGAGAAGGAAGTCAGAATAGAGGCATTGTGGGGTAGGTTTGTTTAGAACAGAAATCAAAGACTCACATTTCTGAGAGAAAGAACATCTGCAAATGAGATGCTGTTTCTGCAAATTTCATTGCTCCTGACTCTTCTCCCATGTGGTGACAGTAAAAATGGTAAGAATTCTGTTCAAAAAGACGTGTGTGTGTGCGTGTGTGCATGTGCATGCATGCAGGAAGGCACATCCACCTGTTTGAGCTTGTGTGTGTGAATGTGTGGTATGCATGTGTGTATGGAGTGGCTTCCCAACCTAGAGACTGAGAACATCAGCCTAATTTCATTCCAGTATCACTGACTCCAGGTCCATGTGCCCTTTTGAGGGCTATCTATTATGTATGGGTCCCTGGGGCAGCCAAACGTTTGCTGAGGTGTCTTGCTTTTCCCCTAAATTCTGAGTTTCCTCTCTTTGGCACCTTTCTTTCTGTGCTCTCTCTCCTTCCCAGTGCCCCTTCTCATTCTCTTTGTTCTTTTCCCAGACTTCCAGGAGCCAATCACTTTCCAAATCATTCGGATCTCATCATTTTATAGCCGATTCCTTACACAAAATCTGGGCTCAGCTTGGTTGAATGAGTTGCAGACTCATGCCTGGGAAAACAACTCTGACACAGTCATTTACCTGCATCCTTGGTCCAAAGGCAACTTCAGTGATGAGGAGTTGATAGAAGTGGAAAAAATACTTCATACATTCTTCATTAGACTTGGCCAGGCACTTTACAACCATGCCAGTCAATGGAAGCTTGAATGTAAGTTCAGTTCCCTCAGTGGGTATTGGGGATATGGTGCAAGTTATGGTGTGTGTATGTGTGTGTCTCAGTGAGTTTCTTATTTCTCTAATAAGCAGCCTCCATCAATTCTGAGCCTTACCAGACACTCTCATCTTCCTCATTCCTTAATTCACTTCTTGAAGTGTGATTTTATCACCCATTCAATTGCTTTAGCGATCAGTCTGTATATTCAGTGTAACCTACAGCATTCTACTCACCCTACATTATTATAATCCCAAATCTCTCACACTAAGTCCTTCCTTATTTTTTTACCTGCATAGTTTACAATGCCTTCTTCAAATACTTTGCCCCTCATGGCATTCACCTCTTTCTGCATCTCCAACTACTACTAGTTCCCAATCTCTGAACCTCCAATCAAACAAAATTTTGCTCTATTCCCTCAAATTTTCTAAAATCCTCCCTTATGCTTCTATCATCTTTTAATTAAACTCATTTTATTTTGTCTTATTTACTCCTTCTTTCTTCTAATTTAGAACTTTTCTTCCCCAGATCCCTTTGAACTGCAGGTGGCAGGTGGCTGTGAGATGCACATCAGAGATGCCTCAGTAGGCTTTGTGCGAGTTGGTTATCAAGGATCAGACTTCCTAAGCTTCCAGAAAAATGTATGGATACCCTCTCCAGAGGGTGGAGATATGGCTAAGTTTGTCTGCTTACTATTCAATTTATACCAAGGCACACTGGAAATAATACACAAGCTGATCAGTGACACCTGCCCACGTTTCCTCTTGAGTCTTCTTGATGCAGGAAAGACATATCTCCAGAGACAAGGTCAGTTCTGCACCCTTCCTCCACAAATTTTCTGTTCTAAAATCACACCTTCTCATCTTGCTAACAAGGAGCCAAGTGGGGGAGGGGATAATGGGTGACGACTGCTAACAGCGGGAAAAGTATGTCCATCTAAACTGACATGAAGCTCTGAACCTCTGAGTCTGTACTAGAGTCCTCATCTGACGACCTTCCCTGTCCTCTGCAGTACGACCGGAGGCCTGGCTGTCCCCTGGCCCCAGCCCTGGCCCTGGCCGTCTGATGCTGGTTTGTCACGCCTCTGGCTTCTACCCAAAGCCCATTTGGGTGATGTGGATGCGGGGTGAGCAGGAGCAACAGGGCACTCAGAGAAGTGACATCTTACCTAACGCTGATGGGACGTGGTATCTTCAGGTTTCCTTGGATGTGGAAGCCAGTGAGGCATCCGGCCTGAGCTGCCGGGTGAGACACAGCAGTCTAGGAGGCCAGGACATCATCCTCTACTGGGGTGAGGAAGAACTGGGGCCCCGCTGGACTGGGAATAGGTGGTCCTCAGGCAGAGCAGGAGAGCCAGGTGAAAAATTGGGGATTCTAGAGACTCCACACCCAAAAGGAATAAAAATAAGAAATACAAGAGTTAAAAATGAGAGTCCTGCAGGTATAAGAAAATGATAAGTTTCGATAGAGTCACTCTGAGGAGGGATAAGAGAAGAAACAAGGAGGGAGGAGATTGTTGAGGCAGATATTTGAATAACAAAGGAAAAGCATGGAAATGCAGCAAGACAGTGGGTGGGTTTGGGAGGACACCCTTGTGTACACCCCCCTCCACAGATCATCGCAGCTCCAATGGCTGGATCATCTTGGCAGCAATCGTGCCCCTGGTCCTCCTGGCAGCTCTTGCATTTTGGCTTAGAAAAAGCTGGTGAGTTGTTTGTGTCCTGCCTCCCCCACAGTTCCCACTTGCCTGCCCACCTGTTTCTCTCTCTTCTCATTCTCCTCCCAGCCCCTTTCCTTCTTGCCCCTCATTTCTCACCTCCACCTCATGTAGAATGACTTCAATCTCTGTTCTCATCAGGACTTGCTGTAAACCTTCAAACACACTTTTCCCTCTGGAATGAGATCCCAGCAGCCCAGGAACCCAGGACACATCTAAATAGAACTCGGTGATGACGGCCTTTCCACTCTTTGTACAACTTCTTTAGATGCTGCTTTTTTCTGCTGAATGATCAGTTGTTAATATAAGCAATAACAAATGTAATTTTGCAGGATTTGCTGTTCTAACCTAGGTTTGAGACTGAAAAATTCATAATTTAAATTCTGAATGGATTACAGTCCTAGGATCCCTCACGTATTCAAATATGAGTGGGTCATCAGGCTTATTTCAGATGCCCCTTCATCCAAAGGGCCTTTCCTGATTCACCAGTGGAAGCTGTCTCTGCCTCATCTGAGTTCCCAGCAACATTTAACTGGACTTTGCTAAATCTCCTCCTCACTTCAGATCCTTTGTGGCCACTGTCTAGTTCTCTTTCCCCCTTCTAATTTTTAAGCTCTTGAGAACAAAGTTCACATATTTTACTATGTGTGTCCTTGGCAAAATGTCTTACCTGTGTGTGATATGTTCTCAGTAAAAATCTGTGTTAAATTTATTTCAATTTTATAGCCTTTTAAACATCGTTTTCCTTCCTGCTATCTTTGTAGTAGTTGAGACATTTGATGCTCTTCTGACTAAAGTACTCCTCACTTGACCAAGAAATTTCACAATTTTCTAGTTCCTTAGTGATTTCTCTGAGCTCCTGAGGAGAAACAGAGTTTTGCCTCTGACAATTCTAATTATTTAACTCTAGAGACCTATTGGGATGAAGTGTTGCTCCAAGTATTCTAAACAGAAAGAGGAAGGCAGAATATAGACCCTTATTTTTCAGGGTGGTTCATGGATGAGAAGCAGAATTATCATCTTGGAAATTGTTATAAATATTGGGTCTTGGATCTCTTCTTAGACTTCATGAGTCATAATTTGCATTTTAACAAAATCAGAAGGGGTTCATAGTTGCCTTTAAATTCCAGGAGCACTTATATGAGTGATGCCAGAGAGATAGTGGTGGGAGTATTTCCCTGAAGAGGAAAGAAAAGTCAAGCAAAAAGAACAAGAGTATTGATCCTCAGGACTGAAGTGAGATCAAGACTAGGAGATTACATAAAACATGTTCTTGTTATTCATGATGTTGTGTTAAATTTACAGGAAGTGCTGATTTAGTGAAAATTGAGCCATTGCTTCTAGGGCAAATGCAAGGTTTGGTTCCAGTGAACTTCTGGTCACAACATTTTTTGTCAACTAATAAATACATAGCTTTATGTGTGATTCTGCATATATATATATATATTTCAAAATAATCTATTAATTATATACAGTATTTCTTAATTATAAAATACCAGCCAAGAAGTTTTTAATCTTTTCTTGGTTCTGGGTAACACTATCATAAATATCTTTGACTTTCAGCCATACCACTGTGCTGTCCACTATACTTTTAAAAACAAAGAAAAAGGAAACAAACAAAAACCAGTCACACCTTATGAATCCACAAATCTAGCTCTTTCCCCATCTCTTCAGTAGCTTCATCATAACATTGTAGATATTACTTTAACACTTTAACACTTTCTGGAGTGGCTCCACTTATAAATCGGTAAATTTCCTTCTGTTTTCCTGGATTTACTGCACTGTTGATTCATTAACACTGAACTCACGGCTCACAATCCTACAAGGCACACTTGAACAAAACTTTATCTACATGTGTGTTTTCTTCATAAGACATGTCCAATCTTTCTGTGCTTAGGAACACCAGACAACACTTCAACACTTTGCCTTAGGACTATTTTAAACAGCAACATCACCATCAAAGTGCACAGATACACAGGAAATTTGGCCTAAGTAGATGGTGGAAAGAATATTTTTACAGTTTGAGAACTGCAATAAAAATTCAGGGAGTCACCTTTCTCATCTGGGAACTTGTGAGGCAGGTGGTATTTTGTACCACTCTGCACACGTCCATGAATGACTGTGAAAGCATTGTGAGTATTTATTTGAGCATTAAAAATAAATTTTAGCAGACAGGTAAATAAGCACATGCAGAACTGGTGAATAGTGAAGATATACTCTTTATGACTAATGAGCCAAATTGGCACTGTGAGTTGAAATATCCATGGAGAGACTTCAATTATTTTAGGATTCATTAATCAGTTCAACAAATAATTATTAAACAGTTATCTTGCATCAGGAACAAATTGAGCATAAAGTAGTGGGGGAGAGAAAGATCACCACTGTGTTCTGAGCTGAAAATTTTTGCCTTGCTAGTTTGTATGTCTTTTGGGGAAAAATATCTATTTAGGTCTTCTTCCTATTTTTTTGTAAATTGGGTTGTTTATTTTAATGATACTGAGTTGTATGAACTGTTTATGTATTCTGATTAACCCCTTACTGGGTCATGTCATTTGCAAATAAATGTTCCCATTTAGTGTAGGTTGTCTTTTCATTTTATCAATGGTTTCCTGTTCTGTGCAAAAACTTTTGTTTAATTAGGTCCTGTCTGTTTATTTTTGCTTTAGATTCCATTGTCTTAGGAAACAAAGGAAGTATTGCTACAGTTTATGTCAGAGTGTTCAGCCTGTTTTTCTTCTAGGAGTTTTATAGGTTTTGGTCTCATATTTAGGTCTTATTCCATTATATTTTTGTGTATGATGTGAGACAATATTCTAATTCCATTTTTTTACATTTATCCAGCTTTCCAAGCACCAGTTATTATAGAGACTGCCTTTTCTTTATTGTATATTCTTGCTTCCTTTGTAGTAGATTATTTGACCATGGGTTTAATTCTGGGGTCTCTATTCTGTGCCATTGATCTATGTGTCTCTTTTTGTGTCAATATCATATTGTTTTGATTACCATAGCTTTGAAATGTATTCTGAAGTCAAGAGGGCTTCCATGGTGAATCAGACAGTAAAGAATCTGCCTGCAATGTAGGAGATCGGGGTTCAATCCCTGGATTGGGAAGTTCCTCTGGAGAAGGAAATGGCAACCCACTCCAGTGTTCTTGCCTAAAGAATCCCAAGGACAGAGGAGCCTGGCAGGCTACATGTAGTCCATGTGGTTGCAAAGAGCTGGACAAGACTGAGTGACTGATACTTTCACTTTCACTTCACTGAAATCAAGGTACATAAATACCTCCAGCTCTTTGTCACGATTGTCTCGGCTCTTTGAGGTCTTGTGTGTTTTCATACTTTAAATTATTTGTTCTAGTTTCATGAAAAAATGCCATTGGTACTTTACAGAGATTGCATTGAAATTATGCAGTGCTTTGGGTAGTGTGGTCATTTTACCAATATTAATTCTTCCAAGCAATAAACATGGTATGTTTTCCTACCTGGTCGTGTTGTTTACAATTACTTTCATCAGAAACAGCATCACATTTTATAATAACATATAGAAACAGAAGGATAATATAGTAAGAATGTGGGGAAGAGAAGAGAATGGGGATAAGTCAACCAATCAAGTCATTTATAGAGGAAGTCTGCTCAGACCAAAAATGATATCCATGAAATGATATCAAAATGATATCCATGAACCATAAATGGAGAATAATTCAACAAAGCACTAATGATTCTAAAGGCAAAATACAACACAACAAAACAACAGTTGGAAAATGTTTAATGATGCTGTATAAAATAGAGGCTGAATTTGGATTTGCTGTTCAGTTAAGTTGTGTCTGACTCTTTGTAACCCCATGAACTGCAGCATGTCAGGCCTCCCTGTCCTTCACCATCTCCCAGAGTTTGCTCAAACTCATGTACATTGAGTTGGTGATGCCATTCAACCATCTCATTCTCTGTTTCCCTCCTCTCCTTTTGCCTTCAATCTTTTCCAGAGCCAGGATCTTTTCCAGTGAGTGGGCTCTGCATCAGATGGCCAAAGTGTTGGAGCTTCAGGTTCAGCATCAGTCCTTCCAATGAATATTGAGGCTTGATTTCCTTTACGATTTACTGGTTTGATCTCCTTGCTGGTCAGGGATCTCTCAAGAGTCCTCTCCAGCACCACATTTTGAGTTAGGATAATGGGTTTCATAGTAGGCAGTATCTTAATAGGGAAAAAACACAAAACTATGCAATATTGTTAGTTTTATGGCAAACTATGCAATAAAATACTTTTATATCTAAGAAATGTATTGATCTGCAACCTCAAGACTATCTGATTTAAAATGCTAAGGTTTTTGCAATCATTAAAGTCTATAAATGGGGCTTCCTTGGTAGCTCAGATGATAAAGAATTCACCTGCCAATGCTGGAGACCTGGGTTTGATCCCTGGGTTGGGAAGATCCCCTGGTGGAATGAATGGATACCCATGCCAGTACCCTTGCCTGGAGAACTTCATGAACAGAGGAGCCTGGAAGGCTAGAGTCCGTGGGGTGGCAAAGAGTAGGACATGACTAAGCAACTAGCACTTTCACGCTTTCACTAAGGTTCTAGATAGGGATACATTTCTATATTTTACCACTTGGTGGCAGTAGAAATTAAAACAAAGTTTTTTTCAGCTACTTAATACTGAAATTTTCAGAAGGCCTCCAAATCATAATACTACTTAAATTCACAGTAACTTGTTAGCTCTAAAAATAATTAAAAATTGCTTGTAAAACATGCACATAATATTAAAAGTATATCAACAATAATATGGAAATAAAATCCAAGGGAATATGTGGCCAGTAAAACACGCTAACCCCAAGAAGGATTATCTTATAAAAGAAAGTGTCATGACACCCTATGCACAGGCTGGATGGGTCATGGATTATTAGAGGGCTATAAGATGAGTAAGACTGATCAATTACACAGTCACAGAGTCTAGAAGAAACAGACAAATATGTTGTTCAGTAAAGACAGCTCTTCCTGGTCCTGAGGCCCCAGGGAAATTTCTTTCATCAGTTTCCATAGAGAAGAAACTGTTTGGTTCAGGGAACAATGTTCTTAGGAAAGTTCTTTCAGTAAATTTCATGAGGTTCACAGGCCTGGTGGCTTGTAGTCTCAAAGTAGGGTGAGCATGTCAGTCTAAAATATAGTTTTCAAAAATGGGGAAAATAACTCTATGCAGCACATAGGATCTGGTTCACCTGTGCAGTTCTTTGATGCTCTGGAAAATTCAATAGCAGATCTTACATAATCGACAGAAATGAGTAGACTCTAAGTCTCCCATAAATATTGTTTATGTTGAACTAATTTGAGTCTTTTTCAGCAACAGAGACTTTTAGATTGTTACTCTAACCTATACCGTATGTATGACAGTTTTATATAATCTGATAAATGCAGAGTAGTGACTCTAATCAGTGGAGTTGTAGTTGGAATTTGCAATTGAAAACTTCTTGTAACTTTTGGAGATCACTCATGGCCTGTTGTTTGAATCTCAAGTGCTCCCAGGAGGCTGGTAATACCTGTAGCAAGGACCAAGATTCTTCTCAAGATATAATTTGGTTCTGCTCTAATACAAAGGCATTTGTTGGCCTACCTACAACTCTGTCCATTCCCAATGCATGGCCAATTCCACTTCAGAGAGAATACTAGACAGAACTTGAGAAAGGGAAATATTTAAAATGAGGATGAGCCCTAATTTTGATCTAAAGTGTTCTAAGTAAAACATCCATGGTCTTTGAAAAAGTGACCAAATCCAGATGACCTATTTAAGTGAAACTGTTGACTTATGTCCCTAAATTGGCAGTTGAATTGCCAAATGCTGCCATATGGCAAAGACCACTGATTTTTTCTTGAAATCTATTTTACACTTCCTCCAGAATTAATCAACTGCTTAATCATTAGCTGGGCAGAATAAAATTACATCTCTTAGCACCCTTTTAACTGGTTGTGGTTATGTTACTGAGCTCTCAAATCAATGTAATTTGACAACTTTTGCAAAGGGATCTGAAGTATTGGGAGGTGGTGGGTGTGTCCAGCTTTTGCCTTTCTCTTTATTGTCAGCATAACATGGGTTTGATGGATGGACCTCTGGCATCCATTTCAGAGATTAGGATTGCCTTTGGAGTGAGGATCAAGCATGGTAAAGGACAAAACAAAACAAAGCAAAAAAAAAAAAAAAAAAAACACAAACAAACACCTCAAAGCGAAAGAGGAAACTGGAACCAAGTCCATGACAATGAAATGACATAACAAACCTGAATTGCCTACTTATAGTCTTTTCACAAGAGAAAGAAATTTTTGTTTTTTGAATATCTATTTTATATATTTTTAAAGATTTGTTTTCCATTTTAATTTTCTGTTACTTGGAGTCAAACTTGATCCTAACTAATCCAGGATGTTAGCTAAATATCAATTTAAAGTTGATACTTTTGGTTTATGAAATGTTTACTTATAACTCTTTACTTTTCTTCATTGTATTGACATATATGCATTATTTATTTTTTGCTAAGAGTAAAGAAAAATTTTGACAATAGCACCCATGTTATCTGTATATAAGTTCATTTTTATCTAGAAATTTTCTAAGGCAAGGAAGCAAATGCAATCATCATCTGAAATTTATATGAAATTGATATTTACATGTTTATCCATGGCTGATTCATGTCTATGTATGGCAAAAACCACCATAGTATTGTAAAATAATTATCCTCCAATTAAAAAAAATTAATTAATTTGAAAAAAGAAATCATAGTGAACTTCTAGGAAAATGATAGAGTGAAAAAATTAATAATTCATTTCACTGAGATAAATCCAAAGTACAAAAAGTAATTTTTCTACATTTAATCTACCAGAGAGATTTAACTTACAAACAAAAACCAAAGAAGATCTATAATATACATAGAAAGTTGGGGTAAAATTTTATCATATATTCTCATTCATTTTAAATAAGATGGAAGGTTGATACCTGTAGTTTAGAGGAATAAGTTCAATGCAGGAAATAATTAACAAAGGCTTCTGGAACCTTTGTTGTAACTATAGAGAAAAAAATTATTGTGAGAATGAAAAATAAATTAATATATGAAAGATCATCCTTAGTCTCGCTATGTTTTCATGTCTCAGTGCTTTACTGATCCTGATTTCCCTACCCAGGCTGCCTTCTATTTACCAAGATCTATTCTGGAACTTACATTCAACATTTAATGGTCAATGTAAACATCACCCTCTCAGTGGGACCTTAACAAGATGGCAGAGTAAAAGGACCTTGAGTTCATCTCCTGTCAGGAGCACACCAAAATCACAACTAACTGCTGAACAACCATCAGTAAAAAAGACTGCTGAACGTACCAAAAAGACATTCTATATCCAAAGACGTAAAAGAAGAAACCCAACAAAATGGTAAGGAGGGCATCCTTGTGACATAATCAAATGCCACGCTCCCCAGGTAGAAAACCTACAAACTGGAGAATAATTATATCACAGAAGTTCTCCTGCAGGAGAGAGAGTGTTAAGTCCCACATCAGGATGTCCAACCTGGGAATCTGGCCTTAGCTCCAGAGGATTTGGTTTTGAAGGCCAGTGGGGCTTGAATGCAGGCGCTCCATAGGACTGGGGGAAACAGAAACTTTACTCTTGAAGGGCACATGCAAGGTCTCATGCATACCAGGACCCAAGGGAAAAAGCAGTGACTTTATAGGGACCCAGGCCAGACTTGCCAACTGGTTTTAGAGGATCTCATGGGGAGGTGGGGGCAGCTGTGGCCCAGTGTGGGGACAAGGACACTGGTGGTGGAGCTACTGAAGAATATTCATCTGTGAGCTTTCCTGGAAGCCACCATTTTGGCATTAAGACTTTGCCACACCCAACAACCTGTAGGTTCCATTGCTGAGATGTCTCAGGCCAAATAACCAACATGACAGAAACACAGCTTCATCCATCAGCAGACAGGCTGCTTAAAGACTTCCTGAGCGCATGGCACTTCTATCCTTGCTGCTTGATGCAGCCTTGCCCACCAGAGGATAAAGACTAAGCTCTATTCACCAATGGGTAGGCACCAGTCCCTACATCAGGAAACCTGCAAAAGTATCTAGACCAGCCTCACATACTGTAGGGCAGACATCAGAAACAAAATCCCTACAAACCAGCAACCTGTAGAACCAAGTTCTGAGAACACAGATGAGAACTTTCCTTGGCATCAGCTGGTGCCTGGCCCTTGGATGATGAGAGGGTTGTGTACTTATGGAACATAAAATGCATCTGCTATAGAAGGCCATTTCTCCAAGGTCAAGAAACATAACTAGCCTTCCACAGACATCAAAATGCAAGTAGAAATTTAGACAAAATGAGATGGAAGGAGGAATATCCTACAAATAAAAATACTCTATACAATAAGACTCTCATTCAGATTTTACAGAGAAAGTAAAAGCATACAAAAAGCATACATACAAAATCTAAAAGAATTTGGCACCACCAAACAAGCTTTACAACAAATGCTAAAATAACTTCTATAAGCAGAAAAGAAAAGGTCACAATTAGAAACAAAATAGTTATGAAATGGGAAACCTCACTGGAAAAGGCAAACATACAGTAAAGATAGAAAATCATCTACACACAAATATTTAAACCAGTAACTGTGAGAAGGGAGAGTACAAATGCAGGATATTTGAAATGCACTTGAAATTAAGAGATCAGCAACTTAAAACAACTGTGTGTGTATGTGTGTGTGTGTACATAAAATAAATGGGGGGCTATGAGGCTACTATGTCAAAACCTCATGATAACGACAAATCAAAAATCTATAACAGATAAACACAAAAAAGAAAAAGGAATCCAAATGCAACACTGAAGATAGTCATCAAATTGCAAGAGAAGAGAACTAAAGAGTAAGGTAGAAAAAAGACCTACAAAAACAAATACAAAACAGTCATCAAACAGGCAATAAAAACATACTTATTAATAGTCACTTTAAATATAAATGGATTAAATACTTCAACAAAAATTCATAGACTGGCTTAATGGATACAAAAACAAGAGACCCACTTCAGATCTAGAGACATAAACTGACTTAAAGTGAGGGGATGGAAAAAGATATTCCATGTAAATGGATATCAAAAGAAAGCTGGAGTAGCTTAGATAAAATAGACTTTAAAATAAAGACTATTACAAAAAACAAAGAATGACACTGCCTAATGATCAAGGAATCTATCCAAGAAGAAGAAATAACAATTGCAAATACATATCTACCCAGCATAGGTGTACTGCAATGTATGAGGCAAATATTAACAGACTTAAAAGGAGAAATTGACAGTAACACAGTAATAGTGGGTGACATTAACACCCTTTGTACATTAATAGACAGAGCATCCAGAGAGAAAGGAGATACAGGTTTTGTTGTTGTTATTTCATTTATTTTTATTAGTTGGAGGCTAATTACTTTACAATATTGTAGTGGTTTTTGCCATACATTGACATTAATCAGCCATGGATTTACATGTGTTCCCTATCCCGATCCCCTCTCCTGCCTCCCTCTCCACCCCATCCCTCTGGGCTTCCCAGTGCACCAGCTCTGAGCACTTGTCTCATGCATCCCACCTGGGCTGGTGATCTGTTTCACCCTTGATAGTATACTTGTTTCAATGCTGTTCTCTCAGAACATCCCACCCTCGCCTTCTCCCACAGAGTCCCAAAGTCTGTTCTGTACATCTGTGTCTCTTTCTGTTTTGCATATAGGGTTATTGTTACCATATTTTTAAATTCTGTATATATGTGTTAGTATACTGTATTGGTGTTTATCTTTCTGGCTTACTTCATTCTGTATAATGAGCTCCAGTTTCATCCATCTCATTAGAACTGATTCAAATGAATTCTTTTTAATGGCTGAGTAATATTCCACAGTGTATATGTACCACAACTTCCTTATCCATTCGTTTGCTGATGGGCATCTAGGTTGCTTCCATGTCCTGGCTATTATAAACAGTGCCGCGATGAACATTGCGGTGCACGTGTCTCTTTCAGATCTGGTTTCCTCAGTGTGTATGCCCAGAAGTGGGATTGCTGGGTCATATGGCAGTTCTATTTCCAGTTTTTTAAGAACTCTCCACACTGTTCTCCATAGTGGCTGTACTAGTTTGCATTCCCACAAACAGTGTAAGAGGGTTCCCTTTTCTCCACACCCTCTCCAGCATTTATTGCTTGTAGACTTTTGGATAGCAGCCATTCTGACTGGTGTATAATGGTACCTCATTGAGGTTTTGATTTGCATTTCTCTGATAATGAGTGATGTTGAGCATCTTTTCATATGTTTGTTAGCCATCTGTATGTCTTATTTGGCCCATTTTTTGATTGGGTCATTTGTTTTTCAGGAAGAAATAGAAGATCTTAACAGACCCATCACAAGCAAGGAAATCAAAACTGTAATCAGAAATCTTCCAGCAAACAAAAGTCCAGGACCAGATGACTTCACAGCTGAATTCTATCAAAACTTTAGAGAAGAATTAACACCTATCTTACTCAAATTCCTTCAGAAAATTGCAGAAGAAGGCAAACTTCCAAACTCATTCTATGAGGCCACCATCACTCTAATTCCAAAACCAAAGATGCCACACAAAAAAAGAAAACTACAGGCCAATATCACTGATGAACATAGATGCAAAAATCCTTAACAAAATTCTAGCAAACAGAATCCAACAACATATTAAAAAGATCATACATCATGACCAAGTGGGCTTTATTCCAGGAATGCAAGGATTCTTTAATATCCGCAAATCAATCAATGTAATACACCACATTAACAAATTGAAAGATAAAAACCATATGATTATCTCAATAGATGCAGAAAAAGCCTTTGACAAAATTCAACATCCACTTATGATAAAAACTCTCCAGAAAGCAGGAATAGAAGGAACATACCTCAGCATAATAAAACCTATATATGACAAACCCACAGCAAACATTATCCTCAATGGTGAAAAATTGAAAGCATTTCCCCTAAAATCAGGAACAAGACAAGGGTGCCCACTCTCACCACTACTATTCAACATAGTGTTGGAAGTTTTGGCCACAGCAATCAGAGCAGAAAAAGAAGTAAAAGGAATCCAGATAGGAAAAGAAGAAATGAAACTCTCACTGTTTGCAGATGACATGATCCTCTACATAGAAAACCCTAAAAACTCTACCAGAAAATTACTAGAGCTGGTCAATGAATATAGCAAAGTTGCAGGATATAAAATTAATACACAGAAATCCCCTGCATTCCTATACACTAACAATGAGAAAATAGAAAGAGAAATTAAGGAAACAACATCATTCACCATTGCAACAAAAAGAATAAAATACTTAGGAGTATATCTACCTAAAGAAATGAAAGACCTATACATAGAAAACTATAAGACCCTGATGAAAGAAATCAAAGAGGACACAAATAGATGGAGAAATATACTGTGTTCATGGATTGGAAGAATCAATATTGTGAAAATGAGTATACTACCCAAAGCAATCTATAGATTCCTATCAAGCTACCAACGGTATTCTTCACAGAACTAGAACAAAGAATTTCACAATTTGTATGGAAATAAAAAAAAACTTCGAATAGCCAAAGCAATCTTGAGAAAGAAGAATGGAACTGGAGGAATCAACCTGCCTGACTTCAGGCTCTACTACAAAGCCACAATCATCAAGACAGTATGGTACTGGCACAAAGACAGAAATATAGATCAGTGGAACAAAATAGAAAGACCAGAGATAAATGCAAGTACCTATGGACACCTTATCTTTGACAAAGGAGGCAAGAATATACAATGGGGAAAGACAACCCATTTAACAAATGGTGCTCGGAAAATTGGTCAACCACTTGTAAAAGAATGAAACTAGAACATTTTCTAACACCATACACAAAAATAAACTCAAAATGGATTAAGATCTAAATGTAAGACCAGAAACTATAAAACTCCTCGAGGAGAACATAGGCAAAACACTCTTCGACATAAATCACAGCAAGATCCTCTATGACCCACCTCCCAGAATATTGGAAATAAAAGCAAAAATAAACAAATGGGACCTAATGAAACTTAAAAGCTTTTGCACACAAAAGGAAACTATAAGCAAGGTGAAAAGACAGTCCTCAGAATGGGAGAAAATAATAGCAAATGAAGAAACAGGCAAAGGATTAATCTCAAAAATATACAAGCAACTCCTGCAGCTCAATTCCAGAGATACAGGTCTTAAAGGGCATATTAGAATAGAAAGACTCTACTGATATTTATTGAACATTCCATCCAAAAGAAGCAGAATACACTTTCTTCTCAAGAGCACAAGGAACATTCTCCAGGACTGGTCACATGCTGGGCCATGAAACAAACCTCAGTAAAGCTAAGAAAACTGAAATCATATCAAGGATCTTTTCTGATTGCTATAAAAATAATTGATCACAATGCTAAGAGGTTAGAAATCAACTACAAAAAGAATCCCTACAAAAACACAAGCACGTGGATACTAAACAAAATGCATCTAAACAACCAATGAAATAAAAACGAAATTCAAAAAATTTCTAAAGACAGAGGAAAATAAGAACGTGATGACATAAAATCTATGGGACACAACAAAAGAATTTCTAAGAGGAGAGTTTCAGTTCAGTTCAGTCGCTCAGTCGTGTCCAACTCTTTGCGACCCCATGAACCACAGCACGCCAGGTCTCCCTGTCAATCACCAACTCCTGGAGCCTACCAAATTCATGTCCATTGAATCAGTGATGCCATCCAATGATCTCACCCTCTGTTGTTCCCTTCTCCTCCTGCCGTCAATCTTTCCCAGCATCAGCGTCTTTTCAAATGAGTCAGCTCTTCGCATGAGGTGGCCAAAGTATTGGAGTTTCAGCTTCAGCATCAGTCCTTCCAATGAACACCCAGGACTGATCTCCTTTAGGATGGACTGGTTGGATCTCCTTGCAGCCCAAGGGACTCTCAAGAGTCTTCTCCAACACCACAGTTCACAATTCTTCGGCGCTCAGCTTTCTTTATAGTACAACTCTCACATCCATACATGACCACTGATAAAGCCATAGCCTTGACTAGATGGACCTTTGTTGGCAAAGTAATGTCTATAGTGTTACAAACTTAACATCCAGAATGAGTGTTTTAATTCTTCATAAAAATTTACCAGCAGTGGCTTGACCCCTGCTTGCCTTATTCTTACCATAATTTATAAAGTATTTTTTCTACGCCTTGGTGAATTTTCATAATTCTTTCTAAATTTGAATCAGGTTCCAACATTTTATACTTGTTTTCAGTTTTGGGAAGTATCTGAAATTTCCTTAAAAGTGAAGTCTTCTGCAGGCATAACTTCATTTGAGACAACTTCATCAATTTTATAACAACCATTCTCCTCATTTATGTTGATAAGTTCCTCTATCTAGATTCATGTCTATAATTTCTCAACCAGTGGCAATATCCATATTCCTCAGGTCAGCTATTTCTTCAATGACTTCATTTACGTTCAGTTCAAATCTCACTTCCAGCATTTTCATTTTTATCTTTGTTGGTCAATTTCTTTTTTAAAAATTATTATTCTTTTAAAATGTCTCAGAATTTATGTAGGGGATGTTGAAATACAAGGAGACAATCAAGTATACCCTTTGATGTCTGTTCATGGAAAAAAATAACAGTCAATGATAAAGTTTGTGAAGGGTTGTGATTTGTCAGTGATATCATTAGTTATTGATTGCATGCTTGTTATTTCCATAGTGATTCGTGTAACTAAAAATTAGTAGTTTTGTACTTTACTTACACTTAATATATTGTGGCAACTGAAATTTGAACCATACTGTTGGGGAATTGGTGTTATTTAAATAAACCCTGGTAACTAAAATTTGTGTATATTGAAAGTGTGCAAAGCAAGCATTGACTATATTAGACAAAAGAAGTCTGCATTATTTGTGGACCCCTAGAATTTTCCTTGTTCTTTTTTTGCTTCTGCCAAGTGACCAGCTTAGAGCCATTTGTTTGTTATTGTTGTAAGATAGTTAATATTTAAAAAACATGAGAGAAATGACAGTAAACTTCAGTTTTTTTTTAAAGTTGACAAATACCAGAAATATATTATCCAGAAAAATAAGATCATTTTGAAATTAACATAGACATACCTCTAATATTATATCCCCTACATGTTTAGCTGCATGCTTTTTGATTGCCTCTTATGATAACAATTTGTTACATCATTTTCTCCAGGAACATGAAAAGATCATCCAGTCTGTCTCTAGCATAAATTGATCAGATTTGTTTTTCCTTTTTATTGATTGTTTAGAAGAACTCCTTTTCGGTTTCATGATTTACTACTACCAATGTAAATTTTAAAATTTGTTTTAAGACTATGTTTTAGAGCACTTTTTAGGCTTACAAGAAAATTGATAGTATACAGTTTGCCCCCACATAGTCATATCCTTACCATCATCAACATTACTTTCCATATGGCACTTTTTTTTTTTTTTTTTTACCAAGGATAATCTACATTGACACATCATAATCACCCAAAGTCCGTAGCTTACCCCAGAATTCACTCTTGGAGTTGTATATTGCATGGGTTTGGATAAATATAGCCTTCATTTGATATTGTAAAGAGAATTTTCACTGTTGTAAAAATTCTCTGCATGCTGCCTAGTCATCCTTTTTTGCCTAGAACCACTTATTAATAATAATTTCCTGGGTTGGGCATTCCAAATTGAGTGAATATTATTCAGCATTAAATTCATGTGAAGAAAAACCTGCAATCATGTTTTATCTAAGAATAATTTTAAGAATTTCTAGCCAGAGCATAAGGTAACCACAAGATTTCTTTTTATCTTCCTGTTTAGTAGGGTGAATTTTTTATCTGGTCCAGTCTTACTGAGGATGTAATAGAAAGTCTCATACCCAACTTGTATCTTTTTTGGAGGTCTCAAGACTTTACCTCATCATCTGTATGGCTATTATAGCCAAACCCCTTGGGAATCAACCCTTGACAACACCTTGGGAAGTCCAAGTGTCAGTATTCATTTCAAGATCCAATTCTCAATGTCTCATTTGATTGTTTTCTGGACAATTTCCTTAATCTTATGAGGTGAGCATATGCTTGTATAAATAAATAATTTATAAAATTATAGTTTATCCAGAATATCTACATTTTTATAGTAGATTTTTGTTTTTGGTGTTGTTCTTTCCTGGCTTCAATCTTGCAAAAAAAAAAAAGCATCTTACTTGTCATGCATATATTTAAGCATGTAAATTGAAGGGTCAAGTGATATGGAAATACTCTAGGCTTTAAAATTTAACTGAGGTGGTGAGCAGTGCTTAGAAAGAATGGATAGGAAGATTAGGGAGGAGTGTTGATAAAATAGAGAGGGGACCCTGGGGATTCAGATTAAAGGTAAATAGAGAACATCATGGAGTCATAATTAAGTAAGAAATGAGGACCAGGAGGCTGAGAGGGAAAAGACTATGTAAATAAAAATGAATATGAACACAGACCAAGTCAAAGAATGTTAAAATTGAAATGGAATTGGAGAATATAAAATTATTTTAGTCCAATCATTTTACTGTGGGAGAAACTGAGACCCAAGGCAGTAATCAATGAATTCTAGTAAGGGGTTTATCCTGGATCTCAGGGTGGGACTCTTCCCACTGCTGCAGATGTGAGAGGAAGGAGGACCCAGAACAGACACAGAGACTGCTGCTGGGAGCCAGGAAGGGGAGAGAATCACATGAAGAAGTGCTGATGGGGAAATGAAAGTTCAGGGAAAGGCATGTGGTTCTGAGAAATAGCGGGGTTTCTTGGGCAGGGAAGTGGGCAGAGGGTGAGGTTTCTGCTGGCAGAGAGGGGATGATGGAGTAGAGTGTGACCTTGTGGGGTGGGCACACAACAGTGAGTGTTGAGGACAGTGATCTCTAGGGGGAAACCACTTGCTGACATGAGTTCTGTGAGGGCCAGGTAAGAGCCCAGGCAAAGGTGAGCGTGAGCACATCTATAACCTGAGCATCAATAGGGCGAGAAGAGGGAGTCTGGGGAAGGTTGGTGACAAAGGCAGAGCACTGGGCCCCCCAGGGAAGGGAGGACCCTCAGCCAGGCTGGATTCTAATCAGAAGAGGTTCCAGCCATCTCAGTTTATTCTTTGGGGATCATGTGTATCTAGAGGGCGTGTATAACCACCTCTTTCCCTCCCTATTGCAGATTTTCAGGCTCTTGGATCTCTGTTCACAATTGTTCACTGGTTCACAGAGTCTGTTTCCCTTCTCACAAATCCTACTTTTTCCACTTCCTCCAACCTTTTCCTTGGGGAATGATACATTAAAATATGAGCCTTTGTGTATAATACTGGCATATGTAGGAGTTTGGATTATTTTTCATGAAGGCAATGGAAATATTTTACTTATGAGTTTGACAAGATTAGGTGTGCATTTTACATAGCAACTGTGAACCTGAGTGCTGAACATATAGGGACAGGATTTGGATTGCATTGTCCAGATAAGGGATTATGGCAATGACCTGAGTCACACATGATGAAAGCAAGACTAAATGATGGTGGGGTTAGAGATAAAGAGGCAGATTTTACAGATTATGGAGAGAAATGCAGTTACTGTGAGTAGTCAGTCAGGAGAGATAGGTTTGCAAAGAGTGTGCATTACTAATTTTCTGTTTGGATGATTGAATGAGTATTATTGTCATGGAACTGGATGATACCCTCTAATTCCTCTGAAGGAGAATTCCTTTAATATTTTTTGTTTCTTTTCTCAGTCATATTCTTTGCTGTGAAAATAGGAAATAGAATTAGCTCATTGGTGAGTCTAGGAGAGAAACTGGGTTTGCGATATGTCTCAACAGCTTCTTCCTGCCCTTTGCTTCTGGAGTCAAGCTGCTCCCACAAGTGTCAGTTCCAGTCTCCTCCTCCATCCCTTGACTTGACCAGACCCTTGGGGAGGGGTTGCTTAGAGGTTTTCTAGCACTTCTTGGACCAGGTAAGTGTATTAGTCTGCCTGGGCTGCAGAGGAAAACACACAGTCTGGGTGGCTTCAACCACAGACAAACTTTCTCACAGTTCTTGAGACTAGCAATACAAGAGAACTTGATTTCTTGTGAAGGTTCTCTTTCTGGCTTGCTTATAGATAGCCACCTCCTTGATATGTCGTCAAATGACCTTTACTCAGTAAGTGAACTCACTCTGTGTCTTTTCATATGAGACCCCACTCCTAAGACCTCATTTAGCTCTAATTACTTTTGTAGTGTCATCATCTCCAAGTATAACCACCTTGGGGATGGGGGTTTCAACATGTGAGTTCAGGGGGGACACAAATAATCCATTTATAGGAGTAAAGCAGTCTACCTCATTCAGTTTTCAATGTCAGCAACATTACTTGGATTATACAGTTAAGGGAAATCATCTAGAAGATTTATCAGAAGTGAAGGTGACAATTTGATCCATATTTCAAATGCTCTATATGTTTATCTCATTTGGATTTGAATTAAGGAGGTAGGAAAGGATAATAGTTACTGGGTTGTATAATATTGACAAGCATAATTAGATTGTATTGCCGTTGTAAACTTGAGAACCTTAGAGGCTAAACTCAGCAAAATATAGTTTTCATTCTGGCAAACTCCATGGAGACCAGAAAGCTGTTCCTTGCTTGTATCTCTTCCACATGGGACAGATGATCTTCAGGCTGGCACTGCATGGCAAAATGATCAGATGTAACAGTTTATGTGGTAGGGCCTAGAAAAGGCTTACATCTCTAGCACAGCACATCCTATTGACCAGAATCAGTCACATGGTCCTGACCCAATTACAAAAGAGTGGGAGAATTATGTTTTTTCTCTAGGCCCTGGGGGAAAGTTTAATGAAAACATAGCATTATATCAGCTATAGGTTCCTAAAACCACAAAACTATTATTCTGAATAAGCTTGTTTCTGGAATTCTAGCCAATCAAATGACAGTCATAACAATAAGTTTTAATTTTGGTTTTATACACTTCTGTAGTTTAAAGTTCCTTAATAGGCATGAATGCATTGTCCATCTCTGTACATTCTTGTACCTACTAAAACACTTGGTACTAAACATTTGTTGAGTGATCTTTTTGTGAGTGAGCATATGAATTAAACTCCATAGAAAGGCTTCTTCTTCTTTTTTATTTTTTAAATTGGAGTATAGCTGCTTTACAATGTTGTGTTAGTTTCTGCTCTACAACCAATTGAATCAGCTGTTTGCATATATATATATAATATTATCCACACTTCCCAACACTCGAGGTCACCACAGGGCGCCAAGCTGAGCTCCCCATGCTATACAGCAGGTTCCTACTAGCTATCAATTTTAGCCATAATAATGTATATATGTCAATCACACCTCCCAACTCATCCTAACCCCTTCCCCACCCCATGTCCATATGTTCAGTCTCAACATCTGCATCTCTATTCCTGCTCTGCAAATGGATAAAGAAGATGTGGTGCATACATTCAATGGAGTATTTCTCAGTCATAAAAATGAACGATATTTGGTCATTTGTAGAGGCATGGATGGACTTAGAGTATGTTATACGGATTGAAGTGAAATCAGAAAGAGAAAGCCTTATTCTTTATATGTTTCATGGTAGAATACACTCTGGGTGGCTACAATGTCAACTCTAAGCATAATGGAAAACTGTATACAATTGTATGGTGAAAGCATAGAAGATCTGAGAAATTATGTTTTGCAATTTATAAAAAAGAAAGGAAAGTGAAGTCGCTCAGTCATGTCCGACTCTTTGTGACCCCATGGACTGTAGTCCACCAGGCTCCTCCATCCATGAGATTACGTTTATAAATAAGTCAGTAAAAATTAAAATAAATGAGAAATGTGGAAGAAAAAGAAGTGAATGGAAAAGAGAATACTTTGAGGTTTTTTGAAAGGAGAAGAGTAGAATTGATGCCTAGAAGAAGAAACATGATGGAACTTAAACAGAATTGAGTGGAGAAACTGGAAGAAATGTGATCTGTTAAAACAGGCAGAACCTGGGGAAACAGTGCAGTTTCTGTTCTTCATTTGAAAGATAAGATGACCGTCCCAGAGAGGGGACATAACCTTTCAGTGTCACATATAACTTTGTCCACAGCAGTTGAGTGAAAGAACACAGAATGAAGACTAGTAGTAAGGAGAATGGCTGGAATTCAGGCAGCAGAGAATAATCTCAGGCCAGAGCTTGAGGGGAGATGAGAGATTGAGTAGGAGGCCCAAGGTTGAGTGAAACAGCAATTTTATTATAGTCAGTGATTGGTGGGGAGAACTTCCAGTTGATAGAAAAAGGAAGTTAGAGTGGAGATACAATGGGGAGGTTTCCTGAGAACAGAGAGAGAGAAGCATCTGCAAATGGTATGCTCTTTCTGCACCTTGCTTTGCTAGCTTTTCTCCTCTCATCCAGGGACAATGTAGATGGTAAGAATGTCTGTCTGTCATTAATCAAGTGGATGTGGTTAAAGTGTAGTGGACCATTCCAAGATGGATCTGGATTATAAGGGTACCAGAGTGTTTGCAATCTGAGCATTCCTGTCTCTAGATCCAGTTTACTCTTTCAAAGGAAGGTGGAGAGCTTGGGGCCCTGGGTCAGGAAAATATCATCTTTAGGCTAATTGTAACTTTTCTCTCTCCCTTTTAACTGGTTGAATCTCCATCTTCTATCCTTTCTGTTTGCCTCACTTTTCCTTAAAATACCTGACCATCTACCATCATAGGAGTCCAGGACTACATCTCATTCTATCTTATCCAGATCTCATCCTTTGCCAACCATTCGGGATCACAGAATCAGGGCTCTGGTTGGCTGGATGAGTTGCAGACCCGCAGCTGGGGGAGTGGAACAAGGTGCAGTAATTTTTCTGTACCCCTGGTCAAAGGACAACTTCAGCAATGAGGAGATGATAGACCTGGAGCTGTTATTCTGTGTCTATTTGATTGGATTAATTTGGGAGATTCAAGATTATGCCAGTCAACTGAAATTTGAACGTTAAATTCAATCCATTCAATTAAGGGTTCTCTTCCTATAAACAAACACTTTTCTGGACCATTTCTTTTTCTATTCCACCATAAAAATCTTCATGTTTAAATCTCTCGGGGGTTACTCCAGATGTTGACTATTCAAGATTTCCTACACTCTTGCTTCCTCCAGACTTCTGTTTTTCTTGTGCTTTTTTATCTTTCTTCAGTGTTCTCCCTTCTATGGCTTAAAATCCAGAGGTATACAACTGGCACACTCTGTGCCTGACTCCCTTAAAATGTGATCTCTTCTCCCACTCAGTTTAAGTCTACGTCCATAGTCCAACAACCATGATTCATTTCATGCACCTAGAAATGTTGTATTCTCACCTTCCTCACATGAGTTCCTCCTCACCCTCCCCCAACCTATACCATGAACCTCACTTATCATTTACCCTCAAACTTATTCAAATCAAACCCTCAGTTCTTGGCATTTCTCCCTTATGCCTTTTTCCCAATTCCACCAATTCTCTTCCTTGTTCCTGACTGAATATTTCATTGACTCACCCTTATACACTTATAAAACCATCTCCACTTTTTAAATACAGTCTCAGGTTCCCATGTAGTTCCTCTCATTTTCTTCATTGATCTCTTTCTTCTTCCTCCCTCTTCCCAGATCCCTTTGAACTACAGGTGAAAGTTGGCTGTGAGCTGCATTATAGGAAAACCACAAAAGGGTTTTTTCAGGCAGCTTATCAAGGGTCAGATTTCTTGAGTTTCCAAAACATGTCATGGGTATTATATCCAGAGGGTAAGAGTGTCTGTGATCTAATCAATCAGTATGAAGGCATCAAGGAAACAGTGCATAAACTCATCAGCAACATCTGTCCCTGATTTCTCTTGGGTGTCCTTGATGCAGGGAAGATGTATCCCCAGAGGCAAGGTGGGTACAGCACCCTTTTCTAAGATCTTTCTATATAAGTCTTGCTCCTTTCCACCATTCCTTTCAAAATTAGGAAGGTGCAGTTTAAGAGGGATACAGGTTGCTGGGCAAAAGTTCCTAGAGGAACTTTAATATTAATGTGGATGTTTTGTCCCTAAACTGTCTGTTAGAGTCCTCATGTGAATATTTTTAATGCCTTTTCCAGTGACACCAGAGGCTTGACTGACCAGTAGCCCCATCCTTGGGTGAAGTCAAGTGTTGCTAGCTTGCCATGTCTCTGGCTTCTACTCAAAGCCTGTTTTGGTGACGTGGATGCGGGGTGAACAGGAGCAGCCAGGAACTCATCAGGGTGATGTTCTGCCCAACGTTGATTGGATCTTCACGTGATCATGCATGTGGATGCTGAGGAGGCAACTGACTTTTCTTGCCAGAACATCTTTCTCTGCTGGGGTAAGCAAGATGGAATTTTTAAGTGTGCAAAGATGATTCTTGAGCCTAGAAGTCAGGGCAGAAGAAAGTTTCATGATGCCAGAACTAAGTGAGAGAGATATAAGAAGGAATTAATAGAGGTGATTTCAGAAATGCAGAAATGGAATATGAGGGACACTCAGTTATAAGAGATTTGTGGGGAGATGAAGAATCCTTCCCAAGCAAGTATTAGAATAAAGTGACTAAATAAGATAATTGATGGGACTTATGCCTAGTTCTGGAGAAGGAAATGGCAACCCACTTCAGTACTCTTGTCTGGAAAATCCCATGGATGGAGGAGCCTGGTAGGCTACAGTCCATGGGGTCACAAAGAGTCGGATATGACTGAGCGACTTCACTTCACTCACTTCCTACTTTATCCCTGGAGAAGGAAATGGCAACTCACTCCAGTAGTCTTGCCTGGAGAATCCCGTGGACAGAGGAGCCTGGCGGGCAGTGGTCCATTGGGTCGCAGAGAGTCAGACATGACTGAATTGCCTAAGCATGCACGCATGCCTGGTTCCTATGCTAAGGTTGGCAAATCAATAGATGGAGCAAAATTGGCAGTGGGTTTATTATAAAATCTAGGTGTCTCTCTAATATTCACAGGGCATCATCTTTCCATGAACTTGATATCATTGGCAGTGATAGTGCCCCTAATGGTTTTGATGATCCTTGCATTATGGGTTAGGAAGCACTGGTGAGTTTTTTTATATTTCCTACTCTCTTTCCAATTTCTTATTTTATATTCCATTTCATTTTTACTTCTCTTAGCTTTCTTCCCTTGACCTTTCCCCCTTCCTCAATCACTATTTCCATCTTATTAGAATTTCTCCCCATTTCTCTTGTTTCACAGTTCATATCAAGACATCCCATGAGATTCTTCACCATGCCTTACCAATCTGAATGGGAACCCAACAGCCCAGAAGCCTAGGATGACATAGTGATGCCACTCTTTCTCTTCTCCATTTACTTATTTTTTCTGCTTCTACTTTATAATAATTTGTTAATGATTGCTAATTTAATTTCTGTAACTCTGCATGGAATACATTCCTTTGAATCTCTATTTTCTTAATAGTACTCAACCTTCAAAGCCTATTTCTGATGCCATATCCTCCAGAAGGCTTCCCTGATCTATAAGTAGGAAGGAGTCTCTCCCTGGTCTGAATTCAGATAGTACTTCAACTGTGCTCTGCTACAAGTATACAATACTTCTTTCCCTGAATTACAGCTACTTAGGTCTTTGTACATCTTCTAATATTTAAGCTCCTTTGGGACAATGATCATGACAAAGTTGACTTTCTTACATGCAAAGTGCTCAATGAAAATCAAACCAAAACAAATCTTATCCAAGTTGGATTTGCTGTCACATTGACAGACTTCTCATTATATTCATTCCTGACATTATTGTTGTTATTTGAAACTCTGATGGTCCCCTTCTTGTTTAAATGCTTCTTTTTTTTCCTTTTTTAATGTGGGCAAGAAATTCCATACTTCTTTAGCTACCTCACTTTCTATCTGAACTCTTACAGAAACAATATAACTTTGCCCTTTGTCACACTTAGTTTCTATATACATCTAGTTGGCTCTTTCAGACATATTCTAAACAAAAGGAGAGAAAGAGGGCAGGCCATGTATGAAGGGCAGTGGGCCAAATGTATCACTGAATGGTTAAGGTAAGAGCAAGAGGGACTAAGATAGGCTCAAAGCAAAGGATGTATATGGAAGACAAGTCCCCCAGAGAGTGGTTCTGAGGTAACCTTGCCTAGATGTTGGTTCCTTTAAGTTTCACTCACTGCGTGAGTGTAAGTCACTGAGTCGCATTTAACTCTTTGTGACCCCACAGAGTTTTGGCCTTTGTGGCCCACCAGGCTCCCCTGACCATGGGATTCTCCAGGCAAAAATACTGGAGTGGGTTGCCATTCCCTTCTCCAGGGGATCTTCCCAACCCAGGGATTTAATCTAGGTCTCCTGCATTGCAGGCAGATTCTTTACCATCTGAGCCACCAAGGAAGATTTCATTCACTAATCAAGTAATATTTGTTAAGCCCTGAATAGGAGACAGTCATTCAACTTATAAACCGGTGGGGGAGGAAACAACTAAGGTTATTCCTACTTCTTGAAGTTACAAAGTTTACTTTCTTAACCTGTATCCTTTTTACTGGTCACATTTTTTTTTTTCTGCTTCATTTTAAAAATTGAATTAATTTAATGGATGGATAATTTATATACAATAAAATACATCTATTTTAGATGTACATGCCCATTAATTTGAAAAATACATAAACCTATGTAAACATGATCACAATCAAGATATGAAACATTTCCATTACCCCAATACTCCTCAAACCTATTTGCACTTAAACCATTACCAACTATGTATTATTGCAGCTACTGCCATGTCTTATGCTAGTTGTTTAGATTTGTCCTTTCTGTAATTTTATTAAAATGGAACAAACTGCATATGCTCTTTGTAGCTGTCATTTTTTCCCACCTAGCTTATGGTTGTGTCATCTATGTTGCTTATTACTGCACTAGTAGTCTATCCTTTTTTATTGTTCAGTATGCTCAATAGAATTCCATGTATGAATATGATATTCATCCATGAAATTATGTGTGTGTGTGTGTGTGTGTGTGTTATCCATCCACTGTTTGACTATTGGTTTGTTCCTAGTTTGAGGTTCTTTTAATAAAGTCACCATTATTGTTTCTTTTTGATTTGTGTTATTTTTTGTTTATTTCTTTATTTACATGCTTGGGCTAATTCTGTCTATTTTGGCTGCCTTGAAGTTTGTAGCCACTGATGTCTCATTAAAGAAAATAGGTCTCATTGCAAGTGAAATATTACTCAGAAATAAAAAGGAAAGAATTTGAGTCAGTCGTAGTGAGGTGGATGAACCTAGAGCCTGTTAAAAAGAGTGAAGTAAGTCAGAAAGAGTAAAACAAACATAGCAAGTTAATGCATACATATGGAATCTAGAAAAATGGTGAAATCTAAAAAAATGGTGCAGATGAACCCATTTGCAGGGCAGGAATAGAGATGTAGATGTAGAAAACAGACATGTGGACACAGCAGGGTGTGGGGAGCAAGGGGAGAGCAGCATTACCATATAGACACTACCATGAGGAAAATATATAGCTACTGGGAGATGCTGTGTAACACAGGGAGTCAAGCCTGGTGCTTTGTGATAACCTCGTTGGGGGGAGTGCGAGGGGAGAGAGAGGCTCAAGAGGGAGGTAGTCATATATGATTATGGTTGATTCGCATTGTACAGCGGAAACTAACACAATGTATAAAGCAGTTGTGTTCTGTGCGCTTAGTCACTCAGCCATACCCAACTCTTCGCGACTCCGTGGACTGTAGCCCGCCAGGCTCCTCTGTTCATGGGGATTTTCTAGGCAAGAGTACTGGAGTGGGTTGCCATGCCCTTCTCCAGGGGTTGCCCAACCCAGGGATTGAACCCAGGTCTCCCGCATTGCAAGCAGATTCTTCACTCTCTGAGCCACCAATTATCCTCCAATTAAAAGATAAATTTAAAAATAGATCTCTTTTCTTCCCTTCTTCCCCCCTCCTCCCTCTCTTCCTCCTACGTTCCCTCCATTTCTCTCCTCTCCTCTTTACCCTCCTGTCTTTTCTTTCGTTTTTCTTTCTTTTTCCTGGTTTCCTAGGAGTCACCTCTATATCAGTATAGCTAATTGGTAAACAGTGATTAGTCAGCAGTTGTGCTTTTAACTTTAACCAGTAACACTTTCACCTTTTGCTCAGGGGATGTTTGTGGACTTCCAGCCCACATTTACTATTTAACTCATTTACTACTCCAGCAGTTTGCAAATCTACCGTGGTTTCTACTTTTCCTTTGTGCCGGGTGTCACGTTTGGCCAGGGAAAAGTAGTTAACTGTGGTCCTCTTTGGCCGCTCCTTAGTGCAGTTTCCAAACCTCCCATTTCCCAGATGTCTATTAAATGTTGATTGGGCTCTTCTTTGCTTCAACCAGCATTGCAGCCTCAGGCAGCTGTAATATTGACCTTTGATTTTTGCCACCAACGCTGCTGTTCTCTACATGCTCTCTGGGCATGGGCCTCTCTATAGAGATCTGAATCAGGTGTATCCTTATGGTGACAGCAAGATTGCTGATTCTCAACCTATGGCATCACCAAATCAAGCAAAGGAAGGGAACAGCCCCATGTTATATTGCCCTTGTTATTTCTGCTGAGGTTCAGGTAGTTCTAGAATAAGCACCTCTCAATCTGTTGTATGCTTTTGGTCATTTCCCAGAATTTTGAAGTGGATGATTTTGAAAATTTTGTCCAGTATTATCATCAATATTTGGAAAAAGACTTTCTTGAGCTCCTTACTCTGACATTCAGGATGCTTTGGTCCATGTAGACATTTTGCAATATTATAAATATATAAAACAGGAGTTTCAGTTTCTAAAAATTGAGAGCAAATGGCAGCAAGGAACATAATCACTTATTAAGCTGATAACATACCACAAGTTAAGTACTGTTTCAAGCTGCTCTAAAGTTCAATTTTTTTATCCCCAAAATATATAACCTAAGGACAGAAAACAAATCTTAAATTGTTTTCAATAATCATATTGTTGGAGGTATTTGTTTTTTTGTTAGTCTAAGACTATCATGCGTGTATAGGCTACTGAGATATACTGTATAATGGGACAAGTGGATAGTATATAGTGTACAGTAGGATTAGGTGAGTACACAATTGCATTGATTCATTGGGAACCAGGATTTTCTGTGTAGGAGAAGGCAAGTTGATGTGAGATAGATGAGTAAACCTCTGTAGCTCTAAACTTGAAGGTATAGATATAAACTCATTAATAGGAAGAAAAAAACATTCTGACCACTTAAAAAACCCAGAAACAAAGGCAAGGTTGTGGCTTCCATATAATACTTTCCACCAAAAGGAACCAGAGCACTTTGGAGAAACAGATAATTTCTAGTTCAGAGCAGGAAGGGTCTATAACAATTTTGTCTACAAGGGTCTGTAACAATTTTGTCATGCCAGAAGGTTAAGTGGAAGCTCAGTGATAAATGTATGTTGAAAGGATTCATACACAACTGGCTTGAAAAGGATCCCATCATTTTAAGTCTCAAGAGAAACAATGGTTAGGACAGATTCAAACATTTCCAACATGCTGAAATTCATGAATTTTCAATAATGCAGAAACTAACCCATTGGTCACCCAGGAACCTATATAAACAATGTATTCTCTTGTACATTGGTAAATACACAGTAAGAATCAAGTACTTATTCTGCCTTTGGTTATCTCAGGGTAATGAGATACTTATTTAGGAGAATGTATCTTTTTAGAAAAATTCTAATTTAGAAAGAAGGTATGTTACCCTTACATACTGCTTTAAGAAGTACTAGATATAGGTGAATTGTTTTCAGAGTGTGTTTTTGGATATCTGCAGATTTCTGACACCCATTCAGAGGATCCATGGGTTAAAAGCTATTCTTATAACAATACCAAAATATTATTTTAGTGTTCATTGCTTTCAAGACACTATCTGACATATAATATTGCATTAGATTATATTTGGAAGCAGATATGAAAATACAGTGGCCTACTATTAAGTCAGAGGAATTGCAAAAATATTTTAAAAGCTTCAAGGCTACAAAGCCTCTATTATCATTGTAGCTTTTGAACTTTAACTTAAAGATATATTTTAATACTGTTTATTTTTCTTATGTTAAAATATATTTTTTTAAAAACTTATTCATTTTTACTTCTCATATGGGCTTCCCTGGTGGTTCAGCTTAAGGAACCCTCCTTCAATGCAGGGGACCCAGGTTTGACCCCTGGGTCAGGAAGAACCCCTGGAGAAGAAAATGGGAACCTATTCTATACTTGCGGGAAATCCCAGTATTCTTGCCTAGGAAATCCCATGGACAGAGGAGCCTGGCAGGTTATAGTCGATGGAGTCACAAAAGAGTCAGACAGGATTTGGTGACTAACCAACAACAACAACAACTTCTAATGTAGTATCTATCTCAGTTCAGTTCAGTTCAGTCACTCAGTCATGTCCAACTCTTTGTGACCCCATGAACTGTAGCATGCCAGGCTTCCCTGTCCATCACCAGTTTCTGGGATCTTCCTCAAACTCATGTCCATAGAGTCAGTGAGGACACCCAACTATCTCAGCCTCTGTCATCCCATTCTCCTGCCTTCAGTCTTTCCCAGCATCAGGGTCTTTTCCAATGAGTCAATTCTTAGCATCAAGTGGCCAAAGTATTGGAGCTTCAGCTTCTGCATCAGTCCTTCCAATGAATACTCAGGACTGATTTCCTTCAGGATGGACTGGTTGGACCTCTTTTCAGTTCAAGGGACTTTCAAGGATGTTTTCCAACACCACAGTTTGAAAGCATCAATTCTTTGGAGCTCAGCTTTCTTTATAGTTCAACTCTCACAACCATACATGACTACTGAAAAAACCATAGGGACCTTCATTGGCAAAGTAATGTCTCTGCTTTTTAATATGCTGTCTAGGTTGGTCACAGCTTTTCTTCCAAGGAGCAAGTGTCTTAATTTCATGGCTCCAGTCACCATCTGCCATGATTTTGGAGCCCAAGAAAATAAAGTCTGTCACTGTTTCCATATCTATTTGTCATGAAGTAATGGGACCATATGACATGATCTTCATTTTTTGAATGTTGAGTTTTAAGCCAGCTTTTTCACTCTCCTCTTTCAATTTCATCAAGAGGCTCTTTAGTTCTTCACTTTCTACCCTCCAGGTGGGTGTCATCTGCCTATCTGTCTATCTATCATCTATCCATCTATCATCTACTTGAAGTTTCAATCCTCATACATTGCTGGTAGAAATGTAAAATGATACAGCTGCTATTGAACACAGTTTGGTAGTTCCTCAAAAAAGTTAAATATTAACTATTTGACCCAGGAGTTCCCCCTCTAGATATGTCCCCCTAACAATGGAAAACAGATTTTCAAATAAATATTTGTACAAGTATGCTCATAGTAGCACCATTCACAATGATGAGTAGGAAGAAATAATCCAAGTGTCCATTAATGAATAAGTGGATAAACAAAATATGGTATATATACCTGCAATGGAATGATATTCAACCCTAAAAAGGAATGGAAGCATGATATCTGATACTAAGTGAATGTACCTCAAGAACATGCTAAATGAAAGAAGCCAGATGCAAAAAGACATATACAGTCTCATTCTATATGTATGGAATATATAGAACTGATAAATCCATAGATGCAGAAAGAAGATTATTACTTAATAGGGTAAAGGAGAAATAAGTGGTGACTGCCTAATGAATGTGGGCTCTTTTGCGGGGGGTAATAAAAATGTTTTATGGGCTTCTCTGGTGGCTCAGCTGGTAAAGAATCTGCATGCAATGCAGGAGACCTGGGTTCAATCCCTGAGTTGGGAAGATCCCCTGGAGAAGGGAACAGCATACCCACTTCAGTATTCTGGCCTGGAGAATTCCACGGACTGTATAGTCCATGGGGTTGCAAAGACTCGGACACACCTGAGCGACTTTCACTTTCGCAAATGTTTTGTAAGTTGTTAGAGCTGGTGGCTGCACGGTACTGTGTGGTTCTAAGTTCCACTGAATTGTGCGCTTTAAAACGGTCACTTTGTGGGTCATGTTTCACCTCAGTAGAAATAAGTAAGCAATTGTGAGATATTCGCACTACAATGTGAAATTTCTGAGTCTAATTACAAAATGTTCCATGAGAAAAGAGTGGAAAAGGGGACAGAATGAAGATGGCAGTAAGAAAATCCTGAGCTCACTTCCTCCCCCACACATGAAAACTACGACTACATTTAGAACAATCTCTCTGTGAACTACCTAAAGATTAGTAGAACATCTCTTCCTCAACTAAAGATACAAATGAAAGAAAAAGAACAGGTCCAGGATAGAAGGGGCAAGATGCAGTCTAGTCAAGACCCACAACCCTCACACAGCAACCCGTAAATGGAGTTGATATCACAAACAGAGGTCCTCCCTGAGAAGAGAGGGTTTGGAACTCCACGTTGAGCACCTCAGTCCTGGGGACCTGCACCAGGAAGACTTAGCCCCCTCAATATTTGGCTTTGCAAACCAGTGAAACTTATATCCAGGAAAGCAGGAGGGGTATAGCAAACAGAGACTCACCTCTTCAGGAAAGGACCTTGCACACAAACTCACTTGCTCTGGTCTCAGCACAGAGTCAGCACATTAAAATGTGCCTGGGCCACAAAACAAGGAGATTCATTGACTAATTTTAGGGTGAATGTCAAAGGTGCAGGACCTTTTCTCTGGGGACTGGATAACCATGATGAAGTGATCACTCAGCTAGAGTCAGACATCCTGGAGTGTGAAATCAAATGGGCCTTGGGAAGCATTACTATGAAGGCAGCTAGTGAATGTGATGGAATCCCAGCTGAGCAATTTCAAATCCTAAAAGATGAAGCTGTTAAAATGCTGCACTCAATATGCCAACAAATTTGGAAAGCTCAGCTGTGGCCACAGGACAGGAAAAGGTCAGTTTTCATTCTAATCCCAAAGAAGAGCAATGCGAAAGGACGTTCAAACTACTGCACAATTGCACTCATTTCACTGCTAGCAATGTAATGCTCAAAATCCTGCAAGCTAGGCTTTAGCAGTGTGTGAACCAATAATTTCCAGATGTTCAAGCTGAATTTCAAAAAGGCAGACATACCAGAGATCAAATTGCCAACATTCGTTGGATCATAGAAAAAACAAGGGAGTTCCAGAAAAGTTTCTGTTTCATTGACTATGTTAAAGCCTTTGACTGTGTAGATCACCAGAAATTGTGGAAAATTCTTTAAGAGATGGGAATACCAGACCACCTTATCTGCCTGCAAGAAACCTGTATGCAGGTCAAGAAACAATAGTTAGAACCAGACATGGAACAGTGGACTGGTTCCAAATTGGTGAAGGAGTATGTCAAGGCTGTATATTGTCACCCTGCCTATTAAACTTATATGTGGAGTATATCATGCAAAATGCCAGGCTGGACGAAGCACAAGCTGGAATTAAGATTGCCGGGAGAAATATCAATAGCCTCAGATATGCAGATGACACCACCCTCATGGCAGAAAGCAAAAAGGAACTAAAAAGCCTCTTGATAAAGTTGAAAGAGGAGAGTGAAAAAACTGGCTTAAAACTCAGCATTCAAAAAATGAAGATCATGGCATCTGGTCCCATCACTTCATGGCAAATAGATGGGGAAACAATGGAAACAGTGACAGACTTCATTCTCTTGGGCTCCAAACTGCTACAGATGGTGACTACAGCCAAGAAATTAAAAGACACTCGTTCCTTGAAAGAAAAGCTATGAGAGAGTTAGACAATGTATTAAAAAGCAGAGACATCATTTTACAGACAAAGATCCGTATAGTCAAAACTATATTTTTTCCAGTAATCATGTATGCATGTGAAAGTTGGACTATAAAGAAAGCTGAGAGCCAAAGAATTGATGGTGTTGAAGAAGACTCTTAAAAGTCCCTTGAACTGCAAAGAGATAAAACCAGTCAATCCTAAAGGAATTCAACCCTGAATATTCAATGGAAGGACTGATGTTGAAGCTAAAGCTCCAATATTTTGACCACCTGATGCAAAGAGCCAACTTACTGGAAAAGACCCTGATGGTGGGAAAGATTGAGGGCAGGAGGAGAAGGGGGTGGCAGGGGATGAAATAGCTGGATGACATCACTGACTCAATGGGCATGAATTTGAGCAAATTCTGGGAATTAGTGAAGGACAGGGAATCCTGGCATGCTGCAGTCCATGGGCTCACAAAGAGTTGGATGTGACTGAGCAACTGAACAGCAATAACTGGGAGCCAAAGTGCCAGTTGGCACCATTTTAGAAAATTCTCTCTTTATCTACTTGACCTAACTCTGGTGGGTGCCTTTCTGACATTTGTGGCCGTTTGTTTGTTTTTTTGAGCTTTAAAAAATATATATTTATTTTTTATTGAAGGATAATTGTTTTACAGAATTTTGCTGTTTTCTGTCGAACCTCAACATGAATCACCATAGGTCCTAGCATTTTCTTGTGAATCCACACTGTCCAATACACCTACCCAGCTAGTGATTTTCTACAGGAGTTCCCACCCTATCACACCCAGAAGGCAGCCATGGCTAGCTCTGGAGTCCCTCCGAAGTAGCTCCTGTCTTAACACACCAAACAGGCAGCCTGAGCCAGAACCTGTATCCGTCAAAAGTGGCTCCTGCCCCATTGCACCTAGTGGAAGGCTTAGGACAGCACAGGTGCTCCTCCTGGGCAACTCGTGCCCTGCTGGGCCAGCACTGCCTACCGGTGCACCCAAAGCAGTGATAGCTATGCTGCACAGCCAGCCGCATCAAGGACAGCTCTTGCCACCAGCCCATCTACAGAAACCACACCACACCACAACTGGCGGGCACCCACAGACCACACAGAGTGCAGCTTTGGGGTGCCTGGTTCTGTGACCAGACCGGACTGCTCTTCCCACAGAAGCCTTGCTAAAGAAGGCCTCTCCTTCAAGATCAGGAGACGCAGTTGATCTACCTAATATATAGAAAAAGTGTCGATAGTTGGTCAAAATGAAAAGACAAAGGAATATGTTCTAAACAAATAAAACAGACACCTCAGAAAAAGAAAAATGGAGATAAGTGATTTGCTAGAGAAAGAGTTCAATGCAATGGTCATAAAGATACCTATCAAATGCTCCAATCAAAAGACTTAGGGTTGCATATTGGGTTAAAAAGAAAATAATGCAGATACATACTACCTACAAGATTTACTTTGACTTTAAAGACACACATAGGCTGAAAATGAGGGATGGAAAAAGATATTTCGTGAAAATGATGTACAGCAACCTGAAGCTAGTACAACATTGTTAATTAACTATACTACAATATAAAGTAAAAATGTTTAAAAAGCCAGGGTAGCAATAGCTACATCAGACAAATACACTTTAAAACAAAAGTTATAGTAAGAGACAAAAAAGGGTATTAAAAAAAAGGGGGGTATTACATAATGATAAAGGGATCAATCCTCCAAGACAATCAAATACTTGTAAACATTTATGTACCAAGTATAGGAATACCTAAATGTATAGGGCACCTTTGACTGACCAAAAAAGAGAAATTGACATTAACAAATAATAGTATAGGATTTAATACTCGACTTAAAGTGATGGATAAATCATCTAGACAGAAAATCAGTAAGGGAACACTGACTTTATATGACATTTTAGCTAGATGGAGTTAATACATATACACAGGACACTCCATCCAAATTCAGAATATATACTCTTTTCAAGTACACCTGGATGTTCCCCATAATGGTTACATGTTAGGCCACAAAACAAGTCTCAATAAATTTAAAATAACTGAAATCCTTCAAACATCTTTTCCAACTACAAAAATATGAACAAATAGAAGCATACCCAGGAGACACTGCAAGTTCAGTTCTAGAACACCTCAATAAAACAAATAGAGCAATAAAGCCAGTGATGTAATTTTTTTTTGTTTTCCAGTCCATGTAATAGTTATGTTTATACTATATGGTAATCTATTAAATATGCAGTAGCATTATTTGTTAAAAAAATGTACATATCTTAATTTAAGACACTTTGTTCCTAAAAATTGATAACTATTATCTGAGTCTTCAGCAAGTCATAACCTTTTTGCTATCAGAGTCAGAGAGCTTGAAACATTTGAGAATTAATAAATGTGACCCAGACACGAAGTGAGAAAATGTTAGAAAAATGATGCTGATAGCATTGTGCTGTACAGAGTGGCCACAGATTTTCAATGTGTAAAGAACACAGTATCTGGAAGCACAACAAAGGCAAAGCGTAATAAAGCAAATTATGCTTATACATGGGCTTCCTAGGTGGTGCTGCTGATAAAGAGCTTGCCAGCCAATGCAGGAGACGCAACAGACATGGGTTTGATCCCTGGGCTAGGAAGATCCCCTGGAGGAGGGCATGGCAACCCACTCCAGTATTCTTCTCTGGAGAATTCCATGGACAGAGGAGCCTGGCAGGCTACAGTCTATAGAGTTGCAAAGATACAACTGAAGTGACTTAGCATGTGTGCATGCCTATAAATGGAAAAAAAAAGAATAACTTGTATATGGATTAGAAGAATTAATAGCATTAAAACGTTCAAACTACCCAGAGCAATTTATAGATTCAATGCAATCTCTGTTAAATGCCAATACCATTTTCCACAGAACTGGAATAAATAGTACTGAAAAAAAAAAATTGTATGAAATCACAAAAAGTTCTGAATAGCAAAGGCAAACTTCAGAAAGAAGAACAAAACTGAAGGTATCATGCATCTTGACTTCAGACCATGCTACAAAGCTATGTAATCAAATAGTATGGTACTTGCACAAGAACAGACAGATAAATCAAAGGTACAAAGGTACAGAAAGCCCATAAATAAGCTTATGCATATATGGTCAATTAATCCATGGCAAAGGGATCAATAATATACAATGGGAAAAGGCAATCTCTTCAATAACTAGTGTTGGAAAACTGGACAACTACATGCAAAGAGTGAATCTGGACCATTATCATACACCACTACAAAAGTAAGCTCATGATGAATTAAAGATGTGAATGTAAAAACTGAAACCATAAAACTCTTAGAAGAAAGCATCAGGAGTCAGGTCTTTGACATAGATCTTAGCAGCATTTTTAAAAATCTATCTCCTCAATAAAAACAAAAATAAAGAAGACTACATCACACTAAAAAGCTTTTGGACAAGTGAAGGAGACTATCAACAAAACAAAATAAAGAAACAACCTACTTAACTGGATAAGGTATTATCAAATCATATATCTGATAAGGGGTTAATATCCATAATATAGAAAGAACACATACAACAAAATAAAAACCAATATGACTGGAAAATGGGCAGAAAACTTGAACAGACATTTTCATTTCTGGTTAACAGGCACATGAAACAGTGCTCAACATCTCTAATCATTACAGAAAGGCAAATCAAAACCCACGAGATATCATCTTACAACTCTTAGAATGGCTATTATTAAAAAGACAAAAACCAAACCAAAATAAAGCAAGTGTTGGTAAGGATGTAGAGGAAAAAATTCTTTCTCTGTTGATAAGAATGTAAATCTGTGCAGCCACTATGGAAAGCAGTATGGAAGTTGTTCAAAAATAGAACTACCATAGGATCCAGGAACCCACTTCTTGGTACTTACCTGAAGAAAATGAAAACAGTAATGTGAAAAGATATATTCACACCAATGTTTATTACAGCATTACTTACACAAGCCAAGATTTGAAAGTGAAAGTTGCTCAGTCATGTTTGACTCATTGCCACTGCATGTACTATACAGTCCATGGAATTATCCAGGCCAGAATACTAGAGTGGGTAGCCATTCCCTTCTCCAGGGGATCTTCCCAACTCAAGGATCGAACCCAGGTCTCCCGCATTGCAGGCAGATTCTTTACCAACTGAGCCACTAGGGAAGCCATTGATTTAACTTTCACTGATAGGTGAATGGATAAAGTCATTGGGGGTATAATACACAGGATAGGGAATATAATCAATAATATTGTAATAACTTCAGATGGTGATGAATGGGAGCTAGATTTATTATGTTGATCATTTCATAATGTGTAAAAACACCAAATCACTGAATTCTACACTTTAAAGTCATAAAACTTTATATGTCAATTATACTTCCAAAAAACAAAGAATGGAAAATAAAAGATGAAAATCTTTGGAGAGAAAAAGTTGCCTACAAATAATAATAAATAGAATGATAGTTGTTTCCTCAACAATTGAATTTATTGTTTCATTGAAAGTTTCTCAGTTGTGTCCAACTGTTTGTGCTGTATGGAATTCTCCATGGAATTCTCCAGGCCAGACTATTATAGTGGGTAGCCTTTCCCTTTTCCAGGGTTCTTCCCAACCCAGGGAAAGAACCTAGGTATCCTCCATTGAAGGCAGATTCTTTACCAGCTGAGCCACAAGGGAAGCCCAAGAATACTGAAGTGGGTAGCTTATTCCTTCTCCAGCGGATCTTCCTGACTCAGGAATCAAACTGGGTTCTCCTGCATTGCAGGCAGATTCATTACCAACTGAGCTATCAGGGGAGCCCTCAGCAATGGATGCAAGAAAAACAATAAAATATAACTTGGCACTTAGAGTTTGAAATCCAGATATTTCTGGACATACATCTGCTATATTCAGATACAAGAATTAGATGAATCTTATTATATGACTCTTAAAAGATACAGGGAATATGGAATTAACAGACCTAAACTAATACATATAGGATGAATAGATAACAATTTCTTACTGCATAATACAGAGAACTCTATTGAATATCCTGTGGTAAACCATAATGGAAAGAATGTATACATATGTATAGCTGAGTCACTTTGCTGTCGAGCAGAAATTAAACACAACACTGTAAATCAGCTCTACTGCAAAATCTAGTTTTAAAAAAAATGGGATGTGTGTGTTCAGTCCGTTCATGTGTGTGTGCTAAGTTGCTTTAGTCATGTCTGACTCTGTGTGGCCCTGTGGACTGTAGCCTACCAGACTCCTCTGTTCATGTGATTTTTCAGACAAGAATACTGGAGTGGGTTGCCATTTCCTCCTCCAGGAGATCTTCCCAGTCCGAGGACTGAACCTGTATCTCTGGGGTCTCTTGCACTGGCAGTTGGATTCCTTACCACAGGAGCCACCTAAAAATAGACAAAAGCAAAAAAGCAGTAAATCTATAAAAATAACATCAGAAAAAATGAAATCCAAAAACATGTGGTGTGGATGGAAGGGCCAATAAGGCAAAAATACAATGGGTTTGCCAATCAGTCTGTTTCAGAAGCTTGTCTTTCTGTGTCCAAATGACTGGAGAGGCAGGTAAATTTTTGCTGGAGAAATGTTTCTTACAAATCAAGTTTAAGATTCTTTACAACTTCAAGAACCCATGAATCCTAAACAAAATTAAGCCAATCAGGTTTCTGTGCCAAAATGATCCACAAACTTATTCCCAGGTTTTGGATAAGATTGGATAGGGGACGACAATTTCATTGGTGAAAAGACAGTAAAGGACTGTTATGGGTGCAAGCAGAAGGCTTGCTCAATAAATGAGCAAATGCATAAACAAGTAAATCAAAGTATTCTTGTCTTTTTTAGATGCATTGTTTGGTTAATATTAAAGCATTAAAAAAAAAAAAAGAAAAAACAGCAATATCATGGCCTACTCGTTTGCTTCAGGTTCCTCCGCCTGGTTTAGCATCCTCAGGTATGGTGACCACCACTCAGACTGTATAAGATTGCACACGGGAGCAGCCCTCAGGCAGCAATTAGATAACAGCTCACTTGAACAACTGACCTGTATTTCGGTGGACGGACATTTGTTGCCCTCAGGTCTGCAGAAATCTTACCTCTAGATTCAAGGTGTGTGTTTTCTATGCTTTAGGGGTATAATTTTAGGATATGTGTTGTTAAATACAGGAAACTATTGTTAGGAACTTGGAGCAATAGGAGGCAAAATTTCACCTTTTCATTCCTACCGTCTTATTCTACTTTTCACCAGTAAAGGCAGGACCTTGTCTTGGAGGCATGAGCCATTTGAAAAAGGAGTCTTTACAGTATTCGTGTGGAATGGCTTGTAGAGAATAGTGGGAAAATAGTGGTAAAACTGGTGAAGTCTGAACAAATTTGTACTTTAATGATAAGGTACAAATGTTAATTTATTAGTTTTGGCAAATTTACCAGCGTTATGTAGGGTGTTAATATTATGGGAAATGGCAGAATTTTCCTAACTATCTCACACCTTTTCTTTAAACCTAAAATTATTATGGGAAAAAAAAATTTTAAATCCTACTAAAGTGAGTGAGTGAGTGAGTAAAGTCTGTCAGTCATGTTCAACTCTTTGTGAACCCATGGGCTGCAGCCTACCAGGCTCCTACATCCATGGCATTTTCCAAGCAATAGTACTGGAGTGGGTTGCCATTTCCAAATTTAATAAAGTATATGAACTGTTAAGAAGGCCTACACAAGTGTGTGCCACATGAACTAAGACTTACTCTGTGGGTCTACATATTATGGTTAAACTAAGAAGAGCAAAAAAGAAATTCCATGGGGTAGAAGTGAAAGAAAAATTTAAATTAGAAATACATGGAAGAGCTGAATTAATATGAATTAAAAATATAAAGTATTAAATATTCTATTCAAATATTTTCCCTCAAAAACCTCCATGAGCCTGTTAAGAAGAGTCAGCTATCCTGTCTGGAGATTCTCAAAGAAAAGGTACCCAGGCTAATGAGAAGTCAGCCTATGCAATGGCCACTTCACCTTCTGCTGTACTTTGAAACAGTTCAAAGAATTAGGAAATAGTAACATTTAGCCATAGAATAAAGCTATCATGGACTGGGTAGTTAGGTAAAGAAGCGTAGGGCACTGTGATGGAGATTTCAGACTCTTTAAATGAATCATTGTAGGCAGCATGTAAATGTGTTCAGCCTGGGCTCAACAATGTCTACAGGATTCAGACATGAGGGAAAAGTTCAGCTTATCTGTGAGCTGGACAAATTTAAAACACAAAAAGCCATAGACATGTGGATAGAACTGAAAAGCTATTATTTTTCGTTTAAACACTAGGATTGTTCTTTCCAAAATTAAACTAAACTAAACATTGTGCCATTAAATCACAGAATAGAATATTTCCATCATGCAGATAATTTTGTTATATAACACTATTCTAAAATGTAGTTAGCATAACTCAAAACCTTAAGATACATCACAAGTGAGGAGAAAGATATGAATTTTCATTTGGTAGCACTTTGAAGGCCTCAGAGCATACTGTATACTACTTTTGAGCATGTGGACTCATTTCAGGTCAGTTTAGCTATGACTATGAGGGCCCATGACACTCAATGACTGAGACCACAGGAGGTATTGCCAGGAAACTTGTTCACAGGTTTTCAAAAAGTAGGTGCTAAATGTACTCATTGGTAAGATCATGGAAGCATCACAAAGGTGCTGTTAGAAATAATTGTTTAAGATTTTGGAGATTCTGAAGATAATCCAACAATATGTAAGGGAAATGATAAGAGCAACCTGGATTAGAACAGAAAGAGACCTTTCTGCACCCTGCCACTGTGGCTACTTGGAACAACACTGGCTTCATAAATTCACATGAGTGAAATTGTTATCTAAATGGAAATCTCCTTGAAAAAGAATGAGATCTCAGAGAGAAAATGCCACTGAACTTTAGAAATAGATTTGGAAGGAAAAGAGTTGAAATATATAAATCTCCTTAAAATCGGCTACAGGAAAGAGTTGGCTGTGTGGGTGGACTTGGAAGGTTAAAGAACTGTCCAACCGTGTGATCATATTGGACAGCCTGGATACCTTCTCTCCTTTTTCCTGCACTTTTGAAGAAAGAACAACATGTTCAAATAGAAAGATGAGTTTCTGTTGGTTGACTATTGAATGTTTGTAGTAATAATAGGAATTGATGTTACTTTATACCTTCGGTTAACATTTTATTAAATTGGCACTGCTTAATTTAATATCATTAAATTGTAACTCAGACTTCTTTGGAGGAAATACAGGAAGGTCATCTGATGATTACAGAGTTTTCAATAGTAGCAAATTGAACACTTCTCTATATTTATACAAATGTTTTCAAAAATCAGTTCTAGGTGATTTCCCCCCAACATACTTAGGATGATTACATTGTCTAAAGCTACACCTTCTTGTAACATGTTTCCAGTTAATCTTCAGTTATGGCAAGGTTAACAAAATAGGGATCTGTGACTGTAATTGTGGGACAGCCCCAGAGTGCAGCAGAGGAGGGGGGATTTCTTCTTACAAGAGACTGGTCACAAACAGTAAGTGCTTTTGGTCTAAATTAATGTGTGCATACTAAGTCGCTTCAGTCGTGTCCAACTCTGTGTGACCCTATGGACTGTAGCCTGCCAGGTGCCTCTGCCCGAGGGATTCTCCAGACAAGAATATTGGAGTGGGTTGCCATGCCCTCCGCCAGGGGATCTTCCTGATCCAGAGACTGAACCCACATCTCTAGAGTCACCTGCATTGACAGGTGAGTTCTTTACCACTAAAGCTACCTGGGAAGCCCCTTAGTCAAAACTGGTTAGGCTCAAATGAAATTTTGTGGAGCAAGGAGGAAGTAGTCATACCATACTATGTATCAAAAAATTAAAACTACAGTTAGGGATTTTTCCTTTAGAATTTATCTTCTGCATGGTTTGAATTTACAGTAAGCCTTTTATGATTTTATTAATTATTTTGGGGTTGTTATCAGAAATTTCTTTCTGCCTTGCTCAGTTATTTCATTGCTGAGGCTTGCAGTTTCAGTAACCTCAAAATTGAAAACTGATGCTTGGTTATTTTCACCTATGTAATAGTGTTTCTTGTGTAATAATCAAATTATTTTCCTCTCTAACTTTTTTTTTGCTTAATTTTATTTATAAATGATTTAAAAATTTTTCAAGGTAGTACACTTACTTGTAGTATGTTTTGAATCTTTTGACTATATATTTTTTGTAGGGTAGTATGTATTCTTTGCAATATCTATCCTTGTCTATAATCCACAATGGTGTTATGAAATCAAGTAGAATTATAATCATTTTATAGCTTAAAATGTATTTGTAGAGAAAAAGAAATATTGAAAATATGTAACTTAGACATACACTCAGGAAACAAGTAAAAGAACCATAAAATGAATCAAAATATGAGGAAGAAAGGAAATAAGTATAAAGACTGTATCATTAAAATAGAAATTAAAACATATTATGATAGAAACTACAAACTTAGAAACAGACAGCTTTTCTGAAAAAAATAAAATATAAAAGTAAACTAGAAGGAATGATAAAAAAAAGATACTGCACAAATAAAGAACACTGGGGTTTAATAAGTGGGTGCTAATGGATATAATTAAGAATGAAAACAAGAGAAAACTATGTACAACCTCATTCAGGTCATTTGAAATAAAAGTGAGATGGAAAGTTTTATTGAAAATTATAAATGAGTCAAATAAGACTCAGAAGAAAAATAAATTTTAAGGATATCAGTTGCCATAAAAATTGAAACTGGTGGTAAACTTGCTCACGAATCCAAAAGACTTTAGGCACTTAATGATGCCCAGTTTCAAGTTATACAAAATAATGGAAAACAACTGAAGTCATTTTATGAGGTTAGAATATCACAACATGAAAAGCTCAGCAACCCAACACTTAAAGACAAAGTAAACAGATAAACTGAACACCCAGTAGCTACCATTCAATTTCACTTAGGAATTGAATAAAACTTAGATATACCAATAGCATTTTTACCAGGAGTACAAGAGCAACTTAAAATTAGAAAATCCATTTATGTGCTCATCTATATTAACAGATTAAAGGGGCAAAAATGAAACATCTGATCATTTCACTACTTGCCAAATAAAACTCTCAATAAAATTAAATATTCATTGATGAAAAAAAAATCTTACTTATTTTGGAATTAAAGAAAACTTCCTTTGTATTGTTTAGTTTATCTATAACCAACCTATGGTAGTTATTCATAGTAGCAAAAAAATGAAGATTTATCATTACAATTCACACAGGAGAATGAGCCAATCTTTATTCTGTTCCTAGCAAAGCCTTCAGGCACATCTTCCTCCTCAGTTTACACTGCAAAATTTTCTCAGGGATATTTAAACAAAAGAGGAGGAGACATGGAAGAGAAAAGAGAGAGAAATGCAAACACACCTTTCAGATTTCCATGATGAGCCTGTGGCAATTTGTCATCCTTTAGTTTATCTAAGGTAAGAGGAGTGTTGTTGCAGAGATCAGAGAACCTCGTTCCTTTTATTCATCTTGTATATACATGCATTGCTGTCCATTGTCAGGAGAGTTAAACAGCTGAGGGTGCATCTGAAAAGATTTACTGAAGTCACCTTTGCTTCCCTAGTAGCTCAGATGATAAAGCAACCGCCTGCAATGCAGGAGACCCGGGTTCAAGCCTGGGTCGGGAAGATCCTCCGCAGCAGGAACTGGCAACCCACTCCAGTATTCGTGCCTGGAGAATTTCATGGACAGAGGAGCCTGGCCGGCTACAGTCCATGGGGTCGCAAAGAGTCGGGCACAATCGAGCGACTGACACACACACACACCATTGCAATTAGAGAAAAGACAGTGGTCTCTGCTATTGCCTTTGCTCTTCAAAGTGGTACTAAAGTGGCACATTCTAGTCCAGTGAGTAAATATTTTAAAAAAGACATAAAAGGCTTTATTTTCATAAAATATGATTTTCTCTACAGGAAAATTAAACAATAGTGAAATTATCTTAAAAGGAACATAATTCAGCAATATTTCTGGACAAAATATCAACATACTAAATCAATATAATACTAAAATAAAATTTTCCATTGAATCCCATTTATCCAAAATGATATTCAGCAAAAACAAAACAGTATCAACAGAAGAATGCTTCATTGGCAGGGAAAACAAGAAGAGCTATTTATGACATATGTATTGGGTTGGTCAAAAAGTTCATGTGAGCTTTTCCATACAATGCTATGGAAAAATCCAAACAAAATTTTTGACCAACACAACAGAGGCAAAATGAATACGGATGTTACATTTTTGTTAACTTTGTTTCTTTTTCTCATTATTTTTTGATTCTACTGTGAATGTATGAAATGTTTCCCTGTTTATTAATATTTAGGTTATGAATTTCAAGAATCTCCTTTAGTTTTCAATGTACATATCTTGCATTTCCTTTGGTAAACTTTTTCTTATAGATTTTATTGCTTTTAAGACTTTCATGAATGAAATTGCTTTCCCAATTTCATTTTTGATTATTTATTGTTGGGACACATAAATAAAATTGATTTTATAAATATATATGAAATTGATATATTTATCTTGTGTCTTATCAGGAATTTATTTTACTTTCAATTCGAGAATTTCCACTTAGTTTTTTTTCCGATATTTTCCATTTCTTTAAAGATACTTTCTATTTGATGCATCATTATTGTCATACTTTAATTTTTAAAAATGAGCATTGTTAATCAAATGTTTTTAATGTTCATTACCTTCCAGCTTTGAGGATTTCTATTTATGTCAGTTATATCTAACCCTTGAGCAACATCAAAGGCAGTTTGTATTCATTTCCTTTCTCCCTGTGGATAGTCACAGTTCCCTCTTTTTATACCTGCTTTTTTTGTTGTTGAAAAAATGGATATTATAGATGACGTGCTGATTCTGATCTCCTTATGTTACTGCTGTTGTTGTTTCCTTCTTTGTATGTTTCTTTAGTGACTTGGCTGGTCTAACCTGTCAGTCTGACTCTTCTTCCATAGTATGCAGCCACAGGAGTCTCTGCTAATTTTTTTTTTTTTTTTGTAGTTTTTTTCTTTTTCAGCCTGATTTCTTAGGGATCACTCTTGTGTGAGCATAGTTTAATAAAGTAGTGCTCAAACACGTTGAGTCAATTAAGCTTCTATCCTTTGCCAATAGATCTTTGTTTGAGTTGGGAGAGTACTCACATTTCAGAAAGTTTGCAAGTCAGCCTTAGTTTTCACTTTCCGTCTACTTTCTGTTTCTCTTACAGCATGTGCACAAACCTCATCTTCATCCACGGACCTGCAGAAAGCTAGGGCTGCTTCTTTCTGGTTTCCTGTGAGTGTGCATGCAGCTTTGCTCCTGTGTGCATCCTTCCAGACAAGAAGGGATATGTGGCAGATTATCCACAACCACTATGGTTGTCCTTTTTATAAGCTCTTCCTCAAATGTTCTGGTTGGTCTGCTGGTCTGCTTCTCTATCCAGTGTTAAACCTTCAGGAAAACTGGGAAGTTCACCTTTTTTGTTTGTTTTCCTTTGAGTTTGTATTATTTCAATGATGCCCTTGGGTTTGGCTGTTTTCCCTGCTTCTCTCTAAATCAAATTAGCCACTTCCAGCAGGGAAGCTTCTGATTTTCATGGCTTTTCCTTCCCTAGTAGAACAACACTGAAGGTACTCCACATGGAAAGAAGATGGGAGAAGCTCAGGTTAGACTCGCCACTGCGCGTACCCCACTTCTTAATTTGTGATATGCCTTTGCTTCATTTCCAGAGTCTCGATGTGGTTGTTTTACTGTCTTGAACTTACTTCATTCAGTATGACAGTCTCTATGCCCATCCATGTCTGTCGCTGCAAATGGAATCATTTTTTTTTCCTGAGTAATATTCCACTGTGTATATGTACCACATCTTCTTTATCCATTCCTCTATTGATGGATAGTTAGGTTGCTTCTATGTCCTGGCTATTGTGCATAGTGTTGCAATAAACACTAAGATGCATGTGTCTTTTTGAATTTAGATTTTCTCCAGATATATGCCCAAGGATTCCTGGATTGTATAGTAGTTCTATTTTTAGGTTTTTTTTTTAAGGAAACTTCATACTCTTCTCCAGCGTGGCTGTACCAATTTACATTACTACCAACACTGTAGCAGGGTTCCCTTTTCTCCACACCTCATCAGCACTTGTTTTTTGTAGATTTTTTTTGATGGTGATCATTCTGATTGGCATGAGGTGATACCTCATTGTAGTTTGGATTTGAATCTGTCTAATTAGTGATGTTGGGTATTTTTTTCATGAGTTTTTTGGCCATTTGTATGTCTTCTTTGGAGAAATATTTCTTTAGGTATTCTGCCCATCTTTTGATGGGTTGCTTTTATTTTTTTATATTGTACTGCATGAGATGTTTGTATATTTTGGAGATTAATCCCTTGTCAGTTACTTCATTTGCAACTATTTTCTCATATTCTATAACTTATCTTTTCATTTTGTTTATGACTGTCTTTACTGTATAAAAGCTTTTGAGTTTAATTAGATCTCTTTTGCTTCATTTGTTTTTATTTTCATTATTCTAAGAGGTGACTGAAAAAAGATCTTGCTGTGATTTGTGGCAGAGAGTACCCTGCCTATGCTTTCCTCTAAGATTTTATAGTATATGGGCTTACATTTAGGCCTTTAACCCATTTTGAGTTTATTTTTGTTTATGATTTTAGGAAGTGTTCTAACTTCATTCTTTAACATACGACTGTCCAATTTTTTTCATCACCACTTACTGAGGAGATTGCCTTATTTTGCTTACATTAGGTAACCATAGGTAGGTGGGTTTTTCTTTGGGTTTTCCATTGATCTATATTTCTGTTTTCTGTGCCAGCATCATACTGTTTTGACAATTATAGTTTTGTAGTATAGTCTGAAGAGAGGTAACCTTATTCCTCCAGCTTTATTTTTCTTTGTCAAGATTGTTTCAGATATTTTGGGTCTTTTGTGTATCCATATTAAATTTTAAGATTTTTTGTTCTAGTTCTGTGAACATTCGGTGCCATTGGTATTTTGATAGAGATTGCACTGAATCTGTATATTACTTTGGGTAGTATAGTCATTTAGACAATATTGATTTCTCCAATTCAATAACCTTGATGCATTTCTCCATTTGTTATCTTTGAATTATTTTATCTGTATCTTATAGTTTTCTGATTACAGGTCTTTTGCCTCATCAGATAGGCTTATTCCTAGGCATTTTATTCTTTTTGATGAGATGGTTTAAACTGTTTTCTTAATTTCAATTTCTGATCTTTTTATTGTTAGTGTATAGGAATGCAAGAGATCTCTGTGTACCAATTTTGTAACCTGAAACGTTTTCAGATACATTGATGGGCTCTAGTAGTCTTCTGACAGCATCTTTAGGATTTTCCATGTACAGTGTCTTGTCATCTGCAGTGATGGTTTTACTTTTTTTCCAGTTTGGATTCCTGTTTCTTACTTTTTTCTTATTTCTGTCACTAGGACTTCCAAATTATGTTGAATAAAAATGGCAAGAGTAGATATCCTTGCTTTATTCCTGATCTTAGAGGAAATGTTTTCAGTTTTTCATGTTGAGAATGATGTCTGCTGTCAACTTGTCATATACGATCTTTATTATGCTGATGTGTGTCCCCACTATGTCTACTTTCTCTAGAGTTTTAATGTAAATGGGTAATTGAATTTTGTCAAAAGCTTTTTTTGCATCTATTGAGATGATGGAAAGAAAGACTAGAAATCTCTTCAAGAAAATTAGAGATACCAAGGGAACATTTCATGCAAAGATGGACTTAATAAAGGACAGAAATGGTATAGACCTAACAGAAGCAGAAGAGATTAAGAAGAGGTGGCAAGAATACACAGAAGAACTATACAAAAGAGATCTTCATGACCCAAATAACCACAATGGTGTGATCACTCACCTTGAGCCAGACATCCTGGAATGTGAAGTCAAGTGGGCCTTAGGAAGCATCACCATGAACAAAGCTAGTGGATGTGATGGAATTCCAGTTGAGCCATTTCAAATCCTAAAAGATGATGCTGTTAAAGTGCTGCACTCAATATGCCAGCAAATTTGGTTAACTCAGCAGTGACCACAGGACTGGAAAATGTCAGTTTTCATTCCAATCTCAAAGAAAGGCAATGCCAAAGAATGCTCAGACTACCTTACATTTGCATTCATCTCACACTCTAACAAAGTAATGCTCAAAATTCTCCAAACCAGCCTTCAGCAGTATGTGAACTGTGAACTTTCAGATGTTCAAGTTGGATGTAGAAAAGGCAGAGGAAGCAGAGATCAAATTTCCAGCATCCACTGGATCATCAAAAGAGCAAGAGAGTTCCAGAAAAACACCTACTTCTGCTTTCTTGACTACGCCAAAGCCTTTGACTTATGGATCACAACAAACTGGAAAATTCTTCAAGAGATGGGAATACCAGACCACCTGACCTGCCTCCTGAGAAATCTGAATGCAGGTCAAGAAGCAACAGTTAGAACCGGACATGGAACAACAGACTGGTTGCAAATCGGGAAAGGGGTATGTCAAGGCTGTATATTGTCACCCTGCTTATTTAACTTCTATGCAGAGTACATAATGCAAAATGCCGGGCTGGGTGAAGCATAAGCTGGAATCAAGATTGCCAGGAGAAATATCAATAACCTCAGATACACAGATGACACCACCTTTATGGCAGAAAAGCAAAGAAGAACTGAAAAGTCTCTTGATGATAGTGAAAGAGGAGAGTGAAAAAGTAGGCTTAAAATTCAGCATTCAAAAAATGAAGATCATGGCATCTGGTCCCATCACTTCATGGCAAATAGATGGGGAAACAATGGAAACAGTGAGACACTTTATTTAGTTATTTATTTATTTTGGCTCCAAAATTACTGCAGATGGTGGCTGCAGCCATGAAATTAAAAGATACTTGCTCCTTAGCAGAAAAGTTATGGCTAACCTAGACAGCATATTAAAAAGCAGAGACATTACTTGACCAACAAAGGTCCATCTGGTCAAAGTTATGGTTTTTCCAGTAGTCATGTATGGATGTGAGAGTTGGACTATAAAGAAAGCTGAATGCTGAAGAACTGAAGCTTTTGAACTGTGGTGTTGGAGAAGACTCTTGAGAGTCCCTTTGACTGCAAGGAGATCAAACCAGCCAATCCTAAAGGATATCAGTCCTGAATATTCATTGGGAGGACTGATACTGAAGCCAAAACTCCAAAACTTTGGCTACTTGATGTGAAGTTCTGATTCATTGACAAAGACCCTGATGTTAGGAAAGATTGAGGACTGGAAGAGAAGGGGACAACAGAAGATGAGATGGTTGGATGGCATCACTGACTCGATGGATTTGAGATTGAGCAAGCTGCAGGATTTGGTGATGGACAGGGAAGCCCGGCGTGCAGCAGTCCATGGGGTCACAAAGAGTTGAACATAACAGCAACTGAACTGAACTGATTGAGATGATCATATGGTTTTCATTCTTCAGTTTGCTAATATGATGTATCACATTGATTGATTTTCATATGTTGAAAAAATCCTTGGATCCCTGATTAAATCCCATTTGATTAGAGTGTGCAATCCTTTTAACATGTTGTTGGAGTCAGTCTGTAGTATTTTGTTGAGGATTTTTTCTTCTATGTTTATTTATGATATTGGCATGTCCTTTTCTTTTGCTGATATCTTTGTCTGGTTTTGGTATCAGAGTTATAGTGGCCTCATAGAATGAGCTTGGGAGTGTTCCTTTCTCTGCAATTTTTGGAAAGATTTGAAAGGATAGTGTTAACTTTTTTCTAAATGTTTGATAGAATTCAACTGTGATACTCTCTTATCCTGGAGTTTTGTTTGTTGGGAGTTTTCGTTCATAGTTTCAGTTTTAGTACTCATTACTGCATTGTTCATATTTTCTATTTCTTACCAGTTCTGTCTTGGAAGGTTGTACTTTTCTAATAATTTGTTCATTTCTTCTATGTTTTCTTGTTTATTGACATGTAGTTGCTTGTAGTAGTCTCTTATGATCTTTTGCATTTCTGTGGTGTCCATTGTAACTTCTTTTTTCATTTCTAATTTTATTGATTTGACCTCACTTCCTCCTCTCCCCCACCCCCAACACCCCTTGGTGAGTCTCACTAAAGGTTTATCAGTTTTGTTTATCTTCTCAAAGAATCAGCTTTTAAGTTTCATTGATCTTCACTATTGTTTTCTGGAACTCTATTTTGTTCTACTTTCAACTTTCGATTTCTCTCCTTCTACTAATTTTAAGTTTTATTGTTCTTCTTTCTCTAGTTGCTTTAGGTTTAAGGGTAAGTTGCTTGAAATTTTTCTTGTTTCTTTAGGTAAGATTGTATTTCTATAAGCTTCCCTCTTTAGTTTAAAAATATGAAACTTCATGAATGTGCATGTCATTCTTGCACAGGGTTCATGATAGTCTTCTCTGCATTGTTCCAGTTTTGAAGCAAGTAGAAATTTTACAAGCTCATTTTAAACAACTGTTTAAAGTTAACAATTTATTTTTCAAATAATTTTATTCCAAAATGGTTTGCAACATTTCTTGGGGTCTTTATTCAGGCTAATTTTTGGTTTTATTCAGATAATTTGTTTCATAAAGGGTGTTACATGGTACATTCTTTTAGTTTCTGGATGTTCAAATATGGATTACTTTGCCCTCAATGGAGAATAAAATTTGCCTAGGATGATGTCAGTACCTCAAAAGCCTGAATATTTCTCAACAACATTGCACTAGAGGTATTTGAAGCAAGTGTCTTCTCATCTTTTGTAAGAACCCATAATTTTGTCTAAAACTTTTAGGGGTTTTGCTTTTTCATTATTTATTTATTTGGTCATGGAATTCAGAAGTAATACCAAGATGAGACGGAATGCAGAACTTTTTAAATACTTCTGATAATTAATTTTTGAGTTCCGTATGTAGAATAAGTTGAACTTTTAGGTTAGATTTTGTTTTGTTTCCTCCAAAGAAACTCTGTCTCTGAAATCTTAGTGTCTGGCAAATTTCTCAGCACCAAGTAGGCCGTAACTAATGTCAATTGAATGAATAGATGTAAGCCAAACAATGGAATGATGTTTCAACTGCCTTCAGGTTGTCATAGCAAGCATCAATAAAAGAAACAAAAGTAAAGACTTGACTCAACAGTTAATTCTCCTGTGCACACTCTAAGAGACTGGAGAACAAGCAGGATAAGTGAAAGGAGTGGAAAAGTAATGAGTCAGTAGAGAAAGACAGAGAAGACCAAGAAGAAGGGAAAAGGGAGCCAGATGGCACACAAGAGGAGGAGACCACAGAGGTATAAGGGGTGGGGAAGCTGCAGGAAAGGCCATTGGGCATCACTGATCACCTTCCATCATTTTTCACAGATGAGGACACTGAGAAACCAAGTGTGGACATGATGTCTCTAAGGCAAAAAGACACTAAGTATTCCAACCAGGGCACAAACCACAGACATTGTCATAAGCCAGGACTGGGTGCAATAGAGGGCTTCCCTGGTGGCTCAGATGGTAAAGAATCTGCCTGCAATGCAGGAGACCCAGGTTTAATCCCTGGGTTGGGAAGATGCCCTGGTAAAGGAAATGGCAACCCACTCCAGTACTCTTGCCTGGAGAATTCCATGGATAGAAGAGGTTGGTGGGCTATGGTCCATGGGATCACAAAGAATTGGGCACAACTGAGTGACTAACACCTCAGTGAAATAGGGATCAGGAGGTTTCAGACAGGAGCAGAAGAAAATCTGGAAACCAGATAGTGAAAGAAATGGAGAGCAAGTAAGAGATCATGTGGGAGGCCTATGACTGTTGGAATCTATAGGGTTTCTCTGGCAGGGAAGTGGGCAGAGGGAGAGGTTTGTGTGTTGGTGTGCCTAGGGAAGTCAGAAGAGAGGGCAAGAGGGTTGAGAGAGGAACCATGTCTGAGTCCTGAGGGGAGCTTGCCTGTGGAGGCTTCCTTCACCTAACAGAGCTTCAGTGCTGCTCCTGTTGCCTCTGTTTGTCAAGGGACTTCTCTGCCATGGGGTAAGAACACTGGGTAAGCTGATCCCAGGTGGAAAGACACCTGTGGCTGGGCACTGCAGGGTGGGGAGGTTCTGGGGAGGACCTGGGGGAAGGGAGTAATGCACCTATAGGACGCCCTAGGAATCTGCAAACCAGACTAGTTCCAGGCAAAGTATCCTTGGTGTAATCTCAGTTAATCTCTCTATTTTGGGGAGAGGATTCTGGCCCAGGGGGAGAGGGTTTGGGAATATGTGTAACCTGTGTAACCATCTCTATAAATCCTCTCATATGTGGGGCCATGTTCATCCAGTTATATGTTGCTGTTGCTCCTTAGTCGCTTTAGTTTTGTCCAACTCTGTGCGGCCCTATGAACCGTAGCCTGCCAGGCTCTTTTGTTCATGGAATTCTCCAGGCAAGAGTACTGGAGTGGGTTGCCATGCCCTCCTCCAGAGGAACTTCCCAACCCAGGGATTGAAGCCAAGTTTCTTGCATTGCAGGCAGATTTTTTACTACTGAGCCAACAGGAAAGCCCCTCCTCCAGTTGTACCTTCTCTCAACTCCCTAGGTTCTAGGATCCCATCATCTGACTGCAGAAGAGTTCCTCTCCTTCCATGTACTCCAGATCTCCAACTTTGCCAACCAAAACTGGATGCACACTCAGGGCTCAGGCTGGCTGCAAGTTGCAGAATAACTGCTGGGATGGTGTCTTGGGCATCATTCATTTTCTGTGGCCTTGGTACATGTGATTATATAATGGTCCAGTCTTCCATGTGATACTCCAGCAAGTTTTACCTGCCTTGACTCCCTTTACTTATTAGGTTGTTTACTTGCCTTCCCTGTAACTTTTTTCTTATTGATTCTCTCTTCCTTGTCTACCCACAGACCCCTTCAAGCTCCAGGTACCATTCAGCTGTTTAATGCACTTCAAGGAGGCCTCAGAAAGTTTTTTAAATGGAGCATGTCAAAGACCAGACTTTTGAGTTTCCAAGAAAATTCCTGCAGGAGCAAGGAGTTGAGTCCAAAGTGTGTGTAGGGCACTCAGCCGTTACTTAATTATTAAAGAACTCTTGAAAAACCTTCTCAATGACATTTGCCTTCAGTTTCTGGCATGCCTCCTTGAAACAAGGAAGTCAGACCTGGAACGACAAGGTGAACCCAACTCTCCCCTCCTATTCTGAGTGTTTTTTGCATTTAAGTCTTCCACACTTTATCATTCTTTTGAAACACATAATAAAAAAGCTAGAGAATGAGATTTGTGGGTTTAAGATTGTTTCCAAGGAAAGAGAAAGAAATGATTATTCAAACTGCTAAGAGACCCAAAGTCACTGAGTTATAACCTATTGTTGTGTGTGTGCTCAGTCGCTCAGTGGTGTCCCTTTCTTTGGGGCCCCATGGTCTGTAGCCCAACAAGCTCCTCTGTCCATGGAATTTTCTATGGGCAAGAAATACTGGAGTGGGTTGCCATTCCCCTGAAGAGGGCATCTTCCTGACCCAGGGATCAAAACTGCATCTCTTATCTCTCCGGCACTGGAGAGTCCTTTACCACTAGTGTCACCTGGGAAGTCCATGGCCTAGGGTATCCTTCTAAACTCCACTTCTCATCCTTTTCTCCTCTCTGGTGAAGCCAAAGGCTTGGGTGCCCAGCGACACTAGTCCTGGGCCTGGCTGTCTGCTCCTGATGTTCCAAGTCTCAGGATTCTACCCAACAGCTGTGTGGGTGATGTAGATGAGGGGTGAGCAGAGGCAACCTAGTGCTCAGGAAAGTGACGTTGTGCCCAGTGCTGACAAGATATCGTACCTCTGAGTAACCCTGGATGTGGTGGCTTGGGAGGCAGATGTCCTGTGTTGTGAGTGAAACACAGCAGCCTAGAAGCCCATGACACTGGGCTTCCCAGGTGGCGCTAGTGGCAAAGAACCCACCTGCCAATGTAGGAGACTTAAGAGACTCAGATTTGATTGCTGGGTTGGGAAGATTCCTTGGAGTAGGGAACCACAACCCACTCCAGTATTTTTGCATGGAGAATCCCATGGATAGAGGAGTCTGGCAGTATACAGCCCCTAGAGTCACGAAGAGTCAGATACGACTGAAGCGACTTTGCAGCTTTCACGGGTTGAGAAAGAACTGGGACTCAGCTGGGAGGTGATAGTCTTCTCATAGTCCAAGAACTAATGAATGAGGAGCTTAAGTAAAGAAGGGTGGAGCATCAGTTCAGTTCAGTCACTCAGTCGTGTCCGACTCTTTGTGACCCCAGGGACTGCAGCACGACAGGCTTCCCTGTCCATCACCAACTCCCGGAGCCTGTTCAATCTCATGTCCATCAAGTAGGTGATGTCATCCACTCATCTCATCTTCTGTCATCCCCTTCTACCACCTTCAATCTTTCCCAGCATCAAGGTCTTTTCAAATGAGTCAGATCTTCACATCTGGTGGCCAAAGTATTGGAGCTTCGGCTTCAGTATCAGTCCTCCCAATGAACATTGAAGGCTGATTTCCTTTAGGATTGACTGATTTGATCTCCTTTCAGTCCAAGGGTCTCTCAAGAGTCTTCTGCAACACCACAGTTCAAAAGCATTGATTCTTCCATGCTCAGCTTTCTCTGTAGTCCAACCATCACATCCATACATGACTACTGGAAAAACCATAGTTTTGACTAGAAGAACCTTTGCTGGCAAAGTCATGTCTCTGCTTTTTAATATGCTGTCTAAATTGGTCATAGTTTTTCTTCTAAGGAGCAAGCATCTTTTAATTTCATGGCTGAAGCCACCATCTACAATGATTTTGGAGCCCCAAAAATAAAGTCTCTCACTGTTTCCACCGTTTCCCCATCTATTTGCCATGAAGTGATGGGACCAGATGCCATGATCTTCATTTTTTGAATGCTGAGTTTCAAGCCTACTTTTTCACTCTCCTCTTTCACTATCATCAAGAGGCTCTTTAGTTCTTCTTTGCTTTTCTGCCATAAGGGTGGTGTCATCTGTGTATCTGAGGTTATTGATATTTCTCCCAGGAATCTTGATTCCAGCTCGTGCTTCATCCAGCTTGGCATTTTGCAGGATGTACTCTGTATAGAAGTTAAATAAGCAGGGTGACAATATACAGCCTTGACATACCCCTTTCCTGATTTGCAACCAGTCTGTTGTTCCATGTCCAGTTCTAACTGTTGCTTCTTGACCTGCATTCAGATTTCTCAGGAGGCAGGTCAGGTGGTCTGGTATTCCCATCTTTTGAAGAATTTTCCAGTTTGTTGTGATCCACACAATCAGAGTCTTTGGCATAGTCAATAAGGTGAAGTAGATGTTTTTCTGGAACTGTCTTGCTTTACTGATGATCCAACAGATGCTGGCAATTTGAGGGTGGAGGATTACAGCAGTTAAATTTCAAAAAATGCAAGTGGGGATTGGAAGTACTAGAGAGAAAAGAAAGAAAGACCTAGTGATTTGGTGAAAAAGAGAAGAATGGGGCAGACCAGAGACATAGACTCAGGAGCAATTGAAATGAGGGCTCTAGAAAAGACATGAAAATTCTAAGGCCCCACCACTGTGAAATGAGAAGCATTAACTGTGGTAGAAGAAAGAGCACTTTATAGATTGATTGACTCCCTTGTTTAATTTCCAACTAGGTGGATATTCCTTCCTTCTGATACTAAGCTATGTGACTATAATAATTACTTTAGTCATATTGGTTGTAGTTGACTCATGGTTTAAAAGCAGAGGTGAATCTTATTTTGTCTCTTCAATGCCCATTTCCCTTTCCATGGTCCTGTTTCAATTCTCAGCACTACTTCCAAAAATGTAATGAAAATCAATGATCCCACTATCTGTAATATGATGGCCACATATTGAGCATCAGTTTAGTTATTATAGCCAATTAGAGAAATACTGATTTATGATTAAAGCTGACTGAATAGTAAACAACATTTACATGAAGCCTTCTGTAGCTCACATATACTTTACTCACTTTATGTGAATTAATTCATGTGGTTTGTATAATAGTTCTGAGGTAGATATGGTCATTCCCATAATATAAGAAGAGACATAGGTCACACAACTAGTAGTATTGGGGAAGTTTTGCTTCCAAATCCAAGCTTTCAGCACTATGTTACACACTGAGCAAATAATTACAGGACATCTACCATGTGATAGATGCTATGATGGGTAGTGATATACAGCAGAGACACAAGAATAAAATACCCTTACACACAGCACTTGCATGTTAGTAGAGGGCAGGGAAGACAGACAACAAATCAATAAAAAAATATCATATATAAGGTAATGACATATGTTATAATTAAGAACAGAATCAGGAGAAGTGGATCAAAGAGAAAGGCGAGATATTGTTTAAGAGATGGTGAACAGAATGAACCATTCTGAGAGGATGATTTTTGAGAAGAGACCTAAAACAAGAACAAGAATATATTGTGCAGTATCTGGGAGAAGAGTATTCCAAGCAAAGCAACTGAAAATAAAAGGTTAATAGCATTATACTGACTGTGTTCTAAAATCTGTAAGAACTTCAGCAAAACTAGATTGGGGTAAGTGGTGGGGAGTGAAAGGTTGTTGATGAGCCATGAAAGATGCCAGGATTCTTGGCCTCTGGAGGAGAGGAATTCAATCTGGGGCCAGTGACAAGGCTTGATCGCTCAGAGCTTTTGTGCAATATAGTTTTATTAAAGTATAAAAGAGATAAAGCTTCTGGTATAGACATCAGAAGGGGGCAGAAAGAGTGCCCCCCTGCTAGTCTTTAGCCGGATGCTATATACCTATCAGCAAGCTGTTAACTAGAGAAAGGAGGTGTCCCAAAACTCAGAGTGGCACCAGGCCCCTCAAAATTGGCACTAGGTGAGTCACCCCGGACAATAAAACTATTGACATGAATCTTGAAGAGAGCCAGGTTTCCAAGTAAATATGTAGTTTCATTAACATAGATTAGGAGAACAATGTATGAGTGAAATATATGATTTGTTAAGCCCTTATCAGTTCTGAGTCTTAAGGGGTACTGACTTGAAGAAAGAGTCTAGGGTAAAAACATACATAGCTTAAGACAAACATTTCCAAAAGAAAAATGCTTTGGTTATCTCAAGCTTTGAGAAAAGTTAAGTTCAAATGGAGCCAGGTATCATCATCACAACACAGAATTTTAAGAGAAATCACTTTTTAAATTTGTAAAGAGAAGGGGAAATGTAACATTTGTAGTTTATTTCCTCCTGCCACTTAAGAGAGAGAGAAAAAAGTGTCTGACACTTGCAGCCTATTTCCTCGGTTTGGAGACCCCTGGGCTTCCTGCCTGTTACCCTCTCAGAAACACAGTAGGTGATGAGGCATTGAGTTTGAATTGGACCATACAGGTGACTTACAGGCCATTGCACAGGCATTGAAAGTCATTGAGGAATTTTGAATTAGTGTGTAGTGCTCGTTAGGTAAAAGAAAAGTTCTAAAATACAGCTGATAACATGGTCTCACCACTGAATGACCGTAAAACTTGGCACAATTGAATCTATAACCAAATTGCATTGACACTGATCTGTTTATTGGGTACAAAGTTAGCCTTACTAAATTATGCCTCACCTATTTTCACAAACCAGATTTTCATCATCAGTTACCACACTACATCTAAATTGTTTTTTTTACTCCAGTTTTTGCTTCCACTTGCCAACTGTCCACTGCTCACAAGGTTGCTTCAAGTAGCTTCATAGCTTCCACTGCTACTGGTACACAATGTGAGATGATATATTCTTCCCGTTTCTCTTAAATGCGTTTAAACAAGCCTCAAGTGTCTTTTGGAGGGATACTCCAAAAAGGCATGAGATATGTTTCATTTTTCAGTTCTGAATCTCATTTGATATCCAATTCCAGAAGCTGCTTTGCTTATGTTTAATCTCCCAAAGCCTGTTAGAGTTCTGGCTGTTATGCTTCTGGAAAGGTTGTTGCTGAACCACGAAAAGACGCCAGGATTCTTGGCCTCTGGAGGAGAAGAATTCAATCCAGGGCCAGAGACAAGGCTTGATTGCTCAGAGCTTTTATGCAATAGAGTTTTATTAAAGTGTAAAAGGAACAGAGAAAGCTTCTGACATAGGCATCAGAAGGGGGCAGAAAGAGTACCCCCTTGCTAGTGTTAGCAATGAAGCTACATACTCTCCAATTAGTTATTACAATGAATCAAAAGAATGTCTGGAGGTTGTAAAGACCTCACTAGACCTATTCCCATAATTTACATTTTAAGATAACAGGATTCACCAGAAGGTTTTTTCCAGAGACTGTCCTCAAGCAGTTTACATTATTGTTATATAATCCTAAGGAATGTAGACAGAAAAAAAAGTTTGTCCTTTCTTCCTCCTTGAGAATTCCAGACCCCTCTCTCCTTGGGGACCCCGGCGGACTTCTTATCAACCTGCCTAGGAAGTGACTCTCTCATTACCCCCCTCCCACTTTTCTTTTAGGATAATTATATTGCCAAGGGAAAGGGGCATAGTTTTCATTCCATAACTACTTCTTGCTGTTGAGGGGTGTGGGTCCCTAAATTGTTGAGCCAACATATTCTCCTAACCATCATATTGAGGATCTCTGATCCAGGGGCCCCAAGTAATGGTTGGAAGAGGCTGTGGCACTCATAGGAGCTTGGACAACCATTTGTAACTTAAAAGCTTTCAGGCAGTTAGAAAAAAACCCTGTTTTACAGTTACAAATGTAAAGTAAAATAGTCATTAAAACAAGTTAAAATCAAAATTAAAAGTCATATTATGTCCATAATTACATCAGTCCATCTTAGGCTTGTTAGATGTTATCAGTTTAAGAGACATCACATGTGGTTGTTGTTGAAGTTATTTGCAGACTTGGAGGAAGTATTTTCTTTGAAGTGGAGATGTCCACCATGGAAAGCCTTCCACTGATGAAGATGGGAGCATTCCGAAGACCCAGCAGTTAGACTGATTGTGCAATGCAGTGTAGGAATGAGCCCAGGACAGGAAGGCATTGTCTTGAGGATCAAATGAAAGACTCAGGATTTTTGGAGTCAGCAGAAGTAGGCTCACATAGATTATCAGTCCCATCTGAAAAGTACAAAGTCAGAGCATAGAAAGTAAAGACATAAAATGAAGTCACTTAGTTCTGGTCAGGGTGCCACCTCTTAACTCGAGTGTGATGTACCCATGAATCAATTTCTGGCACTTTGACAGCTGTGAGAGAAGAAAGAATAACCTGGTAAGGGCCTTCCCAGAGGGGCTCGAGGGATTGGCCCCTGGATCCCAATGTTTTTATGAGGACCTCGGTTCCTGGCTCAAACAGAGGCTTGCTTGACTCAGAGGATGGGTCAGGAGTCATCTCCTGGAGTTCCGTTAACGCCTGTTGAAAAGCTGAGAGCTGAGTTACATAATTAGTTAATTCCAAGGTTTCAGCGTCTATTACAATGTCTGTGCGTAAGAAAGGCCTTCCATAAATACATTCAAAGGGGGACAGTCCCTCCTTTTTGGGGACAGTCTAGGCCCTCATTAAAGCTATGGGTAGAACTTTAATCCAGTTGTCCTGAGTCTCCTGAGTTAATTTGCACAGATGTCTTTTGATAATGTCATTAGCCTTTTCAACCTTTCCTGAGGACTGGGGTCTCCAGGAACAGTATAAGTGATACTCTATTCCTAGAGTTTTAGATACCCCCTGAGTTACAGCAGCTTTAAAGGTGCAGCCATTGTCACTCTGAAGCCTCCGTGGCAGTCCAAACCTTGGGATAATTTCATGGATTAAAATCTTTATAACCTCCGTAGCCTGTTCACTATGACAGGGAAAAGCCTCAATCCATCCAGTAAAAGTATCCACCCAAACTTGTAAGCAAGAATATCCATTAGCTTTTGGCATATGAGTAAAATCAACCTCCCAGTCCTCTCCAGGATATTTTCCACTTCGTTGTAATCCAGATTTTGCTAGTTTTCCAGTCTTTGGGTTATTTTTCTGACAAGCCTCACACCTTTTGATAATATTCCTTAAAGTTTTCATTACATTTTTACCTTCAACAAATGAGAAGCCATCTGGTAAGTACTCTCTGCACCCAAATGAAAACTCTAGTATAAACCCTTAAGAATTTTCCATTGAGCATTTTCAGGAATTCAGACTGTAACCATCCTTTATCAGTAATCTTTACTCCTCTTTTCTCATATCTTTCTAATTCTTCCTCAGTACTTTGTGTTTTTCCTGTTCCACAGGACCTGTACAGATCAAAGGTGTCTATAGTGAAGGTGTTTCATAAAGTGCCACTTTTGTGGCTTGACAGTCAGCCAGCTGATTCCTTCAGCTACTTTACTCCCATCCCTGCTGTGCCCTTTGCAATGCATAACAGCTACTTCTTTCGGACAATAGATAGCAGTTAAAAGTCTCTCAATCTCTCTGAAATGTTTAATAGGTTCTCCTGTTGCTGTTTTAAACTGTCTTTCTTTCCATATTGCAGCATGAGCATGTAAAGTCAAATAAGCACACTTAGAATCAGGGTAGATATTTACCCACTGCCCTTTGCTTAACTCTAGAGCTCGGGTCAGAGCCACAAGCTCCACTAACTGAGCACTGGTTCCCTGGGGGAGAGATTTTGCCCCTAAAACCTGTTCAGCAGTCACCACAGCGTAACCTGCTTTACGCTTTCCATCCCAAACAAAAGAACTGTAAATATTTCCATGTCAGGATTGTCTAATGGGGTATCCATTAGATCTTCCCGAGCTGCATAGTTTGAAGTTAGATATTGGTAACAGTAGTGACCAGGTATTTCATTTTCCTTCTCAGGAAGGAAAGTGGCAGGATTTAAATTCCACAAACTTTAAGCTTAGTTACTGGTCCTTCTAGCAACAATGACTGATATTTAAGAAGTCTACTGTCTGTCACCCAAGTATTAACCTTAGAATTTAAGATTCCACTCACATCATGAGATGTCAGTGCAGTAAGATTTCGTCCATTATTTTTTTTTAAAGCTTCAGGAGTTAATAAAGCCATTGCCCCAATTACTCTTAGACAGTGGAGTCATCCTCATGAAATTACATCTAATTCTCTGCTTAGATAAGCAATAGGTTGCTGGTGAGGCCCTCGGGGCTGGGTCAAAACTCCCAAGGCCATACTCTTTCTTTCAGTGACAAACAAATTAAATTCTGACCCTGTGGGCAAGCTCAAAGTGGAAACTTGAAGGAGAGCAGCCTGAAGAACCTTAAAAGCCTTTTGAGTATCTGGAGACCAAACCAGTTTGTCGGTTTGGGCCTGCTGAGTCTCAGCTATAAGTTTAAATAAAGGACAGGCAAGTTCCCCATAACCCAGAATCCAAATGTGACAGTAGCCCATGATTCCCTCAAATCCCCTCAATGACCTTAAAGTCAAAGATAGGGGATGATTTAGTATAGGTTTAATCCTCTGGGGGCCTATGGCCCTAGTCCCTTCTGATATGATTAAGCCCAGATATACAGATTGTTGACAAAGCTGAGCCTTTTCTCTTGATGCCTTGTAACCACAGCCTGCCAGAAAGTTTAAGAAACCTTCTGAGGCTTGTGAACAAGCTTCCTCTGTCTCAGCACAGAGCAAAACATCATTTACATATTGTAACACCACCGCTTCAGAGCTATTAAAGTTTTGTAGATCCAGTAACAAACTTTGTCCAAATAAATGAGGACTATCACAAAATCCCTGGGGCAAAACTGTCCAGGTTAACTGAGAAGCTGGCTGTGTAGGGTCTTCAAAGGCAAATATAAATTTACTTTCCTCTGCCAAAGGCACTGAATAGAAAATATCTTTTAAATCAATTATTTAGAAATATTTGGCTCGCTCAGGAATTTCAAACAATAGAGTGTAAGGATTAGGTTCCACAGAGTGTAAAGGAACTACAGCCTCATTTATTATTTGTAAATCTTTTACTAGTCTCCATTTACCATTTGATTTTCTTATACCCAAAATAGGAGTGTTGCATGGACTATCACAGGGAAGTAATAGTGCCTGCTCCGTTAAATTCTCAATGATGGGTTTTAACCCTTCCTTAACCTCAGGTTTCAGTGGATACTGCTTCTCACGTGGAAATTAGTGCTGGTCTTTGAGCTTGACAACTACAGGAATAGCATTTTGTGCTCGACCCACAGATTTTCCATCAGCCCATACGCTAAGATTCACATTTTGTTCAATTAAAGGGAGAGAAAGAGAGGGCTCCATATTCATGGAAACAGAGGTATGGATCTTGCTCAGTATATCCCTTCCCAAAAGGGGTGAGGGTGATTCTGGCACGATCAGAAACTCATGTGAAAATATCAAAGCCCCAGTTACAGCTTAAAGAATAACCTTTTGGCTCATCCAGACAGTCCCACTATGGAAGCAGATCCAGAAGAAAGTGGGCCAGGGGGTTCAGTAAGCACAGAGAAAGTTGCCCCAGTATCTAAAAGGAAATCGACGTATTGGCCCCCCACAGTTATTACTACACGGGGTTTCTCAGGTGTAATTAGGACAGGAGCTTGTGTGGGGACCCCTGAGCACCTTCAGTCCTGATTGTCTTAAGAGTCTGACCCCTAAAACCTACGCCTCTGGGGCAGTCTCTCTTCCAGTGTGGTCCTTTGCAGACAGGACATGGAGCTGGGGGCGGCTTAGATGCCTGAGGGCAATCCCGCTTGAGGTGCTCCTCCTTTCCACAGTAATAGCAAGTCCATCCCTTTTCACCTGGGTCCCTCTGGGCATTTTTCTCAGGCTGTTTAAAAATGGTTTTCATAGCCATTGAGAAGGTTTCTGCCTGTTCCTTTGTCCTTTTCTGCCTTTCTTCCTTTTCCTCATATTCCCTACCATAATAGACAGTCTGAACCAATTGTAGCAGAGTACCTAAAGACTGATGTGGTCCATACGCCTATTTTAATAGCTTACAGCGGATATCTGTAGCCGACTGAGTGAGAAATATATCTTTTAAAATCACTGTTCCCTCTTCACTTTCAGTATCAATCTCAGTGAATCTGTGAAGGGCTTCTCTCAGTCTAGCTAGGAATTTACCAGGAGTTTCCTTCTTCTCCTGTTCTATGTTTGCCAATTTGGCATAGTTTAAAGGCTTATCGCGTGCTTGCCTGTGTCCTTCAAGAATACATCTGACACAGTGACTCTGATCCCATCTTCCTTTAGCTGTGTTGTAGTCCCAATCTGGTTCTGTAATTGGGACCGCCTGATTCCCAGTAGGAAGGGTGGCTATCTCGTCCTCCCTCTTCCCTACTGATTCATTACCAAGCCATTCATCTCCATAAGCAACCGCTTTTCCCAAAACTCGACTTTTTGAGTTGGGAGTCAGTGTTTGTCCCAAGATATACATCACATCCTTCCAAATAAGGTCATAAAGCAGAGTAACACCTTTAAAAGCTCTAATATATTTTTCTGGGTCTTCTAAATAGTCTCCCAGGTACTCCTTGATTATTTGTATTTCTTGATAGGAAAAGGGCTTATTAACTCTCATAGACTGATTATTTCTCCTGGTGCGTTCTTCATGAAGAGGCAATCGCTTGTTGGCTGTTCCTCAGTCTCTCTGGTTGCTCTGCACATATGATCCCAGTGATATATTGGAGAAACCTGCTTTATTTTATCTCTTTGTCTCCTGTCCTCCATCTCATCTCTTACTTCGATGATCTGAGTTTCTTTTGAAACCAGAGTAGTCTGAGGTCGTACTGATACAGGAGTTGTTTGGACCTCTACTGGGCAGTTTGAATCTCAGTTTGGGTTTTTACTGAGACCAAGACAACCTTTTTTTTTTGGGGGGGGGGGGGGGTGGGGGCTGTTCTCTGACTTCCAGTTTGCCCAGTTTGGAGTCCCGGGTACAGGGGTAAAGTAGGAGGACAGGAGGGAGCTGAAGGTTTCACACCCAAATCTATACCCTTAGGACATAAGTCTGGCATATTTCGCAGAGAGGAAAAGGGAGACACATATGCTACTTCTACCCATTTCCCTTGTTTTCTACAGAACCGTCCTAATTGTAAAACAGTATTATGCTTAAGAGACCCTCCAACTGGCCACCATTCACCGTCCTCCAGGGGGTACTGCGGCCATGCAGTATCACATAGGAAGACCAGGTGTGTCTTCTTTAAGCCCTGGGGATCAAATCTATCCCAGTTTTTCAGGTTACAGTTCAAAGGAGTGAGGCTGGAATTGTTAGCCCCCATCTGTAAGAGAGAGGAAAAAAAAAAAAAAATGACCAGCACTGTTTTTCTACCAGAGGCGTCCCTCCCTGCTCTAGATGGGGGTGTAGTCTGTCCCTTACCGGAGCAGGCGCCATACTCATCCCTCCGTGTTCTACCACCGAGATGGGGTGGGGATGTACCGGGGTAGACCTGATAGCATCCTTGGCTGATGGCCAACTCCTCACCATTAAAACCTTGTTTGCCTCTGATGACACCGGGGGTGCAATCAGAGTAACCTTCCGCAATGCCTCCCAAGCTAAGACCGCTGGGGGAAACATTCGTCACCTGAGTGCCCATGCACGACCCTGAGTATATTCCCGACCACAATTAAGACTGGTACGAACATAAAACTGAGATATTCCTTCCAAGCGTCACCACACTAGTATAAGAGCCTCCTCTGGTCCACTAAGAGCCAGCGTTACCAAAGGAAAAAAAAAAACCATTGCAGTTCCAATCTGAGTAAGCTTTAACCTCAGAGATGCTCTTGTAGCTAGAGCTCCATCTGACTTCCTTACTTTCGATTCCTAGCGAGGCTAGGCACTTCCTGACTACTAATCCAAGTTTGGGACCTAAGTCATAGAACACCGTAACAGCATAGATCACGAGTCCCTTGAAAGTTTATGATCCAACAGATTACATTAGTACTTATATAAACCCCCGACAGGTTTCTGCCATAAGCCGTATGAGATCGCTGTGGAACCACAGAGCAGGTCTCCTCACTTGCTTCACACAGGGCATGCCATTCATTCACACAAGCACACTGTAGAGTTGGTAAAGTACAGCAGAAAATGTGTTCGCTAGGAGAACAAAGAACTAGAGCTCCAAACATCCTTACCTTGTCCTGAAGAATCGCGATGAGACCCCAAGATGAAAGGTTGTTGCTGAACCACCAAAAGACGCCGGGATTCTTGGCCTCCGGAGGAGAAGGATTCAATCCGGGGCCAGAGACGAGGCTTGATCGTTCAGAGCTTTTGTGCAATAGAGTTTTATTAAAGTAAAAAAGGGACAGAGAAAGCTTCTGACATAGACATCAGAAGCGGGCAGAAAGAGTACCCCCTTGCTAATGTTAGCAATGGAGTTATATACTCTCCAATTAGTTATTACAATGAATCAAAAGGATGTCTGAAGGTTGTAAAGACCTCACTAGACCTACTCTCATAATTTACATTTTAAGATAACAGGATTAGCCAGAAGATTTTTTCCAGAGGCTGTCCTCAAGCAGGATACTTTATTGTTATATAATCCTAAGGAATGTAGAGGGGGAAAAAAAGTTTGTCCTTTCTTTCTCCTTGAGAATTCCAGACACTTCCTTCCTGGGGACCCCTGGACTTCTTATCAACCTGCCTAGGAAATGACTCTCTCACTTCTCTTGAGATTTCATAAAGAATCTCTTAATGACTTTTCCTTTAATTTCATTTGACCAGCCAAATTAGCTATTTACATAATATTAACAAATGAAATTCTATAAATTGTAGAGGATTCACATAAACTTAAATAGAACTCAACCAGTTAAAAGACCTAAAAAGTATTCTCAAACTCGGTCATTATTAAAAGTGCCCCCAAGCACTAGTAGCAGCACCTTTACCTCCACTAAAATATTATATTGTCCCAGAACCCAGATTCTACATTTAGAGAAAAAAGGAAAATTCCTTTAGGAGAGGTAATTGCTTTCATTTTGTGTCAAGAAGAATCTAGGCTACCATACTCTTCAGTTGAAGAACAACAATGATTTCCCCAAAATTAAATAAACGTATTCCATTACAAAGCAAAAGATGTGTAAATATTCAATTTTTACTGATTTTAATAGGTGTTACATATATACACACTTTCTGTTAAACATTGTTTCATTTTGTGTGCATGGCTCTTTGTGCAAGCAGATAAAACTAAACAGAGAAGATAATAAGTTATGTAATCACAGATAAAGTACACATTGAATCAAATATAGGAAGCATTGTTTACCAGCAGTAATCATCTACACAGTAAACAGGTGGAAAAGGAGTCAACAATTAATCATTACAGGTGAGCACACACAATAAGCAACCACAAATAAAGTTCAGAAGTATATTCCAACATGATGAATTACTCAAATATTTTTAAAAAGAGAACTAGCTAAGCAAATTAAGGTTTATATCCTAAGAGACATGTATTTTAGATGTCTCTACTAACTGTATTAAATACTAAGGTCTTTTGTTTAATAACTGTAATAAATCCCACAATATATAAATTTTACTAATGCTTACCTGGTGGCTTGGTGGCTCAGATGGAAAAGAATCTTTCTGCAATGTAGGAGACCAGGGTTAGATACCTGGGTTGGGAAGATCCCATGAGGAAGGGAATGGCAACCCACTCCAGTATTCTTTCCTGGAGAATCCCATGGGCAGAGAAACCTGGCAGGCTATACTCCATGGGGTCACAAAGGGTCAGAAACGACTGTGCAACTGACACTTTCACTTTCAATTTACCTACTAAGTAAATATATTACAATGATAGTATAATAGTTCAGGTAATTAAGTTCCTCACAAATTATAAAAATATACATATAATTTCTGGGAAGACATGATATTTTAAAAAATTAAAAAGATAAAGCCTACAAATTTTGGGGTAAAATGATCAGAATTTTATTCCTAAATATACTCGGCTTAATCTTCATTACTTTAATTCTTACCCTTATTCATATTTTTAGCTTTAAACCATTTTCTAACTCTATTTTTATTTTGGAAGATATATAAACAAAAATAAAAATACTACCATTTTTTTTAAAAAGAGAAATACACAAATAAATATAATTTTTATAAAGTCCCATTAAGTTTTCCACTAGGGATTGCCTTCCTAGTATTTCATCGATTTTTTTTCAACTTCACATATTCTAGGCTTTGCAATTAGTTGTTTACTTAATGCCTACATATAGAAGGATTGTGAGGGTTTGATATTTGAATGTATTCATGTTATTATTGAAATGGCTTTAAGCCAGTAAAAATTTTAATGAGTTTTCTCATCCACACACAAAGGCCTCATTGGACTTCAAACTGAGGAGGTGAAGGCACAGACAATATTTCAGTTTTGAATGTTGTGGGAATTCTAAATATTTATGAAACAGGAGGGAAGAGGGCAGGGTATGACCTTTAAAATAGTGACATAACCCAAGGACATGACATAAACTGATGAAAATCAAATAGGACCAAGACTATATATTGTCACTCTGCTTATTTAACTTACATGCAAAACATCATGCGATATGCTGGGCTTGATGAATCACAAGCTGAAGTCAAGATTGCTGGGAGAAATAGCAATCTCAGATATGCAGATGATACCACTCTAGTGGCAGAAAGTGAAGAGGAACTAAACAGCCTCTTTACAAGGGTGAAAGAGGAGAGTGAAAAAGTTGGCTTGAAACTCAACATTCAAAAAGGTAACAAAATGGCATCTGCTCCAATCACTTTATGGCAAATAGAAGGGGAAAAAGTGGAAGCAGTGGACTGCAAGGAGATCAAAAAGGTCAATCCTAAAGGAAATCAACCCAGTATATTCACTGGAAGGGCTGATGCTGAGGTGAAACTCCAGTACTTTGGCCACCTGATACGAAGAGCTGACTCATTGGAAAAGATCCTCATGCTGGGAAAGACTGAAGGCAAAAGGGGAAGGGGACAACAGAGGATGGGATAGTTAGTGTCACCAACTCAATGGACATGGATTTGGGCAAACTCTGGGAGTTAGTGGAGGACAGAGGAGCCTGGGGTGTTGCAGTCTATGAGGTTGCAAAGAGTTGGACATGACTTAGCAACTGAACAAGGTCCAAGATGGCAGATAGTCAACTTTCTCTGTCTTTAGCCTCAGTATAGGATCACTGTAACATGCTAAATAATGCAATAGTTGCCATGAGAGTTTCAAGGTCAACTATAAAGATCAAAAAGTGTGCAGTAGTCCAATTTATAGAAATTCACACCCCTTTCCCAAAATAGCTGGAATACTCCTCCCACTCCTTGGCCTATGAAATTACTTGCTCCTATTAAAACTGACAATCCCATACGCTGGGGTTACTTTCACCCTTTGACATGACCCACACTCTATGCAGTCTGTTTCTGTCTAAATAAATCCACCTCTTATCTATCATTTTGTCCCTCACTGAATTCTTTCTTCAATGAGACGCCAAGAACCTGAGTTGTTACTGAGTCTAAGCTCTCTCTGCTTCTGCACACTAGGTCAATAGATTGGAGACAAAGAATACTTTATTCAGAAAGCAGGTTGACTGAGAAGATGGCAGACAAATTTCTCAAAAAAACCATCTCCTTGGGGTCTGGCTGCCAGATCCTTTCATAAAAAAGAATAGGGGAGGGGCTGAAGGAGTAAAGTAAAAAAGTCATTATCTTGCAAATCTCTCCTGGATTGGCCAATCTCAGGGAGGGGATGTGTTAATCTCTTCTTTCTTGCAAGTGGTCACAGGTGGGCAGAGTCAAGTTATCTCCCTGTGAGTTGAACAAAGGCACTTAATTTAACAGTCAGGCGGAAGGGCAGGGTTCCCTATTATGTTCCCTGGTGGCTCAGAGGTTAAAGCGTCTGCCTGCAATGCCGGATACCAGGGTTCGATCCCTGGGTCGGGAAGATCCCCTGGCAAAGGAAATGGCAACCCACTCCAGTATTCTTGCCTGGAGAATCCCATGGATGGAGGAGTCTGGTAGGCTACAGTCCTAAGGGGTCACAAAGAGTCGGACACGACTATGAGTGACTTCACTTTCACTTTCATAAAAACAAAAGCAATGACAAGCAAAAGTTAAAGTCAAAGAAACTGACCCAAGTGTGATAAATGGAGTGATAAATGGCTCTTCCCTGCAACAGAGCTTCATTAAGACCTGAGACCAAGTGTGATCTCAGTTAAAAGATCATGGGTTCAAGTTCCAATCTGAGTTATGCAGTTTCATTTGGAATTATCTGAAACACAGAGCAATGCCAAGGAACGGAAGGAGACTAGGGAATATTTGTCACGTGTCTGCAGCAAAATAAGTATGAAAACGGAGAATAAATATTTAGAAACTTTTATTTCACACTTCAACAGCAATTTCATGTACATTAATATAATAATAAAGCAAGAAAAGTTCTTGTATTTCTTTTTTATTTTGAGTTTGAAATTACTCACTTCCATTATATTTTCCAAAATCTTTGGTACATAATAAATTTTGGGGGAAATTGATCTTTTACCTCAGAGAGATTGAGAACAAGAGACATAGATTATATAGATTATAAGGAGATGGGCATGGTCATACAAAAGACTGGAAATAAGGAGTGGAACATATAGGACTTTGCATGTCATGTTGCATTTTTTACATGTGATCTCATAATAAATCTCATAAGAAATTGTGCATTTTAAAATATGTTATATATTTTAGCAAAAAAAAAAAAAAAAAAAAACTCAAGCATGTGTTAAAATTTACCACTGTGCAAGCAAGTAAATCAGCAATGTGATGAAATCATTAAAAAGTGCAAGTTTAAGAGACTGTGAAGAATTAGAGTGATAAATTTCATTCCACAGTTTCATAGAAACATCATGCCCAAGTCCTTTTTTCATACAAGACATCTGTACGAGGATGATCTGGGATGCCAGTTATACATTAGATCAGAATTAAAAAAATAAAAATGAAGCAAATGATAGAGATATAACTTTGTCTAAAGTTGAAATAACATGTTTTCACTTCCTCCCCAACAACAAACATGAAAGCATAAAATTGTGTAAAACAGAGATCTGAAAGGACACTAGTTCTGATTTTAATCATTGCCAGGGGATGTCTCTCCAGCCAAGCTGTAAAAAAAAAGCTGATGACCCAGTTCATCCATTTCTTTCTCTTTTTTTAAGTTAAAGTAAAAAAGTATTTATTTATTTTTCAAAAAAAGGGTTTTTATTTTAAATTTGGCTGTGTGTACATGTCAATCCCAAACTTCCAATCTATTCCTCCCTCCAACCTTTGCCCCCTGGTAATCATAAATTCATTATCTAAGTCTGTGAGTCTGTTTCTGCTTTGTAAATAAGTTCATGGGTACCATTTTTAATAGATTCTGCATATAAATGATATCGTATGATATTTACCTTTCTTTCTTACTTCACTTAGTATAATATGTCCCATCCATGTTGCTACAGATGGCATTTTCATTCTTATTAATGGATGAGCAACATTCCATTGTATATACCACATCTTCTTTATGCTTTCATCTGTTGATGGGCATTTAAGTTGCTTCCATGTCTTGGCTATTGTAAACAGTGCTGCAGTGAACATTGGAGTGTGTACATTCTTCTGAACCATGGTTTTCTTTGTATATATGCCCAAGAGTGGGATTTCTGAGCCATATGGAACTCTATTTTTAGTTGTTTAAGAAACTTTCATACTGTTTTCCATAGTGGCTGTACCATTAACAGTGTAGGAGGGTTCCCTTTTCTCCACACTCTGTCCACCATTTACCTTTTTCAGATATTTTGATGTTGATCATTCTAACTGGTGTGAGGTGATAGTTCATTGCAGTTTTGATCTGCACTTCTCTAATAATCAGTGATGCTGAACACCTTTTCATACGCCTCTTGCCCCTCTGCATGTCTTCTTTGGAGAAATGTCTCTTTGGTCTTCCTATTTTAAAATATTAATTTAATTTATTTTTTATATTGTAAATCAGCTAACCCCTTGTCAGTCACATTGTTTGCAAATATATTCTCCAAATCTGTATTCTGTCTTTTCATTTTTGTTTATAGTTTTCTTTGTTGTGCAAAAGCTTTTGAATTTCATTAGGTCCCATTTGTTTATTTTTGTTTTTATTTCCATTACTCAGTGAGACGGCTTGAAAAAAATATTGCTATGATTTTGTCAAAGAGTGTTTTGCTTATTGTTTTCCTCTTAGAGTTTTAAAGAAACCAGTCTTACTTTTAGCCTAAATATTATATGTATATTATGGTGTACAAATAAATGTAAGACCTGTTCATTCATCTCTTACATTGGGGATATTTTATTTTATTTTTTTTGACACTGAGGAGAGTTTTTGGTAATGATGAAATATAATGTTTTCATTTTGGAAAGTTAACTGGGTCTGATGTAGAGAATGAATGTAAGGGGTCAATAAAAAGACATTTTCAGTGATTACTGTGTACACTGAGAAAGGACTGAACTACAGGAAGGAAAGAAAAGTAACCCTGGCTGCACAATGTAACCTAAGTAAGAAGTTACACAATGAATCATTGAAACAAAAAAGAAGCCAGTATGTATCAAGACAAACAAGAGTTACTTTCCATGGATTTTACCTTCACACTTTTTTGAAACTTGCCTGAAATTTTGTCAATAGCTGCATTACCTGTGATGGAATTAAGGCGATGTCAGTAACTGGGTCTGCTGCTGCTGCTAAGTTGCTTCAGTGGTGTCCGACTCTGTGCGATCCCATAGACGGCAGCCCACCAGGCTCCTCAGTCCCTGGGATTCTCCAGGCAAGAACACTGGAGTGGGTTGCCATTTCCTTCTCCCAAGTGTGTCTCAGGGAATGAATTTTAGAGTCTGAATTAAACTTTCAATTGCAAGCAGCAGTCTTCAAATTAATTGCAAGTTCATGAGAAATTTTCTATCAACCTGAAGCTGAAAACATAATAGTTACCTCTTTAAATTAGTCTGCCTGCAATTATTAAGTGTCTGAAGTGACCTACGCCAGAAATGTGGACCTATATATAGAATGCGCTTACTTTGAAAACATTGTGGGGGGATGTTTAATGTCGAATTTTGGAGGGGAGATTCTCCAAATTACATTATGTTAAAAGTAAACACCTGCAATAAAAGAAACACTCATTGTCTTCATCTTGCTTTTGTTTTAGAAATACAGCTCTCTGACACGCTTTACTTATTTAAAAAATAAGGCCATCTGGTATAGTAGCTTTATATTACCAAGACAAACACATAAAAACCAAAAATCAAAAGTCCTTTCTGAGAGTATAAATATGATCCATGAGCACGTGATATTTCTGTGGTGGTGAAGAAACCATATACTTCTCTTTAGTGACAAGATACTGGGTTAAGCTCAGATAATTTAGCTGTTACTTATGACTGGGTGCCAAATGTTCTTATAAGATGCAAGAGGATTACAGAAAGGAGATAAGAAGAGTGTGACGTCTGAAAGATTTAACCACACTATCAACAGACTTGACCTGGTTGGCATATACATTCCATCCAGCAATAGCAGAAAGCATATTCTTTTCAAGAGCACAAGGAACACTCACCAAGAAAAACCAAATTCTGGACCATTAAACAAATTTTTGTGTATTCATAATGATTGAAAATCATATGAAAAATGTTCTGTGATTACAGTTCAATTAAAGTGTTTTGCCAAAAGTTTTAACTTTTGTTTCAAGTTCAAAGGATTCATTAACAAAAGAAATTACTTATTATACACAAATAAGCAATTTCGATATTTACTGAGGAATTATCTAACTTGCTTTCAATATACGACCGTTAAACAAAAAGAGAAATAGAAACAGTAAAGAGTTACAGTACAAATTACTTATTATTTAAGGATGTTAGTCACTCAGTCCTGTCTGATGCTTTGCGACCCCATGGATGATAGCCTGCTGCCAGGCCAGCCAGAAGATTTCAGCGAGCAACACGATGCGTTCCTTTAGGCTAAGAAATAAAGACACAGAACAGATGGGGTCGAGAGGATCGCTGCAGTCAGCGATGACTCTTTATTTCTTAGGGTTACATTTATACTAAACCAAGAAGAGAATCATAAGAAGAGAAAATATTTTTCCATAAACATCACTTTGAGATAACAATCACCAGAACTCTCTGATAACGTCAAGGGATAAAAAGGGCATCCCGTTTATCTTAAGGGTGGTCGAGAAAGGCTTATCCATCTGCGTCATGTGTGCCTTCAAGGCTTGCTAATGTTCTGTTAAGATTTAACTTAGATAATAAATTCCAGAGAGGGGTGGCGGGACAGAGAGCTATGTCTGCGAACAGACCCTTGAGGATCAAGGCAGCTCCCAGAGTCAGCCTTTTGATTCAGGCCGCTCCCCGCAGCCTGCCAGACTCTTCTGTTCATGAATTTACAGAATTCCCCCGGCAAGAATACTGGAGTGGGTTCTCATTTTCTTCTCCAGGTTGTTTTCCTGACCCAGGGATCGAATCCAGGTCTCCTGCATTGCAGGCAGATTCCTTACTGTCTGATCCATCCGGGAAGTCTGACAGTACATATTAACACATCACCAAATTGGGTAGACGACATCCAGACTCAAACAGCACTGGGAAGTCCCCATGTAATAGCAATCTGGAGTCCCAGTTGGGAAAAAGTCCCAGGTAGTGCATCACTCCCAGGGCTTCCTAGGAGTGACTGGTTTTAAGTTAAAAAAAAAAATTTTTTTTTTAACAATGCTGTTTGTTCTGTCTTCGTCAACTACAAATTGACACTTACCAAGAGCATTGCCAGTTTGTAGAACAACAAAGGCATTTGTCATCTATCTCTATGGAGATTAAACCCCATGCTAATATAGCTGTTGACCTTCAACAACCCCTGAGGGATTTCAGGGTGGAGTGAGGCACTCTGCTCCAGGGGATCTCGTGGGATGGGTCTTTAGATAGCTGGATATTTTTAGTAACAGATTTTATGATCTCCATCCTTGCATCTCCTCATATCTAGAGAAGCACTAAATCCTTTCATGGTAATATCAGGCCTCATGACTAACAAAAAACCTTTTGTAAAATGAGTGCTTCGTGGTATTGAACTCCCCCTTCACCAAAACCTTATACATTGTCTTTCCCCCATTGCCGCTTTGGAGCAGTCTCTCAGAGCTATGTGAGATGCTGCCTCCCAGGCTGCAGTCCTCATTGTGCTCCAAATAAAACTTAATCACAACTCTCAAGTGGTACATATTTTTTTAGTTGACATCGTGAAAATCTTGAAATGTTGTTAAGCCCCAGGTGTGGTTGGACCAACCCCCTCCAGGGGCTCAACAATTCCAAGACCCATCCCCTGTCTTATCTATGGGACCACTCTGCTTTCACTCTCAGCAGGCATGTAGTCAGGACAGGCAGGCCATACGCAAGGTCAGAGACATGCTTTGTTCTCTTGTCTCTGAAGCCTGAACAAGACGATTTCTGTTAAAGTTCCCTAACAACAAGAAAAAAAAGAGAAAGAGAGAAAATGATCATATATTTGGCAATAAGAAGTACTTCTAAACCATTCATGGTTCAAAGAAAAGTTGAAATAAAGATTGGACAATATTTTGAATTAAGCAAAATGAAAAGACACATATGCAGATTTGCAGCATGCAGCTAACAGTGCATAAAGGAAAATTTATAGCTTAAATATTTATTAGAAAGGAGGAGCATCTAAAATTAATGATTTAAACTGTCACCTTAAGAAAATAGAAAGAAAGAACATATTAAATCCAGTGAAGTTGAAAAAAGGAAATAAAGAAAAGTGTAAAAGTGAATGGATAAAAATGTGAAGAGTTATATAAATCAATTAAATCAAAAGATAGTTCAAAAGATAAATAACACAGATAAACACCCAGTCAAATTGATAGAGAGAATATGCAAATTATGAATATCTGGAATGAAAGAGCAGGCATTTCCATTATCCATGAAGATTTTTTAAAAAAGGATGAGGAAATATTGTGAATAAGTATACCAATAAATATGACAGTTGAGGTTAAATAAATAAAATCTTTGAAAGAATGAGCAGAAGTTGCTATTTCTTATTTCAGACAAAAGATATTTTAAATAAAGAAAATTGGAACAGGAGATAAAGAAGGTCTTTATATAATAGGTTGGAAAATTCATCAAGAGAATATAACTGTTGTAGATATTTATGTACTTAACATTGAAGCACCTAAATATATCAAACAATTATTAATATATGAAAGCAGAATCACACAGCAACTGATGATAGTAGGAGACTTCAGTACCCCACCTCCAGCAATAAATAGATCATCTAGAAAGGAAGGACCCTGATGAACTTGGAGGACACTGTGCTAAGTGAAATAAACCAGCAAAATAAGGACAAATACTGCATGATTTCACTTATATGAGATATCTAAAAATACTCAAATTCATAGAAACAGAAAATAAGATCGTGACTATCAGGTGCTAGAGGGTGGGGGAAATGGGACGATTCTGTTCAATGAGCAGAAAGTTTCAGTTTTGCAAGATCAGAAATTTCTAGGGAGGGATCTGCTGTATAATATTGTGCTTATAGTTAACAAAACTATCGTTGTTTAGTTGCTAAGTCGTGTCTGACTCTTTATGACCCCATGGACTGTAGCCCAGCAGGCTCCTCTGTCCATGGGATGTCCCAGGAAGAATACTGGAGGGAGTTTCCATTTCCTTCTTCACAGGATCTTCCTGACCCAGGGATCAAACCCTCATCTCCTGCACTGGCAGGCGATTCTTTACCACTGAATTATTCTTTACCAAAAGTTAGATTTTATTGAATGCGTTTTTTTTTCTTTTCTTTTTTTAATCAGAGTTAAAAAAAAAATGACACATGCATTAAAGGTGTTTCTAAAAGTGCTTATTGTTTTCATCAGAGTAGTGTTATTGATGGAGAAGGAAATGGCAACCCACTCCAGTATTCTTGCCTGGAGAATCCCATGGGCGGAGGAGCCTGGTAGGCTACAGTCCATGGGGTCCCGAAGAGTCGGAAACGACTGAGCGACTTTACCTTCACTTTTCGCTTTCATGCACTGGGGAAAGAAATGGCAACCCACTCCAGTATTCTTGCCTGGGGAATCCCAGGGACAGAGGAGCCTGGTGGGGGGGTCTATGGGGTCGCATAACGTCAAACACAACTGAAGCGACTTAGCAGCAGCAGTAGCAGTGTTATTGAAGTGAATGCCTGTTTCCCACACTGCAGTACGTATAATATGCTATGTAGAGACACAAGTGTAAACAATGTTTCTAAGGATCATAGCTGTGCATATGAATCAGGATTGTGCTATTTCAGTGAGAGATGTGTTCATCTTACTGTGATGCATGCAATAAATTAAGTAAACACCCATGTTTTAAGAAAGGGTATGCATAGTTGTGGGTCAGCAATTAAGATACTCTTTCTTTTCCTTTCTGTTTGAGGGTTAATTTGGCTCTAAACTTGTTCAAGGAGTACAAAGTCTACTTTGTTTGATAGGAGTGCTGCTACCCCCACTGTCTTGCTGTTTTCATTTGCGAGAAATATCATCCCCTTCTTTTCAGGCTCTGAGCATCTTTACTAAGTCTTTACTAAGTTCTCCATTATAACATGTGGATACAATCATGTCAGAATTAAATACTGGAGTCACAGTCATGGAGTGTTTAATTGATTCCATAATTGAGACATATATATTCACACTAACTTCCCTGGTGGCTTAGACGGTAAAGCTTCTGCCTGCAATGCAGGAGACCTGGGTTCAATCCCTGGGTCAGGAAGATCCCTCAGAGAAGGAAATGGCAACCCACTCCAGTACTCTTGCTTGGAAAATCCCATGGACGAAGGAACCTGGTAGGCTACAGTCCATGGGGTCGCAAAGAGTCGGGCATGACTGAGTAACTTCACTCATCATACTCACACTATTGATGGAAATTAATGACAGAATTCTCATTAATGGTAGAATGCACATGCTATTTGATTGAATTTGTGGAACAAGTAATTACAGGAAAGACAGCTTCCCATATGGGCCCATGGGAACTTGAGTTTTCTACTCTTTCCTGCGCTAGGAGAAAATCAGTAGTCTAGAGTTACAAGATTTAACAAATATGAACAGAGAATGATGCTCAGGTATATCTGAATTCCAGATAAACTACAAGTACAATTTTTTAGTCTAAGATTGTCCCATGCAATATTTAGGGCATTCTTATACTAAAACTGCCAGTTTTGTTTACTTGAATGTAAAATTAACTTGGTATCCTGTATTTTATATGGCAACCCCATACTGATTCCATAAGAAACAGAATTTGAATGCAATCATTTTTGCAGGGAAGAAGAAAAACCCTGGTTCCCAGCTAGTTCATTGTACAAGTATCACAAACTTAGTTTTAGGTTTGTTTGAAATGATATTATTATGAAACTATAAGTGGTGCTTACTTATGATTTTATTCAGTTAGAATTTTATACTATATAAGCCATGATATCACCACTTTCCAATGTTTATTATCTTTTAATAACTACTTAATTTGTCAATAACTTCTTGTACATTTTATAAAAATACCATATTAGTAAAAGCCTAGATTTACATAAATAGAATAAAACATGAAAATAATTATTTTCCTCTTTTCTAGGTAGGAACAGCCTTCTCAACATTCTGTCTGCATTACTCTAGAGGTTTCAGGGAAATACAGATAATATATATATATAAGGGAATCTATTTTTTCCATAAAATTTAAGAAGGGAAATACCTTTGTGTATAGTGAGTGATAGGAAAATTTGACATTTTATATTCAAATTGAATATAACTTTATAACTGTTGTATAAAATTGTGACATAAAGAACTGAAGCTTTCTGTGGGAGGGATGCAGATCAAGGCAAACAATATAGCCTTGAAGAAGAATAGAAAGAAGCTGGGGATGCTAAGTTATATTTTAGTGCTTAATATAAATGGAAAAAGAGATTGAAATAGCTACACTGATCTGGTCTACTGAACACATAATTAATTGAATAATAGATAAAAGTCCAAAGATTTAGACTGGGGGAGTAGTGGTTAATAGCTACTGCCCACATGAGGGGGTAAGCCAGGGCTATACTGGAGGCAAGGTTGCCATATGTAAGAGGGTGGCAAGAAGAGGTAACATATAGTCTACATTCTGGTTCTGGAATATAGGTTCTTTCTTATAGAAAATACAGTGATTATAACTTCTAAGTCTTTTTCTGGATGCATTGATTGATAATTGATTAATTATCAATTAATCAATTGATTTAAACTTCTTCTTATCAAAGCTGCTTTTATATTATCCTGATTTCCAGTGGAAGTTTTTTTTTCCCCCCAGAGGTGTCCAAATATTGAGTTTCCCTTCTATGTAGATGCTTAGGTGAAAGTTACCCAGTTGTATCGACTCTTTGCGACCCCAGGGACTATACAGTGGGTTGCTTGTAAGATGGCAGAATAGAAGGAGTGCACTCATCTTCTCCTGTGAGAACTCCAAAATTGCAATTTGCTGGTGAACAACCGTCGATGGAGAGTGTTGGATCCCACCAAAAAAGATACTCCATGTCCAGGGGCAAAGGAGAAGCCCCAGCAAGACGGTGGGGGTGGGGGGTGGGGTGCAAAATCACATTCAGAATCAAACCCTGTACCTGCCAGAGATGCTCAGAGGGCTGAAACAAACCCTTGTGTGAACCAGGAGGCCCCACAGAGACTGAGCCAGTCCTACCTTTGAGTATTTGTGTGTCTCCTGTGGAGGTACGGGTCAGCAGTGGCCTGTCGCATCCGCAGGGGCTCTGGGTGCAGCAGACTTGGGTGTGGCATAAGCCTCTTGGAGGAGGTCACCTTTAACCAACCATAGATCCGCCAGAGCTTACACAAGATGGGGAAACAGACACTTGGAGGGCACAAGCAGAACCTTGTGCACCAGGACCCAAGAGGAAGGTGCAGTGACCCCACAAGGACTGACTCAGGCAGGCCTGTGTGTATCCAGGCATCTTTGGCAGAGGCGTGGGTCAGCGGTGGCCTGCTGCAGGGTTGGGGGCACTAGTGCAGGAGTGCATGCATAGGACCTTTTGAAGGAGGTCGCCATTATCTTCATTAGCTCCACCATAGTTTGGCTTCTAGTCAAAAAACAGGGAGGGAACACAGCCCTCCCATCAACAGAAAATTGGATTATAAAGCATTGGCCCCACCCATGAGAACAAGACCCAGTTTTCCCCTCTGTCAGTCTTTCCCATCAGGAAGCTTCCATAAATCTGTTATCCTTAACCATCAAAGGGCAGACAAAATGAAAACCACAATCACAGAAAACTAATCAAACTGATCACATGGGCCACAGCCTTGTATAAGGCAATGAAACTATGAGCCATGCCGTGTAGGGCCACCCAAGACGGACAGGTCACGGTGGAGAGTTCTGACAAAAAGTGGTCCACTGGAGAAGGGAATGGCAAACCACTTCAGTATTCTTGCCTTGAGATCCCCATGAAAAATATGAAAAGGCAAAAAGATAGGACACTGAGAGATGAACTCCCCAGGTCAGTAGAGGCCCAATATGCTACTGAAGATCAGTGGAGAATATAATTCCAGAAAGAATGAGGGGACAGAGCCAAAGAAAAACAACAACCAGCTGTGGATGTGACTGATGATGGAAGTAAAATTTGATGCTGTAAAGAACAATATTGTATAGGAACCTGGAGTGTTAGGTCCATGCATCAAGGTAAATTGGAAGTGGTCAAACAGGAGATGGCAAGAGTGAACACTGACTTTTTAAGAATCAATGAACTAAACTGGACTAGAATGGGTGACTTTAGCTCAGATGACCATTATATCTACTACTGTGGGGAAGAATCCCTTAGAAGAAATGAAGTAGCTCTCATAGTCAACAAAAGATTCTGAAATGCAGTACTTGGATGCAATCTCAAAAATGACAGAATGATCTCTGTTCGTTTCCAAGGCAAACCATTCAATATCATGATAATCCAAGTCTATGCCCCAACCAGTAATGCTGAAGAAGCTGAAGTTAAATGGTTCTATGAAGACCTACAAGACCTTCTAGAACTAAAACACAAAAAAGATGTCCTTTTCACTATAGGTCACCTGAATGCAAAAGTAGGAAATCAAGAGATACCTGGAGTAACAGCCAAATTTGGCATTGGATTACAAAATGAAGCAGGGCAAAGGCTAATAGAGTTTTGCCAAGAGAATGCACTGGTCATAGCAAACATCCTCTTCCAACAACACAAGAGAAGACTCTACACATGGATATGACCAGATGGCCAACATCGAAATCAGATTGATTATATTCTTTGCAGCCGAAGATGGAGAAGTTCTATACAGTCAGCAAAAACAAGACCGGGTGCTGACTGTGGCTCAGATCATGAACTCCTTATTGCAAAATTCAGACTTAAGTTGAAGAAAGTAAGGAAAACCACTAGACCATTCAGGTATGACCTAAATCAAATCCCTATGATTATACAATGGAAGTGAGAAATAGATTCAAGGTATTAGATCTGACAGAGTGCCTGAAGAACTATGGACAGAGATTCATGACATTGTACAGGAGATGGTGACCAATATCAACCCAAAGAAAAAGAAATGCAAAAAAATCAAATTGTTTGTCTGAGGAGGACTTACAAATAGCTGAGAAAAGAAGAGAAAGGAAAGGCAAAGGAGAAAATGGAAAAATATACCCATTTGAATGCAGAGTTCCAAAGAATAGCTAGGAGAGATAAGAAAGCCTTCCTCAGTGATCAGTGCAGAGAAATAGAGGAAAACAATAGAATGGGAAAGACTGGAGATCACTTCAAGAAAATTAGAAATACCAAGGGAATATTTCATGCAAAGATGGGCTTGATAAAGGACAGAAATGGTATGGACCTAACAGAAGCAGAAGATATTAAGAAGAGGTGGCAAGAATACACAGAAGAACTAAACGAAAAAGATCTTCACGACCCAGATAATCACGATGGTGTGATCACTCACCTAGAGCCAGACATCCTGGAATGCAGAGTCAATTGGGCCTTAGGATGCATCACTACAAACAAAAAGCTAGTGGAGGTGATGGAATTACAGTTGAACTATTTCAAATCCTAAAAGATGATGCTGTGAAAGTGCTGCACTCAATATGCCAGCAAATTTGGTAAACTCACCAGTGACTACAGGACTGGAAAAGGTCAGTTTTCATTCCAATTCCAAAGAAAGGAAATGCCAAATAATGCTCAAACTACTTCACAATTGCAATTATCTCACATGCTAGCAAAGTAATGCTCAAAATTCTCCAAGCCAGGCTTCAACAGTACATGAACTGTGAACTTCCAGACATTCAAGCTGAATTTATAAAAGGTAGAAGAACCAGAAATCAAATTGCCAACATCTGCTGGATTATTGGAAAAACAAGAGAGTTCCAGAAAAACATCTAATTCTGCTTTACTGACTACACCAAAGCCTTTTACTTGTGGATCACAACACACTGTGGAAAATTCTTCAAAAGATGGAAATACCAGACCACCTTATCTGCCTCGTGAGAAATCTGTATGCAGGTCAAGGAAGAAAAAGTTAAAACTGGACATGGAACAACAGACTGGTTGCAAATCAGGAAAGGGGTCCGTCAAGGCTGTATATTGTCACCCCGCTTATTTAACTTCTATGCAGAGTACTTTATGCAAAATGTCAGGCTGGATGAAGCACAAGCTGGAGTCAAGACTGCCAGGAGAAATATCAATAACCTTACATATGCAGATGACACCATCCTCAAGGCACAAAGTGAAGAAGAACTAAAGAGCCTCTTGATGATAATGAAAGAAGAGATTGAAAAAGTTGGTTTAAAACTCAACATTCAAAAACTAAGATCATGTCATATGGTCCCATCACTTTCTGGAAAAAAGATGGGGAAGCAATGGAAACAGTGAGAGACTTTACTGTTTTGGACTTCCAAATCACTGCAGATGGTGACTGCAGCCACGAAATTAAAAGGTGCTTGCTCCTTGGAAGAAAAGCTATGACCAATCTAGATAGCATATTTAAAAGCGGAGACATTACTTTACCAACAGAAGTCTGTCTAGTCAAAGCTATGGTTTTTCCAGTAGTCATGTATGGACATGAGAGTTGGAGTATAAAGAAAGCTGAGTGCCAAAGAATTGATGTTTTTGAACTGTGGTGTTGGAGAAGACTCTTGAGAGTCCCTTGGACTGCAAGAGATCCACCCTGTCAATCCTAAAGGAAATCTGTCCCGAATATTCATTAGAATGTGTGATACTGGAGCTGAAATTCCAATACTTTGGCCACCTGATGTGAAGAACTGACTCATTTACAAAGACCCTGTTGCTGGGAAAGATTGAAGGCAGGAGGAGAAGGGGACAACAGAGGACAGATGGTTGGATGGCATCACTGACTAGGTGGCCATGAATTTGAGTAAGCTCCAGGAGTTGGTGATAGACAGGGAAGTCTGGTGTGCTGCAGTCCATGGGGTCACAAAGAGTTGGACACAACTGAGAGACTGAGCTGACCTGACTGGACTATACAGTCCATGGTATTCTCCAGGCCAGAACACTGGAGTGGGTGGACTTTCCCTTCTCCAGGGGATCTTCCCAACCCAGGAATCAAACCAGGGTCTCCTGCATTGCAGGTTGATTCTTTACCAATTGAGCTATCAGGGAAGCCCTCAAATATGGATCATTCACTAAATTTTTTTTCGACAGCGACTATTTACACCAAGTATATTTTCTGGTGTCTGTTTATCCTGAGGGTATGATATAGGGGTAGAAACACTTATCCTCTCCACAGTCGGATAGTTTACTAGATTTTCAGTATTCTGTTGTTGTTGTTCAGTCACTCAGTCTTGTCCAACTCTTCAGGGTCCCAAGGACTGCAGCATGTCAGGCTTCCTTGTTCTTCACCATCTCCTGGAGCTTGCTCAAACTGATTCCAGTTGAGTCAGTGATGCCATCCAATCATCTCATCCTTTGTCATCCCCTTCCCTGCCCCACCCCCTGCCTTCAGTCTTTCTCAGAATCAGGGTCTTTTCCAGTGAGTCAGCTCTGCCTCAGATGGCCCAAGTATTGGAGCTTCAGCCTCAGCATCAGTCCCTCTAATGAATATTCAGAATTGAATATATTTTGAATTAATGCAGAATTTACTATTAAATGCATAGTGTATTGCCCTTAAACCATTTACTAACTTACTGAGATGCTAACTTCATCACACACACACAAATAGCCAGAGCAATTGTAATTTGGGATATGGAAACTATGGTGGGCCATAGGCAAATCCAAAGAACAAGAAAAGGGAAATGGCTTTTTTTTTTTCAAGCAAAGGGGTTGGTTGAAAGGGGCTATAATAACTGACTAGGGATTAATATCACATATATATATATGTGATATATATATATATATATATATACATATATATATATATATATCATACAACTCAATACAGTATGCTTCATCTTTGAGGAAAAGGCAAGAAGGCAAGATGGGAAAGCTTAGGAAATTCTTCCTTCCAACCAAAGGATGAAAAATAAGTGTGTGGGTGGGAGTTTCAGGTCTTTTCTGCTAATGTGTCCAGCAGCCTCCAAATTTCTAATGAAACTCCATACTAAGGAGTTTCAAATAAGAGACTGACACATTCTCCTGGACCATTGCATGGTTCATGTTTTGGCAAGAGAGCCTCAAGGTCCATCTTCCCCGTGGATCACAGTTCCCCACTGAGGGAAGGAAGGACCTGTTTTAGGAGTGAAGTGGTAATTACTCCCTAGGGTGCTGAGTAGTGAAGTTATCAAATGAGCCATATATGCTAGTGCTGACAGTCAGAAAAATGCCTGTTAATAATACTAACCAAGGCTGTAGCTGGGTTAGGGCTATTCAGCTGGAGCACAATGGATATTGTTCTTGGGAGTGTGGTGGTGAGTCTTGTTACTGGTTTAAACAATTTTGAGAGAATGGGAGGAAGATCTGTATGGGAATATGGAAATGGTTGTTTGCAGCAAATTATCTGGACGTTTTCTTAAAGACCTTGATGAAAAACAAGACAAGCGCATTCCACTGAAGCCCAGGACTCACATTTGAAGAACATGTTTATGTTCTTTCATGTTTATGACTTGGGCTTCCTTATTTCATAAATAGAATACAGAATATAACTCTCCTGGTTCCTAGATAATAGCTCCTTGTGCTTTTTATCTTATGTTCAATTCAGAAATGTGGAGTGTTTTTTTAAAAACTATGGTCTTTTTATACGCGATAAATAAGGATTGGGGAGTGGTTATAGGGGAAGTTGCTGAATGGGTAGACAAGATAATGTTGAGGTTGAGAGAAAAGAAAACATTATCAATATTGCAGAATGTTTATAGGACGTATAGGACTTCAGAGAGAAGGAAATAATTAGGGCTTCTTATGGTACTTCTGGGCTATACTTAAAGTTCATTAATTCTCATAATATTTCAAGTTTCAGAGATTTAGGAAACTTTACTTATTTCTCAAAGAAAATGCTGAAATATGAAAAATATTTGTGCTTTTTTACTTCATATCCAGTGCTTTCTTCATGATATAAATTTTATTCCAGCTTCTTTGCTCATTTAATATTTTTACCAGCTGCTTGACAAATATATATAAATCCATGGTGATGATTCATTCATATCTCATTTTGCTTAATCATTGATTCTGTCACATATACTTTGAACTTTTGATATTTTCTAGAAACTCTGATGCTGATGGGGTTAGAGGGATGCGTGTGAATACGTGTTGCTGGGCACATGAACTTAGTCACGTGAACAACAACATGGCATCTGCTTTCTAAGAACTTGATTTTTCCTGAGCAAGTGAGGTCACTATCTACAACTACCTAAAATGTGAGACGTTCTAGAATATATGTTTAATAAGGGCTGGAATCTTTTCATTCACTTTTATTCACTTTTTATTCAGATGTATTCCAAATATCTAATACAGTGACTGTGACTTACTGTACACTCAAGAAATATTTTTTAAATTGAAAGAAGTGCTATGGGAATGAAACTTGAGAGAAGTGTTTTCCTTTTTCCTGAGAGTTCAGAGGATCTGCCCAAAACTGAAAAAGGCATTGATGTGATACAGCATGGCTCACTGCATGCCCAGTGTCCATATGATTAAAAATATTGGGGTAAAATCTGGGAGATGGAAGAGACAAATTTGAAATGTAGTGAGAACCGAATTTATCAGTAGTCCTTCCCCCCATTTTTTTTTCCTTCCCCCCATTTTTGCCAAGGATTGGAAACATCATTCTAAAGTTTTGGGTAAGAGGTACTTGGTAAAATATTTAATTTCTCTGCATTCACCATTTCCCAGCTAACTGTTTCAATACTCACTTTCCCTGTTTATTCTCCTATTTCTTGCCACCTTGTTCAAGATTTCTCTCCATCTGTAATACCTTGCTTCCCATACTCAGGACCCTATATTCTTGCTGCCCAAATAACTCTTGAAGATATGCAGTTCCAGTTGGTATTCTCAGGTCAAAAGCAGTGGAAGCAAAAATCTATAGGTTCCTGTCTTGAATGATTTTTTTCCCCGAATTTCCCTCATTGGGTCCTACTATGAGAGAGGGAAGGCAAATTATATTGAAAGTAAAGAGTATGATGGATACATGTATATATTTTTTTCATTTTCAGAAGCACTGATTCTCTTCAGATTTCTCTTCTGCCTCTAGAGAAAAATCAGGCCTGTAAAAAACACCAGATATGGAAAGAAAGGGGCCTGAAAAGGTAAAAAAAAAATAAAACAACTTTGTTTTCCAACAAAGCTATCAGCCCCTTGTATTGTATATTCTATGTTCATGGTTTTCCCTGTAAAGTTTTAATTCCCACCTATCATGCAGGTGCACATGTACACACACAGCCTAAAACAGAAGATTCACTCTAAAGAAAGGTCACTCATACATTGTATAATTTCATTAATTTCTCTCATCTATACTGTTGGTATATTAAAACTGCTGGGGTTGACCATTAACTTGATTCTGTAACCTCAGAGATGAGATAGGCATAAAGTTTCAAAATCACTGTCTTTGAACAATTTATTTGTCTGGTGAGGAAAGATCCCAGCAAAATAAACAAAAAAGCCCCCAAACAGCAACAACAAAAATGTGATAGTCAAAGAAAATCACACCACCTGTAGCATGCTTCTTATGTAGTACAGGATATTTTAAGCACTTTCTACATACTTTCCACATACTTATTTACACATACATTTAAGTCTCACATTTGCCATTTTTTCAGATGAAGAAACATCAAATTCTATCTTTGGTAGATTTCAAACAGAATTATTGAAGAAAAATAAATTAATATATCAAGGGCCTTGATACATTTTGATGAACTTCTTTCCATAAAATTAAGTTTATTTTTAAATATAGTAGCATTAACACTTTTACTAATCATATAATCCACATCACTATTGATAATTTGGTGAGTGTAAATGATCTTTCAGTTTAACTTGCTCTGTAAATGATGTGAAACTAATTTTTATATACTCGATACATGTTATTTCTTTTTCATAAATCATATATTAAATCCATTTTCTACACCAGAAGTTTATTTCCTCTATCAGTTTATAATACATTTTTATTAATATTAATATTTTGAAATGATTTTTGTAATTTTTAATTTATCATTTGTTTTCTACTATTTCTGATTCTGCTTTTGTTGACAATATATATTTTATTTTATACAGTCAAATTTTTGGTTATTTACTATCTCTGATATACTGCTTTTAGTTTTGAGCTTAGTTTTTCAAATTTTTCCATCAAATAATACATTTTTCCTGATCTTTTAAATTTTTTGCATTTTTTTCTTGACATAGCCACAATAATTTTTTGAAAATTATATTAATTGGAGACTTGTACAATATTTTTTCTATTTATTAAGGAAGTAAAGGGTAAGGGAAAAGAAAATGAAAGGTGGTAGGAGCAATTCTGGTTACTTAAGAATATAGTTATCATGTTTATAAATACAGACAGTGAGTCTTTTGGTATTATTGGTTTGAATCAGCTGGAGAATGTATTTTTATTTTTCTTGAATGAATGTCTGTATTGTGATTGTTCAAAGGGGAGAACATGTTAAATAGTCATAATTCACAATCAAACTCAATCCCTCTGTATTAAACGCAGTAGAACCTCTCTCCCACTCATCTATTGCAAGTATACAGTCTTCTTTACTTTTTTTTTTACTGTATATTTATTGTTATATTAATTGTGGTTTGGAGATAGAATTGAGCATGGTAATTTACTATCATGGTAAATCTTAAGTTGCTAGAAATGTAAACAATTTTTGTTTAAAATTACTTAAAATTTTTTGAAGATCTGTAATATGTTTCAGAAATACTGAAACATCCCAGAGAAGGACTCTTATAATGAAAATTAAATGGGTCCTAATGTTCCAAATGTTTCCATTTAGTAATTAAAATAAATATACATATAAAAAATTAAATCACCAATATATCAATTTCCTTTAAAGTAATCTTTTAAAAATAGCTTAATATACCATGAAATTCACTCACACATTTTATTTGTACAAATTAATAGAGTTGTGTGGTCATCACCACAATAAAGTTTTAGGACATATTCATCATCCCAAAAGATAACCTCTTACCTGTTTGCAGCCAAATTTCATCCTGTCCCCATCCCAAGGTTACAACTAATCTTTCTGCTGATATATATTTTCCTTTCCTACACATTTCATATAAACAGAATTTCCAATGTGTAGTCTTTTGTACTTGACTATTATCATGTAGCATAATATTTTTGAAGATATTTATGCTGTGGTATGCACCACAGTTCTTCCTTTTACTACTGAATATAACAGTCAGTTTTGTGGGTATATCAGATTTTGTTTGTGCATAAATTTATTTATTCATAAATTGGGATGCAATAAATTGAATAGTTTTCTCTTTTTGGCTATTATCAATAATACTAAGAACATTCACTAAAAATATTTATGTGGATAGTATTCACTTCCCTCTGTTATATTCCTGAGAATAAAATTGCTATGTCATTAGCTAAGTTTATATTTACCATTAGAAGAAACTGTGAAACTCTTTTCAAAAGTGACTGCATAATATTATACTTCCATCAGCAAAACGTGAAGGTTTCAGCCTCTCTGTCTCCTTACCAGCACCTCTTAGTATCTATCACTTTCATTATAGTCATCCTAGTGCATAAGAACAGTAATCACATTGTGGTTTTAATTTGCATTTCCCTAACGGCAAGTGATGCTGAATGTATCTTTATATACCTCCTAGCCACTGATACGCTTGGATGAAATGTGTATTGAAAACAGTTTGCCCATTTTTAAACTGCATCCTTCTCTTATTTTAATTATAAGAGTTATATATATATTCTGGATGCAAATCCCTTATCAGATACATGCTTTGTGAATGCATTTTTTCTGTATGATGTTCTCTTCATTTTCACAATGGTACCCTTTGAAGTGTATATATCTAGACTCTCAATTCTAACCATTATCTATATGTGTATCTATATGCCAGTACCATGCTTTCTTGACTACTCCATCATTAAGGTAAAGTTTGCAGTCAGAAAGTATAAATCTCCCATCTTTGCCCTTCATTTTCACAATTATTTTGGTTATTCTAGTTCCTTTTCATATTTATTTTGTGATTGCCTTGCCAATTTTTTAGTCAATGATGAATATATGGATCACTGTGCTCATAATTGTCTCATAATAATGTTGGATTTTCTAATCCATGAACATGGTTGTCTTTTCATTTATTTGGATCTTTCGTTTTTCTCAGCAATGTTTGATGGTTTTCTGTGCATAGATGTTGCTCCTCTTTTTGTTAAATTAAATACTAGTTGTTCTATGCCATTAAAAAGGATTTATTTTCTTTGCTTCATTTTTGCATTTTGTATGGTGTGTTCCTACTTGTAGGAGGCAGAGTTATGCCGTTTCAAAGATGTCCACGTATCAATCCCAGAAACATGCAAATAAGTTAGGTTACATGAAAAAGGAGAATTAAGGCTGGAGATAAAATTAAGTTTGCTAACCCTGTGACCTTTAGCTAGAGAGATTAGTTTATATTATTTGGGCTTGACCATGCAAACACAGTGTTCTTAAAAGTGAAAGGCAATATCAGAGTTGGTAAAAGAGATATAATTTTCCTGGGTTTGAAGAAGGAAGAGGGGGACAATGAACCAGAGGCTGCTTGGAACTAGGAAAGGCAAGATCTTTCCAACATCTCAAGAAAGGAGTATAAGCCTGCATACCCTAGATTTGTATGTTTATGTACCTGGATGCATTTACTTCCCTTTTGTTTTCAGGTCTTGGCAGAAAACCTCACCATGGTCACCGAGTTCCTTTTACTGGGTTTTTCAAGTCTTGGTGACATTCAGCTCGTTCTCTTTGCAGTTTTCCTTTTTCTGTACTTAGTCATTCTCAGTGGCAATGTCACTATTGTTAGTGTCATCCGCCTGGACAAAAGCCTCCACACACCAATGTACTTCTTCCTTGGCATTCTCTCAACATCAGAGACCTGCTATACCTTTGTCATCCTACCCAAGATGCTCATCAATCTTTTTTCTGTGGCCAGGACAATCTCCTTCAACTGTTGCGCCATCCAAATGTTCTTCTTCCTTGGTTTTGCTATTACCAATTGCTTGCTATTGGGAGTTATGGGTTATGATCGTTATGCCGCCATCTGTCACCCTCTACATTACCCTATCCTTATGAGTTGGCAGGTGTGTGGAAAGTTGGGAGCCCTCTGTGGGATTGGTGGGTTCCTGGCCTCACTAACAGTAGTATATTTAGTTTTCAGCCTCCCTTTCTGTAGTGCCAACAAAGTCAACCATTACTTCTGTGACATCTCACCAGTTATTCGTCTGGCTTGCACAAATACAGATGCTCACGAATTTGTCATATTCATCTGTGGTGTTCTTGTACTCGTGGTCCCATTTTTATTCATTTGTGTTTCTTATATCTGCATTCTGAAGACTATCTTAAAGATTCCCTCTGCTGAAGGCAGACGGAAAGCCTTTTCCACCTGTGCGTCTCATCTCACTGTTGTCATTATTCACTATGGTTGCGCTTCCTATATCTACTTGAGACCAACAGCAAACTATGTGTCCAACAAGGACAGGTTGGTAACAGTGACATACACTATTGTCACTCCATTATTAAACCCCATGGTATACAGTCTAAGGAACAAGGACGTTCAAGTTGCTATTAGAAAAGTGTTGGGGAAGAAAGGATCCCTAAAATTGTTTGATTGATATGTTATTATATTTCAGATTCTGTAATAAATATAGCTCTCTGACAAAGAATGTATTTCCATATCTTTTTAACTGAGCATTTCTGTTTTTTGAGAATAGTTGGCACATTTTCTTCTCTCAGCTTTTGTAACTCAATTGCAATATAGAAAAGTTCAGATAGAGTTAATTATGTGACACTAATGGCTATTTTTCTTTTAGAATAATATGTTTCTTTGAGGTTTATTGAGTTTAGAATGTTGCTGACTGTAAAAATAATCATATATTTGACCTGATCAGTGTTATGGCCAGAGTGAACAAATTAATCATTCTAGTCCACACATTGCAACAGACAGTAGTTTTGAAAGCAATATCCAAACATGAAATTAGCCTCATGAATACAAGTGGGGGAAGACTTATTTACAATTTAAGGAGTTAGCAGCATATCTAAATCCATTCACAGACCCAATTCGTTGAGAGTCTTTGCTCATGGCCAACCTTACCTAAATCATTTCACTCTATATTACCATTTAATCTTTATACATTATACATTTGAACATTACAATGTTCCTTTTTACCTGTTTGAGAAATTATTTATATCCTTCTGGCACAGATTTTATGTTTTGTAATTTGAAAATAATGACAGGATAGATTAATTGGCATTCTTGCTTCTACTCATAGATATACTCATCTACTACAGAGTATGCAGACATTAGGAACTCAAATTCTATATGTCCAGAAGTTGCAGCAATTAAATAGAAAACTCCAGTAGACTTTACACTTAATGCCTTGATCAACTTTCATAAAATGTGGGTGAGTTTTGTGTACAGCAGTCTGACACTAAAGTGATTTTTTAAAGTTTTTATCTATCCTGTTTATGGGTTTAATTTTTTGTTATCCTCTTCATGTGTGGACCTCCTGAATGACTTTTAAATTTAACTCATCTTTTTCTTAGTGTTTCTAGAAGAGAGAGAAATTGTTTTTCTTTGCAGTCAAGTGTGCCTTGCTAAGTCGCTTCAGTCCTGTCTGACTCTTTGCAACCCTGTGGACTGTAGCCCTCCATGCTCCTCTGTCCATGGGATTCTCTAGGCAAGAATTCTGGAATAGGTTGCTATGCCCTCCTGCAGGGGATCTTCCCAGTCCAAGGATTGAACCCATGTCTGGTCTTGCAGCTCCTGCCCTGCGGGCAGATTCTTTATCATTGAGTCACCAAGGAAGCCCTGGAGACAAGTGTGCTTTTTGCTTATTCTTTATGTCAAGTCAAAAATTGTGCCACAAATTGTGTCAAGTCAAAAACTGTGTCAAACAGACAAGGAAGATTTCATTCAAGATTATTTTGGTAATGGAGAAAATACTATAAGTCTGAATTTGGCGCCTCTGCCACAACCAACAGGGATAACGTTTTCAGTGGCTGAGACAAGGTAATGGAAAAGTACTGGAGTACCTTATACCATCTGTGTTTACTACCTGATTTTATCAAAAGGAAAAGTAAACATCTCATAGCTTTATTACAGGATGCAATTTTGTGCTTGTAGCAGGTACTCACCAATGTTGGATTCCTTTCATTCCATGAAAAATGGGATATTAAGAACAATGTCGTCCTTAATGATCATATTTCAAATGGATGCTCCCAGGTCCTTGAGAAAGACATTTCTGGGTTGTTAAACCGACTAGAGAATTTTAAAATGTGTATATATCAGAAGAACAGAAAAATAATTTACAACTGCATGTTTTCTAAAGCATATGCTCTAAGAAAAGGGAGATCAAGGGTCTAGAGTCAGGAAGAAGCCTCCCTGAAGTTTAATCAAGTTGAAGGCAAAGTTAGGCCTGTCCTGGTCACCTATGCTCTGGGTCCCTCTCTTGTAACACATACTGCTCTATGTACATTTCCCTGTGGGGACAGAGGGTCAACAGAAATTTTGATACTCTGTCTATTGCCAGAAATTAACTATCCCTTGTCTTTGACCTAGAGTCCTCATCACCTATGGAGTTGTAGGAGACTATCTTCTTAACTTGCAATGAGTGCAAAATCTCATATTCTTAAACAGTTCTTCACACCACATCTAATGAACTTAAGTAAACAAAATGATAGTATTTGGAAGGTTTGTGGACTGCTCATGTATATGAAGAAAGATTTGATGATCAGAGTTTTTGAAGGAATTAGAAGCTGCAAAATTTTATTCATAGGATCTTATAAACCATCTCTGTAGGGAAGTCATTCAATGATTTTCTGCCCTCTCTTTCTACTCATGTTTTTTGTCCCAGGTTAAAGAAAATGGTTTGCCTGAGTGAGGTAACAAGTCCAAACTAGTGGTCAAAACGATAACTTTCTGTAATTCCTTTCTCTGATTGGTGTACATACAGTCAAACAAAATTCCCTAAAAGTGGGATGCTAAACAAATGAAATTAATAGATCTCCATTAAATTTGACTGCAAAAATAGTGTGTGTGTGTGTATATATATATATGTGTGTGTGTGTGTGTGTGTGTGTGTGTGTAATACAGCATTGTGAGTAAACTATGTACTCCAATACAAATCAATTAAAAATAAAATAGCAAAACAAAAAATTATGCTTGACTTTCAAGCATGTACATGTTAGTTTGCATATAAGAAGACATTTTTTCTTTCTATGATTCCAAAACTATCCATTTTTAATAAAATCAATTAATATGTCCTGAACACTTACTAAGTGTTAGACACTATTTTAGTTATAGGATACATTAGCAAGCAAAAATAAAGAATCTTGCCTTCATGGCATTTATACTCTATTGCAGAGAAATGAAACATAAACAATAAGCGGGATATATTAGTAAATTATATGTTAGAAGATCATGTGTTCCATGGGGGAAAAGGAAGGCAAGGGAGCAGAGGTATTAGTGATGATGATTTTAACAGGGTGTACAAGAAGATCTCATTAAGAAGGGGCCATTCAAGCAAATACATAAAAGAAGTGAAGAAGAACATTATGACTGCATAAATTGTCCCTCTTTCTTGTCACCTTTCATCAGCTAATATTCAGTATACATCCGTGAACAAAAGTATCTCTCAGGGAGCTGGGGGATCCACACCAAAGGATCCAGGGAGAGTTTTTCCCACCTGTGCACTGGATAACAGGTAGATAAACCTTATCATGGGTTGTGGAACTCACAGGTGTCTGTGGATTGGTTTTGGCCCCTCTTTGTTGCAGATGGGGAGCACCTGCAAAGCACTGACTTGGGCATATAGCCGAGGATAAAAGAGCCTTTGTAGAAGTCCTGGTTTACAGAGGAAAGATGCTAGCACTCTGTTGAAGCAAAAAAGCAAAACAAAACAGAACAAAAACCCACAAAATAGTTGCGCTGAATATGTAAGAAGACATTTTTCAGTGCCACCCCTCCTCTAGGCGTCACAGCTTGGAACTGAACTAGCTGGCAACAACTCTCCTGAGGAAAATGGGAGTGAAATGACTGAGTGCCCAGGTTCCCCAGCTGTGTGGGATGCTGCTGGAGGAAAGGTTTTCTCTCCTAGAGCACCCAGGGGACAGGCAAGACTTTCATGACTAGACGGGGAGAGGGGATCAGGAAAGGCAGATACAAATATGAGAGGGCATTTAAGGGATCTGGTTTCTGTTGACTGTATTCAAGACTCTAGCAGCAAATCCACCTACAAGCTTTTGGAAACCTCGCTTGAAGATCTCCACTAACAGGCCCGTGGGTACCCCAAATACCCAAGTACCAAGCCCAAATCTCCCCTGACTTTTCAGCCAGCTCCTTTTGAACGATCCCGAAATGACTGTGAGAGTGAGCCCTCGTAGACAGAGAAGGCAAGCAGAAAACAGAATCTTTGGGCAAGGGAGAAAGCATGAAGTTGGGCTATAGCACCACCTTCAGGAAAATGAAAGAGTTTTCCCATATCTGATCAGATGTGCTAAAAGATCAAGAGAAGATGCAAAATTAAGAATTCTGCTACATACAACACAACGGATGATACAAACTACAATATTGGATGAACCTTGAAAACACACTAAGTGAAAAAAGCCAGTCATGTAGACCACATCATATATGATTCCATTAATATGACATGTCCATAATAGGCAAATTTATAAACAGAAAATAGGTTAGTAATTGCCTAGGGAAGAGAGTTGGGTGGGAAGATGGGGGCATGTAGGCTAAAGGTGTGGATTAATTTCTTAGGCTAATAAAATGTTCTAGAACTGATTGTAGTGATGGGTATATAACTATGTGGACATACTAAAAGCCATTGGATTGTACTCTTTAAATGATTGACTTTTATGGTACATGAATTATATCTCAACAAAGCTGTTAAAAGAATTCTGCTACATGAGGAAGCATGGAGCAGATGTTCCCATGCAAGGTCAGGCAAGTCCTATGTATAAGTAGGACCAACAAATGTACCTTCTACCTGAAGACAGTAAGGAATGCGGAGGTGTCAACTCCTTCAAGTGCCAAAGCAGCAATGTACAATTTCAAGATACGCAAAGAGTCAAGGAAACATGACTTGATCAAATGATCACAGTAATCCTCTAGTAACTGAGCCCAAAGGTACAGAGATATGTGATTTGTCCAATAAATAATTCAAAATAACTTACAGAAATTCTGGTGCTTAGGAATTTAGTGAATGAAATTAAAAGGCAATAAAGGACATCAACAGCAGAGCTGATCAAACAGAAGATGGACTCAGTGAGTAAGAGAATAAGAATTTTGAAATAAGTCAATCAGAGAACCAAAAAAAGTATGAAAGACCAAAGAAAGCCTACATGATGCATCAAGAGAACAAATATCAGAATCATTGGATTTCTAGAAAGAGAATATGAGGAAGAGGAAAAAGTTTATTTAAATAAATAATAGTTGAGATCTTCTCAAGTCTTATGAGAGACTTAGACACCCAAGTTCATGAAGCTACATCCCCTCATTATTTCAATTCAAAATGTTGTTCTCTAAGACACATTAAATAAACTTCAAAAAAAATCAAAAGCACAGAGAGAATCCAAAAAGCAAGAAGAAAATAAAGATTTCAACCTACAAAATAATACCCATTAGTCTATCAGCAGATTTCTCAGAAGAAACTACTGACCAGAAGAGGGCAAGATGGTATGTTCAATGTGCTGAATTTAAAAAAAAAAGAAAGAAAGAAAGAAAGAAAGCCAGCCAAGATTACTCTATTTGTTAGGGTTATTCTTCAGAAATAAAGGTGAAATAAAGATTTTACCAAATAAATAGAAGCTGGTGGAGTTCATAAATCATCACTAGATCTCCCTTACAAAAATTTTGAAATATTGAAAGGAGTTCTTTAAGCTGAAGAAAGGTGATGCCAAAGAATGTTCAAATTACCATACAACTGTACTCATTTCACATACTAGCAAGGTAATACTCAAAATCTTTCAAGCTAGGCTTCAACAGTACATGAACTGAGAACTTCCAGATGTACAAGTTGGATTTAGAAAAGGCAGAGGAACCAGAGAACAAATTGCCAGCATCCACTGGATCACAGAAAAACCAAGAAAATGAAAAAAAAAAAAAAATTCTAGTTCTGCTTCATTGATTACACTAAAGCCTTTGTGTGAATCACAACAAACTCTGGAAAATTCTTTAAGAGATGGGAATACCAGACCACCTTACCTGTCTCTTGAGAAACCTGTATGCAGGAAGAGAAGCAGTTAGAACCAGACATGGAACAATGGACTGGTTCTAAATTGGGAGGGGTATGTCAAACCTATATATTGTCACCCAGCTTATTTAACTTATATTCAGAGTGTATCATACAGAATGCTAGGCTGGATGATTCACAAGCTGGAATCAAGATTGCTGAGAGGAATATCAATAACCTCAGATATGCAGATGATACCACTTTAATGATAGAAAGTGAAGTGTAATTAAAGAGCCTCTTGATGAAAGTGAAAAAACAGAGTGTAAAAGCTGACTCAAAACTCAACATTCAGAAAACAAAGATCATGACATCTGGTCCCATCACTTCATGGCAAATAAATGTGGAAAAATTAGAAACAGTGACAGATTTTATTTTCTTGGACTCCAAAACCACTGCAAATTGTGACTGCAGCCATGAAATTAAAAGATGCTTGCTCCTTGGAAGAAAAGCTATGACAAACCTAGACAGCATTAAAAAGCAGAGACACCACCTTGCTGACAAATGTCTGTACAATCAAAGCTATGATTTTTCCAGTAGTCATGTACAGATGTAAGAGTTGGACCATAAAGAAGACTGAACATCAAAGAATTGCTGCTTTTGAACTGTAGTGCTGAAGACTCTTGAGAGTCCCTTGGACTGACTGCAAGGTAATCAAATCAGTCAATCCTAAAGGAAATCAAACCTGAATATTCATTGGAAAGACTGATGCTGAAGCTGAAGCTCCAATACTTTGGCCACCTGATGTGAAGAGCTAACTCATTGGAAAAGACCCTGATACTGGGGAAATTTGAAGGCAAGAGAAGAAGGGGCAACAGAGGATGAGATGATTGAATGTCATCACTGACTCAATGAACGTGAGTTTGAGCAAACTTGGTGAAGGACAGGGAAGCCTGGTGTGCTGCAGTTCATTGGGTCGCAAAGATCAGACATGATTTAGAGACTGAACAAAAGTTGAATTGAAAGTGTGATAATTAGTAAAATGAAAATACATGAGACATAGAAGCACAGCAAGGACAACCCCGAATCATGTGACGTCGCCGTTCAGCCTCTGTACCTGCTTTCCGTTCTGTCCGTGTGTTTACTCATTGTAAATATGTTTGAGGGCACCTTTGTGTTTTTGCCTTCGACCTCGGTTCTGTGATTTGGATGTCAACTGCTTCCCTGAAAAGCACCAGTGTGTTAAGTTCTAATGTCATGACCCCTATCTGGGTTATTTCATCTTTAATCCTGTTTTCAGTCTCTATGTGTACAGCAGTATTTTTAATAAAGAATTACAGAGGAAAAAAAAAAAAGAAAATACATGAAAATATACAGCACAATGGAAAATGTAAATATCAGATTTAGAAATTTTGAATTTTGTAATATGATGTGTTAACCATTCAACTGTTATATAAAGGCTAAAGGAGAAGAGAATTAGAATGAGTATGACTACTATAATTTCTTCATGAATATAAAATACAAAAGCATTAACTTTGACATTAAAACTTAAAAGGCAGGGAGTAAAAGGATAGAGGTTTTATGCAAGCCAAGGTATGTTGCTATCAGTGTGAGAAAGGAAATATCACAATTTTTAAAATGTGTGAAAGAGTTAAGTAGGCTGTTTTCAAAGAATACATGCAAACCACTAGTTACACATAGAAAAAAATAAGAAGTCAATAGCAGTAGTGATTGAGGAAATGCAAATCAAAACCACAATGACATATCACTTCACATTCTAATAATGCAGACTGGTTCCAAATAGGAAAAGGAGTATGTCAAGGCTGTATATTGTCACCCTGCTTATTTAACTTATATGTAGAGCACATCATGAGAAACGCTGGGCTGGAAGAAGCACAAGCTGGAACCAAGATTGCCGGGAGAAATATCAATAACCTCAGATATGCAGAGGGCACCACCCTTATGGAAGAAAGTGAAGAAGAACTAAAAAGCCTCTTGATGAAAGTGAAAGAGGAGAGTGAAAAAGTTGGCTTAAAACTCAACATTCAGAAAATGAAGATCATGGCATCTGGTCCCATCACTTCATGGCAAATAGATGGGGAAACAGTGGATACAGTGTCAGACTTTATTTTTGTGGGCTCTAAAGTCACTGCAGATTGTGATTGCAGCCATGAAATTAAAAGACACTTACTCCTTGGGAGGAAAGTTATGGCCAACCTAGACACCTTATTAAAAAGCAGAGACATTAGTTTGCCAACAAAGGTCTGTCTAGTCAAAGCTATGGTTTTTCCAGTAGTCATTTATGGGTGTGAGAGTTGGACTATAAAGAAAGCTGAGTCCTGAAAAATTGATGCTTTTGAACTGTGGTGTTGGAGAAGACTCCTGAGAGTCCCTTGGACTGCAAGGAGATCCAACCAGTCCATCCTAAGGGAGATCAGTCCTGGGTGTTCATTGGAAGGACTGATGCTGAAGCTGAAACTCCAATACTTTGACCACCTGATGCAAAGAACTGACTCATTTGAAAAGACCCTAATGCTGGGAAAGATTGAGGGCAGGAGGAGAAGGGGACGACAGAGGATGAGATGGTCAGATGGTATCACTGAATCGATGGACATGAGTTTGAGTAAGCTCTTGGAGTTGGTGATGGACAGGGAGGCCTGGCGTGCTGCAGTCCATGAGGTCGCAAAGAGTCAGACATGACTGAGCGACTGAACTGAACTGAACTATTATAGTATGTGAATTATCTCAGTTAAAAAAATCTGATTCAGTCATAAACACAGACTTGAAAAAGATTCATAAATATTTGTAGAATAATTTAAAGATTGATGATAGATTATATATGTACCTATCTGTCATCTATCACATTTCTCTCTCTAAGTAATGCATTTTTGTGTGTGCATGTGTGTATATATTCATAATCAGTTTTACTATAAAGAGTGGAAATTCAAGGAAATAAAGTTGAGGAAGAGAGGACATTTCAGGATCTTTGCTACATATTGATACTTTTTTTATTCTGAGGAGCATATGTTATTTAGATAGTTTGACATTTATTATTGAATAACTGAATATATTTTAAATAAAAATGTACTAAGTAACCACTAAGAAATTTGCTGTTGGAACAGAGAGCAAAGGGTATTGTTTTTCACTGCATCTAAAAAAATAAAATTAGTTATTAGTTTAATAGAAATGGGGGACATTTTTTTAACAAGAAACTTTTTTTTTTCTTTTTTTTTTTTTTTTTGAATGCATGAGAGGGTGTCGTCATCGATCAACAAGAAACTTTTTATTAAAATATATTTAATATATAAATCTCATAGCCTCTTTTTTAATTTTTTTAAAATTTATTTGCTTTTAATTGGAAGACAATTGCTTTATTGTGTTGGTTTCTGCCATACATCAACATGAATCAGCCATAGGTATATGTATGTCCCTTCCATCTTGAACCTCCCTCCCACCCCTATGCCTCTATGATGTCACAGAGCACTGGATATGAGCACCCTGTTCACACAGCAAATTCCCACTAACTATCTAATTTTACATACAGTAATGTACATGCTTTAATGCTACTCTGTCAATTCATCCCATCCATTCCTGGGGCATTTCAAAATAAAGAATTGTGTTATGGGTTGGATTATGTCCCTCTGAAATTCACATGGTGAAGTCATAACCACTGATACCTCAGAATATGACTGTTTGGGAAAAACAAGGTTTTTAAATAGGCAATGAAGCTAAAATTAGGTAATTAGAGTAGACCTTAATCCAGTATGACTGGCATCTCTATAAGGAGAGGAAGTTTAAATACAGAATTACAGAGGAAAGATGACTGAAGACATAGGGAGAAGATAGCTAAACACAAGTCAAGGAGAGAGGCCACAGAATAAACCAACCTGATGACATTTTGAATTGGATTTCTAGTTTTCAGACTGTGAAAAAATGAATTGTTATTTAACTAGCCAGGTCTGTGATAGTTTGATAGAACAGCCTTAGCTAACTAATACAGAACATGTGGCATAAATATATTTTGCATATTTAGGAACTTGGTTGGAGGAGCAGGTGTGAGGAGAGAAGAATTTGAGGACAGTTCATGGAGGATCTTAAGACCAGCACAAAATGTCTATTTTGTTGGTTGTAAATTGTGAACTTTTGAAGCTTTGAGGAAGAGAAGAATTTGATCTGAAATTTTCTTAGGTTGAGAGCTCATGATGATGCTCATGCATCATCAATTTAGTAGTGGAGAGACCAATAGGAACAGAGATTTTAGGAGCAGTTTAGTGACCCAGGAAGATCAATTACTACCAGATAATTATGACACAACTGTTCATCTTTCTACTTTACTCAATACTGTTCAAAATAATCTCATCTTTACCTACTTTAAATGAAGACGTAGATCAATAGAGCAGAAGACACCCATATCCTTATTTTACAATGAATAGTCCATGGCCCAAACTAAGAAAGTAATTTGCTTAGTAATTTTCTAGGTCAAAGAGGTCATGCATTAAATGTGTCCTCTTTCCTTGCAAATTCTCACTTTGTATGACCCCAAACAGTGTGGGCAGTGAGGGGGAAGCAGGGGTGCTGGTTGGTTTATGAGGTCATCCTCAGAACTGACTTCTATGTTATTGCATGGGAAGGGGGTCATGGTGTCCAGGAGTGCGTGTAACAAGATATGGGAAATAGTCTCCACGATTGTTGGGCAATGTTAGTGCCTTAATCACAGCAGGAGGCAGTGGGGACAGTGGTACTGGACATACCGCTGGAGTGAAAATTCAAATGAGCTCTAGGAAAGGGGTAAGAGTGGTTTCTTTGCCATGTATTTACCTGCAGTGTGATAAAATAATTTATGTAATCTCTACTATATCCAGTGTTTACAAATGTGGTAAGAGCTAAAAATCCTTACTTAGCTTATCTCAAAAATTTTAAAGTAACAATTCATACACACTTACAGACATATATATTCCTCTATATATGTGTATTCCTGGAGGAGGGCATGGCAACCCACTCCAGTATTCTTGCCTGGACAATCCCATGGACAGAGGAGCCTGGTGGGCTACAGTCCACAGAGTCACAAAGACTCAGACATGACTGAAGCGACTTAGCATTCATGCATATATGTGTATAAAGGTGACTTGGGGGGATTTATGATTAATATTATGCTTGAAACTTGGGAATATTTATCATATTATCCAACAATTAATATTTGAGTGGCATTAATTTGAATTTAAAGATGAAATTAGGACTACTGGTGTGTCTTCAAAGTTGAGGCACCCTCTCCTGGTATACAGTATCTCTATATTTATCCAAGTTTTATTCTGTATCCCTCAAAAAAGTTTCTTTGCAGGTTCATTTTAATAGGTCTCAACTAGAAATTATGAAATTTTTTTTTAGATGCTTTGCAAGGTAAACAATTAAAATTCTGTATTTTGCAGATACTTTCCTTTAATCCTTTCACACAGATCTATGTTGAACTTCCAAAGGAACTCATATATCCCAGAACTAACCCTTTTCTTTCATTTGCAAGCTGTTCAGGGATTTACACCTAAATTTTCCTGTGGGCGCACACAGAGCTTCTATCACATCTTCCTAATCCCCCAGATCGCTCTCTGTAGAGTTCACTTCTACAAATTCCTTCTGAGCTGTTGAACCACTGATTGTTACCAATGATGTCTCTTTCATCACTTGCCAAGCCCAGATAGATACACTTGCTCTGTAGCTGTGTTATCAAATCTCCTGGAATGATTATGACATTATGTTTTGATACAAGTTTTTTTTTTTCTTTCATCTTACTAATAAATATTCATCAGGGAAAATGAGCAACTTTCTTGGTTGGGGCATAGGTTTAAAAACTGATATATGCAAAAACTGAAATCAGGCTTGAAAATATTTTCCATAGCGGAAAGTGCAAGATAAATGAAATGGTTGGAAAGTTATCTGAGAAAGTATAGAAGATTTTGAGGGGGGAAGGTTGGAAGAAGTATAGGAAATTACTTCACAAGCATTGAACGAGTTTCAGTTAATGCATGAGAGTTGAGTTAGTTAGTACAGAAAGGATGCGGGATATTTTGCTGGAAAATGGGGATTTTTAGAACCCTGTTTTTAACATGAGCTGGTCACCTTCTTCCTACAAGTTATATGTGTTTGCATGCTGAGTTGCTTCAATTGTGTCCAACTCTGTGTGACCGTATGGACTGCAGCCTAAGAGTCTCCTCTGTCCATGGGATTCCCCAGGCAAGAATGCTGGAGTGGGTTGCTGTGCCCTCCTCCAGGGGGTCTTCTTGACTCAGTGATGGAACTGGTGTCTCCTCTTCCATCTCCTGAGTTGGCAGGCGGGTTCTTTACCACTAGCGCCACCTGGGAAGCCCTTTCACTGACTGTATTTCTGGTCACTTGTCTCAATGTCCTGTTGTGACACAGTCACATCTTAATTACAAGCGAGGTAGGAAGAGGATGGCTCTACACATATAAAAGTGTACATGTGTGCTTTTCCAAGAAATTATCTTCTCAAACGAAGGATGTCTGGGAGAATTGTACATAACTAAGCTAGTTCAAGTAGACTGAATCTTTTATTTTACAATGGCTGGTTTTCTCAAAATGTATGAAACTATTAGTAGCTCATTAAACTCATCAGAAAAGGCAAAAAGGCAGTCAGGAATTTAGAAAACAATAATACACTGAAATTTGCTCTCAATATTTCTACCCAATCAACCAATCAATTCTCAATCTTTGTGAAAGCTAAGTTTCCTTTATTTTTTAAAAACTTTAGAACTGCCATATAACCCAGCAATACCACTTCTGGGCACACACTGAGGAAACCAGATCTGAAAGACACACGTGCACCTCAATGTTCATCGCAGCACTGTTTACAATAGCCAGGACATGGAAGCAACCTAGATGCCCATCAGCAGATGAATGGATAAGGAAGCTGTGGTACATATACACCATGGAATATTACTCAGCCGTTAAAAAGAATTCATTTGAATCAGTTCTAATGAGATGGATGAAACTGGAGCCCATTATACAGAGTGAAGTAAGCCAGAAAGATAAAGAACATTACAGCATACTAACACATATATATGGAATTTAGAAAGATGGTAACATAACCCTATATGCAAAACAGAAAAAGAGACACAGATGTACAGAACAGACTTTTGAACTCTGTGGGAGAAGGTGAGGGTGGGATGTTTCGAAGAACAGCATGTATATTATCTATGGTGAAACAGATCATCAGCCCAGGTGGGATGCATGAGACAAGTGCTCGGGCCTGGTGCACTGGGAAGACCCAGAGGAATCGGGTGGAGAGGGAGGTGGGAGGGGGGATCGGGATGGGAATACATGTAACTCCATGGCTGATTCATGTCAATGTATGACAAAACCCACTGCAATGTTGTGAAGTAATTAGCCTCCAACTAATAAAAATAAATGAAAAAAAAAAAAAAAAGTACTGGAGTGGGTTGCCATTGCCTTCTCCAATGTTTTACTAGTTATAATTAAAAATAACACTTCTTGAGCAGAATATAAAATAAAATAATACTCTTTCTAAAAAAAAAAAAATAAAAACTTTTTATTTTGTATAGGAGTATAGCCAATTAACAATGTTGTGGTAGTTTTAGGTGGACAGTAAAGGGATTCAACTATACATATATGTGTATCCATTCTCCCCAAAATACCTTCCCATTTAAGTTTGTTTTATATCACTGATTAGGGAAACAAAAATCTGTGTGTCTTTCACTGACTTATATGGAGTATACATCCTCAAAGCAGGAGAATCATTGTGTTTGCTAGGCACAAACTTATTTATCTTTCTCAATGTAAATGTCTATGTGGTGTTATTCAACTGCTGTCAACTGTAATTCACTCCTCTATGTATAACTTAGGTTGATATCTTTAAAGTTACATTTTATTGAATCATAATTGATTCAACTGTTCAATGGTAAAGAGTGTTTTAGAAAATCAGTTCTAACATACAGGGCCAGCCTGATAAGCTACAAATCCAATTTACATGCAACTGTATTATATCATGTGGCTTCCTAGTTGGTGCCAGTTGTAAAGAACCCACTTGCTGATGCAGGAGGCCTAGGAGATGCAGATTTGATCCCTGGGTCTGGAAGATCTTCTGGAGGAGGGCATGGCAACCCACTCCAGTATTCTTGCCTGGAGAATTCAAGGACAGAGGAGTCTGGTGGGCTCCAGTCCATGGGGTTGCAGATAGTTGGACACAACTGAAGTGACTTAGGACACATGCATGCATATTATAATCTGGCCGAGATCACAGAAATTCCCTAATTCATCCTCGATTTAGGATTTTCCTGCAGTGTATGCAAAAGAGATATATACATAGGATATGTGGGGAAAGAGCAAATTAGCCACGATGGTGTGGTCAGGCTCACTAGCCCCACGGTCTCTTGCTCTTGCCCCATGTCTTATGATGTAATAGCTGAGATCACCCAGAGCACTGCACGTGTGTGCCACGAGACACTCGCTTGGTCACGGGCTACTTTTTGTGGTATGCATATACCAGCTCCACCTAAACAGTGGTGGAATTACTGCTGTGTCATGGCTGTGTCCATTGGGTCAGTCACAAGAGGAGAGAATATAGTGTCTACTGCTACAGTTTCTGCATCAGCCAAGAGAGAATTCTGCTGTGCCAGCCAAGAGAGAATTCTGCTGTGCCAGCCAAGAGAGGTTGTTGTGTTAGGTTATGCTATGGCTGTTGCCAGGAGAGAATAAATGTGTCTGCAGTTCCTACAGCTCCTCAAGACTTCTTCCAGTCTCTTAGCTTGAGCCTTGCCTACCCTTGGTTCAGCAAACAGTGTGCACAGTGAGATACAAAGAGACAATTGGCTTCACAAGCAGGATCAGCAATACAACTGGTGTAGCTGGCAGGATACCCAGCAGGTAGGGAAGCCTCAGGCTCTTCTGGAAGGAGGAAGCCACTGGCCGCACACAGTATGTGGTACCTTGTGGCTGTGATCCTCTAGGTGTGGGCTCCATTGGAAGATTGGGAGGCAGTTGACAGGTCACCGGATAATACTGAAAAGGCGTTAGAAGTAGTGAGTTCCCATTTCCCAAACAAGGCAGTATGGACTGCTGCTGACACTGTGGGGTGGATCTTTCTGACTGCCCCGAAGGAGAATATGGATAGTGCTCTACATAATGCCATGCCAGGGAGAAATGTGCAGAGATGCTTGGAAGAACTAGAGCAACGTATCCTGGCATACAAAGCTTCCCTGATGGCTCAGATGGTAAAGCGTTTGCTTGCAATGCGGGAGATCTGGGTTCGATCCTGGGTTGGGAAGATCCCCTGGAGAAGGAGATGGCAACACACTCTAGTATTCTTGCCTGGAAAATCCCATGGATGGAGGAGCCTGGTAGGCTACAGTTCATGGGATCGCAAAGAGTCGGGCATGACTGAGCAACTTCTCTCTCTCTTCTCTCTCTATCCTGTCGTTAGAGCAAGAACCCCGTGGGCCTGAAGAGTCCAGCATCTCAAGCAGTGAGGCGGTAAGTGACAGTGATGATGAACATTATGAGAACGTGGGTTCCTGCTTGGCAGCAAGGCCTATGGTACAGTGAAAAATGAAGCATGAACAGCCTATAGCCTGGCAGGGGCATCCTTCAGGGGACCCCGATGTGACTGAGTTCATGATGAATTGACCATATACTCAGGTGGAATTGGTTGACTTGGGTAAGCAATTTCGGCAAATGCAAGGGAAAACCTTGGCAGCTTGGCTTTGCAACTCTGGGGCACAGGGGTGGGCTTGGCACCTGTTGAGGCTTTTGTGGGTCTTTACTGAGAAAAGTAGAAGGATGGCATGCAAGACTATTTTGAAAGTGTGAAGACCCCGAAGAGGGCCTGAGCGGGCAAGGGTACCATCTGGGTTATGCGGATGCAAATGTGGACTGATTTGTGTGGAGATATACTGCAAAGGCTGTGTCCTATGTAGAACATTGTACTGTAAAGGCTGTGTCCTGTGATGTAGATTTAGGCTGTGTCCTGTGATGTAGGTTTAGAACAATGTACTGTGAAGGCTGTGTCCCATGGTGTTCTACTAACCTCTGATTCTCTTGCAGTTTTAGAACAATATGAAAGCATTTGGTATCTTGTGGGTAGGCTGTGAATGCCACAAAAATCCCCTCCTTGAAGGGGTGGGCCCGGTGCCTACAGGGGTTTTGCAGGTCCCTAATAATAAAAACTCCTCAGGGTTGGAGTTGCCCCTGTGGAGGCTTTTCTGCAATTTGCAGGGATGGGGGTGGACTGGAGTTGGCCATGGATATAAGGGCACTCCACGTGCGGTGGGTGTCTCTTCTGTCACTGTGAGGGCGGAGACTGAGGCATGAGCTCCAGGTGATCCCTGGCGTTGGGTTTTTCTTTGTGTTGGGGATGTGACTGTTTGTTTTAGTCTCTACTGTTGTTGCAGGATGCGGGTTCAGGTGGCGGCATTGTGCACTGGGAGGATTCTGCAGAGGGTGGAACCTGCACTGTGGGATGAGGAATCCTGAAGGGGTGGAGTGTAGGGAAAGAGCAAATTAGCCAAGATGGCCTCTCCAGGCGCTCTCACCCCGCGGCCTCTCACTCTTGCCCCACGTTTTGTAATGTAACAGTTGAGATCACTTATAGCACTGCACATGCGCATCGCAAGGTTTATGTAGCTGAGGTCACTTACAGCACTGCGAATAAGTGGCACCGAGGTACTCGCTTGGTCATGGGCCCCTTTGTGCCTTATGCGTGCATGAGCTCCACCTAAGTAATAGCGGAATTACTGCTGCGTCACAGCTATGTCTGTTAGGTCAGCCACAGGCGGAGAGAATAAACAAACCAATTTATTATTATTGGCTGAATTTATACCTGAAACTTAAGTGCAGATTTCTCTGTAAGCTCAGCTGAAATACATGACCTAGTTTGGAGGCTGAAGGGGCTTTCCTTTCTCACTCAAGCCAATCCCAAATTCAAAGATCTTACCTCTTTCCTGCAAGTTAGGTATGAATAAAGAGGGGAGCTAACATTAACCATGGATCAAGGTTGTGTGAGAGGGAGAGGGACTTTGTTCATTTGTCCATGGAAAGAGGAAGGAGGGCAAGATGTTTAGTTCTAACCCATGAGCAGAGGCTCAAGGCCAAATTAATTTTATGGTCACATAGGGAAAAAAAAAAAGGAAGAATAAGCTGCCAAAAGGAGAATCATTCTAATATACATGACCTCTTCACACACAGTGATCCTTCTTACTTGTGAGTGTTATGCTCTCTGACTCAAAATGATGGTATCCAGAAGTCTTGGAAACGAACAAAGCAATAGGTGGGAGGCTTTCTTGTTCCTCCTCCTTCAACACCGTATTACAGTAGGATAGGGATTAACTACACCATATGATATAAAGGCCATTTACATCACACTTCTTAGTATATTTTTTAGACGGATGTTAGTGAGTCTACAGTTGTTTTTTTTTTTTTTTAATCTTGTATTGAAGATGAATACTTGTGCATTCTAAACTCTATTAAGAAAGTCATAATCTTCACAAAGGGTCATGCAAGAGCATTGTAGGAGCATTAAAACAGGAAGTGAGTGATGTGGGATCAGTATTAATTCTACTCACTAACAGGAAAGGCATTTTAATTTTCTGAGAGTCAGTTTTCTGATCTGTAACAAGTAGATTATAACATATACTTCCTAGGTCTGCTCTAATGTTCAAATAAGGTGACATTCTTAAACAGAAGCACATAAGTACATATTGAGCAGTTAACACATTTTAAACTGATTCACATTAGAGGTTATCAGTTTATTTGCTTTTCATGAGACAACTTGGTAGGCTGGAAGTCTGGGCTGAGCAGTGGGACTAAAGAAAAGATGACTTGATGGCCAAATTAAATTTGCTTTGGTCTCTGGGGCTTCATAGGTGGCGCTAGTGGTAAAGAACCCACTGGTCAGTTTAGGAGACTTTGATCCCTGGGTTGGGAAGATCCCCTGGAGGAGGAAATGACAACCACACCAGTATTCTTGTCTGGAGAATCCCACGGACAGAGGAGCCTGGTGTGCTACAGTCCATGCCATCACAAAGACTTGGACATGACTGAAGTGACTTGGCATGCGCTAGGATCTTCAGGCCCCTCCTTCAGGAAGTTTCAAGCTTCAGAGAAATGCAGTAGGCTTGCATTCTTAGCAGACAAGTTCAGCATCCCACATTAAACCAGGGCTTGTGAATAAAACATTCCAGTTTCTACCCTCTTCCTGCAATCCCTGAGAGTATATAACATTGATTGAGGAATCTTGTGCAAGAAAATAATAAGAAATGGAATGATTCTGTCAGAAGACCTTTATTTACAAGTCAATCTTGGAAAAAATATATAAAGCGAGGAGGCAGCTTTCTCTGAGGAGCTCACTTCTGTAAGAACATATGTAAAATGTTCAACTCAAAATCTGGCCTGAAGTGCACATGAAGATCCCCAAGCTTCATGAGACAGATGCTGTTTGCTCTTTACACAGACTTTTCTATTTAATGAAATGGTTAAACTTAGCCTGCTTTTCTTGCCCAGTCTGTGTGATTTTAGGTCTTCTCTTTAACCAATGTCCTTGTGAATATCTTTAAGGAATTCTAACTAAATTCAGATTTGTACTGGTGCATAAAAAAAAATAAATTAAAAACAGCTCTCAATACATTAGAAACATAGAAATGGTTAACTTTTTGCAAAACTTTCTTATTTGAACATTAATCGGCTATCACTTATGCACTAAAAATTGTAACTTTACAAATGCCATCTCATTTAAAAATTGTGTCCTAAGCTAAGCCAAAGATATTGCGGGGTGTTTGTTCTTTATAAAGACTGAATATTATTTGATGATTTTGTTTACTCACTCTGCTTTATAAATACAAACAATGTTTTCCATCTATAGGTTAATATTTATTGGAGAATAGAATAAAAAATTAAGATTTGGAAAAAACAATAAAGTAATAAAAATTGCGATCTGACTATACTAACATCTGGAAAAGGGAGCAATAAAGAGAAGGATTTTTCTGGGTTGCTAAACCAGAGAGTTAACATTGTACAGTATTTTGTACACTTACAATCTGGCTGAGATTGGGTAATAGTGTTTGCAAGAGTATGGAATTCTGAATCCATATATATTTTCCTACAATATCCATCCAGTATTTTTCTGTCAATCAAAAGGACTTCAGTAGGCAATAATTTATGTGACCATGACAAGATACTATTTTTTTTTTTAATTTTTATATTTAGAAATAACTGAGAAATATCTCTGTTCTTGAACACTGCTCATTGCTTGATCAGTTTTACTCAGGAAATTTTTCCCCACATACTTAAAAATGCAGAATCTAGATTAATGTCATGATAAACAAATTGTTCTTCCCACAACTCTTTGAAGAGCCGATTTGAACTCTTTATTTCTCAAACTGTAAATCATAGGATTGAACAATGGAGTTAGGATTGTGTAGGATACTGATATGAGAACATCCTGGCTTGAGGAATAGTAGGATTTAAGCCTTAAGTAGATAAAGGAGGCACAGCCATAGTGGACGATGACAATAATGAGGTGAGAAGCACAGGTGGAAAAAGCTTTGTACCTGCCTAATGTGGAAGGAAAGTGGAGTATGGCAGAGATGATGCGAACATAAGATACCAAAATCAACAGCAGGGGGATAACCAGGACCAATGCGCAGAGCATGATAATGACAATCTGACTAAAGTGGGTATGGTAAGATGCTACCTTCAGAACAGGAGAGATGTCACAGAAGAAGTGGTGTAGTTGGTTGGAGGAGTGAAAGGGCAGGTGAAATACCAAGGATGTGATGATCTGTGCAACAATAAAGCCACAGGCACAGGCAGCAGCCACAAGTCCCAAACACACCCCATGCCCCATGAGCACTGTGTAGCGCAGAGGGTTACAGATGGCCACATAGCGATCATAACCCATGGCTGCCAGCAGAAAGGAGTGAGAGCAACCTAGAAAGAGGAAGGAAAACATCTGGATGGCACAGCCCAGAAAGGAGATGGCCTTCTTCTGGGCCAGCAGGTCAACCAGCATCTTGGGTACAATGACGAAGGTATAACAAGTCTCAAAACAGGAGAGTACAGCAAGGAAGAAGTACATGGGGGTGTGGAGGGCTCTGTCCAGCACAATGGTGGAGATGATGATGGCATTGGTACCCAGGGTGAACAGGTAGACGAGCAGGAAGACAGCAAAGAGCAGCCGCTGCAGCCCAGCCAGAGAGGAGAAGCCAAGGAAGACAAACTCTGTTACCAAGGTCTCATTGACACACTCCATGGAAGACACATCATCAGGAGACAATCTGAGAGGGAAGACAGTGCCAAGAAAAATCCCTGAAAAATAGAAGAATCCCAAGAAACTGATGATCATAGAACATGTATTCTCAGGTTTTGAGTTTACTCATTATTCCCCTTCCTGGTTTTTGTAAGACATAAAGAAGCATCTAAAATTATTCAAAGCTTGCATCCAACTTCGAGTTTCCCCTAAATTTTTAACATCATAGGAAAATTTTCTTGACATTTCTTTTATACAGATGTATAAAGGTTTCAGGAAACCCAGTGACATCTCCTGATTTCTGGAGAAAAGTGTTGTGCTGTCCCTGATGTTCTCTGCTTCTATAGTTATACTGTCCCATCTCCCCAACTCAAACCTTATGAAATGCACACATCTTTTCTTCCTCCATTTATCCCCCTGATTCTTTGTTCAGTGCCTAACACAATGATTTTTACTGCTTAGAAGGTACATTTATTACTAAATAATTACTATTATCTTTCTAATTCCTGGATCCTCAATTCTCAGGACTATGAATTAGTTCAGTTCAGTTGCTCAGTCGTGTCCAACTCTGTGACCTCATGAATCACAGCACGCCAGGCCTCCCCGTCTATCACCAACTCCCAGAGTTTACTCAAACTCAAGGTCATCGAGTCAGTGATGCCATCCAACCATCTCATCCTCTGTCATCCCCTTCTCCTCCTGCCCCCAATCCCTCCCAACATCAGCGTCTTTTCCAATAAGTCAACTCTTTTCGTGAGGTGGCCAAAGTATTGGAGTTTCAGCTTCAGCATCAGTCCTTCCAATGAACACCCAGGACTGATCTCCTTTAGTATGGACTGGTTGGATCTCCTGGCAGTCCAAGGGACTCTCAGGAGTCTTCTCCAACACCATAGTTCAAAAGCATCAACTCTTTGGCACTCAGCTTTCTTCACAGTCCAACTCTCACATCCATGCATGACCACTGGAAAAACCATACCCTTGACTAGACAGACCTTTGTTGGCAAAGTAATATCTCTGCTTTTTAATATGCTATCTAGTTTGGTCATAAGTTTCCTTCCAAGGAGTAAGTGTCTTTTAATCTCATGGCTGCAATCACCATCTGCATACATTTATACAAATATAATCTTAAATTTTATCCTTGCAAACACATGTAAAATTGAGTACTGTAGGAATAAAATGAATTTTGAATTTAGATTGATATAAGCTTTAATCCTGATTCTGGCATGTTCTTGTAGTAAGATCATAAATTCTCTAAGTCCCACTTTCTCATTTGTGTGATGAGAAAAGAAATTCTTGCCTTTCAGGGTTATAGAGAAAATTAATTGGAACCATGTATTACAAAAGAGGCATTCAATACATAGTGCTTAATAAATAACTCCATCTAATCACTTTTTTGTTGTTCTTTGGGAATTAGAAATATTTTCATCAAGGATAATATGAGCATTTATTTAATTCTTGGCAAGTTGTTGTAGCTGCTTTTCTGTACTTTTTCAGGGGTGCAGAGGGGATTTAAGAGAGATTGCCATTCCTCTGAGTTCTCCAAGCTTGATTAAAAGTAACTTGGTCTTACTGGAGTCCTGTTCTGCACTGGAAGGGAGGCAAGGTGACTGATCTTGAAGTTCCAAGCAAGTTCTTTGGTATTTGGTTCTCTGTAGTCTGAATCACACAGGCAGGTTATCTACACGTTGCAGAGAGCATAGGAGGTTTCCCAAAGTTCCTATTTTGGAGGGTGGAGGTATATAGGATAAGTTTAGAAGATAAAATTGTATTGCATAGTCAGACTTAGTCACATACGAATAACAATTTAGAAGTTTCTCATTGTGGATGCTCTATAAATCAATGATGCATACTTTATGTATGTTTTAGTCTACATATTTAGAAATCAAAATCAGCTCTTTGAAAATGAAAACATGAAACTGTTAGTCACTCAGTTGTGTCTAACTCTTTGAGACCTTATGGACTGTAGCCCACCAGTAATCTCTGTCCATGGCATTCTCCAGGCAGGAATGCTGGAGTGGGTAACCATTCCTTTCTCCAGGGGATCTTCCTGACCTAGAGACTGAACCCAGGTCTCCTGCATTGCAGACAGGTTCTTTACCATCTGAGACACCAGGGAAGACCTTTATTGAGTTCTTAAAAATAAGAGATGAAGCACAGGCTGGAATCAAGATTCCTAGCAGAAATATCAATAACCTCAGATATGCAGATGACCCCACCCTTATAACAGAAAGCAAAGAAGAACTAAAGAGTCTCTTGATGAAAGTGAAAGAAGAGAGTGAATAAGTTGGCTTAAAACTCAACACTCAGAAAACGAAGATCAAGGCATCTGGTCCCATCACTTTATGGCAAATAGATGAGGAAACAGTGGAAACAGTGACATAATTTATTTTTTGGGGCTCCAAAATCACTGCAGATGATGACTGCAGTCATGAAATTAAAAGACGCTTGTTCCTTGGAAGAAAAGTTATGACCAAACTAGACAGCTTATTAAAAAGCAGAGACATTACTTTGCCAACAAAGGTCCATCTAGTCAAAGCTATGGTTTTTCTAGTAGTCACGAATGGATGTGAGAGTTGAAATATAAAGAAATCTGAGTCCTGAAAAACTGATGCCTTTGAACTGTGGTGTTGGAGAATATGCTTGAAAGTCCCTTGGACTGCAAGGAGATCCAAACAGTCCATCCTAAAGGAAATCAGTCCTGAATGTTCATTGGAAGGACTGATGCTGAAGCTGAAACTCCAATATTTTGGCCACTTGATGTGAAGTACTGACTCATTTGAAAAGACCCTGATGTGGGAAAGATTGAAAACGGGAGGAGAACGGGATGACAGAGGATGAGATGATTGGATGGCATCACTGACTCAATGGACATTAGTTTGAGTAAACTCTGGGAGTTGGTGATGGACAAGGAGGCCTGGTATTCTGCAGTCCATGGGGTTGCAAAGAGTCAGACATGACTGAGTGACTGAACTGAACTGAACTGAAAGATTAGAGTAGATTACTTAATAATATCCATATTTTATGATTTTATAATTTTTACTATATTTAAGCATTAGTTATAAATATGAATAAAATAAATTTTCCTTTTTCAAGGAAGAGATAATAAAATAGTTAGCCATATTGTAAGACATACTGTCATAAATATCATCAAGGAAAAAGCAAGATATCTTGAAAATCTTGAGAAAAAACAAGCAACTTCATGGAAATCTTTGAAGAGCAAATAGCATTTAAATATTGCCTATACATATTTTGATAAAAAATATGGACTGTCAGTGTCACTCTTTATGTAAACCTTGTGATGTAGCTGACTAGTTTTCCTTAATGTTGATTAGTGCTTCAGAATTGAACAAATACCTGTCATTTTGTTGTCAAGCGTAGAGATACATCCTTTTTACAAAGGAAATACCTAAATTTACACAGTTCTGTGAACTGAGAGACACTTCTTTCTTCTCTTTTTCTTCCTTTTCTTTCTTCACCAAAACTGTCACATTGAGGTCACAAACTCAAAAACAAAGAAAAAAACCCTATTCAGTTAACTTCTTTGGGGATCATCATCCCAAATATTAGTCCATTTGTATCGCTTTTAATGTTTCCAGGGAGAAAAAATAGGAAATAATTTTGGTATCAGCTTGTCAAACAAAATTTAGATCCATTATATAGAAATGTAACATGAACTATCATTTATCACATGTTTTTCCTAATGCAGAAAAGGTGAAAATACTGTTATATTTGGTCTCTCATTTGGTCCTCATCATGACCTCATGAGGTAGGTATTACTTTTGACTTCTTCACTATAACAGAGAATAATTTGAGAATCAAAGTGTTTGGAGACTCCTTTCAAATTCACACAGCTAGTGGAACAAGCATCAGACTATGAATATTCTGACTGGCATAGGAGTAAAATGTGTGTGTGTGTGTGTACATGCGTGTGTATTGGTGAGAAAGAAAGAAATAGTATTCTGTCACCTCCTTACATAGGATAGTGTTTTAACAAAAGGATTCTTCCTTAGAGAAGGAAATGGCAACTCACTCCTGTATTCTTGCCTGGAAAATTCCATGGACAGAAGAGCCTGGTGAGCTAAAGTTTATGGGGTCTCAGAGTTGGCCACGACTGAGCACATCTGCACATACTGTGATCTAAGATAGTTGTTTCCTTTCTGTATTCCTACCAGAAGAGTTTGGGACTTCCAGTTCTTCCATATCCTTACCAATATGTTTAGTCTTTTTAAACTTTTGATGTTTTTAATAAATGTATAGCTTTAAAAAGAAAAAAAAAAAAAAAAGAAAGGAAAAAAGGATTCTTGTTACAATTTTGTTACAGGCTCAAGTCCCAACCCTACTGTGTGTTAGCTATAGGACTTCAATATGTCTAAAGTATTTTCCTCTCCCTTATAATAGGGTTCATTCTGATACCAGCTAACTTAATTTTCAAGGTTTGTTCAAAATGAATAAGAGAATATCATTGCAAAGCTTAAATATTACATAAATATTAGTTCTGTAATTGTAATTTAGAGTTGAAAAGGGGACAGTTTTGAGAATATTTCTCTCATATTGCTTGGTATACTTCATTGATTTCAGGAAGGGTATATAAGATAAAGATGATTTCCATTCCTAGGACTGAGGAAGGCATATTGCATTTTTGTCCTTGTTTCTTCCTCAAGAGGATCTCCAGAAAACTGGGGTCATAAATGTTATGTATAGCTGTGACAAAGTGAAAATGTTTAATTGCTCATTCATGTCTGACTCTTTGTGACCCAATGGACTGTGGCCCGTCAGGCTCCTCTGTCCATGGAATTCTCCAGGCAAGAATACTGGAGTGGGTTGCCTTTTCCTCCTCCAGGGGACCTTCTTGACCCAGGGATTGAATCCAGTCCACGTCTCTTATGTCTCCTGCATTGGCAGACAGGTTCTTTACCACTAGTGCCATGCTAAGTGAAATAAACCAGACACAGAAGGACAAATTCCATTTGCAAATGTTACCTAAAATAGTCAAATTCACAGAAAGAGAAAGTCAAGTAGAGACTGCCAGGGCCTGAGGCAAGGAAGAGAGAGAGAAAGTGGCTGCTCATTGGTGTTAAGTTTCAGTTATGTGAGATGAATGTGTTCTAGAGATCTGCTGTATAATATTGTACCTATAGCTAACATGTTGTTATTATATACTTAAACATTTACTAAGAGGGTAGATCTCGTGTTTGTTGTTCTTACTAAAATGAAACAAAAGTTTTTTGAATAACATGTTGTTAAGTGTACTTTTGAATTAAATCAGAACCAAGACTGTGTCTATGTAAATTTAGGAAGAACAATGAGACAATTAATTTAAAATATGTATAAAACTTATATGCATAGTTCTATAAAAGTTCATTTTAAAATGTCATTAATCCTGATTAACATTATTTGGAGTCCGCATTCCTGGGTATGGCTATCTCTGTCTTTCACAGTCACTGCACCAGTGTGGGCCCCTCACCCTTCTCTGTCTCTTACCTGAGCTGAGAAAGCCCAGTCCTGCTGGGGATAGATGTTTACTTTTATTCCCTGTCCATTGTCCAGTTGCTCATTGCTGGAGGTGCTCAGTCCACTGTGTTGTCTGTTATTCATAGATGGGTCCCCATTTGCCTCTCCCGCTCTGTAAGAAAAGCCAGAGGCACAGTGACTACAGGAGCTAGAATCCAGTTGAAATGGGAAATGGGAAAAAGATCAAAACAGGGCAGAGGCTACTAATCTCTACTCAGGGGTAGAGATATGATAATGGTCTGGGGACTTAGACCCAGAGCCAAATCAGATGTAACTAGTTTCTTCTTGACATTTTGTGCCAACTGACCAAAGACCACAAGTCATATCTAATAGTGACCACAGAACTGTTGGCACTTTCATATATTGGCAATCGGAGGTTTCTCTGTGGGTCTCCTGATGCCAGAGTCATTGCCATGGAGACGTTGCACTGGGTTTAATTAAACAGCTGAATTGATTGTGGAAAATAGAGGCAAGTTATCAAATGCCAAATTGCTCCAAATTGTACTCAAGCATTAGGGCTTGGGGAGTGGAAGGCTCTAAGCCACTCTCAGATGCAGCAATTTTCAAAAATTGGCTATTTTAAATTGATTTCTCAATTTTATGTTGCCAAAGGATTGGAAAGGTGTAATTCATGATGATGGGTACATTATAAAGCATGTTTGTTCAGTGTAAAATGTGCTTTTGCACTTATAATTGGGAATATATTTTTCTGTCAGGCTGAGAGGACCAACTGAGCAATGTTTTACAGTAAAGGCCCAGGTCAGGAAAAGTCAAAAGGAGATTAATTTCACCATTAACCACTGAGTTCATTTTCTCTGCCTCTTTATTCCATTATCCAGAAACTAATATAGCATACTCTTACACATAGGAGACACTAAAGGTGTGCTGAATGTTGGGTGAATAAATGGTCACAGGCAGCATTATCCCAATTATATGAATGACCTTTTAGTTTAAACAAAAATATCATCATGTATTTTCCAGTTTCCAAAATTTCTGGTTTCCACTTGCCTGTGGCTAAGCTAGAAATGATTGATTTCAAAAGCAACGTCAATTAAAAAAATGTCAATAAATGTTAAAATCCCCTAACAATGGCTTGATGCATAGTAAGAACTCATCAACTATCTGATAAATTGAGAAATAATGATATTGAGAACACACATGAAAACAAAGGAATAACAAAAAATAAGTGAGATAGAGAAATAATGTCCCAAAAGAAGAAAGAAAAGTGAAATTTTAGATATCTGATTCTGAATGCCAAGCATCGGTGTTGTTGTTATTGCTGTCCATCATTTACTCCAAATGAAAGTAGTTTTTTTTTTTTTTTTTTTTTCTTTTTTAAAGGTTATATTTTTAATTAAGGTATGATAGAGATGGGAAAAGCTGTACATATTTAATATAAACAACTCGATGAATTTCATATAAGTATACACCCATGACCAGACAACCTTACCTGCCTCCTGTGGAAACTGTATGCAGAACAAGAAGCAACCAGTAGAACCAGACATGGAAAAAGGCACTGGTTTCAAATCGGGAAAGGAGTACATCAAGGCTGTATATTGTCACCCTGCTTATTTAACTTCTATACAGAGTACATCATGAGAAATGCCAGGCTGGATGAAACACAAGCTGGAATAAGATTGCTGGGAGAAATATCAATAACTTCTGATATGCAAATGACACCACCCTTATAGCAGAAAGGGAAGAACTAAGAGCCTCTTGATGACAGTGAAAGAGGAGAGTGAAAAAGTTTGCTTAAAATTCAACATTCAAAAAATGAAGATCATGGCATCCAGCCCCATCCCTTCATAGCAAATAGAAGGGGAAACAGTGGAAATAGTGGCAGACTTAATTTTTTCAGCTTCAAAATCACTGCAGATGTTGACTGCAGCCATGAAATTAAAAGACATTTGCTCCTTGGAAGAAAAGCTATGACCAACCTAGACAGCATATTAAAAAGCAGACATATTACTTTGCTGACAAATGTCCATCTAGTCAAAGCTATGGTTTTACCAGCAGTCATGTATGGATGTGAGAGTTATAACATAAAGAAGGCTAAGCACCAAAGAATTGATGTTTTTGAACTGTGGTGTTGGAGAAGACTCTTGAGAGTCCCTTGGACTACAAGAAGAGCAAACCAATCAATCCTAAAGGAAATCAATTCTGAATATACATTGGTGGGATTGATGCTTAACCTGAAGCTCCGATACTTTGGCCACCTGATGGGAAGCACTGACCCATTAGAAAAGACCCTAATCTCGGGAAAGATTGGAGACAGGAGGAGAAGGGAATGACAGAGGATGAGATGGTTGGATGGCATCACTAACTCAATGGACATGAGTTTGAGCAAGCTCCAGGAGATGGTGAAGGACAGGGAAGCCTGGTGTGCTGCAGTCCATGGGGTCACAAAGAGTTGGACACAACTGAGCAACAAACAACAATATATATATCCATGAAACAATCACCACCATCAAAACCATAGACATATTCATGACCTCCCCAAATTTTCTCTAGCTAACTTTATTATCATTTATTATTAATTGTGATAAGAAGACATAAGGCCTATCCTCTAAGCAAATTTTAAGGATACATTACTGTTATCTCAAAGTACTACACTGTATAGTACATCTCCAGTTATCTTGCTAATTGAAATTTTGTAGCCTTTAACCGACATCTCCACATTTCTTTTATTCCCATCATCCTGTTGTCTGCTTCTATGAGTTTAACTATTTCAGATTCCACACATAAGGAGACCATGCAATATTTGTCTTTCTGTGTCTGGCTTATTTCTCTTAGCATAATGCTCTTGAAATTCACCCACGTTGTGGCAAATGTTAGGCTTTCCTTTTTTTTTTAAGGCTGAATAATATTGTGCTCTCTCTCTATATATACCACATTTTTTTCTTTATCTATTTTCGTCAATACATACCATTAGGTTGTTTTCATATCTTTGCTATTGTGAATGGTGCTGCAATTAACATGTGAATTCAAGTATTGCTTTGTGATTCTAATTTCAATTCCTTTCGATAAGTGCCTCAAAAGTGGGATATCTAGATCACATGTTAGTTTTATTTTGAATTTTAAAAGAACTTCCATGCTGTTTTTCCTAACAGCTGTATCAATTTGTATTTCCATCACCAGTGGACCAGAGTTCCCTTTCTCCACATCCTTGCCAATGTATTATCTTTTCATTGATAAAGGTCATTCTAACAGATGTGAGATGATAGCTCACTATGGTTATAGCTTGCATATCCCTGATGGTTAATGATTTTGAGTATTTTTTATATACCTTTGACTATTTGTATTGTTTTCAAATTGGGGAAAGCATAGCCTCTATTAATGGTTCTAGGAAACACTGGATAGCAACATGCAAAATAATAAAATAGGACCTTTTCCCTACACCATACATAAAGATGAACTCAAAATAGATTAAAAACTTAAACATAAGGCCTGAAGTTAAAAAATTCTTGTAAGAAAAAACAGAGAAAAAGCTTCTTAACGTTTGCCATTGCAGGGTTTGTTAATATGCCCCCAAAAATACATGGAACAAAAGCAAAAATAAGTAGATTCAGGTAAAACAACTTCTGCACAGCAAAGAAACAATCAATAAATTAAAAAGACAGTCTGTGAAATGCAAAAATAGTTTTGCAAACAATGTATCTGGTAAAAGACTAATATCCAAAATATATAAGGAACTCATACAATTTAATAGCAAAAAAACAAAAAACAAAAATTTTGATTAAAATTGGGTAAAGAAGCTGAGTAGAGGTTTTTCCAGAAAGAAATACAAATGGACACTCCCATTACTTTGAGTAATATCCCAATTTTATTATATTTTAAATGTTGTTATTATGTTCATCAAATTGCTTCATCCTGAAATTTCAGGAGGAGCAGGTAATGTTTACTAAGTCAGTCAGGACATTGGATTTTTTCTGTAGTGTTTGATTCAAGATGAGAATGTGATCCAAATCTGTTCAATGAGGATCAACAAGATTCAGTCTCCCAACTTTTGTTTTTACATCCAAGGAAGTGAATTATTTTTTCCTCTGGACTAGATTTTGTGAGCTAAAATTGTCAGAGACTGCTGAGTTTAGGCTTAAAAAAATGGAGCCAAGAATGAAGAAGCAGATCTATGAGATGCATCCAGATAACTCAGGATGACTGTTTGAACTCTGTATCAAATGTGGTGCCAGAACCACAGTAGCACTGGACTTTTCAAGCTTACATGAACCGTGTTATATTTTTTGCTAATGCCAGTTTGAGTTGGATTATCTTATATTTGCAACCCAAAGAATCTTAAATTATAAGACCTGATTGCATTCCATGACAGATTGAAGATGACTTAGAGCATGTCCTATTAAGGCAAGCATTATTGTGTAAAAATATAAGACATTAGAATAAAAAGTAAATAATAATATCTTAATAAGGTGAATTTGAGAGGAGCCATTACATAGAAATGTATACAGTGAACCAACATATGTATTAAATTTAATCTTAAAATTAAACAACAAGATTCATACTAGCTAATTCAAAACATACATAATTTAGTCTTATTGTTCTCAGATATAAAACATCTAAAGGATATGATTTCCAACAGTACTTCAAGTAGAAGTATTGATCATATTGGTTAAATCATAAATAATCATTGGCTATCCAGGCAGAATAAAAGATCTACAAAACAATGTGACCACATCACACATTTAAATATCAGCCTAATAGCCTAAGTGAAAAATGTAAGTTTATCTATTCTCAGCCCACTCAGATCTCTGGTTTATATGAACCATCACTATGGATTTAAGAGTGGAGTCTCTATTTTGTACAACCCTCTGAATTTCCTGAAAGTAAGCTCTGCTGGCTTTCAAAGCCAAACATTCTTGAGGTCATCATTCTCTTGTAAGGCCCCCGATTTGGGGTTCAGCTCAGGCTTCTTACTTCTTATAGAGAATCTCTATGATTGTAATAATAATCTGTTTGTGAGTTGCACACTCAGGTCATCAGTTGTGATTCTTCTTGTGGTTGTGGTTCATTCTTTATATCTTTAGTTGTAGAAGATCTTTTCTGCTAGTTTTCCAGTCTTTCTCATCAATAGTTGTAACTGATGAGATTATAAATAGTGTAATTTTGGTGTGCCCATGGAAGGTGTTAAGTTCAGAGTCTTCCTACTCCACCATCTTGTCCAATCCACTCATAATGACTTTCCAATAAAAAAGATTCAGGTAGATTTAAGTCTTTCTTTCTATCTTTCTTTTTTTTTTTTTTGACAAAAAAGGTTTATTTGTCTATCAAATTGAAGTTCCACCCAGGACACTTTCATGAATATAAATTTGCCAACTTATCAACTCACACATATCATTTTTGGGAAATGAGTACTAGTAAGAACCTTTTCAGAGCAGTCTTCACTTCCTTATTCCTCAATGTGTAGGCAAGTTTGAGTAGAGAGGTGATCACTATATAGGTCACTGCCACAAGCCGGTGTATGAGGAGTACAGGGATGTGAACCTCAAGAGATAAATGAAGCACAACCATAGTGGACAATGACCACTATGGGTGGGAGGACCACGTGGTAAAGGCTTTACACCTCCTTACAGAGAGATCTTGAGGTTGGTGGAAACAGCGAAGACATAGGAGATGAAGGTCAGCACTAAGGGAACCAGCAATGCCAGAATGCTGAGAAAGAAGAAACCATCTCCTTCAGATTGGTGTCTGTGCAGCCCAGTTTTATGACTGGGGAAATGCTACAGAAGAAGTGGTTGATCCGACCGGAGGCACAGAAGGGTACACTAAACACCAAGGTGTTGACAACCACAGAGATCAGGAAACCACAGAAGCTTGAGGCTGAAACCAACATGCAGGTGGCACAGCTTACAATGAGTGTGTAGTTGAGAGGGTTGCAGATGGCAGTATAGTGATCATAGCCCATCACAGCATTTACAAAACAGTTGGTATATGCCAAGCCCACAAAGAAATAGAACAGGGAAGTAACTATATTCTGAGAAAGAAATAGTATTGTGGAAAGCAGCTGGTCAGCATTTTGGTACAATGAGCAAGACGCAACAGGTTTCAGAGCAGGAGAAGACAAAGAAAAAGAAGTGCATAGGAGTGTAGAAAGCCTGATCCAAAGGAATGACAATCATGATGGTGGCTTTGGCCATTAGAGTGGTCAGGTAGACCAGGAGAAAAAGAAGAAGAGAAGGATCTGCAGATGTACAGCTTTGAGAAGCCTATATGGATGGACTTGGTGGTTATATTCTGGTTCTACCTCACCAACAGGCACTGGGAATTGAACTCAGACATCCTTACATCCAGAAAAGAAAGAATACGGCAAAAGTGAGGCTTCCATGGAAACCACAAATGCATTTCTGTACAAGGCTAATGATACTGATATGAAAAAATTAGTAACAAGTTAAGCACACTAATAAAGGAAGGAGGGGAAAGCAGGAGGCATGAGAAGCAGTGACGTAAGTTTTAAAATATTCCGAGTCAATGATATCTGAATAAGTTTATTTCTGTAAGTTGTTCTCATTCTTTGTACTATGATTTGCACAGAAGATTCATACAAAGCACATTAAATCAATAAGTGATTTTAAGCTTATCTCATGCAATCCTGCCATTTTATGGAAGAAGGAAATGATTTACTTAATTGACACGTTAACCCAAAGCTAATGAAAGGAGTAAAATAATGAACTTAAGAAATCAATCAAATATAGACTAAGGAAAAAGACATAAAAATCAATAAAACTAAAAGCTGGTTTTTTTAAAAAATAAAATTGACAAAGTCTTAGCTAAATTAAGTAGGAAAAAAGAGAAGACTCATATAAAATAAAAGAAACAAAAGAGGAGACATTATAATGTATGCCTCAGAATGTTAAAAGGATAATAAAGGAATATTATCACCAATTGTGTACCTCTAAATTGGGTAATTTAGAAGAAATGAATAAATTTATAGAAACATTAATCTACTAAAAACTGTATCAAGAAGAAACAGAAAGTTTAAGTAGACAAATAACAGGTAAAGATATTAATCAGTACTCAAAAATCTCTCAATAAAGAAGAACCCAAGATCAGATGGTTTTGTGAGCTAATTTTACCAAGCCTGCAAAGAAGAATTGATACACACCCTTATTAAACACTTCCAAAAAATAGAAGAGGAAGGAACACTTTCAAATTTAAATAATGAGGCTAACATCATCCTGATACCAATACCAGATAAAGACAACAGAAAAACTGCAAGCCAACATCCCTAAAGAGCATAGATGGAAAAATCCTCAACAAAATACTAGGAAAGTAAACACAAGAGAACATTACATTTATTATATTTTATTCTTAAGATACAAGGGTGGTTGAAGATATACAAATCAATCAATGTTCTGTATCACATTAATGAAATAAAAAGCACCATCAAATCAATATATGTAGAAAAAGTATTTGACAAAGTTCAACATCCAATCATGATTAAAACTCTCTCCAAATAGTTATAGAATTTACTTTGACACAGTAAACTTGGTATATAAAAAGCCCACAGCTAAATAATAGTCAATGAAAGAAAATTTAAAGCTTGTTATCTAAGATTGGGTACAGTGGAAAGGATTCCCACTTTCATCACTCCTATTCAGCATAGTACTAGAAATCCTAGTCAGAACAATTAGACAAGGATAAGAAATAAAAGGCAACCAAATCAGAATGAGAAAAGTAAAAGTATTTATATTTGCAGATGATGCAACCATATACATAGAAAACTCTTAACAATTCAATCAGAAAATGTGTATTGAAACTAATAAACAAATTTAGTAAAGTAGCAAGAAACATAATCAACATAAAACCAAGTATGTTTCTATACATTGTCAATAAATTATCCAAAAAGGAAATTAAGAAAATAACCCCATTCATAATAGCAACAGACAGAATAAAATATTTGGGAATTAACTTAGCCAAAGAGGTGAAAAACTTGTACACTGGTAATTGTAAAATGCTGAAGAAGGAAATGAATGAAGAAACATAAAAGACATCTAACCAACAGATAAGTGGAAAGACATGCAGCATTCACAGGCTGAAAGTATTGATATTGTTAAAATGTCTGTACTACCCAATGTGATCTACAAACTAAGTTCAATTCCTTTGAAAATCCCATAGACATTTTTTTTAAAGAAATAGGAAAATAAAACCTTGAAATTAAGTATAGACCCACAAAGGACATTGAATAGCCAAAGCAATCTTGAAGAACAAAGCTTGAGGCCTCACTCTTTAAGATTTAAAAATATATTACAAAGCTACAGTATTCAAAATGGTATGCTATTGGCAAAATCAAACACATAGACCAGAGGAATTGAATAGAAAGCAGAGAACTAAATCCATCCATTTATGGTCTATGCATAACTTGCAGATCTATAATTTACATTTAAACTTTTGTGTTAAGCAAAAAATTTTCAGAAAAATAAAATCAAATATGTAGTAATTATAAAAAGTAGGATCAATGTCCTAACTAGTGTAAAAATCTCCTTTCCATTTGTGGGTGATTTGTAAATAGGACAAAGTAGACTCAAGTAACCAAGGTCAAGTTTCAACTTCTGTTTTTGTGTTTCCTGATAGAAGCAACACTCCTTGGAAAAAGAACACCTCTAAACTATGAAGCACGATATTATGTAAGTCACTAGAGGTAATAATGAAAAGAATCATTTCCACCCCACCCCCCCATTACATTGTTTCCCAGACTTAACATATTCTTGTTGGAGAATAGTCACAATACATTGTTTGCTAGTTCAGAGTATACACTGCTTTGAGTAGACCTATGGGGTTGCATCATGTGTTGTCACACAGGTGGTGCTTTGCCTGAGCCTTCAGTAAACCATTTAATTTTATATTATGACACCTATTTCTAAGTGATGTGTACATAGAGAAAGTCTGGTTTCTCAGTATTATTTACTAATTACAATGGTCTTACTGATTTGTGAGGTAATTAGTCAAAGACAAATTTTCCAAATATACATAGATCAATTTCAGAGATCTCCTTTCTGCCTCTTTGTAATAGTTAACTCTTCCTATTCTAGAAGCAAGCTCTTTTTATCACTAAGGCATCTGACTATTAGGAAAAGTGAACCTCTATATCACTTGTCCTTTTTCAAAAGTATCTTATTATTCCATGTAAACTTTATAAATTTGTATTGTTAGGTTGCTTTCACAATTTGTGCTGGAGTTTGGATTAGAATTATATTGATTTTGGATTAGCTTGGATGAAATTGACAACTATATATATCTAGTTATAGTAGTAAAAATTTGTAAAATAACAAGAAATTTAATGATAATGCTCAACTAGATTTTAACAAGACACTTGTCAAAAATTTAGATTTTTGCAGAACACTCCTATGTTCCTACTTAGAATTTCTATGAACAAGGACCTGAGAAGATAAATTTGCAGTTATACCTTCTTTTGACTCATAAATAAAGCCAAGACTCACTGGAAAAACATACTAGTTTCCTGACTTAAAATTCAATGAAAAATTTCCACTTGGTCTTTGCATTACAGGCTTAATTGTGGTGATTTCTCTTCAGAATCCCTAACAGATGGACTCAACTTCCAGTGAAGGCATGGGCCAATTATCCTTGTGGCTCCTACTCCCCAGGTTCCTCAGCTAAAGCTACCTTGTGACATTATTTTTCCATAATGACCTTAACTTCTAATAAACCCCAGGACAATGTCTCCAAGGCAATAGATCAAGCCTCAGGAGTCCAACAATCACAGCATATACTTCTAATAACCATACCCCATGTTGGTCACCAGAATTTCTAAAGATAAAGACTTTGCCTGGAGATGCTGAGAGTCCTTATGAACAGGGGAGGCTAGCTCTGTTGATACAGAGGAGAGCTTCTGTCTCAAGGCAGGTTCACACTCTTCTCCTGATATTTCTTCAAGTTCTGATCTTTGGCTTAGCATCCACTTGTCAAGGGGTCCTAGATCCTGAATAGCTGCTTCTGTCTGAGTTGAAAGGAGGAGAGCAATGTAAGTATTTATTGAGCAGTGAGAAATATTGACTTAGCTAGTCTGGGGCTTTGTGGGCTCTAAATCTTGGTGAGTTGTAGTATTGTCAACACCTCTTCCCACTGCAATTCTGGCAAGTGACAGGCTTAAGAAGGAAAACCAGGGTCTGCTTTTAACTCCAGGTACCAAGAGTGACTGGAGTTGGTTCACATAGTTCTTCAATTTTTCCTTAATGGTCAGACTGGGTCAGTTTTGCTCCCAGCTAGATCTCCTTTTCTTTTCTTTTCTTTTTTTTTTTTTAAACTGGTTGCCTCATGAACTAAGTGAAACACATACTTACCGAACCTACACTTCTCTATTTGCTGTGTACTTATGGATATGTTTTTAGCTATAATTGAAACCTGATACTTAAGCTCCATTTTAGTAAGACAATTCAGGATTTTCATGTGTATCTAAGAATACAAAAATTCCATTTCTTTAGCATCTGAGGCTGTGTACATGATTTCTCTTGGTTAATTGATTGATTAATATTTTCCCTAAGTATTTGAAAATATCAAATTTTTGCATCTGAAAAATTATAGATTTACCCCTTTTTGAGGTACCCAGTACCCTAGATTATTGGGTTAGTATTTAATTCTAAATTATATAAAAATTCCTTGAAGCATCTAAAGAGTTACAAAAATAAATGCAGAAATGTCATCTTTAAGGATCATAACCTGAATTCCATCCCTAGGTTCTAAAATATCATAAGGGGAGTTTGGCCTGGCCTGGCAGTCACTCAGTCGTGTCCAACTCTTTGCAGCCCCATGGACTGTAGCCCACCAGGCTCCTCTGTCCATGGGATTCTCCAGGCAAGAATACTGGAGTGGGTTGCCATTTCCTTCTCCAGGGAATCTTCCCGACCCAGGGATTGAACCCAGGTCTCCTGCATTGCGGGCGGGCGCTTTAACCTCTGAGCCACCAGGGAAGCCCAAGGTGTGGGGCAGAGTTTAGGGATCATCTAACTAGAGAGTTTTGCACTTTCTCAGGTGAAATGCCTCTTGAGGGTCAGTAATCAACTCTTAGCTTAAGTCAAAACTTCTACAGGATATTATTTTAAGAGGCTCTGTTTAAGTACTTTATGTTTATTACAGTTATTGCCTGGTTACATTTAATTTTAAAAATAAAGAAACTGAATATACATGTTAAGTACTTTGGCAAAGTCACACAAAACTATACCTGAAATATAGATCTCCAGTTGAGGCATCTTTAACCTTAATTTTACAGCCTGTGGGTTTTCAGCTGGAAGGTCTTTTTAATCTTCTACTCTTATATCTTTCTATCCCTAGTGCTGATATAACACACTGTAGTGACCTTTGATGTTTTCTTGGGCAGAGGGGCCTGCCTTCTAGGATATACTTTGCCAGGGGGTCTCCGTACATCATGAAAAGGGCAAATATATCAATCACGTAACTCATTTAGGACATAGAGTTATACTTATAGTATAAAAAATGTCACCTAATTGAAATCAGCTGCCCTTATGAGTCTGAGTGATAAATGATAGTTTTTTTTTTTTTTTTTTTGGTATTGGATAGATAACAGGTGCTCCTTCAGTATCCGATAGTTCTAACTTCTTTGGTCTACTCTATCATTTATACTCAGTGGCATGAGAATATAGTTAGAATTAGATATGGATTAGTTGACAGTAGATCCAGAAAAATCTTGGGAAAATGATAAGAAAATGATAAGCAGTGATCATAAATTGAGATTTTCCTCAGTGTTTCAAAAGAGACAGAAATCTCTCTACCCAGATAGGATATTATACAGAGAAACTGCCTCACTGGTTTGCAATTTCTTCATGTACAAAACATATATGTATTATATATTTAAGTATACAGATCCATATATATGTATATAATGGCGATGTGCATGATATTTACATTATCTGTATTTATATGTAATAAAAATACCTCTACAGTTACAGAATGAAAAAAAAATAGCTGTCATTTGTGTTAAGGGAGTTTAAAATCAGCATATATATCTTAATATGAACTTCAAGTAATTACATTTACTAAGTTTATGATCAATTTACAGTAATTGAGAAAGAAAAAAACTTATCTTTTCAGAAATTTCCAATTACCTAACTTAAGGTCTAAAAAGTCAAGATTTGCTATTGTCATAAAAAAGGCAAAAACAAAAATTTCTGGTAGTAGATACAAGTAATTCCTCAACACAAAATGATGTAAAAGTTTAAATATACTGAAAACTGCATAAATGAAGGCTGGTTACAACCAATAAAATGCTAAATGATTTTGTACCCAAAAAGCATTCTGTTTGCTTCTTAGGCTTTGACAGTTGGGAAATACACCCTTGATAAAATTATTTGATATAAGCCCTAAGAATGACTTTAAAATAGCAGTTTGCAAACTGGATGTAGTAACAGAATATTAAAAATGAATCTTATTGTCATAATGATATGAAAAATATATAAAACCTATGATTTGATTAGGAGATGTAATCCTGGAAAACTGTCCAATTGTCTCATTCTCTGTCACTCTGTATGACATTTTTGAAAAGCTCTATTTTTCTGAGGCATCTCAGAATGGGGAAAGTGAAGTGTGTTTAGAATGCCACAAAGTACATGAGATTCTTTTAAACAGTCTGATGATTCTTTTCCAAAAAAAGCATAAACTTTTCTTTAAATTTATGTTGTCTTCTGTTCCACTCTTGGCTCAGTGCTCTAGTTTGTGGAACTGCCGGCAATGTTCCTAATTGGTCTGTAAACTTTTTTCTTTCTTTTTCATATTGTTTTGTCTATTGACACAAAATTTGACATAAAATTGGCATGATGAGTAACTGACATAAGGTATATGATAGTCTTACTGCATATCTTATAACAAGCTGTCAATGATACAAATCCCTCCCACACTTTTGCTCAGAGATCATCTAATTCTTCCTGTCCCTTCCCATTTTGTGGTTGCTTATCTAAAGTTCACATACTGTGCCTAAACATCTCATTCTTTATTCTAATTTCTGATCAAGCTCAGATAGCTGAAGTTTAACACGTTTTTCACTTTTGGAGAGCTGCTTTCCTTTAGCTTGTAGTGAGCAAGAAAAACACAGTAGTTCATAAGTAAAGCACAAGGGAAAAATAATTTCAGATAATTCCTCAGTTCTTAGCTAGAGAGATAACATGTTCTTGGTCTTGGCAAAAAGTCTGTTAATTGTTTGTCAGTTACTCTGTCCCACATTTAGCCTTAATTCTTATTTTGGCAGGTATTTTTTGAAGGGAATCAATGAGTTCCGTCAAACATCTGGAGATGCCTGCCACCCTCAGACTTTGTGCTGAGCTCCCCATGCACTTCTCCATCTCTGAATTCTGGCCTCTGGCTCTAGCTCTCCTGTATTGCAGTGACCATGGAGTGGGTCAATGAGACCTTGTTGAGAGAATTTGTCTTCCTCGGCTTCTCCTCTCTGGCTGGGCTGCAGTGGCTGCTCTTTGCTGTCTTCCTGCTCGTCTACCTGTTCACCCTGGGTACCAATGCCATCATCATTTCCACCATTGTGCTGGACAGAGCCCTCCACACCCCCATGTACTTCTTCCTTGCTGTACTCTCCTGTTTTGAGACTTGTTATACCTTCGTCATTGTACCCAAGATGCTGGTTGACCTGCTGGCTCAGAAGAAGACCATCTCCTTTCTGGGCTGTGCCATCCAGATGTTTTCCTTCCTCTTTCTAGGTTGCTCTCACTCCTTTCTGCTGGCAGCCATGGGTTATGATCGCTATGTGGCCATCTGTAACCCTCTGCGCTACACAGTGCTCATGGGTTTTGGGATGTGTTTGGGACTTGTGGCTGCTGCCTGTGCCTGTGGCTTCTCTGTGTCACTGGTCACCACCTCACTAGTATTTCACCTGCCATTCCACTCCTCCAATCAGCTCCATCACTTCTTCTGTGATATCTCTCCTGTCCTCAAGCTGGCATCTCACCACTCTCGTCTCAGTCAGTTGGTCATATTCATGCTTGGTGTGTTTGTCTTGACTATTCCCCTGTTACTTATCCTGGTCTCCTATGTCCATATCATTTCTGCCATTCTAAAAATCCCATCCTCTGTTGGAAGATACAAGGCCTTCTCTACCTGTGCCTCCCATCTCATTGTGGTAACTGTGCATTATGGTTGTGCCTCTTTCATCTACTTAAGGCCCAAATCCAATTACTCTTCAAGTCAAGATGCCCTAATATCTGTGTCTTATACAATCCTCACTCCATTGTTCAATCCAATGATTTACAGTCTAAGAAATAAGGAATTCAAATCAGCTCTTCGAAAAGCAATGGTTCAGATGTCATACCCTGTTAATTAAAGAGCTGGTTTTGTTTTTTCTTCCCCCATTTATTTTTATTAGTTGGAGGCTAATTGCTTTACAATATTGTAGTGGTTTTTGCCATACATTGACATGAATCAGCCATGGATTTACATGTGTTCTCCTTCCCGATCCCCCCTCCCACCTCCCTCCCCATCCCATCCCTCTGGGTCTTCCCAGTGCACCAGCCCTGAGCACCTGTCTCATGCATCCAACCTGGGCTGGTGATCTGTTTCATCCTTGATAGTATACTTGTTTCAATGCTATTCTCTCAGAACATCCCACCCTTGCCTTCTCCCACAGAGTCTAAAAGTCTGTTCTGTACATCTGTGTCTCTTTTTCTGTTTTGCATATAGGGTTATCATTACCATCTTTTTGAATTCCATATATATGCATTAATATACTGTATTGGTCTTTATCTTTCTGGCTTACTTCACTCTGTATAATGGGCTCCAGTTTCATCTATCTCATTAGAGCTAGTTTTTTTTAAACTCTTCAGTTAATTGTAAGCCTTTTATATGCCAAGTAAAATGTGCTTTCAGATATTTTTTATTTAAATGTAGAATGTGCTGAAAAGACATTTTTCATATGAAAAGAATGGGACTCAAAGAAGTTAAGATATTCTGGTTATCTGCCATGAGTAATACTCTAAGAAGGCCATGCAGACATGAAAATATAATTCATTTCTAGAATAAATTTCATTTTATTTCACTCTTGTAAAGATTAATCATTCAAAAACAAATATATCAGTTAATGAGAGCAAAGATGCACCCAATCTAGTTCAAAGAACAGAAGAAAAGATAACTATCTATTCTTACCCCTCCTGTTATCAGTTCTCCCTTTCCTGAAGACAACAGGTAACCTTGGTCCCTTTCATTCTACCACAGACTTTAGTGCCCTTTTTGTTTCCTGATTCTTCCACTCCCAGCTCAATCTACATATTGAAATGGCTTTGCCTTTACTTGGGATTGTTCTGTCCTTTCCTTGTTGGAGATTGGAACCTTATTACGGAGTTTCCTTCCTATGTATATTTATGCTATTTTAATATTATCCTATCATAGCCCCCAAATTTATACCCTGAACGCTATACCTATCTATTCTCTTCAAGGCAGCTACTAACACTGAATAATTGTTGAAGTATCTCAAGTAATCTAAACAAAGGAGTTGAGTTAATATTAATAGGGTGAAGAGCATGAGTTTTCTAATGACCAGAAAATCCATGGAAAATTCTTTCAGTGACTTCACTTTCCATAGAAGATGATGTCAAGAATGCCCTGTTAGCAAGGGTTTGTAACCTAATCCCTGCCTGCTTCTGTGGCATTATTATTTCTAACATTATTACTATCCATTTCTCAGATGTGCCTCATCATGAACTTTGAAGTTAGTGTATTATTTACTGGTCCTCAAAGTGAGACTATTCTGTGTTCTGCCATGGTATCTCATGTGCTGCTTCTTCTCTGGAATAATAATAAAAAGGAGCAATGGAACCACTTCTAGGTGCATGGTGGCCTATGTGGATGAGCTGACATTCACCAAGACAGGACATGAAGGTAGCTGAGCAGGTTTGGCAGCAAAAGATGGTAGAATAGGCAAGGCTATTATACAAACATCCCTTTGGTTCCAGGCATTATATGAGGAACAGTGTAGACAAAGTCATGTTTAATATAATGAATCTGAATTTCCTGAAAACCACAGATTTTAAATACGTCATTGTCAACACTTCTTGGTTTTCGTCAATATTCTTTCATTGAAATGATTCTGAGATGAAATATAAAGGATTTTTTCCTTCAGCAGAAGGGTGGAAAATCTAAGCCAGCAAAATCCCAGAATTTTGTTTTTTTTAATCAGAGTAATTTTGCTTAGCCCTGTTCAATAGCTTGAATAGCCCTGTTCAATAGACTCCTTGACCACACTTTTTTGGTCATTACAGCAAAGTATGCCTTTGTTCACAAAGGGATGGAGTAAGGTAGCATGAAGGCATATGCATAAATCCATTCTTAATATGAATAACATCACTCAAAGAATAAACCATGCATTTGGATTCCTGTGAAGAAGGCAATTATCACAAATTTCTATTTCAGATAATGTGGGATTAAAAGTTAAAACTCACTGGGCATAGGCTTCAGTATTTCTCAACTCTAACAGAAAATCTTACAGTCTTACAGTGACAATCTTGAGGTCTTTACTCTGCGGCAATAGTTTCCTGAAGTACCTTGAATTTGATTTTTCCCTTGAAGCCATTTCTTGTTTTCAGAATCTTTGCTGGAGAGATTAGGGATAGTATGAGGAAAAGTTTTATTTTCAAGCCTGGCACTTTCTTTCACCTTCCTAGAAATTTCTCATGAGTTTAACTAAATTTTTTTTTCTGTATTCCAAGCTATAACAATGCAAACTTTCCAAGAAAGCACATAAATGCTCCCCTTTGGTTGTTTGATTGTTGTTTCTGACTCTCTGCAACCGCATGGACTGAGCCTTCCAAGCTCCTTTGTCCATGGGATATCACATGCAAGAATACTGGAGTAGGTTGCCATTTCCTCTCCAGCGGATCTTCATGACCCAGGGATCAGATCGGTGTCTCCTGCTTGGCATTTATCACTGAGCCACCTGGGAACCTTGTTTTGTCCCAAACTATATAACCACTTTCTCTCTGCCCTTCAGCTGCTTGCCACCGGCTGCCTCAAGGTTCTTCTACCTTTCAGTGACACATACGTAAAGAAATTACAGATTTTCCCACCATCAGCTGCAAACTCAATGCCATATTTTTAAGTTATAATATCACCTTGACTTTAGATAACAAATTCTGTTTTAGTTATTTATTACCATTTAACAAACTAGCCAGAAGTTGAGCTAAGATAACAGTTACTTATTTTACAAACAAATCCACTTGGCAGGCCTTCATGTAACAACTTGTATCTACTCTTGGTGAGGTCACCTTGGTTGGCCCAACTAAAGCTGAAGGGTCCTTTACAAAACTGCTCACTTATGTGGCTGGATAGTTCATGTTAAATGCTGATTGTGTGGAAATCTGGGGCTGTTTAGTCTTGGTTTCTTACCACAAGGATTTTATAAGGCTGCTTGGGCTTGCTCAAAACATGGTGCCTAGAGAAGGAGATCAAGATGGCAGAGTAGTAGAAAGCCCAGAGATAAACCCATGCACCTATGAGAAACTTATCTTTAACAAAAGGAGGCAAGAGTTTACAATGAAGAGCCTCTTCAATAAATGGTGCTGAGAAAAATGGACTGCTAAGTGTGAAAGAATGAAATTAGAACACTTCCTAACACTATACACACACACACAAAAAAAAACTCAAAATGGATTAAAGACCTAAATGTAAGGCCAGAAACTATCAAGGTCTTAGAGGAAAACATGGACAGTACACTTTTTGACATAAATCTCAGCAAGATCCCCTTTGACCCAACTCCAGGAGTAATGAAAATAACAAATGGGGCCTAATTAAAATTCAAAGCTTTTGTACAGCAAAGGAAACAATAAACAAGATGAAAAAACAACCCTCAGAATGGTAGAAAATAATTGCAAACAAAGGAACTTACAAAAGATTAATCTCCAAAATATATAAGCAGTTCATGTAGCTCGATATCAGAAAAAGAAAGAACCCAATCAAAAAATGGGCAGAAGACCTAGACAGATATTTCTTCAAAGAGGACATACGGATGGCCAAAATAACACATGAAAAGATGCTCAACATCACTAATTATTCAGTTCAGTTCAGTCACTCAGTCGTGTCCGACTCTTTGCGACCCCATGAATTGCAGCACGCCAGGCCTCCCTGTCCATCACCAACTCCCAGAGTTTACTCAAACCTATGTCTATCGAGTCGGTGATGCCATCCAACCATCTCATCCTCTCTTTTCCCCTTCTCCTCCTGCCCACAATCCCTCCCAGTACCAGGGTCTTTTCCAATGAGTCAACTCTTTGCATGAGGTGGCCAAAGTACTGGAGTTTCAGCTTTAGCATCAGTCCTTCCAATGAACACCCAGGACTCACCTCCTTTAGGATGGACTGGTTGGATCTCGTTGCAGTCCAAGGGACTCTCAAGAGTCTTCTCCAACACCACAGTTCAAAAGCATCAATTTTTTGGTGCTCAGCTTTCTTCACAGTCCAAATCTCACATCCATACATGACTACTGGAAAAACCACAGCGTTGACCAGACGGACCTTTGTTGGCAAAGTAATGTCTCTGCTTTTTAATATGCTATCTAGGTTGGCCATAACTTTCCTTCCAAGGAGTAAGCGTCTTTTAATTTCAGGGCTGCAGGCACCATCTGCAGTGATTTTGGAGCCCCCCAAAATAAAGTCTGACACGGTTTCCACTGTCTCCCCATCTATTTCCCATGAGGGGATGGGACCAGATGCCATGATCTTAGTTTTCTGAATGTTAAACTTTAAGCCAACTTTTTCACTCTCTTCTTTCACTTTCATCAAGAAGCTTTTCAATTTCTCTTCACTCTCTGCCATAAGGGTGGTGTCATCTGCATATCTGAGGTTATTGATATTTCTCCCGGCAATCTTGATTCCAACTTGTGCTTCTTCCAGCCCAGCGTTTCTCATGATGTACTATGCATATAAGTTAAATAAGCAGGGTGACAATATACAGCTTTGCCGTACTGCTTTTACTATTTGGAACCAGTCTGTTGTTCCATGTCCAGTTTTAACTGTTGCTTCCTGACCTGCATACAGGTTTCTGAAGAGGCAAGTCAGCTGATCTGGTATTCCCATCTCTTTCAGAATTTTCCACAGTTTATTGTGATCCACAGAGTCAAAGGCTTTGGCATAGTCGACAATGCAGAAATAGATGTTTTTCTGGAACTCTCTTGCTTTTTCAATGATCCAACAGATATTGGCAATGAGAAACCATAATCAAAAAAGACGCAAGTACTCCAATGTTCGTCACAGCACTATTTACAATAGCCAGGACATGGAAGCAACCTAGATGTCCATAGACAGATGAAGAGATGACAAAGTTGTGGTACATTTATACAACAGAATATTAGCCATAAAAAGGAGTGAAAATTCAGTCATTGGTAGTGAGGTGGATGAACCTAAAGTCTGTTATACAGAGTGAAGTAAGTCAAAGAAAACAAATGTAGTGTATTAATGCATATACATATATATATGAAACCTTAAAAAATGGTATTGATAAACCTATTTGTAGGGAAGGAATGGATACACAGACAAAGAGAATAGACTTGGACACAGAGGGGCAAGAAGCGTGTGGGATGAACTGAGAAAGTAGCATTGAAATATATACACCATCATGCATAAAAGATAACTAATATGTTAGTCATTCAGTCATGTCCAACTCCTTGCAACCCCATGGACCATAGCCCACCAGGGTCTTCTCTCCATGGAATTCTCTAGACAAGAATACTGGACTGGATATCCATTCTCTTCTCTGGGGACCTTGACTCAGGGACTGAACCCAGGTCTCCTGCATTGCAAGCAGGTTCTTAGCCATCTGAACCACCATTGGGAAGCTGCTCTGTAACACAGGGGGCCAAACCTGGCACTTTGTATTGACCTAGAGGGGGTGGGATGGGGAAGTGAGAGGGAGGTTCAAAAGGGAGGGGGTATATATGTGCGTAACTAACATACATACATACATATATATATATAGTTATGACTGATCCATGTTTTATGGCAGAAACCAACAGAACATTGTAAAGCAGTTATCATCCAATTAAAAATGGAATGAATAAATAAAAATTTAAAAAGGAGATGACATAGTAGGAGGACAGCAATTTCACTGTGCTCCACCCATGCATTAAAAATACAGGTTCACGTGGAACAATTCACAGTGAAAACAAACTGTAGACTAGCAGAAAGACTCTTATATAACTAAGACTATAAGAAAGAGCCATACAGGGTTGGGTTGGAAGGGAAGAGAATGATCAGGTTGGGCCATGCACCTCTGAGAGGGGACAGAGGAAAGGAGGGAAATTACACAGACTTAGAGTAAGCAGTTGAAATCATATATTGCTTGCCACTTTCCTGAGGTCTGACACCAGAAAGCCTAGGTCCATTAGCTGTTTTGAAAAGCAGTGGGACTGACAGCAGGGTTGTAGAACCTAGGCCCTACTCATGAAGCACACGCACATGCTTGCTTACACACCAAACAAGGTAGAAGAAATAGATTGAAACTGCCCAGAACTGTGGCCAGCTTTCCACAGTCACCCCAGTGCTCACTCTAGCCCTTTTCTGGTCCCTCTTTTTCTGTGACACAGCTCCACACTAGGGGAGAGCCCACAGTTTCAGGGAACAGAGTCTGCTCAGATAAGCACAACATTCAAACTGAGTGCTGGCAGCCATTATTGGCCTCCATGGGAGCAGAGGGTCAGAAGTGGCCCAGAATTCTGACTGGTGCTTGGATAGCATCAGCCCATGCCCTTATTTATGCTAAATCAATTGAATATTATAGAAGTATACAGGCTGTTTTATGCAAAAATGTCAGTATATACATATAGTCTCCCCCCGTCCCAAGTGCACAGGGAGCATTCTCCAGGATAGATAAAATACTACAACAAAACAAGTCTTAACAAATTTAAGGGAGCAGAAATTATACCAAGCATTTTTTTCTTGTCACAACAGTATGATACTGGAAGTAAATTATGGTAAGAAAAATGAGAAAAAAACAAAAACATGCAGAGACAAAACATGTTACTGAAAAACCAATAGGTCAATGAAAAATTTCTTTTTTCTTCAAACAAGAACTCAGAACTATCTCAAGGCAAATGAAAATAAAGCATGCCTTCCAAAATTTAAGAGATGTAACAAAAGCAATTTTAAGAGGAAAGTTTATAGTGATAAAGACCTACCTCAAGAAAGAATATAAATATCAAATAAACTATGTAACATGCCATTTAAAGGAATTAGAAAAAGAAGAACAAGCAAAGCCATAGTCAGTCAGTAGAATGAGGGAAAATAAAGAGAAGAGAGAAAATAAATTAGAGACCAAAAAACAATAAAAAAGATAAATGAAACAAAAACCTGTTTTTTTTTAAAGATTACAAAGAATTCACACACCAAGTTCAATAACTAAAAAGAGATAAGATCAAAATAAACAAAATCAAAGATGGAATAAGAGAAATAGCAACCAATAGCACAGAGATATGAAAAAACTTCATGAGACTACTACAAACAATTATATGCCATCAAATGTGCTAACCTAAAAGAACTGGATGAATTTCTAGAAATATACAATTCTTAATACTGACTCAGAAAGAAATATACAGTCTAAACAAACTTACCACTAGAAATAAAATTAAATTTATAACTTTATAAAGAAACAAAACCTCCCAGCAAATAGAAATCCAGGACAGGATAAATTCACAGGGCAAATTCTATCAAACACATAAAGAAGAACTAATGTTTATTATCAAATTATTCCCTCAAATTGAAGAGGTGGAAATACCCCCAATTTTATATATTATTCAAGACCCCCCATTATCCTAATACCAAAACCAGAAACAAAGAAAATTATAGGCCAATATATCTGATGAATGTAGAGACAAAATTTCCCAACAAAATTTAGTAAACTTAATTCAAAAATATATAAACTGACTCATACACCTTGATCAAGTGGGATTTATTCCAGAGATACAAGGATGGTTCAATATCTGAAAATTCATCAATGTTATACACCATGTTAACAAAACTAAAGGACAAAAATCACATGATGATCTCAGTAGATGCAGAAAAAGAACTGGAAAAAAAATTTTTTTTTTTTTTTTTCACGGACGCCCGGCCTCCGCGAGGGGGAGCGCGGGAGACGGCCGGCGCCGCCCGCAGCCCAGACGCCCTGGAAAAAATTTTTTATTCATGATAAAAACTCTCATCAACATTGTTATAGACAGAGTATATCTTAACATAATAAATCCCATTTATAACAAACCCACAGCTAACATGATATTCAATGGTGAAAAGCTGAAAGCTTTTCCTCTAAAGTCAGGAACAAGACAAGGGTATCCATTCTTAACACTTCTATTTAACATAATGTTGAAAGTTGTAGCCACAGCAAACAATAACAAGAAATAAAAGTCATCCAAATTAGAAGATAAGAGGTAAATTGTCACTATCTGCAGTTGACATGATACTAAATATAGGAAATGCTAAAGTCTCCACAAAAATATTAGACCTAATAAATTTAGTAAAGGTGCAGGATACAAGATTAATTCACTGAAATCTGTTGTTTTTATATACACCAATAATGAACTGTCAGAAGGGAAAAGCAATGAAACAATTACATTTAAAATCACATCAAAAAGAATAAAATACCTAGAAATAAATTTAACCACGATGTGAAAGACTTGTACTTTGAATACTGTAAAACAATGAAGGCAATTGAAGATGATACAAAGAAATGAAAATATATCCTGTGTTTACAGATTAGAAGAACTAATATTGTTAAAATGTCCTTTCTACTGAAAGCAATATACAGAGTCAGTACAATTCTTACCAAAATATTTTTACAGAAGTAGAACAAATAATCCTAAAATTTATGTAGAACCATAAAAGACCCTCAATAGCCAAAGCAATGTTGAAATAAAAGAACAAAGCTGGAGGTATCACACTCCTGACTTTAGATCATATTACAAAGTTATAGTCATCAAAACAGTACATGCTGTTTTGAAATATACCCATATACCTATGATCAGTTAATCTATAACAAACAAAGCAAGAATATGCACTGGAGAAAAGACAGTCTCTTCAATTAATAGTTTTGAGAGAAGTGGAAAACTAACTACATGTTAAAGGAAAAGATTAGAACATTTTCTTAAACCATACAAAAATAAATTCAAAATTGATTAAAAAGTTAAATGTAAGACTGGAAGCTATAAAACTTCTAGAAAAAAAATTAGGACATGCTTTTACAGAAATCATAGCAATTTTTTTTTTTTTTTTGGCTCTATCTCCTACCTCCTTCTGTTCTACAGGGAACAAAAAGAAAAATGTAAATCAATGAAACCAGAACACTTTCTGACACCATACAGAAAAATAAACTCAAAATGGATTAAAGCTTTAAATGTAAGGCCAGAAACTATAGAGCCCTTAGGGGAAAACATAGGCAGTACATTACAGCAAGATCCTCTTTAACTCACCTTCTAGAGTAATGGAAATAAAAACAAAAATAAACAAGTGAGACTTAATCAAATGTAAAAGCTTTCACAAAGCAAAGGAAAAATTAAAGATTAAAAGACAGCTCTCAGAATGGGAGAACATAATTGCAAACTAAACAACTGACAGGATTAATCTTCAAAATGTTCAAGTAACTTATGCCTCTCAGTGAACTACTTGAGCTCATTAATTGGGTTGAAAAACAAACAACCCAATTAAGAAAAGGTTGGAAGACCTAAACAGACATTTTTCCAAAGAAGACAAACAGATGGCCAACAAACACATGAGAAGATGCTCAACATCGCTCATTATTAGAGAGATACAAATCAAAACTACAATGAAGTATCACTTTACACTGGTCAGAACGGTCATCATTTAAAAAAAGCTACAAACAACAAATGCTGGAGAGGGTGTGGAGAAAAGCAAACCCTTTTGCACTGTTGATGGAAATGTAAATTGATACAGCCACTGTGGAGAACAGTATGGAGAGACTTCAAAAAACTAGGAATAGAACTACCATTTGCTGTTGTTCAGTCACTAAGTCATGTCTGACTCTTTGTGACCCTATGAACTGCAGCATTCCAGGCTTCCCTGTCCTTCACTATCTCCCTGAGTTTGCCCAAACTCATGCCCATCGAATCAATGATGCCAACCAACCATTTCATCCTCTTTGCCCTCTCCTCTTGCTCTCAATCTTTCCCAGCATGAGGGTCTTTCCCAATGAGTCACTTCTTCCCGTCAGATGGCCAAAGTATAGGAGCTTTAGCTTCAGCATGAGTCCTTCCAATGAATATTCAGGACTGATTTCTTTTAGGTTTGACTGGTTTGATCTCCTTGTTGTCTAAAGGACGCTCAAGAGTATTCTCCAGCACCACAATTTGAAAGTATCAAATCTTCAGCACTCAGCCTTCTTTATGGTATAGCTCTCACATCCATACATGATTACTGGAAAAGCCATAGCTTTAATCACATGGACTTCTGTCAGCAAAGTGATGTCTCTGTTTTTTAATATGCTGTATAGGTTTGCATAGCTTTTCTTTCAAGGAGCAAGTGTCTTTTAATTCCATGGCTACAGTCACTGTAGTGACTTTGAAACCCAAGAAAATGAAATCTGTCACTGCTTCTATTGCTTTCTCATCCATTTGTCATGAAGTGATGGGACCAGATGCTACTATTTTTGTTTTTTAAATGCTGAGTTTTAAGCCAGTTTTTTCACTCTCCTCTTTTACATTCATCAGGAGGCTCTTTAGTTTCTCTTTGTTTTCTGCCGTTAATGTGGTATCATCTGCATATCTGAGGTTGTTGATATTTCTCCCAACAATCTTGACCCAGTTTGTGCTTCATCTAGCCCCACATTTTGCATGATGCACTCTGCAGATAAATTAAATAAACAGAGCTACCATATGACTCAACAGTCTCACTACTGGGCACATAACCTGAGAAAACCATAATTGAGAGACACATGTACCCCAATGTTTTCACACCACTTTTTACAATAGCTAGGACATGGAAGCAACCTAGATCTCCATCAACAGATGAATGGATACAGAAATTGTGGTACACATATACAATGGAATATTACCTAGCAATAAAACAAATGCATTCAAATCGGTCCTAATGAGGTGGATGAATCTGAGCCTATTATAGAGAAGGAAATAAGTCAGAAGGAGAAAGACAAATATTGCATTTTAACACATGTGTATAGAATCTAGAAAGATAGTATTGATGAACCTATTTGCAGGATAGTAATGGAGGTGTAGACATAGAGAACAGACTCGTGGGCACAGTGGGGGAAAGAAAAGGTAGGATGAATTGAGAGAATACCATGGAAACATATACATTACCATATATAAAATAGATAGCAAATGGGAATTTACTGTGTAACACGGTGAGCTCAGCTCAGTGCTCTGTGACAAGCTAGAGGGGTGGGATGTGGTGGGAAAGAGGAGGGGTTTCAGGAGGGAGAAAACATGTATGCCTGTGGCTGACTCATGTTGATGTGTGGCAGAGGCCAACACAATATTCAAAAGCAATTATCCTCTAATTGATAAAAAAATATAAGCAGAATATGATTTGACAGAAATCATAGCAATTTTTTTTTATGTCTCCTACCCCATACAGAACAAAAACAAAAATAAGCAAGTGGACCCAATTAAACATTAAAAAAATTTTGCACAGAAAGGGAAACCAGTGACAAAATGTTTTCCCTGCTGAATAGGAGAAAATATATGCAAATGATGTGACCGGTAAGGGCTTAATATTCAAAATATATAAACAGCTCATACAACTCAATATAAAAAAAAGATTAAAAAATGAGTAGAAGATCTGAGTAGACAGTTTTCCAAAGAAGACATACAGATGAGAGACACATGAAAGTATGCTCAATATCACTAATAAAGAAATGCAATAAAAACCATGATGTCAGAATTAATATCATCAAAAAGTCTATGAATAACAAATGTTGGCAAGTATAAGGGAAAAAGAGAAACCTAGCACACTGTTTATGAGAGTCTAAACTGGTACAGCCACTATGGAAAACACTATTGGGTTTCATAAAAAAAAAAAAAAAAAATTAAAATAGAACTACCACACGATCTAGCAATTCCACTCGACATATATCTAAAGTAAATGAAAACAGTACTTAAAAAAGATACATGCACCCTAATTTTCTTTTTTTTTTCTTTCTTTCTTTTTTTTAAAAATATATTTATTTATTTTTTCAGTGTAAATGAAAACAGTACTTAAAAAAGATACATGCACCCTAATTTTCATACAGTGGGTTTTGTCATACATTGACATGAATCAGCAATAGATTTACACATATTCCCCATCCAGATCCCCCCTCCCACCTCCCTCTCCACCCGATTCCTCTGGGTCTTCCCAGTGCACCAGGCCCGAGCACTTGTCTCATGCATCCCACCTGGGCTGGTGATCTGTTTCACCATAGATAATATACATGCTGTTCTTTCACAACATCCCACCCTCATCTTCTCCCACAGAGTTCAAAAGTCTGTTCTGTACTTCTGTGTCTCTTTTTCTGTTTTGCATATAGGGTTGTCATTACCATCTTTCTAAATTCCATATATATGTGTTAGTATGCTGTAATGTTCTTTATCTTTCTGGCTTACTTCCCTCTGTATAAGGGGCTCCAGTTTCATCCATCTCATTAGGACTGATTCAAATGAATTCTTTTTAACGGCTGAGTAATATTCCATGGTGTATATGTACCACAGCTTCCTTATCCATTCATCTGCTGATGGGCATCTAGGTTGCTTCCATGTCCTGGCTATTATAAACAGTGCTGCGATGAACATTGGGGTGCACGTGTCTCTTTCAGATCTGGTTTCCTCAGTGTGTATGCCCAGAAGTGGGATTGCTGGGTCATATGGCAGTTCTATTTCCAGTTTTTTAAGAAATCTCCACACTGTTCTCCATAGCGGCTGTACTAGTTACATGTACCCTAATTTTCATAGTAGCTTTATTTATAATAGCCAAGGTACAGAATCTCTCTCTCTCTCTCTGTCTCTTTCTCTCTAGAGATTCACTGTTACTGAGTGAATATATACACATATATACACACACATATACAATGGAATGTTAGTCATGAAAAGAATGAAATTTTGCCATTTGCAATGATTTGAATGAACTTGGAAGGCATTATACTTAATGAAATTAGACAGACAAAGACAAATATTGTATGCTATATTTATATGCAGATTCTAAAAAAAAAAAAGAAAAAGAATTCACAGATACAGTGAACAATCCAGTAGATACCAATGGAGCAGGGAAGGTGTAATGGGAAAGATGGAGATAGAAGATTAAGAGATTCAATTTACTATGTATAAAACAAATAAACTGCCAGTGTGTGTGTGTGTGTGTGTGTATATGTTGTGTGTGTGTGAGTCAGTTGCTCAGTTTTGTCCAACTCTGCGACCCCATGGACTGCAGCTTGCTAGGCTCCTCTGTCCATGAAATTATCCAGGCAAAAATACTAGAGTGAGTTGACATTCACTTCTCCAGGGGATTTTCCTGACCCAGGGATCAGACCCAGGGATCAAACCCATGTCTCCTGCATTGTGGGCAGATTCTTCACCATCTGAGTCACCAATATATATTGTAAACAGAGGGAATAGAGCCAATATTTTACAATAATCATAAAGGGAGTATAATCCGTGACAAAATTGAATCACTATGTTGTATACTTGAAGCTAACCTAACATCAACTATGTTTCAATTTAAAAAGTGCTGTCTAGGGAACAAAAGTTGATATTCCGAGTTAGGAAGTAGAAACTGTCAGACTCTAGAGATCAAAGTTTGTAAACCACTATACCGTCACATTTGCTATAATCTATTGATTTAAGTAGTCATTTGGCCTACCCAGATTCAGTGGAAAGGTATAGACTGCCAATGAATTTTTTCACTAACGGATTTCCTGAAACTCTAGCCATGGTCCCAATCTATGACATAACTGAAAGACAGTAAATTCACTAAATCCTAGTCATCAAATTCTTATTTAATACCTTGGAATTTCCTCCTCCTTTTCCATCCCTGTAGCATCTCTGATGTAACTTATACAAGATTGGGTCACATGAGTCCCTAAGAGAGACATCTTTGAGTATCTAGTACAATATTTTCCCATTTCTAGTCCAAAGTATATGGACTCACTGGCAGAGGGAGTAAATATGCAATATGAAATTAGAAGGTAATCCTACTAAGGGAGAAGTCTCAGCTAACACCTGTAACAGGGCACTGTGACATTTTACTCTACAACCCAAATTTTCTTTCTTTGTTTATTGAACAAATATCAATCATGGTCACATTATATTCCAGGAAAAAAATCAGTCTCCCATGTGTCTGAAAGACTTATGTTGCCTCTGATACTCTATATTATGTTCTCTATTCTTTGTGTCTTTCTTCCTCTTCTAACTTTCAGAAATGAGAATATAAAGTGAATATTTTTTTGCCAGATTGAGTGCAAAAATTTAACCATTAGGTAGGAATACTCACAGGAAGTAGTTCTACTATGTCTGTTTTAACAAATAAGACCAAGAAAACCTTTAACACTCTAATAAGTCCCCAGAGAATTTCTAAGAGGAAACCAAGTAATCTCCACAATGTGTTAGAAAGGGCCTTGTCTTCGACCAACTAATTCTCATAGTGTATTGCTATAGTTCTACTTGCTAACCGGGGATATTATGGACAAGTATTGGACAGAATGTGGTAATTAGCTCCCTATGGAGATAGCGATCTCAATAATAAACAAAGAATTGAGATCATTGCTGATGTAAAAAGGAAAGACCATTGTCATACTCATTGAGGACACACCTAAACTATCCAAGGTACAGGTGAAATTTTTGTGTTGAACAATGTATATAACTCTCTTATACTGGTCTAGAGTTTGTAGAAAATGGAAGAAGGGCCCTGGGACATTATGATAGGGAAGATAATTTTGGCAAATTTCACCAGAAAGTTTCATAAAAGATTCCAAGATGTGTCTGAGAGTAAAGACATCAGGATATCACTGGGCATTAGACTCTAAACATTTTATTTTTATTTAGGGACTTTTATTTTCTTATTGAGAAGACAAGTGACAACCTCATCATTTATTTTTATGTCAAATTTTTAAACTGTAGGCTTTTCCATGGAGCTACTGATCTGTTTCCCCCTAGTTGTTAGTATTGGAAAATAGAAAAAGTGATCAAATTATCAACACGGCAGTTGGATGCTGAAAAATGTAAGGCTAAAAATAAAGACCACAGTAAGAAGAAGGTAGGGCTGCAGGATAAGTTTTGAATTTTTTCATGAAATTTTTCATATTTCATGCAATATAAGAAAGAAAGATGACAAATTTAAATGGAATATGGAACATATGGAAACACAAAGTAATTTTACCTAGGAGGCACATGATGGTACGTACAAAGGGGGCCAAGCTGTTCTAAAGTAAGCTAACTGAGATCATTACTATCAATAATTCATTAATGAACTATTTATTCATCAAGTCTTTGTATTTCACATATTCCATATATTTAAATATAGATTATGCTTTGATGATATACAAGGCATATGTTGTGGAATTTATCCTTGAGATTGTCTAGTCTATTGGAGAGACAATCAGGAGAAAATAAAGATACATGAAACAACCTCTAAATATCCTAAGCTTTAGATACACTAGAAACAACAAATTCTCCCTAAACAGATTAGAGAAATTTCAATAACTGGTGCCTGTAAAAAGCTTGAGGAATGAGTGGGCCACAGATGAAAATTAAAAGATATTCAAGGCTGAGATTTCCCTCTCTCCCTTTCTATGAAGTCTTGAAATAGAAAATCATGTGTAGAAAACTGTGCATTTTAATGCCAGTTCTATGTTATTAAGATTTAGATTGCAAATGTTGATAGATGATAAAATTGTTGCCTTTTTAGTCAACTTAAGAAATTGGCTTTACTGTGTAGGCAATGAAACAAAATAATGAAAAATCAGCTTTCTTTTTCCACTTTTTGAGAAGGCAGTTTAATTATCCTATAAGTTCTTTTCCATCTTTTCATTTTTTCCCGAGGTTTCTTTGAACACAAAATATCCCCCTCTCCAAATTAAAAAACAAAACCAAACCCAGCAATACCACTTGTTTGCCTGCATACCCCAAGGACTATGGCAGCAGCCCCTCTATGGTTCTTTTGTAAAATATGTAATGTAGTGCAGTGATCTGAAGGGCCTTTATTTTCTTTCTTGTCCAAGTCTTCACGTCCAAATTCAAAATAAATTCCCTAACTCATTTCAATTGTCATCTCTCTGCCATGCAGCTATCTCAGATCCCAGACTCTGTAAATAGCAAAACTTCCCCCCCCTACAGAATTCCCATATTCATTTCATGGTGCTTCAAGTTCTACTTTGTGTAAATGTCTTATCTCCAATAGACTATAAGCTACTTGTAACCAAGGAACTTGTCATTTCTTCTTTTATTTACCCACAGTTCCTGATAGTACCTGACATTTTACAGAAACTCCATAAATATTTGTCAAATGAATAAATCAATAACTATATTTAAAGCATTTTTCCTGTTTACCAAATACCAATATTATGTACAATATCCCAGACTGGGTTAAGTACAGCCAACATTTTCCAAAGTAAATTTCTTTTCCAACTTCAGTTACCACACAAGTTCTGAGGATGAGTTTGAAAAATTATGTGATATGTTGCAGCAGTTGGCAGGGAGGGTCATGGAATAGCCATTGAATAATGTGGATTTTCCTTCCTTTCAGAAGCTCTGTCTTTCTTTGAATAGCTAGTCACTGTTCTTTCTGAAGATGATCCTATAAAAGAGAAAATAGTTAAAGAAAGGAGACCAGGAAGTTGGAAAGGTAGAGATTATATCCAAGGAGGAATAATACAGGAGTATTTGTTCTGGTCAAAAGCACAGTGTGTACTTCTTATTTATAAAGTTTACAGATAAGGCTTCCATGGTGGTCAATGCAGGAGATGTGGGTTCGATCCCTAGGTTGGGAAGTTCCCCTGGAGAAGGAAATGGCAGCCCATACCAGTATGCTTGCCTGGGAAATCCCATGGATGGAGGAACCTGGTGAACTACAGTCCATGTGGTTGCAAAAGAGACAAGACTTAATGACTAAAACCAACAGAAACAAACAACAGACGAGGTAATTCAAAAGTCCCATTTCAAAATTTTACCAGAGCTTTGCCTAAGCAAAAGAACAAAAACTTAGACATTTTATTGTTTGTAGAGTACTTTGAGATCAATTATTGTTGTTTAGTTTCTAAGTAGCTTCTGACTGTCTTGTGACCCCATGGACTATAGCCAGCTAGACTCCTCTGTCCATGGGATTTCCCAGGCAAAAATACTGGAGTGGGTTGACCAATAATAAAGTGCTATTAAAATTAAAAGTTTAATTAGTGAGACAATGGGGAAAACTACCCAATAACCAGAAAGAAAATGAAAAAGCAGCACTTCTTCTTCTAGTTTTACTGAAATATGATTGACATACAATACTATATAAGCATAAGATATATGGCATAATAATCTGATTTACATACATCTTGAAATGTTTATCACAAGTTTAATGAACTACCATCATCTCAAATAGGTAAAAACTTAAAGAACTAGAGAAAAATATTAATAATTATATATTTTTCTTGTGATGAGAACTCTAAGGGTTTAATTTCTTGTGTGTGCATGCTCAATTGCTTAGTTGTGTCTGACTCTTTGTGATCCCATGGGCAGTAGCCCACCAGGCTCTGCAGTCCATGGAATTCTCCAGGCAAGAATCCAAGAGTGGATTGCCACTTCCTGCTCCAGGGATCTTCCCTGACCCAGAGATTGAATGTGCATCTCTTGGCTCTATTGCATTGACAGGTGGATTCTTTACCATTGCACCACCTGGGAAGCCAATTTACTCTCTTAATAATGATCATATATAACATACAGCAGAATTATAGTTTGGGGGATGACAGCAATTTTTAATGAAGCATTAGTCTCTGCATTTAGAGAACAATGTTAGAGAGATTTTTCATCATGAAATGTTGAAGCAGAAGGTTAACATTGTATACTAGATTAATAGCAAGGGAACAAGTTTAGAAAATCCCTGAAATCAAATGCCATCTACCTGGGAGTTTTCCAAAGTAATTTAGAAGAGAAACTGAGGTTATTGTTATTGGTCACTTTGTTTCCTCAACAAGTTTTCGAGTACTGCTATATACTAGACAGTATGTCATGTGTGGGTATGCAATTTCTGTCTCTGGAAAGTTATAATTTGTGGAACTAGAGATAAGCTTAAAATACTAATGGCAAAGCCAATATGATTTTAATGATTGCTAAAGCCCAGATAAAATAATATAGCAAAATTAAGAAGTTGTAGGAAGGATCAATGCGTACATGCCACTTTGAGAACTTAAAGCGAGTTGTCCAATTAAAAGAAGAGGAATAAAATGACAATAAATATTCACTCCCCTGATGGCTCGGATGATAAAGAGTCTTCCTGCAGTGCATGAGACCCAGGTTCGATCCCTGGGTCAGGAAGATCCCCTGGAGAAGGAAACGGCAACCCACTCCAGTACTCTTGCCAGGAAAATTCCATGGGTGTAGGAGTCTGGGGTAGGAAGGGTTGGACACGACTGACCAACTTCACTTCAAATATGCACTATTTCCAGATGTAGGGGGTAGTATGTAAAAGGAAATGATTGTTCAAATTTTCTCTATGCTAAAGTTCATCTGAAGGAATATGTATATTGACAGTTATGAGAGGAAAGGTATGTTTGGAAACAGTAGAAAGACAGAATATAATTATTTTAACTTTATAAATAATTGAAGACCATTTAGTTTTGTTAATAGTATAGATTTCGCCCTATAAAAAGACAACTGTACTGCTATTATGAAGGTGATAGAATGGGAAGAGACAGACTCCTCAGAGTCCATTCAAAATGTTCTTGTAATAATGCAGATTAAGGGTTAATTTCTGGAAAAATGGGGGGAAAATGTATCATAGACGTGTTACACACACACACACACACACACACACACACACACACACACACAAGAAAAAACAGATCCGATGTGGAGGGTGAGAATTTTCATATGTTTTAATATGCCCCATAAGTATACAGCTTGGATGACTAAGAAGCTTTGGAAACTTCTTATTGAGATATAGAAGTCAGGCAAAGGAACAGATTTGGGTGATAAGCTGGAAAGGATAAGAATGTTCCAAGTAAAAACACATAATCTAGTACCAGCAATAAGAACTGTGTCAGAGTCATCAGGGAAAGTATCTGAGCCTCCCTGCTCAAGACTTCAGAGATGGAGCCTGGGAACAGTCTGTTGGGTTTCCAAGTCAAGTATATCAAGAATAAGATATATAACCAAGTGGGAAAACAGTGAATGTTGAAAAAAAAAAAAAAACTAATGCTAGAGTTTGTAGGGGAACCATACACTAATTCTAAACAGTAGCTGTAGTTTTTTTTTTTAAAGCCAAATATCAAATTCAACATCCCGATCCCCCCTCCCACCTCCCTCTCCACCCGATTCCTCTGGGTCTTCCCAGTGCACCAGGCCCGAGCACTTGTCTCATGCATCCCACCTGGGCTGGTGATCTGTTTCACCATAGATATGTGTAAACATCCCACCCTCACCTTCTCCCACAGAGTTCAAAAGTCTGTTCTGTAATATAGGGTTATCATTACCATCTTTCTAAATTCCATATATATGTGTTAGTATGCTAATGTTCTTTATCTTTCTGGCTTACTTCACTCTGTATAAGGACATCTCATTAGGACTGATCAAATGAATTCTTTTTAACGGCTGAGTAATATTCCATGGTGTATATGTACCACAGCTTCCTTATCCATTCATCTGCTGATGGGCATCTAGGTTGCTTCCATGTCCTGGCTATTAACTGCATGGAAATGGAGTATGTTGTTAGTAATGAAAGAGAATTCTGTTTTTTAAGGACAAGCAACAAAAAGACAAATCAATGATTACTGACTGACCTAGATGAAGAAACCATTAAAATCAGGTGGGATGTAGATCTTCATACATTGCTGGTATTCCCTGTGGAATATATGTATCAATAATATGGATAAAATTATGACCACTTAAAATCAAAATTAATGTAAATAAAAGTTTTTTGAGGATTAGATTATCAACAAACTAAGCAGAGATTATATAAGTCTATAAGCAGGGACTATATTTCTTAGGCGCCAGAAGAATAGACTTCTTTTGAGCAAATGTCTATCCATTTCATTTGAACACTTGTCCCTGAATTCTCTGCTAAAATCATTGGCAGAAAATTAGCAATGTGGGCACATGTTAATTTAGGATAAATTTTGCTTAGTTTATTGTAAAATGCTTTATTATTTTATCTTGGTTTCCTTTTTTCTCTCCCATTCCTGTTGTTTCTCTTTTATACCAGACTGGTGACTTTATGAAGGTTAAATCTCCCTGATTTCTTAGTTTCAGAGGACTCTGGACTTGATCATATTGACTTTATTCCATGGGATCAATTCTCCATGGCCAATTCCTCCTGTGTTACTGAGTTCTTCCTGCTGGGTTTCTCCAGCCTTGGGGAATTGCAGCTTGTCCTCTTTGTGGTCTTTCTCTGCCTCTATTTGATTATCTTGAGTGGAAACATCACCATCATCTCAGTCATCTGCTTGGATCACAGCCTCCACACACCCATGTACTTCTTTCTATGTGTCCTTTCTACCTCTGAAACTTTCTACACAATTGTCATTCTGCCCAAGATGCTTATCAATCTGCTCTCTGTGCTCAGGACACTGTCCTTTGTGAGTTGTGCTTCACAGATGTACTTCTTTCTTGGTTTTGCTGTCACCAATTGCCTGCTTCTGGGAGTGATGGGCTATGATCGCTATGCTGCCATCTGTCAGCCTTTGCACTACTCCATTCTCATGAGCTGGAGGGTATGTGGGCAACTGGCAGTGACTTGTATTGTCAGTGGTTTCCTAATATCTCTACTGGGAACAACTTTGGTCTTTAGCCTCCCTTTCTGTGGCTCCAACAAGGTCAACCATTATTTTTGTGACATTTCACCAGTCATCCGCCTCGCTTACGCGGAAACCTACATTAATGAACTGGTCATCTTCATTGGTGGGGTCTTGGTCCTTGTTGTGCCCTTGATCTTCATCTGCATCTCTTATGGATTTATCACCTCTGCTATCCTGAAGATCTCATCAGCTGAAGGCAAACGAAAAGCATTCTCCACCTGTGCCTCCCATCTCATTGTGGTCATTGTCCACTACGGCTGTGCTTCCTTTGTCTACCTGCGACCCTCAGCCAAATATACATCAGGAAAAGACAGGCTGGTGACAGTAACCTATACAGTCATCACCCCACTGTTGAACCCTATGGTATATAGCCTAAGGAACAAAGATGTACAGCTGGCTATTAGGAAAATGATTGAGAAGGCTAGGTTAAGATTTTATAATTCTGTTAAGACTTTATAACTAATTTCTTTTTTAATAGTACACACACATTTGGATCAAACGTATCACTAATGTTTAAGTCATGAAAGTTTCTAGTCTATTCATCTGTATAACTCTGTGGCCTTGGATGAGATTTTTGACATTGTGAGGCTGTAGTGTTCTTATGTAAAACAAACTTAGTAGTATGTTCATCTCAAGGCTTATGCTGAATTAAGGGCAAAAGTTTCCTTATCAAGGCAACTTTCACTAAAAGACAACTCTCCTACTCCTCTTCCTCCAGAGATAGTTCTCAAAAGGATCTTAACAGTCATTATCTCTTACCCTATGTTTGGCTTGCTAGCCACAAATCTCTGATTGTCTCCTTTGTTTAAGATTATGCCCAGCTGAAAATGAGTTGCTGAGGCCTGAATATAGTGTGGATATAGGAGGAACATCTGATTGGGGGAAAAGTTACTGTACTAGTAATTAGAAAACTATTTAGGTCATGACTAAGAAAACTATGGTTGTTCCCCAAATCTAAACTTTGTATATAGAATATAGGGATAATATAATTTTCCTTTTATACTTTCCAGGGTTTTTGTTTGTATCTAATGGATAAGATGAAAGCAAGCATAAGTAAAATGCAAAGCTGGATATAACTTAAGACTCTTAAGACTTAAGAGCCAGTCTAAGACTTTACACATCTCTGCATGACCTTCTGTTTCTTTCAGAGTCTCCAAAAATTATATTTCTAGGTGTCTTTTCTGACCAGCCATTTGAACTACTCTTTAGGGAGTAGGGAATGTGCTATATCAAAAATACATCTGCATGTGAAACAACTCCTTCAGATCACTTTCTGAAAGTTGGCAGAAGACCCCAGACTTTCAAAAAGGCAAACTAATCTCCACAGAATGAAGTAGGGCAAAATATATAAGAAAACAAAGAGACAAAGGATTTGGAATAAGACCTGTGCCTCGGAGAGGGCTCCATGAAGGAGGAAAGTTTCCTCACACTTGGAAACCCTCTCATGGGTGGGGAAAGGGGAAACTCTGGAACCTCTGAGGAGAATACAGCAACAGGTGCTCGGAAGGCAAAATGGAGACAATTTATCACAGGGATTGTTGTTGGCCAGCACTTCCCAGCAGAGATGCTGTTTGTATGCCCATCATGGCAAACAGGGACTGGGTGCTGAGGCTCAGGCTTCGGGGGTTGGGCTTCAGGGGTTGAACTTCAGGGAGACGACTGGGGTTGACTGCCATGAAGGTGAAGGGGCTAATTTAACACAGCTGAGGGAGTCCAGAGAAAAGCCTGAGCCTGCCAGAGAGGCAAGAGATCATTGTCACAGGGACCACATCCCTTCACACCCTCACAGATCACAGGACCCTGCCTTTGCAAGTGCCGTAGGTGGGATGAGCAGTGGTGTGGACTGCAACCTCAGAGATAGACTGCCAAAGCTGCCATGAGTGCTAGAGGCGGGACTACCTGCGATTGCAGTTTGAGATCCCAAAGAGGTGAATGCAGGTCAAATGGTCACTTCCAAAGCCAGGGCAAGTTCCAGAGGTAGGGGAAGAAATGGCTCTGTGGTTCCAAACCCAGAAGTAGCAGCTGCCATCAAGCCATTAGCAGGAACAGGTCATTCCCCACACATCCCTGGGAACCTATGCAGCTTGGCTCTGTTGAGGAACACACAACTAGGGGCCAACTCCCCTAGAGGAGCACACAAACCAGCTTGAACTGTAGCAATTTCCTACAGGCCTTGGCTGCAGCAGGCACCATTCAGTTCAGTTCAGTCGCTCAGTCGTGTCTGACTCTTTGCGACCCCATGAATCGCAGCACACCAGGCCTCCCTGTCCATCACCAACTCCTAGAGTTTACTCAAACTCATGCCCATCGATTCGGTGATGCCATCTAGCCATCTCATTCTCTGTCATCCTCTTCTCCTCCTGCCCCCAATCCCTCCCAGCTTCAGGGTCTTTTCCAATGAGTCAACTCTTTGCATGAGGTGGCCAAAGTATTGGAGTTTCAGCCTCAGCATCAGTCCTTCCAATGAACACCCAGAACTGATCTCCTTTAGGATGGACTGGTTGGATCTCCTTGCAGTCCAAGGGACTCTCAAGAGTCTTCTCCAACACCACAGTTTAAAAGCATCAATTTTTCAGCACTCAGCTTTCTTCACAGTCCAACTCTCACATCCATACATGACTACTGGAAAAACCATAGCCTTGACCAGATAGACCTTTGTTGGCAAAATAATGTCTCTGCTTTTTAATATGCTATCTAGGTTGGTCATAACTTTCCTTCCACCATAGCACATCCCAATTGTGTCTAATGTATCCCTTCATCTCCCCAGGGTGAAGGGGCAAATAAGCCCTCATAAGCTGTCACTTTCACCCTTTCTTGTCTGGGTAGGGAGCAGACATTGGAGGGAGGCCTACAAGCAGAGGGAGGACAAAAAATCAAAGCTGCTCACACCAGGGGCTGTGTGACCACAGGATAGAGTAAGTTACTCCTGCAGCTAAAGGTACAGAAAACTTACCCCTTAATTAGCCTGGTGCTGTGGACTCTGGGAACAATTGTGGACATTGGAAGCAAGTGCAATCTGGAGTAAGGCCAGATATGAGTCTGAGCTGACCTCACAACACCCACAGCAGGCCCAGAAACCTTCCTAGACATACTAGAGGACTTCCTGAGTAGGCAGATTGGCTCATGCTCAATGTGTGGTGAGGACAATGGAGGACACAGAAGAATACTCTTCTCACTACCACTCTATCGCTATATATATTTCATGTTTTTTTGTTTTTGTTTTTGTTTTTTGTATTCTATTGTTCTTTTTAAAATTATTATTCCATTCATTTTTACTTTTAACTTACGTTTTTCCTTTATAAAAAGCTTTTTCTTACAAAAATTTATTTTATCTTTCCTATCCTATTTTTATAGTACTCTCTAGTTATATTGCATTTTCCCATGTTTTTGATTTTGTATATTCGCTAGACTAGTTTTTAGTATTCATTTTCGCTTATAGGTTTGATGATTGGCTTGATTGCTGTCTTCTTCTCTGGTTTCTGTTTTTACTCTTTTTTCCTCTCTTCTTTCCTCTTTGTGAGTGTATAAGTTTCTTTGGGTGTTCTTGTCTGTTGAGTGTTGCTTTCACCATTTGCTTTGGGGTTTCATCTGTCTGTTCTTTTTTGTTTTGTTTGTTTATGTGACTTTTTTCCCCCCCTTTTTTCCCCCCTCTGATATATCTTTCTCTTTATCTTCTGTGCTGGGTGGCTTGTGGAGTCTAACTGCTAGAGTAGGGGGTTGGGCCTGAACCTCTGAGGTGGGAGACCCGAGTCCAGGACATTGGGCCACCAGAGAACCCCCAATACCATGGAACATTAATTGGCAAGAGCTCTCCCAAAGGTCTCCATCTCAACACTAAGACCAGGCCCCATCCAAAGGCCAGCAAGCAGTGCCAGACCCCTCATGCCAAACCATCAGTAAAATAGGAACACAATCCTTCCTATTAGTAGACAGCCTATTCAAAACCATACAAAATCCACAGGCATCCCAAAACAAACCACTGGATACAGCATTACCCTTCAGAGAGACAAGATTCAGTGCCACCCGCCAGAACACAGGCACCAGTCCTTCCCACCAGAAAACGTTCAAAAGGTACTGGTACAACCCCACCCACAAGGGGCAGACGCCATGATTTAGAGGAACTATGGCCTTCCAGCCTGCAGATAGAGGACCCCAAATACAGTAACTTAAGCAAAATGAAAAGACAGAGAAACAAGCAGCAGGTGAAGGAATATAGTAAAAGTCCACAGGACCAAATAAATGAAGAAGACAGGCAGTCTACCTGGAAAAGAATTCAGAGTAATGATAGTTAAGAAAATCCAAAATCTTGGAAATAAAATGAAGGTATAAATAAATAGAATGGAGGCAAGGATTAAGAAGATACAAAAAATGTTTAACAAGGACCTAGAAAAAATAGAGAATAGACAATCAGCAATGAACAATACAATAACTGAGATAAAAATAAACTGGAGGGAAGCAATAGCAGAATAACTGAGGCAGAAGAATGGGTAACGAAGCTGCAAGATAGAATGGTGGAAATAACTGAAACAGAGCAGAATAAAGAAAAAAGAATTAAAAGAAATTAGGACACTCTCAGAGATCTCTGGAGAATTCTCTGGACAGAGGAGCTGGTGGGCTATACTCCATGGGACCAAAAGAGGCACAATGGAGCAACTAACAGTGGAACAACATTAAGTGCTCCAACATTCAAATTATAGTGGTCTCAGAAGAAGAAAAGGAAAAGAAAGTGTATGAAAAATTACTTGAGGAGATTATAGCTGAAAAATTTTCTAACATAAGAAAGGAAATAACTATTCAGCTCCAGGAAGACCAAGAGTCTCATACAAGATAAACCCAAGGGGAAACATGCCAAGACATGTATTAATCAAACTAACAAAAATTAAAAGTAAAGGAAAAATATTGAAAGCAGCAAGGGAAAAGCAATAAATAACTTATAAGGAGATCCCCATAAGGCTAACAGCTAATCTTTCAACAGAAATTCTGCAGTCCAGAAAGGAGTATAAGAATATACTAAACGTGATGAAAGAAAAAAAAATCTACAACCAAGATTCCTCTATTCAATAGGATATCCTACAGATTCAAAGGAGAAATCAAAAGCTTTGCAGATAAGCAAAAGTTAAGAGAATTTAGCACCACAAAACAAACACTATAACACATGCAAAAGTAACTTCTTTAGATAGGAAACACAAGAGAAAGAAAAACCTGCAAAAACAAAGCCAAAATGATAAAGTAAATGGTAACAGGATTGTATATATCAATCAGTTCAGTTCAGTCGTTCAGCTGTGTCCAACTCTTTGTGACTGCAGCATGCAAGGCCTCCCTGTCCATCACCAACTCCCAGAGTTTACTCAAATTCATGTCCATTGAGTCGGTGATGTCATCCAACCATCTCATCCTCTGCCGTCCCCTTCTCCTGCTGCCTTCAGTCTTTCCCAGCATCAGGGTCTTTTCAAATGAGTCAGCTCTTCTCATTAGGTGGCCAAAATGTTGGAGTTTCAGCTACAGCGACATTCCTTCCAATGAACACCCAGGACTGATTTCCTTTAGGATGGACTGGTTGGATCTCCTTGTTGTCCAAGGGACTCTCAAGAGTCTTCTCCAACACCACAGTTCAAAAGCATCAATTCTTCAGCACTCAGCTTTCTTGATAGTCCAACTCTCACATCCATACATGACTACTGGAAAAACCACAGCCATGACTAGACGGAGCGTCGTTGGCAAAGTAATGTCTCTGCTGTTTAATATGCCATCTAGTTTGGTCATAACTTTTCTTCCAAAGAGTAAGCATCTTTTTATTTCAGGGCTGCAGTCACCATCTGCAGTGATTTTGGAGCCCCCCCACCTCAAATAAAGTCTGACACTGTTTGCACTGTTTCTCCATCTATATCCCATGAAGTGATGGGACCAGATGTCATGATCTTTGCTTTCTGAATGTTGAGCTTTAAGCCAACATTTTCACTCTCCTCTTTCACTTTTATCAAGAGGCTCTTTAGTTCTTCTTCATTTTCTGCCATAAGGATGGTGTCATCTGCGTATCTGAAGTTATTGATATTTCTCCTGGCAATCTTGATTCCAGCTTGTGCTTCATCCAGCCCAGCGTTTCTCATGATGTACTATGCATATAAGTTAAATAAGCAGGGTGACAATATACAGCTTTGCCGTACTGCTTTTACTATTTGGAAACAATCTGTTGTTCCATGTCCAGCTCTAACTGTTGCTTCCTGACCTGCATACAGGTTTCTCAAGAGGCAGGTCAGGTGGTCTGGTATTCCCATCTCTTTCAGAATTTTCCACAGTTTATTGTGATCCACAGAGTCAAAGGGTTTGGCATAGTCAACAAAGCAGAAATAGAGGTTTTCTGGAACTCTTTTCCTTTTTCAATGATCCAACAGATGTTGGCAATTTGATCTCTGGTTCCTCTGCCTTCTCTAAAGCTAGCTTGAACATCTGGAAGTTCACGGTTCCCGTATTGCTGAAGCCAGGCTTGGAGAATTTTGAGCATTACTTTGCTAACATGTGAGATGAGTGCAATTGTGTGGTAGTTTAAACATTCTTTGACATTGCCTTTCTTAGGGATTGGAATGAAAACTGACCTTTTCCAGTCCTATGGCCACTGCTGAGTTTTCCAGTTTTGCTGACATATTGAGTGCAGCACTTTCACAGCATCATCTTTTAGTACTTGAAATGGCTCAACTGGAATTCCATCACCTTCACTAGCTTTGTTTGTAGTGATGCTTCCTAAGGGCCACTTGACATTGCATTCCCAGATGTCTGGCTCTAGGTGAGTGATCACAACCATCATGATTATCTAGGTCGTGAAGATCTTTTTTGTACAGTTCTTCTGTGTATTCTTGCCACCTCTTTTTAATATCTTCTGCTTCTGTTAGGTCCATAGCAATTCTGTCCTTTATTGAGCCCATCTTTGCATGAAATATTCTCTTGGTATCTCTAATTTTCTTGAAGAGATTTCTAGTCTTTCCCATTCTATTGTTTTCCTCTATTTCCTTGCACTGATCACTGAGGAAGGCTTTCTTATCTCTCCTTGTTATTCTTTGGAACCCATTTAAATGGGTATATCTTTCCTTTTCTATTTTGCTTTTGGCTTCTCTTCTTTTCACAGTTACTTGTAAGGCCTCCTTAGACAACCATTTTGCTTTTTTACATTTATTTTTCTTGAGGATGGTCTTGCTCCCTGTCTCCTATACAATGTCATGACCTCAATCCATAGTTCATCAGGCACTCTGTCTATCAGATCTAGTCCCTTAAAACTATTTTTCACTTCCACTGTATAATCGTTAGGGCTTTTATTTAGGTCATACCTGAATGTTCTAATGGTTTTCCCTACTTTCTTCAACTTAAGTCTAAATTTGGCAATAAGGAGTTCATGATCTGAGCCACAGTCAGCACCCAGTCTTGTTTTTGCTGCCTGTATAGAGCTTCTCCATCTTTGGCTGCAAAGAATATAATCAATCTGATTTCGGTGTTGACCATCTGGTGATGTCCATGTGTAGAGTCTTCTCTTGTGTTGTTGGAAGAGGGCATTTGCTATGACCAGTGCATTCTCTTGACAGAGTTCTATTAGCCTTTGCCTGCTTCATCGTGTACTCTAAGGCCAAATTTCCCTGTTACTGCAGGTGTTTCTTGACTTCTTACTTTTGCATGCCAGTCCCCTATAATGAAAAGGACATCTTTTTATGTGTGTTAATTCTAGAAAGTCTTGTAGGTCTTCATACCCCATCAGGAAGCTTTCATAAGCCTCTTATCCTTCTCCTTCAGAGGGCAGATAGACTGAAAACCACCATCACAAAAAACTAACCAATCTAATCACATGTAGATATTAATAATTTCCCATAAATTTAAATAGACTAAATGATCCAGTCAAAAAACACGCTGAATGAATACAAAAACAAGACCCCTATATATGCTGTGTACTTGAGACCCCCTTCAGACTGAGGGACAAATACAAAGTGAAAGTGAGGGGCTGGATAAAAGTATTCCATGCAAACAGAAATCAAAAAAAGTGCGAATAGCAATACTCATATTAAATAAAACAGACTTTTGAAAAATACCATTACAAGAGACAAGGAAGGACACTACATAATGACCAAGGGATCAATCCAAGAAGAAGATATAACAATTATAATTATATATGCACCTAAAACAGGAGAACCTCAATACATAAGGCAAATGCTAACAACCATTAAGGGGAAATTGACAATAACATGATAATAGTGGGGGACTTTAACATCCCACTCATACCAATGGATAGATAATCCAGACAGAAAATTAATAAGGAAAAACAAGCTTTAAATGATAGCTTGGACCAGATGCACCTCATTGAACCTTCCTGGAGGTTCAGACAGTGAAGGTTCTGCCTGTAGTGCAGCAGACCTGGGTTCAGAAACCATAAAGCAGAAATAAATTAAAAAGAAATGAAGGAGACAATAGCAAGGATTAATAAATCTAAAAGCTGGTTCTTTGAGAGGATAAACAAAATTGACAGACCATTAGCCAGATTCATCAAGAAAAAAAAAATAAGACTCAAGCCAATAAAATTAGAAATAAAATAAGGGTAAGTTTCAGCAGACAACACAGAAATATAAATGATTAAAAGAGACTACTTTGAGCAACTATATGCCAATAAAATGAATAGCTTGGAAGAAATGGACAAATTCTTAGAAAAGTATAACATTCCAAGACTGATCCAGAAAGAAATAGAAAGTATGAACAGACCGTCACAAGCACTGAAATTGAAACTGATCAAAATCTTCCAACAAAAAATGTCCAGGGCCAGATGGCTTCCCAGGAGATTCTACCAAACATTCTGAGAAGAACTAATACCGACATGGCTCAAACTCTCCAGAAAATTTGCAGAGGGAGAAAAACATCAAAATCAATTCTACAAGGCCACCATTACCCTGATACCAAAACTGCAGAAGGATACCTCCAAAAAAAGAAAATTACAAGCTAATATCATTGATCAACATAGATACAAAAATGCTCAACAGAATTCTTGCAAACAATCCAACATGCAATAAAAGGATCATATATCATGATCAAGTGGACTTTATCCTAGGGATGTGAAGATTCTTCAGTATATAAATCAAAGAATGTGATACATCATACTAACAAATTGAGAGATAAAAGCCATTTAATAATCTCAATAGTGCATAGAAAGCTTTTGACAAAATTTGAAACCTATTTACAATAAAAACTCTCCAGAAAGTGGGCATACCATCAATATGGTAAAAGTCATATATGACAAGCCTACAGCACACACTATTCTGAACAGTGAAAAACTTTAAAGCATTTCCTCTAAGATCAGGAATAATACAAGGGTACACAATCTCACTACTATTATTCAACATATTTTTGAAAGTCCTGTGGACATCAACAGATGGTCAATACTGAAATCAGGTTGATCATATTCATTGCAGCTGAAAATGGAGAATCTCTATACAGCCAGCAAAGACAAAATGAGGAGCTGACTGTCTCAGATCATGAACTTCTTACTGCAAAATTCAGACTTAAATTGAAAAAAAGTAGGGAAAACCACTAGACCATTCAGGTACAATCTAAATCAAATCCCTTAAGATTATACAGTGACAGAGACAAATAGATTCAAGGGATTAGATCTGATAGTGTGCCTGAAGAACTATGGACAGAAGTTCATGGCATTGCACAGGAGATGGTGACCAATACCATCCCAAACAAAAAGAAATGAAAAAAAGGCCAAATGGCTGTCTGAGGAGACCTTACAAATAGCTGAGAAAAGAAAAGTAGTGAAGGCAAAGGAGAAAAGGAAAGATATACACATCTGAATGCACATTTCCAAAGAACAACAAGGAGAGATATGAAAGCCTTCCTCAGTGATCAGTGCAAAGAAATAGAGGAAAACAATAGAATGGGAAAGACTAGAGATCTCTTCAAGAAAATTAGAGATACCAAGGGAACATTTCATGTAAAGATGGGCACAATAACGAACAGAAACCGTATGGACCTAACAGAAGCAGAAGATATTAAGAGGAGGTGGCAAGAATACATAGAAGAACTATACAAGAAACATCTTAAGGCCCAGATAACAATGATGGTGTGATTAATCACCTAGACATCCTAAACTGCAAAGTCAGTTAGGCCTTAGGAAGCATCACTACGAACAAAGCTGGTGAAGGTGATAGGATTCCAGCTGAACTATTTCCTAAAAGATGATGCTGTGAAAATTCTGCACTCAATATGCCAGCTAATTTGGAAAACAGCAATGGCCACAGGACTGGAAAAGATCAATTTACATTCCAATCCCAAAGGAAGGCAATGCCGAAGAATGTTCAAACAACCACACAATTGCACTCATCTCACATGTTAGCAAAGTAATGCTCAAAATTCTTCAAGCCAGGCTTCAACAGTACATGAACTGTGAAGTTCCAAGTGTTCAGACTGTTTTAGAAAAGGCAGAGGAACCAGAGATCAAATTGCCAACATCCATTGGACCATCAAAATAGCAACAGAGTTCCAGAAAAACATCTGCTTTATTGACTATGCCAAAGCCTTTGACTCTATGGGTCACAACACACTGTGAAAATTTCTTAAAGAAATAGAAATACCAGACCACCTTATCTGCTTCCTGAGAAATTTGTATGCAGGTCAAGAAGCAACAGTTAGAGCTGGACATGGAACAACAGACTGGTTCTAAATCAGGAAAAGAGAACATCAAGGCTGTATATTGTCACCCTGCTTATTTAACTTATATGCAGCATATGTTATGTGAAATGCCAGGCTGGATGAAGCACAAACTGGAATCAAGATTACTGGGAGAAATATCAATAACCTCAGATATGCAGATGACACCATCCTTATGGCAGAAAGTGAAGAACTAAAGAGCCTCTTGATGAAAGTGAAAGAGGAGAGCGAAAATGTTGGCTTAATGCTCAACTTCAGAAAACTAAGATTATGGCATCTGATCCTATCACTTCATGGCAAATAGATGGGGAAACAATGTAAACAGTGAGAGACTTTATTTTGGGGGGCTCCAAAATCACTGCAGATGGTGACTGAAGCCATGAAATTAAAAGACACTTGCTCCTTGGAAGAAAAGCTATGACAAATCTAGACAGCATCTAGCTTAAAAGCAGAAACATTACTTTGCTGACAAAGGTCCATCTAGACAAAGCTATGGTTTTCCCAGTAGTCATGTATGGATGTGAGAGTTGGACAATAAATCTGAGCACCAAAGAATGGATGCTTTTGAGTTGTGGTGTTAGAGAAGACTCTTGAGAGTCCCTTGGACTGCAAAGAGATCCAACCCACAAATCCTAGGGGAAATCAGTCCTGACTATTCATTGGAAAAACTGATGCTGAAGTTTAAACTCCAATACTTTGGCTACCTGATGCCAAGAACTGACTCATTAGAAAAGCCCCTGATGCTGGACAAGATTGAGGGTTGGAGGAGAAGGGGACAACATACGGTGAGATGGTTGGATGGCATCAGCAATTCTATGGACATAATTTTGAGCAAGCTCTGGGAGTTGGTGATGGACGGGGAAGCCTGGAGTGTTTCAGTCCATGGGTCTCATAGAGTTGGGCGTGACTGAGCGACTGAACTGACCTGAACTGAATAGATATGCAGATGACACCACCCCATGGCAGAAAGGAAACAGGAGCTAAGGATCCTCTTGATGAAAGTGAAAGAGGAGAGTGAAAAATACAATGACTTAAAATTCAACATTCAGAAAACTAAGATCATGGCATCCAGTTCCATCACTTCATGCCAAATAGATGGGTAAACAAAGGAAACAGTGATAGACTTTATTTTCTTTGGCTCCAAAATTACTGCAGATGGTGATTGCACCATGAAATTAAAAGATACTTGCTCTTTTGGAAGTCACGTTATAACAAACCTCGACAGCATATTAAGAAGCAAGGACATTACTTTGCCAACAATGGTCCATCTCGTCAGAGCTATGGTTTTTTTTTCCCAGTAGTCATGTATGGATGTGAGAGCTGGGCCATAAGGAAAGCTGAGAACTGAAGAATTGATGCTTTAGGACTGTGATGTTGTAGAAGACTCTTGAGAGTTGCTTGGACAGCAAGGCGATCAAAGCAATGAATCCTAAAGGAAATCAGTCATGAATGTTCATTAGAAGGACTGATGCTGAAGCTGACACTCCATTATTTTGGCCACTTGATGTGAAGAACTGACTCATTGGAAAATACTTTTATTCTGGAAAAACTGAAGACAGGAGGAGAAGGGGATGACAGTGGATGAGATTGTTGGATGGCATCACCGACTCAGTGGACATGAGTTTGAGCAAACTCCACAAATTGGTGATGGACAGGGAAACCTGGTGTGCTGCAGTTCATGGGGTCTCAAAGAGTTGGGCATGACTGAGTGACTGAACTGAACTGAGACATAGTAATCAGAGGAGAAAAGGAAATAAAAGGAATCCAGATTGGAAAAAAAGTGTTAAAACTCTCACTGTTTTCTGATGACATGATTCGCTACATAGAAAACCCTAAAGAGACCACCAGAAAATTACTAGCACTAATCAATGCATATAATAAAGTCAGTAAATTAATACACATAAATCCCTTACACTCCTATACACTAATAATAAAAAGTGAGAAACAGAAATTAAAGAAACAATCCCATTCACTACAACAAAAAGAAAAAAAAATATGTAGGAATAAACCTACCCAAAGAGACAAAAGACAGGTATGTGGAAAACTATAAAACACTGATGAAAGAGATCAAAGATGACACAAACAGAAGGAGAGATATATCATGTTCTTGGAGTGGAAAAATCAATATTGTGAAAATGAGTATTTCCCTCAAAGCAATCTACAGATTCAGTGCAACCCCTATAAAACTGCCAATGATATTTTTCACAGAACTAGATTTAAAAAAAAAATTCACAATTTGTATGGAAACAAAAAAGACCCCAAATAGGCAAAGCAATCATGAGAGAGAAAAATGGAACAGAAAGAATCAACCTTCCTGATTTCAGACTGTATTGCAAAGCTATATTAATCAAGATAGTATGGTACTGTTAAAAACAACAACAAAAAATATAGATTAATAGAATAAGATAAAAAGCCAAGAGATAAATACACACACCTAGGCATGCCTTATCTTTGACAAAGGAAATACAATGGAGAAAAGACAGCCTAATCAATAAATGGTGCTAGGTAAACTGGAGAGCTACATATGAAAAGAATGAAACTAGAACACTTCCTAACACTGTACATGAAACTAAACTCAAAATGGATTAAATACTTCAATGTAAGTCCTGAAATTATAAAGTTCCTAGAAGAAAACTTAGGCAGTACCCTCTCTGTTATAAATCACAGCAAGATCCTCTTTGACCCACCTCCTTGAGTTATATAGATAAAAATAAACAAATGGGGGCTAATTAAATTTAAAAACTATTGCACAGCAAAGGAAACTATAAACAAGGTGAAAAGACAACCCTCAGGATGAAAGAATATAATTGCAAACAAAGCAACTGACAAAGGATTAGTCTCCAAAATATATAAGTAGCTGTTATAGTTTAATATCAGAAAACAAGCAGTCCAATCAAGAAATGGACAGAAGACTTAAAAAGACATTTCCCCAAAGAATGCATGCAATTTACCAATAAACAAATCAAAAGATTATCAGTATCACTCATTATTAGAGAAATACAAATCAAAACTACAATGAGGTATCACCTCACACTGGTCAGAATGGTCATCATCAAAAAATCTACAAGCAAAAGAACACTTCCAAACTCATTCTACAAGGCTACCATCACCCTGATACCAAAACCAGACAAAGACAACACAAAAAAAGCAAACTGCAGGCCAATATCACTGATGCAAAAATCCTCAACAAAATTTTAGCAAACAGAATTCAAGAACACACTAAAAAGCTCATACACCATGATAAAGTTGGGTTTATTTCAGGGATACAAGGATTCTTCAATATAAATGAACTAATCAATGTGATATACCATATTAACAAATTGAAAGAGAAAAAGCATATGATAATCTCAATAGATGCAGAAAAGGCCTTTGACAAAATTCAGCATCCATTTATGATTAAAACTCTTCAAAAAATGGGCATTGAAGGGACCTACCTCAACATAGTAAGGGTCATATATGATGAACCTACAGCAAACATTACTCTCTATGGTGACAAACCAAAAGCATTCACCCTAAGATCAGGAACAAGACAAGCGTGTCCACTTTCACCACTATTATTCAACATAGTTTTGGAAGTCCCAGCTACAGCAATAAGAGATGAAAAAGAAATAAAAGGAATCCAGATAGGAAAAGAAGAAGTGAAGCTCTCAGTGTTTGCAGATGACATGATACTGTACATAGAAAACCCTAAAGACAGTATCAGGAAATTGCTAGAGCTAATCAGTGAATTTAACAAAGTCACAGGATACAAAATCAATACACAGAAATCACTTGCATTTCTATATGCTAAAAATGAAAAATCAGGAAGAGAAATTAAGGAATCAATCCCATTCACCATTGCAACAAAAAGAATAAAATATCTAGGAATAGAGGAGGAGCCAAGATGGCGGGGGAATAGGATGGGGAGACCACTTTCTCTCCTACAAATTCATCAAAAGAATAACTGAACGCAGAGCAAACTTCACAAAACAACTTCTGATCGCTAGCTGAGGTCATCAGGCGCCCAGAAAAGCAACCCATTGTCTTCAAAAGGAGGTAGGACAAAATATAAAAGATAAAAAGAGAGACAAAAGAGCTAAGGACAGAGATCAGTCCCAGGAAGGGAGTCTTAATAGAGAAAGTTTCCAAACACCAGGAAACCCTCGCACTGGCGGGTCTGGGGGAAGTTTTTCAATCTCGGAGGGCAAACTGACTGGGAGGGGAACAATAAATAAAACCCACAGATTACATGCCTAAAAGCAACTCCCAGCAGAAAAGTACCCCAGACACCCGCATCTGCCAGCAGCAAGTGGGGACGGAACGGAGAGGAGTGGGCAGCATTGCTTAGGGTAAGGACCGGGCCTGAGTGCCCTGAGGACAATCGGAGGGAGCTTTTGTGAGTTACCAACTTGAACTGTGGGGTAGCAAAAGAGAGAGAGAAAATTAACCGGCCCGAACACACTGCCGGCCGTTCGCAGAACAAAGGGACCAAGCAAGTCCAGAGGAGCTAGCCGGCTGCGGACCAGCCCAGCCCTGCCAGAGGCAGGAGGCAGGGGGGAGGGGAAAGGAGCAGGCTCGGCCCCAAGGACCGCATCCCCTACCACACTGCAAACAGGCCTCCAGTTTCTAATCAAAGACCTCCTGAGATTCTGGATGGGCTACATCCGCGGGAAGGTCGCGGGGAGACACAGGGTGCAGGCACCCAACCAGCGCAGGCGGGGACTGGGGCTGGGGACGCAGAGGGCAGAAGGCACACGCACCCGACTGGCGCAGGCGGAAACTGAGACTGGGACCGCGGAAGGGAGAAGGTGCGCCGCACCCAGGGAGAGTGCGCCCATCAAGCTCCTGGCTGCCTGAGCCACTCGGACAGGGAAGACACAAAACGCAGGCGCGGCTTTTTGTTCCGTGCTTTAGTGGAACACCTGAGGGCTGGAACCGCGCAGCGCAGGGCACGCCCCATATAGAACAGCTGGAAGCCTGAGCAGCATAGAGGGGAAAGCAGCACCAGTCCCTCTCCACAGCACCAGCCTCTCTCCGCAGCGCGACGGAACTAGCAACCTGAATATGAGACCACCTCCGCCTGCCTGTGTCAGGGCGGAAATTAGGCCCTGAAGAGACCGGCAAACAGAACCCAAATAAACAAAGGGAACCGCTTCAGAAGGGACCGGTGCAACAGATCAAAATCCCTGTAGATAACACCGACTACACTGGAAGGGGCCTGTAGATATTGAGAACTGTAAGCTGGAACGAGGAGCTATCTGAAACTGAACTGAACCCACACTGACCACAGCAGCTCCAGAGAAATTCCTAGATATATTTTTACTTTTTTTTTTTTTTTAAGTAAGAAAAAAAATTTTTTTTTCTTTTTTCTCTTTTATTTTCTTTTAAAATTCCCTATTACTCCCCCATTACTCCTTAACTTTCATTTTCATAGATTTTTACGATTTTTTTAATTAGGAAAAATTTTTTTTCTTGTTTTTTTTTTTCTTTTTTTTTCCTTTTTCTCTTCTATTTTCTACTTTTCTTTTTCTCTTATTTCCTTGTAAAGTCCCCTATTACTCCTCTACTACCCCTTAATTTTCATTTTCAATACACTATAACCTTACCAAAAAAAAAAAAGAAAAGAGAAACCCTATTTTTAAACCAAACTTCATATATATTTCTAAAATTTTTTTGTGTGTTTTGGTTTTTGTTTTTAATATAGTATTTTTAAGAGTCTAACCTCTACTGTAGACTTTTAATCTTTGTTTTTCAGTATATGATATAAATTGTGGACATTTAAGAATCCAATATTCAGTTCCCATTTTTATTCAGGAGTGTGTTGATTATTCTCTCCCAATCTTGACTCTCCATTTTCTACCTCAGAACACCTCTATTTCCTCCTTTCCCCTTCTCTTCCCAATCCAATTCTGTGAATCTTTGTGGGTGTCTGGGCTACGGAGAACACTCTGGGAACAAACAACTGCGTAGATCTGTCTCTCTCGTCTTGAGTCCCCCTTTTTCTCCTCCTGCTCATCTCTATCTCCCTCCTCCCTCTCCTCTTCTTCATGTAACTCTGTGAACTCTCTGGGTGTCCCTAACGGGGGAGAATCTTTTCACCATTAACCTAGAAGTTTTATTATCAGTGCTGTATAGTTGGAGAAGTCCTGAGACTACTGGAAGAATAAAACTGAAATCCAGAGGCAGGAGACTTAAGCCCAAAACCTAAGAACACCAGAAAACTCCTGACTACATGGAACTTTAAGTAATAAGAGACCATCCAAAAGCCTCCATACCTACACTGAAACCAACCACCACCCAAGAGCCAATAAGTTTTATAGCAAGACATACCACACAAATTCTCCAGAAACACAGGAACATAGCCCTGAACGTCAACATACAGGCTGCCCAAGGTCACACCTAACACATAGATCCATCTCAAAACTCATTACTGGGCAATCCATTGCTCTCCAGAGAAAAGAAATCCAGTTCCATGCACCAGAACACCGACACAAGCTTCCCTAACCAGGAGACCTTGACAAGCCAGTCGTCCAACCCCACACACTGGGTGAAACCTCCACAATAAAAAGGAACCACAGACCTCCAGAATACAGAAAGCCCAGTCCAGACACAGCAATCTAAACAAGATGAAAAGGCAGAGAAATACCCAACAAGTAAAGGAACATGAAAAATGCCCACCAAGTCAAACAAAAGAGGAGGAGATAGGGAATCTACCTGAAAAAGAATTTAGAATAATGATAATAAAAATGACCCAAAATCTTGAAAACAAAATGGAGTTACAGATAAATAGCCTGGAGACAAAGATTGAAAAGATGCAAGAAATGTTTAATAAAGACCTAGAAGAAATAAAAAAGAGTCAATTAAAAATGAATAATGCAATGAATGAGATCAAAAACACTCTGGAGGGAACCAAGAGTAGAATAACGGAGACAGAAGATAGGATAAGTGAGGTAGAAGATAAAATGGTGGAAATAAATGAAGCATAAAGGAAAAAAGAAAAAAGGATCAAAAGAAATGAGGACAACCTCAGGGACCTCTGGGACAATGTGAAACGCCCCAACATTCGAATCATAGGAATCCCAGAAGAAGAAGACAAAAAGAAAGGCCATGAGAAAATACTCAAGGAGATAATAGCTGAAAACTTCCCTAAAATGGGGAAGGAAATAGCCACCCAAGTCCAAGAAACCCAGAGAGTCCCAAACAGGATAAACCCAAGGTGAAACACCCCAAGACACATATTAATCAAATTAACAAAGATCAAACACAAAGAACAAATATTAAAAGCAGCAAGGGAGAAACAACAAATAACACACAAAGGGATTCCCATAAGGATAACAGCTGATCTATCAATAGAAACTCTCCAGGCCAGAAGGGAATGGCAGGACGTACTGAAAGTAATGAAAGAGAATAACCTACAACCTAGATTACTGTATCCAGCAAGGATCTTATTCAGATATGAAGGAGAATTCAAAAGCTTTACAGACAAGCAAAAGCTGAGAGAATTCAGCACCACCAAACCAGCTCTTCAACAAATGCTAAAGGATCTTCTCTAGACAGGAAATGTAGAAAGGTTGTATAAACATGAACCCAAAACAACAAAGTAAATGGCAACAGGACCACACCTATCAATAATTACCTTAAATGTAAATGGGTTGAATGTCCCAACCAAAAGACAAAGATTGGCTGAATGGATACAAAAACAAGACCCCTATATATGCTGTCTACAAGAGACCCACCTCAAAGCAAGAGACACATACAGACTAGAAGTGAAGGGCTGGAAAAAAATATTTCATGCAAACGGAGACCAAAAGAAAGCAGGAGTCGCAATACTCATATCAGATAAAATAGACTTTCAAATAAAGGATGTGAAAAGAGACAAAGAAGGACACTACATAATGATCAAAGGATCAATCCAAGAAAAAGATATAACAATTATAAATATATATGCACCCAACATAGGAGCACCGCAATACGTACGGCAAACACTAACAAGTATGAAAGAGGAAATTAATAGTAACACAATAATAGTGGGAGACTTTAATACCCCACTCACAACTATGGATAGATCAACTAAACAGAAAATTAACAAGGAAACACAAACCGTAAATGACACAATGGACCAGCTAGACCTAATTGATATCTATAGGACATTTCACCCCAAAACAATCAACTTCACCTTTTTCTCAAGTGCACACGGAACCTTCTCCAGAATAGATCACATCCTGGGCCATAAATCTGGTCTTGGAAAATTAAAAAAAAATGAAATCATTCCAGTCATCTTTTCTGACCACAGTGCAGTAAGATTAGATCTCAATTACAGGAAAAAAATTGTTAAAAATTCAAACATATGGAGGCTAAATAACACGCTTCTGAATAACCAACAAATCATAGAAGAAATCAAAAAAGAAATCAAAATATGCATAGAAATGAATGAAAATGAAAACACAACAACCCAAAACCTATGGGACACTGTAAAAGCAGTGCTAAGGGGAAGGTTCATAGCATTACAGGCTTACATCAAGAAACAAGAAAAAAGCCAAATAAATAACCTAACTCTACACCTAAAGCAATTAGAGAAGGAAGAAATGAAGAACCCCAGGGTTAGCAGAAGGAAAGAAATCTTAAAAATCAGGGCAGAAATAAATGCAAAAGAAACTAAAGAGACCATAGCAAAAATCAACAAAGCTAAAAGCTGGTTTTTTGAAAAAATAAACAAAATTGACAAACCATTAGCAAGACTCATTAAGAAACAAAGAGAGAAGAACCAAATTAACAAAATTAGAAATGAAAATGGAGAGATCACAACAGACAACACTGAAATACAAAGGATCATAAGAGACTACTACCAGCAGCTCTATGCCAATAAAATGGACAACTTGGAAGAAATGGACAAATTCTTAGAAAAGTATAACTTTCCAAAACTGAACCAGGAAGAAATAGATCTTAACAGACCCATCACAAGCAAGGAAATCGAAACTGTAATCAAAAATCTTCCAGCAAACAAAAGCCCAGGACCAGATGGCTTCACAGCTGAATTCTACCAAAAATTTAGAGAAGAGCTAACACCTATCTTACTCAAACTCTTCCAGAAAATTGCAGAAGGTAAACTTCCAAACTCATTCTATGAGGCCACCATCACCCTAATTCCAAAACCAGAAAAAGATGCCACAAAAAAAGAAAACTACAGGCCAATATCACTGATGAACCTAGATGCAAAAATCCCTAACAAAATTCTAGCAAACAGAATCCAACAACATATTAAAAAAAAAATCATACACCATGACCAAGTGGGCTTTATCCCAGGAATTCAAGGATTCTTTAATATCAATCAATGTAATAAACCACATTAACAAATTGAAAGATAAAAACCATATGATTATCTCAATAGATGCAGAGAAAGACTTTGACAAAATTCAACACCCATTTATGATTAAAACTCTCCAGAAAGCTGGAATAGAAGGAACATACCTCAACATAATAAAAGCTATATATGACAAACCCACAGCAAGGATCACCCTCAATGGTGAAAAATTGAAAGCATTTCCCCTAAAATCAAGAACAAGACAAGGGTGCCCACTCTCACCACTACTATTCAACATAGTGTTGGAAGTTTTGGCCACAGCATCACAGCAGAAAAAGAAGTAAAAGGAATCCAGATAGGAAAAGAAGAAGTGAAATTCTCGCTGTTTGCAGATAACATGATCCTCTACATAGAAAACCCTAAAGACTCTTCCAGAAAGTTATTAGAGCTAATCAATGAATATAGTAAAGTTGCAGGATATAAAATTAACACACAGAAATCCCTTGCATTCCTATATACTAACAATGAAAAAACAGAAAGAGAAATTAAGGAAACAATACCATTCACCATTGCAACAAAAAGAATAAAATACTTAGGAGTATATCTACCTAAAGAAACAAAAGACCTATACATAGAAAACTATAAAACACTGATGAAAGAAATCAAAGAGGACACAAACAGATGGAGAAACATACCGTGTTCATGGATTGGAAGAATCAATATTGTCAAAATGGCTATTCTACCCAAAGCAATCTATAGATTCAATGCAATCCCTATCAAGCTACCAACGGAATTTTTCACAGAACTAGAACAAATAATTTCACAATTTGTATGGAATTACAGTAAACCTCGAATAGCCAAAGTAATCTTGAGAAAGAAGAATGGAACTGGAGGAATCAACCTGCCTGACTTCAGACTCTACTACAAATCCACAGTCATCAAGACAGTATGGTACTGGCACAAAGACAGAAATATAGATCAATGGAACAGAATAGAAAGCCCAGAGATAAATCCACGAACCTATGGACACCTTATCTTTGACAAAGAAGGCAAGGATATACAATAGAAAAAAGACAACCTCTTTAACAAGTGGTGCTGGGAAAGCTGGTCAACCACTTGTAAAAGAATGAAACTAGAACACTTTCTAACACCCTACACAAAAATAAACTCAAAATGGATTAAAGATCTAAATGTAAGACCAGAAACTATAAAACTCCTAGAGGAGAACATAGGCAAAACACTCTCTGACATAAATCACAGCAGGATCCTCTATGACCCACCTCCCAGAATATTGGAAATAAAAGCAAAACTAAACAAATGGGACCTAATGAAACTTAAAAGCTTTTGCACAACAAAGGAAACTATAAGCAAGGTGAAAAGACAGCCCTCAGAATGGGAGAAAATAATAGCAAATGAAGCAACAGACAAAGGATTAATCTCAAAAATATATAAGCAAATCCTGAAGCTCAATTCCAGAAAAATAAATGACCCAATCAAAAAATGGGCCAAAGAACTAAACAGACATTTCTCCAAAGAAGACATACAGATGGCTAACAAACACATGAAAAGATGCTCAACATCACTCATTATCAGAGAAATGCAAATCAAAACCACAATGAGGTACCATTACACGCCAGTCAGGATGGCTGCTATCCAAAAGTCTACAAGCAATAAATGCTGGAGAGGGTGTGGAGAAAAGGGAACCCTCTTACACTGTTGGTGGGAATGCAAACTAGTACAGCCACTATGGAAAACAGTGTGGAGATTCCTTAAAAAACTGGAAATAGAACTGCCATATGACCCAGCAATACCACTTCTGGGCATACACACTGAGGAAACCAGATCTGAAAGAGACACGTGCACCCCAATGTTCATCGCAGCACTGTTTATAATAGCCAGGACATGGAAGCAACCTAGATGCCCATCAGCAGATGAATGGATAAGGAAGCTGTGGTACATATACACCATGGAATATTACTCAGCCATTAAAAAGAATTCATTTGAATCAGTTCTAATGAGATGGATGAAACTGGAGCCCATTATACAGAGTGAAGTAAGCCAGAAAGATAAAGAACATTACAGCATACTAACACATATATATGGAATTTAGAAAGATGGTAATGATAACCCTATATGCAAAACAGAAAAAGAGACACAGATGTATAGAACAGACTTTTGGACTCTGTGGGAGAAGGCGAGGGTGGGATGTTTCGAAAGAAGATCATGTATATTATCTATAGTGAAACAGATCACCAGCCCAGGTGGGATGCATGAGACAAGTGCTCGGGCCTGGTGCACTGGGAAGACCCAGAGGGATGGGGTGGAGAGAGAGGTGGGAGGGGGGATCTAGATGGGGAATACATGTAACTCCGTGGCTGATTCATGTCAATGTATGGCAAAACCCACTGAAATGTTGTGAAGTAATTAGCCTCCAACTAATAAAAATAAATGAAAAAAAAGAAGAAGAAGAATAAAATATCTAGGAATAAACTTACCTAAGGAGACAAAAGAGCTGTACACAGAAAATCATGACACTGATGAAAGAAATCAAAGACCGCATAGACAGATTGTGGGATATTTAATGTTTCCAGGTAGGAAGAATCAATACTGTGAAAATGACTATACTACCAAATGCAATCTGTGGATTCAATGTGATCCCTATCAAATTACCTGTGGCATTTTTCACAGAATTGGGGGTGGGGGGTGGGGAATCACAATTCATACGGAAACACAAAAGACCCTGAATAGCCAAAGCAGTCTTGAGAAAGAACGGAGCTGGTGGAATCAATCTTCCTAACTTCAGGTTATACTGCAAAGCTACAGTCATCAAGACAGCATGGTACTGGCACAAAAACAGAAGTATAGACCAATGGAACATGATAAAAAGCCCCCAAATAAACCCACACATGTATGGGTACCTTATTTTTGACAAATGAGGCAAGAATATACAATGGGGCAAAAACAGTCTCTTCAATAAATGGTGCTGGGAAAACTGAATAACTACATGTAAAAGAACAAATTAGAACACTTTAACACCATACATAAATATAAACTGAAAATGGAATAAAGAGCTAAATGCAAGACCAGAAGTTATAAAACTCTTAGAGGAAAGCATAGGTTTTCCACTTGATGACATAAATCAAAGCAAGATCCTCTATGACCCACCTCTGAGAGTAACGGAAATAAAAACAAAAGTAAACAAATGGGACCTGACTAAATTTAAAAGCTTTTGCACAGCAAAGGAAACTATAAGCAAAGTAAAAAGACAACCCTCAGAATGGGAGTAAATAATAACAAATGAAACAACTGACAAAGGATTAATTTCCAAAATATACAATCAGCTCATATAACTCAATACCAGAAAAACAAACAACCCAATCAAAAAGTGGGCAGAAGATCTGAACAGATATGTCTCCAAAGAAGACATACAGATGGCTAACAAACACATGAAATGATGCTCAACATCACTCTTTATTAGAGAAATGCAAATAAAAACTACAATGAAATATCACCTCACACCCGTCAGAATGGCCATCATAAAAAGGTCTACAAAACAAACAATAAATGCTAGAAAGGGTGTGAAGAAAAGGGAACACTCTTGCACTGAGGTGGTAATGTAAATTAATACAGCCACTATGGAAGACAGTATGGAGATTCTTTAGAAAACTATGAATAAAATCACCATATGACCCAGCAATCTCACTCCTAGGCATATACCCTGAGGAAACCAAATTGAAACAGACACATGTATCACATTGTTCACTGGAGTACTATTTGCAATAGGTAGAACATGGAAGCAACCTAGATGTCCATCAACAGATGAATGGATAAAGAAGTAGTGGTACATATATATACAATGGAATATTACTCAGCCATAAAAAGGAACACATTTGAGTCAGTTCTAATGAGGTGGATGAAACTAGAGCCTATTATACAGAGTGAAGTAAGTCACAAAGAGAAAGATAAATATTGTCTACTAACTCATATATACGGAATCTAGAAAAATGGTACTGAAGAATTTATTTGCAGGTCAGCAATGGAGAAACAGACACAGAGAATAGACTTATGGACATGGGGAAAGGGGAGGAGAGGGTGAGATGTATGGAAAGAATAACATGGAAACTTACATTACCATATGTAAAATAGATAGCCAGTGGGAATTTGCTATATGACTCAGGAAACTCAAACAGGGGCTCTGCATCAACCTAGAGGAATGGGATGGGGAGGGAGATGGGAGG